>NW_026047573.1:13707500-14307500 GCF_023864345.2 Schistocerca serialis cubense
CTGCAGATAACAAGAGGTTAGAAAATTGACTGTTTGATCACTTCCAGTCTATTATTACACTGGTCAACACTCATTTTCTTGCCAAGGATATTTCAGTGGCTTTAGGATGAGTTAGTGGTGCTGAGGACGAATATAGCAACCATTTATGCAGTTTGGCTCTAGTTTTTGAGATAATGCATGATTTATTCTTAAAATTAGAAAAAAATTGCTAATACTGAACTCAAGCGCTACAAACTACAATGAAAAAAGAAAATAATCTTTATAAATAGCTTCTATGAAAACCTGATAGGCGTTTGTCCACGTATTAAACATAATTGAAAAGTTTCTCTATAAGTATATCATTTTCCGTCCATGACGAACCGCTTCCTGCACGCTTTCCTTTTATAGGTCTCTTCAGAACAGTCACGTTGCAGATTCCAGCAATAATCTGCCATCATATGCCTGTCCCATCTTCCTTTATATCTTTCCTCTATTCCTTTCATATCTTGATGGAACTGCTCTCCTTGTTCCTCACTGAAATCACCTAGATTACGAGGAAATCGATCCAAGGGGCTGTGAAGGAAGTGAAATTTTATGCTCATGTTAGCTCCTAAGTTTTGAAAGTTAGTGAGCATGTTTTTGACCAGTTCCCCGTAATTGGGAGCTTTATAATTGCCCAAAAAACATTTTACAACAGCGACAAAACTGTTCCAGGCGTGGGTAATGTTGTGAAGGTTGGTACAGGAACATCGTTGCTGTGCACCACCGGTCTTCTTGCTGACTCCAAATCGGGATATTCCCACTTTCATTTTTTGAACCTATTAAAACCTTTCACATTAACAATGCAAAAATAGCAGTCATCTGTATGGTTCTTCTGCTCTCGCCATACCATAGGCACTCCGAAGTTTAAGCTTTTCCTTTTTCGTTTTGTCCACTGCCGTAAGCACTCCACACAGCATTTACAAACTTTATGGGGTGCCCACGCAAAGACGGCGTGAAGAACTCATGTTTTCCTAAAACAAAATTGCACAAATACTACATATTATGCAGAACTTTATTGTATTTGCATGTCAATCACATCCAACAAACATCATTAATTGTTTTGTATGAAATGAATACTCACCTCTTATTTGCTACGTCACGATGAAAAGGTTCTATCTCCTTGAAGCTGCACTGCACATGTGTGTGACTTTCGACCATCACCATTTTTCTTGTTTACACTGAACACTACCTATCGGCTGTTGCGGGGATTACCTCGATCAACAAATGAATGTCGAGTACCGCCGAATTCAAATCTGCACAACCCTCAATATCTTCAACACACGCACCGCACAACGGGACTGAACACATGCTGACAGTGTGAAGTTTGCATGATGTAATCCTCAACCACACAGATGCACTCCCTGAGCACAATTGTTTAATAAAGGTAGTACAATATCACTAATTAAAAAACAGGTAGCAAATACATTACACCATATATGGACCCTGCAGTCGATATTATCCACATGAAACTCTCATTTCCACAAATAACCTATATCTCAAAAACCAGAGCCAATTTGGAAAACGTACAAATATACTCGGAATGAGTATCATAACAATATCCCATTTTCGTTCAAACTTCCCTGGCAATGAAAAAAAAAATTTATTTTGTAGAGCTGTGTTATCTGTACGTCTTTTGCTACAGCTGTCCATTTCAAACAAGGAATGGGCAGAAAGGTAGATAGAATGGTTCATATGGTACTGATGACACTACTTTTTCATCAGATACCTGAGCTCATTTCCCTGAAATATTAACTAAACATTTTCTCTGAATTTTCGTTAAATACTGAGATTCTCTAAACTTCAATTTAATATGCAGTTCAGTTTTCAGTTGAGTCAGTATTTTGGAATGCTGGTGTCATGATTTTTTATTTTCTGTGTCAGTGAACTCTGATTTGATCACCTGGAAATTTTTTCCATAGCCTCGATGAGATGAGATTGTGCTTTACATTTATTAACATAATATATCATTTCCCCATATAGGCATCTACTATAACCCTCTTTTCACACAAGAAATGAATATCTATTAGACAGTCCATGAATAATGCATTTACTCTGAGCGACATGCCTATCATTTCTACATTTCTTAGCACCAGCAGAACACAGATCTCCCATTTAATTATCTGAAATTTTGTGCTGTGCCTATAGCTACTATGATACTGCAACAAATTGGGCTGGTTAATCATCAGACAAAATTTTCCAAAGATGCCTTAGGAAATAACACTTGCTGCATCACCCATGCCTCTTGTCACCTTAGCAGGTATGTCTCTCACCACAGCTTGTATAGCAGCCTGCAACAGAGTTTTCGATAGTCTGATAGTATATGTTGCCATTGAGTAGATAAAGATCTACTCACCAAGCAGTGACAGGAGAACTCACATAGAAAAAAAGGTTTTACTTATGCAAATGTTTGGAGATAGTGGGTCCTTCTGGTAGAAGGGTTGAAAGAGAAGGGAGAGCGATGAAGGGAAAGTAACTGGAGAAGTTTAGGAAAAGGGGTAGAGTTCAGAAAAGTCACTTAGAGCCCTGGGTTAGGGGAGACATACCAGACAGGATGAGAAGGAAAGACTGGTTGTTTGGGACTGAACCAGATGAGATTTGAAAACCTGAGAGCTTTGAGGTGGAAGATAGTGTCTTATGCAAGAAAGAGCTTACTGCTGAAACCTCATGCATGAGTTAATAAGAGTAAAAAGCTGAGTGCATTGTATATAACAGAGGGGATGCTGTAGTAGATTAAAGTCAGGTGGGTGGCAAGAATTGAGGACATAATGTTAGTTCCCACCGCAGTCTGCTGACAAACTGGTGTCTGGGGGAAGAATCCAAATGGCAAATGTGGTGAAACGTGTACTGACATCACAACAGATGTTGTAGAGCATGCTATGCATCACAGTATTGTGTGGGGCTGATATACAACCTCTGCCTATGCCCTTTCATCATAACTGACAAATTGATACTGGTCATGCCGTTGTAAAAGGCCAGTATGTACACAACAACTGGTATATGATGATTTGTTTCACAGGTAGCTATCCATTTGATAGTAAATGTTTTGCCAGTTACAAGGCTAGTATAGTTGGTGGCTGGAGGGTGCATAGGGCAAGTCTTGAAGCAAGGACAGTCCCAGTCATAGGAGCTATAGGGTAGAGAAATGGATGCAGAATGAGCATAGTGTCTGACAAGGATATTACAGAGACTTGGAGGGTGACAAGAAGCTGTTCTAGGTGCAGGAGGCAAAATCTGACAGAATGGATCTCATTTCAGGGCATGATTTTAGGAAGTCATGGCCTTGTCAAAGTGGCTGATTAATAAATCCAAGATGAGGATAATACTGAGTGACAAGTGGTGTGCTACAAAGCTGTTTTTTGAGGGATCAGCAGCACCAGGATTGGATGTGATGGCCTGGGAAATCTGCTTTTTAACTAGACTTGTGGGGTAATTAAATCCAGTGAAGGCTGAGGTGGTGGTGGTGGTGGTGGTGGTGGTGGTGGTGGTGGTGGTGGTGGTGGTGGTGGTGTACAAAGTGTCTGCATCTGATAAATATATTTGCCTTGAATGCCAAGGCTGTATGGAAGGAAACATTTGACATGGAATGGATGGCAACTGACAAAACGAAAGTACTGTTGTTAGTAGTTCAGTGTGGATAGACGTCTGTATCTGGTCATTGGTGATGATCAGATCAACATCAAGGAGAGTGGTACAGGATTTGGAATAGGAACATGTGAAATTTAATTGTGAGACGGTACTTCGAGGTTCCAGGAATTTGAACAGGTCAGCCTCACTATGAGCCCATATGGCAAATATGTCATAAATGTATATAAACAAAACCAGGGGTTGGAGGCTTACTGATTGCAGGAAGGCACCATCCAATCTATCCATGAAAGGTTAGCATAAGTAGGAGACATCCTGGTTCCTATGGCCATACCCTTAATCTGATTGTATGTTTTCTCCTCGGACATGAAGTAGTTGCTGGTAAGTGTAAAGTTGATTAAGGTGAGAAGGAAGCATGTCATAGGTTTGGAATCGGGTGGACTCTGACGAAGGAAATGTTCAGGAGCAGACCGACCATGCACATGGGGATGTTTGTATAGAGAAAGATGGCATTAGTGGTGACAAGTAAGGTGTGTGTGTGGGGTGGAATGGGCACAGATGTCAGATGATCTAGGATTTGTTGATGTCGTTAATGTAGGATGAAAGCCTTTGTACTATGGGTTGCAGCTACTGATTGACTAATTCAGAAATATGTTCAGTGGGTGCTTTGAAGCCAGAAGGTATAGGATAGCCAGGATGATTGGCTTTGTGGATCTAAGGAAGGAGGTAAAATGTGGGTGTGCATGGTTTGGTTGGGCTAAGAAAATATATGGATTGACATATTGGTCCCTGTGAGGAGCCTGAGATTTTAACAAGGAACTGCAGGTTATTTTTGAATCACAGGGACAGGTTCTTAGATGGCAGATACTGTATGTAGAGTTGCCAGACATGTGGCATAGACCTTCAGTAACATACTCCTGTCAGTCAAGTACCATAGTGGTAGATCCTTTGTTGTGAGGATAATGATGGAGTTATCAGCTTTTAGAGGACACCCAACATGGAGTTCTGCAGAGAACAGGTTAAGGTCATGTTGTACGGACCTCAGGAAGTGTTGTGGAGCAATGCTGGATGTGAGGAATTCTTGTAAGGCTGATGAGGAATGATTTTGAGTTAGTGGTTGTGGATCGATTTGGGACTGTTGTCTCAACTGTTCAAGGCAGTGTTCAATGATAGATTTGCTATTGGAAATGTTTTAGGACTGGGTTTCAAAGTGATATTTCCAATTGACATTACGTGTGAGGGAAAGCAGGTTCTTCACCATAGCAACATGATTAAATGCAGGTTTAGGGCTGAAAGTTAGGCACTTTCCTAAT
This sequence comes from Schistocerca serialis cubense, assembly GCF_023864345.2. Taxonomy (NCBI): domain Eukaryota; kingdom Metazoa; phylum Arthropoda; class Insecta; order Orthoptera; family Acrididae; genus Schistocerca; species Schistocerca serialis. The sequence continues at coordinate 13,712,417 of NW_026047573.1, forward strand.
AAATGTAATTCAGGAGGGGAGGGTGCTTTAGATGAGAGACTCGGAATACTGTACTGTTGCGACTGGTTGTCACAATTGGGTTATTGTAGGCCTAAGAGGCAATGATGAAGTGTGTGAGATGATAAGGAGGTTAGCCAAGCTCAGTTTGTAAGAGAGGAGTAGTGATTGATGGTGTCACAGTTTATCGAGCTGCAGAGGGACCGGAGGGGGAACACAACTGATGTGGTTTAGGAGGAGGAGGGATAGCAATTGGAGTTGAACACTGGCATGTTATTGCAGTTTGAAGTTGGCTTGGCAGATAACACCATGGAAGGAAACATGAATGGCAGATAACTGCAGGATTTTGTAGAAGGAAAGAAATCTGGTGGAGTGGAAATTGGCAGATGACGCACACAGTTCACAGATAAGCCAGGTAAGTGCAAGAGGTTGCTTTATTTGAAGAGGCTGGTGTAGAGAATGATTACATCCAGAATCAGGGACTTTCAATGTTAGGCCTTACGACCTTAGTTACGATAGTGCATTTTGAAAAGAAGCGATGTAATATACACTCCTGGAAATTGAAATAAGAACACCATGAATTCATTGTCCCAGGAAGGGGAAACTTCATTGACACATTCCTGGGGTCAGATACATCACATGATCACACTGACAGAACCACAGGCACATACACAGGCAACAGAGCATGCACAATGTCGGCACTAGTACAGTGTATATCCACCTTTCGCAGCAATGCAGGCTGCTATTCTCCCATGGAGACGATCGTAGAGATGCTGGATGTAGTCCTGTGGAACGGCTTGCCATGCCATTTCCACCTGGTGCCTCAGTTGGACCAGCGTTCATGCTGGACGTGCAGACCGCGTGAGACGACGCTTCATCCAGTCCAAAACATCCTCAATGGGGGACAGATCCGGAGATCTTGCTGGCCAGGGTAGTTGACTTACACCTTCTAGAGCACGTTGGGTGGCACGGGATACATGCGGACGTGCATTGTCCTGTTGGAACAGCAAGTTCCCTTGCCAGTCTAGGAATGGTAGAACGATGGGTTCGATGACGGTTTGGATGTACCATGCACTATTCAGTGTCCCCTCGACGATCACCAGTGGTGTACGGCCAGTGTAGGAGATTGCTCCCCACACCATGATGCCGGGTGTTGGCCCTGTGTGCCTTGGTCGTATGCAGCCCTGATTGTGGCGCTCACCTGCACGGCGCCAAACATGCAAACGACCATCATTGGCACCAAGGCAGAAGCAACTCCCATCGCTAAAGACGACACATCTCCATTCGTCCCTCCATTCACGCCTGTCGCGACACCACTGGAGGCGGGCTGCACAATGTTGGGGCATGAGCGGAAGACGGCCTAACGGTGTGCAGCACCGTAGCCCAGCTTCATGGAGACGGTTGCGAATGGTCCTCGCCGATACCCCAGGAGCAACAGTGTCCCTAATTTGCTGGGAAGTGGTGGTGCGGTCCCCTACGGCACTGCGTAGGATCCTACGGTCTTGGCGTGCATCCGTGCATCGCTGCGGCCCGGTCCCAGGTCGACAGGCACGTGCACCTTCCGCCGACCACTGGCGACAACATCGATGTACTGTGGAGACCTCACGCCCCATGTGTTGAGCAATACGGCGGTACGTCCACCCGGCCTCCCGCATGCCCACTATATGCCCTCGCTCAAAGTCCGTCAACTGCACATACGGTTCACGTCCACGCTGTCACGGCATGCTACCAGTGTTAAAGACTGCGATGGAGCTCCGTATGCCACGGCAAACTCGGTGACACTGACGGTGGCAGTGCACAAACGCTGCGCAGCTAGCGCCATTCGACGGCCAACGCCACGGTTCCTGGTGTGTCCACTGTGCCGTGCGTGTGATCATTGCTTGTACAGCCCTCTCCCAGTGTCTGGAGCAAGTATGGTGGGTCTGACACACCAGTGTCAATGTGTTCTTTTTTCCATTTCCAGGAGTGTATGAGGGGATTCACCATGGCAAGGTAGGATATAGGGAGTGTTATAAATAATGAGATTGGCAAGGAAAGAGAAGCAGAGGGTGGAAAAAGATTGAAAAATGGAAGAACAAGGAAAAAATTTCTAAAAATTGGAAAAATTCGTACAAAACTTGCAAGAACAGATAATTGTTAACAAGAGGTAATGAGTGGATGAGAATTTCTCACAAGAAAAGTGGTATATGATGCAAAAAAAGAATGTCTCCTTTCTACGCCAACCCCTTCATGTATTGTTTGGAGGGGGATTTCCTTGAATCCATAAGTCTTCAGACCCTGGTTTAGTTTACATACATTGATGACATGTTTGCTACTGGAATTGTGGTGAGACTGAACTGCTAAACTTCCTAGAATCTGTAAATGCTGTCTCCCAATTAAATTTCAAATGGTCCTATTCTCAGTACCATGCTACTTTACTTGATATTCATTTCATGCTCAACAAAGTCCAGCTACACACTTCTATCCACATTAATGTACTAACAAATGACAGACATTACACTTTGACAGTTGCTATCCTTCCCATGTCAAATGTTCCTTTCCATACAGCCTTGGAATTAAAGACAAATATATTTGTTCAGATGCAGACTCTTTACAGCAGTACTCCATCATGCTCACATCTCAGCCTTGACTGGACACAAGTATTCCACCAGCCTGGTTCAAATGAAGATTTCCAAGGCCATCACATCCAATTCTGGTACTATTGATCCTTCCGAAAAATAGCTGAAGGTCACATAACTTGTCACATAGTATTATTCTGGCCTTGAATATATTTATCAGCTACTCTGACAAGACCATGACTTCCTAAAATCACACCCCGAAATGAGATCCATTCTATCTGAGATTTTTCCCACTGCATCTAGAATAGTTTCTGGTTGCCCTCCCAAGCTCTGAAATATCCTTGTGGGATGCCATGGTCATTCTGGACTCATCTCCTTGCCGTATGGCTCCTACCTCTGTGGCCATCCATGCTGCAAGACTTTCACTATGCATCCTCCTACCACTACCCACACTAGCCCTGTAACTGGCAAAACATATGATACCAAAGGGAAACACCTATGAAACAATGTCATATATTGGTTGCTGTGTAAACACTGTTTGGTTTCCTACATTGTCAAGAATATCATCAAGTGGCAGTTAAGATGAATGGGTATAGACAGAGGGTGTATACTCGCAGCACACAATATCCTGCCACAGAGTATGCTCTGCAACATGACATTCATGATCATGGTGGCTGCTTCACTACACATGCTATTTGGATTCACCAGTTTCTCAGAACTCAACAGCTCTCAGGTTTTCAGATCTTGTCCAGTGCAGTCCCTAACAATCAGTATTTGCCTCTCATCCCATCCACTAATTCTCCCCTGACCCTGGCTTCTTACTGAGTTTTTTTAACTCTACTCCTTTTCCTAAACCTCTCCAGTTCCTTTCCCTTCTCCTTTCCCCTTTAACCCATCTGCTAGGAGGAGCCCTTGGAACCAAAACTTTGCACGAGTACAAGCTTTCTTTATATGTGTGTTCTCATGCTGCTGCTTGGCGAATAGATTATCTATCTATCTGATTACATTATCTCGTGGAAAAACTGCTTATTTTCCTGGTTATAGTTTGTTGTCAGCAGAGTCAAATGAAGTTTTCGGAATATGGTACATACGGTTGGTTAATGTCTGCAGTACCATTTCTGCTCAGATTATCATTATCAACATCACTATTATTCACCTAACTAGGGTCTGCAGGGTAGTTAAATGGCTTGTATTGCCACTGTGGAGCACAATTCTTGTTTGCATATGCAAGATGAAATCTGTTATTAAGCTGCTTCTTTTCCTGTGATTGATGTGGTTTTGGTTATCTTAAGATTGTTATTGCGGGTCCCACATTACCATTCTGCTGATTGTTTTTATAATTTTCCATATTCTTCCTGTTTCTGTTTATTATTGTTGTTGTTGATGTTGTTGATATTAATACTACTACTACTATAATAATAATAATAATAATAATAATAATTATTATTATTATTATTATTATTATTATTATTATTATTATTATTATTATTATTATTATTATCTTTCCTTTCTCAGACCTTAGGTCTGGTTCGGAATGAAAGTGATGCGGACCTTGATCAAGCGTCACTTCCTTTTAACTGTACGGTATATGTTACATTGCGTTTAGGAACTTTCGGGTAATTGAACATGTATCAATAATTACGGATTTCTGAAGTTGTATATATAAGTTTGGATGTAGCTGTATTGCATTGATGTACTGCTGGATATTGCATGGTATGACTCCTGTAGTTGAAAGTATAATTGGTATAATGTCAACTTTATCCTGATGCCACCTGTCCTTGACTTCCTCAGCCAGTTGGATGTATTTTTCAACTTTTTCTCCTGTTTTCTTCTGTATATTTGCTGTATTGGGTATGGATATTTCAATTAGTTGTGTTAATTTCTTCTTTTTATTGGTGAGTATGATGTCAGGTTTGTTATGTGGCGTTGTTTTATCTGTTATAGTGGTTCTGTTCCAGTATAATTTGTATTCATCATTCTCCAGTACATTTTGTGGTGTATACTTGTATGTAGGAACGTGTTGTTTTAAAAGTTTATTTTGTAAGGCAAGCTGTTGATGTATTATTTTTGCGACGTTGTCATGTCTTCTGGGGTATTCTGTATTTGCTAGTATTGTACATCCGCTTGTGATGTGATCTACTGTTTCTATTTGTTGTTTGCAAAGTCTGCATTTATCTGTTGTGGTATTGGGATCTTTAATAATATGCTTGCTGTAATATCTGGTGTTTATTGTTTGATCCTGTATTGCAATCATGAATCCTTCTGTCTCACTGTATATATTGCCTCTTCTTAGCCATGTGTTGGATGCGTCTTGATCGATGTGTGGCTGTGTTAGATGATACGGGTGCTTGCCATGTAGTGTTTTCTTTTTCCAATTTACTTTCTTTGTATCTGTTGATGTTATGTGATATAAGGGTTGTAGAGGTGGTTATGAAATTGTAGTGGTGTAGCCGATGTATTTATGTGGGTGATTGCTTTGTGTATTTTGCTAGTTTCTGCTCGTTCTAGAAAGAATTTTCTTAAATTGTCTACCTATCCTTAATGTAGGTTTTTTATGTCGATAAATCCCCTTCCTCCTTCCTTTCTGCTTAATGTGAATCTTTCTGTTGCTGAATGTATGTGATGTATTCTATATTTGTGGCATTGTGATCGTGTAAGTGTATTGAGTGCTTCTAGGTCTGTGTTACTCCATTTCACTACTCCAAATGAGTAGGTCAATATTGGTATAGCATAGGTATTTATAGCTTTTGTCTTGTTTCTTGCTGTCAATTCTGTTTTCAGTATTTTTGTTAGTCTTTGTCTATATTTTTCTTTTAGCTCTTCCTTAATATTTCTATCATCTATTCCTAATTTTGTCTGTATTCTAGATATTTATAGGCATCTGTTTTTTCCATCGCTTCTATGCAGTCGCTGTGGTTATCCAATATGTAATCTTCTTGTTTAGTGTGTTTTCCCTTGACTATACTATTTTTCTTACATTTGTCTGTTCCAAAAGCCATATTTATATCATTGCTAAATACTTCTGTTATCTTTAGTAATTGGTTGAGTTGTTGATTTGTTGCTGCCAGTAGTTTTAGATCATCCATGTATAGCAAATGTGTGATTTTGTGTGGGTATGTTCCATTAATATTGTAACCATAATTTGTATTATTTAGCATGTTGGATAGTGGGTTCAGAGCAAGGCAGAACCAGAAAGGACTTAATGAATCTCCTTGGTATATTCCACGCTTAATCTGTATTGGCTGTGATGTGATATTATTTGAATTTGTTTGGATATTAAGTGTGGTTTTCCAGTTTTTCATTACTATGTTTAGGAACTGTATCAATTTAGGATCTACTCTATATATTTCCAATATTTGTAGTAACCATGAGTGGGGTACACTATCAAAAGCTTTTTGGTAATCAATGTATGCGTAGTGTAGCGACCTTTGTTTAGTTTTAGCTTGATATGTCACCTCTGCATCTATTATCAGTTGCTCTTTACATCCTCGTGCTCCTTTGCAACAGCCTTTTTGTTCTTCATTTATAATTTTGTTCTGTGTTGTATGTGTCACTAGTTTCTGTTTAATGACTGAAGTTAATTATTATTATTATTATTATTATTATTATTTCTACTATGGGGTGTCCTAAAAAGAATGACCCAATTTTAAATAGAATTATTTATTAGGAAGAAGTGCTTAACACCAACAAATTGCATACTAAATTACTCAGAAAAGACAGAAGTTTAAAAAATTACATCATAAATGTTCAATATGTCCTCCATTGGCTGCCCGGACAACATCTAGCCGACAGCTGAATTAATCCCAAACTGATTGTAAGGTGTCTTCTGTCACTGAAGCTACAGCAGTAATCTTGTCACAAATAATATTTCTTGTGCATTCAGCCACAAATGTGGCTGAGCTCTTTGGAATGCATTTTTTCCATTCACATGATACTAGAAACAACAAAAATTTTATTCTTCCCACCCACTGCCTCTGATTGTTTGCCCAGGGATCTTAATATATGGGAATGAAAATTTGTAATAAATTAAAAGGGAACAAGTTGATGCAGATGAATTTAGATTCACTTAAAAGAAAGCTGTATGAGGTACTGACACTGAGGTGTTATTAGTCACTGGATGAATTCATGTGGGACAAACTGGAAATTTGAGCTGGATACGATGTGTTACACGTCCCAAAAAATATCCTTATGGTGCTATTCTTTTTAATGTAAAAATCATTGTAACAGTTTTATAAACTATTGACATGTTTCCTGTACACAAACCAAAAGGATTGCAAATGTAAGTCATGAGATGAATAAAATACATCTGCATAATTTACATACAGCCTATCTGTATAGTTTCTTTTTGCTTGGATTGACATCTTTAACTACCATAGAGAAATTTTCATCACAGTAATGACCTGCCAGATGGGGCAATATAGCGACATCTCTTCTTCCAGCGTTAAAGGCCAGGAAAAAAAGAAAAAATCTCACAGTTGACCAGCGAAACATTAGTTGAAAATGTGAATGTTTGATATATAGTTGTGTACATGTAATTTATATTATGTATTGTATGATTTTTTTATACAGTAATAACACTAGTTTTTCACCTCAGCAGTGATACCACTTGTCATTTGTTCATCATAGCCATGGCTTTCTGTTCGCTTCAGTTGACTGACAGTATACAAAATTTGTCTTTTTTTTATAGAATTTCATCTGGATGAATTGGCCATCTCCAATACATTTTTGATTATTCCAAGTCATTCAGCATCTATCCTTCACTTATTACTCCCGCACTTTTGCCAGGGAAGAGGGTGGTCTTGAAGACAACCACCAAAAACAGGCCCTCTTGGAAAACATTTTGTCATTTGTTTCCAGAGTGTTACTGTTGTCTGAGAGCACCTGTGAAGGAAAACATTTTGTGTCTGGCATGTTCAAATCTGTTCCACGCTCTCATCAGAATCATGAAGAGAAAATATGTCACTAGTATTATTTTTCTCATTCCCTGTTGCCTCTGTAAGTACAGAAATTTCACTGGAAGGTTTTGAAACTTCAAAGGAGGATTGCATTTCATTCTGTTTCCCTTTCTCTCCAGATTATTTTTCCCTTGTATGCTTGGCATTGTTGACATCCTGAATGTTCACATGTCTGATGCTTTATCCCAGGGGGACATTTAATATTCTGCAACAGTTGGGCATACAACATTTTGTTACATCCACCCTCCTATTATTTAATTCTCACAATATCATCTCACCCACATGATCAGTCATTACGCACAAGTATTTTCAAGGACTGCTTGTGGAAGACACTCAAAAACCTTGCTCCTGTGCTAGGAAAACATTCTGTTCTCTCAGAATCATGACCTCAAATTTTTCTTTATTACTGGATCCAAGTTAGTCATCAGCTTTCTGAAAAGACATGGGAATTCATCCCTAGGCACTGTGAAGCATCTTCTCTGTTTTATCAATCTTATCTGCAATGTGATTCTAGAATCTGAAAAACTGATACATTGAGCACTTACAATTGAGGTGTTAAATTTGGCAGGAGTGTGATCAAATTGGTTGTTTTCATCACAGAGACTTAAGACATAGTTTTATATGGAACTTAGAGAATCACCAAATATAGCTTTTAGGCCTTCTTGCTTCTTTAAAATTCGAAGGTTAAGTGATGAAAGCTGTCTTCAAAGGCCACCCTTATCATTTGGTAATATCTTAAATTTTCTGGTCCACCTTCTACCCATGTGGACCATAACTGATTGGCTTTATAAGTAACATAAGCAGCAGCCAATTCACCAACAGCATTTCCACATACCTCAATAGAAGTACATGATTTTGATGTATTTTCTGTTTGTTCAGGATACTTTGTTGTGCTATAAGTGATTGCCCTTATGGTGCCAGGACCATCAATCAAATTTGTTGTGTTAAAATTCTGTATGTTCTCTGGTGGGATACCTCATAGCTCGTTTTCCAAATTAGGAAAAAAAAATTCTTAGTTTGTCAAACCCTTGCATAGATAATATTTTTTCAAGGTCTGTTGAGACCAAAAGGCCTTGTGACATCTCATAAAAGACATAGACCACACCTTTACAGGAAAAATTTCATATTTGAACACAGGCACTGTTCTCGATTTGTCAAGGTATGCATTAAATGCACAGCACAGATCCAAAGATCTCATTGGAAAACCAAACGACAACTTTGCAGCTCCACGGCTACAAACAGATTTTGTACCTCCTCTGTGAATACAGGTAGTTGACTAGGAATCACTATGGATCTTCCAGTCAAGCACCGTGCCACTTTCATCTTCAGCTGCAAAGTTTTCCCATGAATTTTGCGGATAATTCCCTCGGAGGCAGCTCATTTGCGAAAATCAACTGTACTTCTTTATTTAGAGTATCCCATCTAGCTTAAGTGTGTTTGTCTTAGCGATTTTTCTTCCCTTTATTGACACTGCAGAAAACAGGAACAATGACAATTTTCAAACATTTACTTCATGAAAGTATCAGTGTGCTGCAAAGTAGCCCAGTGGAGTTTTAATATTATGCTTATGTCCTCATGTTTAGTGCACATACTACACCACAAGGAGACTGTTCACGTTTCCTCAGTTTTTTACCAATAGCATGAACACATGTCTCAGCAATTATGATATCCAAAACAATGTTGCACAGAAAAATAAAGCAACAGTCTTTGGATGGTATGGGATGCTGGAAAGAAGTTGTAGCTTCTCTGACCTTAGGAATAAGGTGTGATATTTGAAATAAAGATCAAAGTTGCACTACACAAATTAATAACTACAGACACAAAGTAACCCCCTTCACAGTACTTCTCTGATTTACTTTTATCATATTTAAAGTCTTCTTGCATCAATAGAAACATTTTCCATAATACAAAAAATAAAAAATAAAAAAAATTGAAAAAAGATAATATTTCGTTACAACAATATTGTGCAGTTCAAATTGTTAACAATGTCGGGGGGGGGTGGTGGGGGGGGGGGGGGTGAATTGTGCTAAATTTTTAGCTATAGCTATTAAAATGTAAGAGAAGTGTTCCAAATAGTAATATACCTTACTAATATATCAAATTTCCTACAACTTTAAACAGATAACTTTACATTCTTATTTACTATATGTCATAATATCCAACAAGTTTTGACAAAACTGCCCATAATATTTTGTTGTGAACAAAATTCTCGCATATGAGTAACTTGATTGGTGTTACACTGCAACTGAGATGCAAATGTTTTTATGACAGAAAGCACAAATTTAAACTAAATTTTTGTCTATATAGCATGATTGGTTACTTACAGATTTAAATGCTGTGGTTACGTACTGTCTTGGGCTACATACGCTTCCCCTGTATCAACAAATGAATACTTACAGGTTTTAAGAACGTAAAAGTGTGAATACATGCATGTGGGCAGGTGTCTGTGGCTGACGTGCATGCAGGTGCAGGCAAAATGACAGATTCTCTACCTTCCTCACCCGTCCCTTCCCCACACCTTCTCACCACATACTTCCCTTACCATTTCTGTGATTTCATCCTCTGTAATGCATTAAATTTGTTTCTTATTTCCTAGCATGTGTTATTAAATAAGAAGGCAAGATTTAATAGGATGGTTGAACAGAGTAGATTCAAAGGTTACTTAAAATGCATTTAATTATTACAAGTCTAATTTACAATGTGTTTAATGTCCAGCATAAAATTTCTACATTCAGACAGAACAAACCATTGGTAACGGCACACACCAATGATGGAAACATCTCTCGCAAACATACGTTGGACCAAGCATCGACATTATGCACCTATAATTTTGCAGCTTCACTTTGAAGATGAGAAAACTCTCATTATGGAAAGTTTGATAAATTCTACTGAATTTTATTCTCAAAAAGCTTGTGTCTCAGACAAGAATTACATGGTACAGCTATTAATTCCATTTGAAAATTGTCAGGACTCTTATCTGCAAAAGTAGCGAATGGTCTTGAAAAGAAGTCGAAAGATTGGGATAAATTTAACATATCTCCAAATTGCTTGAGGAATTGCTCTTTTATTGTAATAATTAGAGAAATATACCCCATGTAATTGCTTTCATGGACAGAAGACTATGTATGGAAATATGCTGAATTCTCTGATGGACAATTCCTTTCCCACAGAGCAACCTTTCTCATGAAAACTCAAACTTTTTCAGTCATTTCAGAAAGTACTTGATTTCCACATTGCAAGCTGGTGTTCAAAGCAATAGTACATTCTGTAATATTCACTAAAAATGCCGTTTCTACAACTCCCTCTGGATCTTCCATTTGGGGTCAGGCTTTGTTTTGTCCTTTAAAAACTGATTTATTGCCATAGTTAATTTAGAAATTCTTTCCAGTACATTGCTGCAACTAAGCTGCAAACTTCTCTATTGTATCGAAAATCTCCATAATCTTCCACAAATTTCTAGTTTAAATGGGACAATTGTCAATGCATTAAACTGTGGGATCTTAAATAACCAACTGTCCGAGTAACTACTTGCATGATGTCCTCCAATTTTGCTGCCTTAACATGAGATACCTCTAAGTGCAAAATACTATGAATGCTGTACAATTAACAAACAATATTGTGCATTTTTTGTTGTTGAATTCATGCTGCTTGATAATTAATATATTTGAATATTAAAAAAGCCCACACAAGCCAGTTTGGATCAAAACAGAAGTTGTCTCATAATATGAGACACTCTGGAAAAAAATATTGACCAATAGAAAAACGGGTATACCCCAGAACAATGAATTCTCGTCCTTATTGCCTTTCTAACTTTTTGTACATTTATTGTGCAAAAAAGGTGCAGACAAGGCATACAAAAGTTGTTTTTGAAGTTTCCATTCTTTGAGACTCTAAGGGTAGTAATGCATACACTTGTGCCTGTTTCTCTGTTTGTCTCCAGAGCAACATCCAATGCGGAATATGCATTCCTTGTCTTCTTTTTGAAATGTACATCTGGAGCACTGACCTAGTTCAAATTTGTTGAGGCTTTGTGGCCCACCCTGAAGAAATTTGTTATCTATTTAAGTTGTAACAGACTTCAAATAACTGGAAGATTATATATCCTTTGTTGTTGTCCTTTTCTTTTTCGAGAAGAAAATGTTTGCTTCTCTTCTTGATTCTGTTACATATTTATTCTCTTGGCATTATTTCAAATGATTTCTGCATGCTGCTGATGTTGGCTGCTTACAGAATCTGAATGTGCTGATTTTACTAGAGCTGGTGGCTGTTGATGTGGCTTTGTGATTTTGGGAACTGACTGGATAACATTTAGACTTTGAGAATGATTCAGCAAAGAAATCAATTGTCCTTTCCTTTCAGACTTTATTAAAATAAATCTAGGTTTCAGCTAGTGCCTACCATTATCAGTGCAAAACTACAAGAGGTACATAGTCAGGTGATAGTATAAAAAGTTACAACTTGTTGCATAACCTATACTGCCTTTACATTAGATTACATACCACTATTTCATATATCCAATACACGTCCCACTATTTCAGTCCCCATTTGGGCTTCTGTTACAGTTAGTACAAGACTACTGTTTTAAGGAGGTCGGCTTTGCAGAAAACACCTTGGTTTGCTGTATGGCCTCCTGTATATGAGCTACACAATAAATAACATTCACAGAAAGGCATTGATCATTTCTATTAAAAAAACTTTAAATTTGCTTAGTAAGAATACAAAATAAAATAAAAGTAAAGTTATTGTCATTTCTGTCTAAGTTACTGCCACATTTAATTGTAACCATACAAGCTGTACAAAATGCCAGATTCACTCCTTGTGAGCAAATTGTTTTGTTATTCCTTAAAACACATAGGTAACATCAGTTTGGTAAAATATTTAAAAAAGTTTACAAAATACTAGGAGGCACATGCTGTATGCTGAAACTATTTGAAACAGTTTGGTTTAAATATTTTATCTTTTGTACCATTTCTTTATTTAATCATCACAATGAGGTATGTGGTTCCCTTTATTTCTGGAGGGTTCATAGATGGTGACAAATGTCAGCAAGATGGGTAGTTGATGGCACTTGCCTTTCTGGCATACAGCCAACTGACACGTTCTCAACAAATCCTACCCTCATTATACAGTAGTCTTTTCAGGAACTGTGACAGAAGCTTGAGCAAGGGGGAATGATGTACTAGGATGTGTACTGAAACTATGAAGTAATGGTATGTAATATAGTACATTAGTGATGTAGGTTATGCCAAAAGTTGCAAATTCTTATATTATTGCCTGACTATATACTAATTGCATCTTTTAGCATTGATAATGGCTAGGCACTAGCTAAAATCTAGATTTGCTTTAGTAAAGGAAAGGACAACTGGTTGCTGTGCTCCATCATTTTGAAAGCCATATCACAGTCAATGAGTTTATTCCATATTCTAATGAGAAGCTAACTTCATAAACATTTAGATTCATATTTACTCTATTGTTAGTGTGTTGTATGTTAAACTCCTGGTGTGTTCCAGGTATCATTGTCTCCAATTATTTGCCTGTTACATGGGAAGATTTCTGTTTTCCAGATGCTGTTTATAGCACTTTCCATTGTTACTGCCTTCAAGCAGCTTGTAATTCAGAATGAGGTTTCAACTTGACCTGGGTATTTGAGTACCAGGTTTATATTTCTTGGGAATAAAGAAATTTAGACAGTCCCATTTATTTCACATAATAGGCTGCATTTTATATGTGGAACGGGGTAAAATAACAGACGATGCGGACACAGTTTTCACTTGACTTGTCTCTCACACATGTGAGATAAGCTGCCCACTGAGTATAATTACAATTAGATCACCAGATCACTTCACAAAGTTGACAAACCTCTTAACAGAAATATATGGATGAAGCCAGTTACCAGATAGCAAGTCCTAATAAGTGATACTGTGATATATTAGGATATCCATGCTAACGTGTATTTTCTATGAACCATTTGTGTGTGTGTGTGTGTGTGTGTGTGTGTGTGTGTGTGTGTGTGTGTGTGTGTGTGTGTGTGTGTGTTTTTTTCCCACAGACAGCTGAAATGACCAAGTTCTACCTTGATATGTGACATAATTTAAATGTGACATGCATTCCACTGACCAATTAAAGTTATTTTCCTAGCAGATTTGTAATTTTATGACCAAGAATTATTAGCTGATCATTAAACATTAATTCTCTCTTATTCTATTAGAGTAATGATCTTTGTCTGCTGCATCTGCTTTCATATTCTGACTACTACTTCTGTATATAGTTTTATGCATACAGGCAAAACTTTCCCTTTGGCAACTTAACTTGGAGCAGATTGATTTTTAAATAAATTGAGACACATTGTGAATTTAATTGAGCCTCAGTAAAATGGCAAAAGGATCACTGTTGATCCTGGCACTTACATTTGACATCAAAATTAAAAAAAAAGAGACATTACATAGTTACCAGTTTCATTCGAGTCAAAGAAGTGGACCTTTCCTGTCGGCAACCTTTCCTGTCGGCAACCTTTCCTGTCGGCAACCTTTCCTGTCGGCAACCTTTCCTGTCGGCAACCTTTCCTGTCGGCAACCTTTCCTGTCGGCAACCTTTCCTGTCGGCAACCTTTCCTGTCGGCAACCTTTCCTGTCGGCAACCTTTCCTGTCGGCAACCTTTCCTGTCGGCAACCTTTCCTGTCGGCAACCTTTCCTGTCGGCAACCTTTCCTGTCGGCAACCTTTCCTGTCGGCAACCTTTCCTGTCGGCAACCTTTCCTGTCGGCAACCTTTCCTGTCGGCAACCTTTCCTGTCGGCAACCTTTCCTGTCGGCAACCTTTCCTGTCGGCAACCTTTCCTGTCGGCAACCTTTCCTGTCGGCAACCTTTCCTGTCGGCAACCTTTCCTGTCGGCAACCTTTCCTGTCGGCAACCTTTCCTGTCGGCAACCTTTCCTGTCGGCAACCTTTCCTGTCGGCAACCTTTCCTGTCGGCAACCTTTCCTGTCGGCAACCTTTCCTGTCGGCAACCTTTCCTGCCGGCAACCTTTGCTGCCGGCAACCTTTGCTGCCGGCAACCTTTGCTGCCGGCAACCTTTGCTGCCGGCAACCTTTGCTGCCGGCAACCTTTGCTGCCGGCAACCTTTGCTGCCGGCAACCTTTGCTGCCGGCAACCTTTGCTGCCGGCAACCTTTGCTGCCGGCAACCTTTGCTGCCGGCAACCTTTGCTGCCGGCAACCTTTGCTGCCGGCAACCTTTGCTGCCGGCAACCTTTGCTGCCGGCAACACTTCCCCGTCGGCACAGAATATCTCTGCAGCTTAGTTCCAGCTCGTTCTCGTAGAATACCATGAAACAGAAAATACGTGTGTTATAGAACAATGAAAGATACCTTTCACACTGGCGCCAATATGATTATTATTGTGTTTATACTGGTTGCTGGTGAGGAGGAAAGTTAGTTATTAGTATTTTATTCATTATCTCATTCATGAGCAGCCATATCACAGTCGCTCAGGAAAGTTATAATTAAGCTTTACTTGCTTAATCAGAATCAGACGATGACTCTCCATGTCTGCAGCCTTGATGATTCAAAGCGATCTGCAATCCTGTGTAAATAAAATGTCTTGGTTTTCTTGCATTGTGTAGTCAGTCAGGAAATCTCAGAGCAAGTGGAAAGTTTGCTTTGGTAGAGTTTAATTATCCAATTAAATAATGGAGCTCTTGGATCTAATAACTGCAGGTTGATTTCCAATTCATCGGAAGTTCCCTTCTGATTACCAGCAAAATGACACATCCGTGCAAATTTTGATTAGAGAATGCATATATAATTAAATTCCTTACACACCTTTGATGTAAATGCTCAGTATATATTCTCTTGATTAGCATGCAATATATTTCAGATCTCATTCTTCCAGTAATCTCGATAGCAAAATTACAATTATTCAATGTGGCTATTCAGCATGGAGAAGATCCTAGAAGTCCTCTCAACACACACCAGAGAGAATGTTACAAAGAGTAATGATGCGCTCGCGGAATAGCAATAGTACTGTACTACTTTGTGCATCGATTCTGAGAGTATATAGATGGTCAAGTAGGAAACATAATTCACTCATAAAATTGTGCAGGGATAATTAGTAGAATATAAAGAGATATTACAAGCTCATTGTCAAATTAAATACTTCCCTATAGCAGACAACGTCATAGTCTGACAAGTTGCAGTAACTGAGGCTTGATTAATAATTAAGGAGGGCAAGGAAATGTCATGGCAAGCATCCAGGACTCTATACATCATTCCACTTGTTCTATGAAAGTATAGGAAGGCATCTATATGATTTCACATACACACAATCATTTACCAATAGCGGCAGTACTGAAACAGAAGTGTCTCCAAACACCACCTGCATATATGGCTCAGATACTGGGAGAACATTTTGCAAAAACTGCTGCCACTGCTAGCCAGGATCTGTTATTTTATCAGTACAGTGCATCTGTAGAGACAGGAAAATTAGTCTTGAGATCCAAAAGTTACGAGCCTTAAAACTACACTATCTCCATGTGGCTGCTGGAATCAGTAATGTCTGAGACTTGGGCAACTGCACCCAGTCACAACCAAATCTGGTATAGTTTGCTTCAAGATTTTCCAACAGCATCAATGGAAATCCACATCGAATATTTTACTCTAATATGGCAGAGTGGCAACTTCCCCAATTCCCTGGAGAAGGCACCTTTGATACCTCTTTTGAAACGAGGAATGGATCACACCTGTCCCAGTAGTTATCAGAGTATTGCCTTAACGAGCTGTCTAGGAAAGACACTAGAGTGAAAGTTTAAATGTCATATGGTCTGGTTTGTAGAGAACAGGGTTCCCCTTAGCCTCTCTCACTGTGGCTTCCATAGATTTTGGTGAACCATGGACCAACTGACACTGTTAAAGGCAGCTATTCAATAGTCCTTCCTACGTAAACATCACTCTATTGACATATTCTTCAATATCAGTTAGGGCCGCCCCAGGGGGTCCACAACTCTTTTGTGGATACATGTGTAGCAAGCACGGGACCCCGAGCTAATATGGCCTTCCTTCCTTTCCGGGCTGCATACCTTCCCTTTCCGCATCCTTCCCCATCCCCCATCTTCACCCTCACTCCCCCTCACCTCTGGGTCTTTCCTTCCCTTCCTCCCCGTCTGGGAGGATGGTTTGTGCCTACGTCCGGAGATGGACACTCGTAAATGTACCGCATTCTCTGCCTTCCTTGCTTCTATGTCTTCATCCTTCCTTTGTCCTTCTCTTTTCCTTACCTCTTCTCTTTACCCTTTTCTCCGCTGCGGCATTTGAGACTTCTCTTCTTTTCTTTCTCTTTCTCTTTCTTCCTCCCTGTGCTTGTCTGAAGGCCGAACCACGCATTTTTGTGCGTAGCCGGTGATGGGTTAACGCGTAATTCCCCACCCCGGGTAGACTGGTAGGACATGTACGTACCCCCTGGTAACGGCCAGGCCCAGGGATGGGTGATTACCCGAGCTGATACCTTCCGAAAGTGCCGATTGGTCCCTCCATCCGTTTGTTGGGAGGTGTGCCCTGAGGTGTGAACAATCACCTAAGGCGGGAGTGCCCTCAGAGAAGACCCCCACAAGGGAGGAGCGCGCCATCGGAGATGCCGGTAATCATGGTGAATCTTCTGCAATGGTTTCCTCACCTTCCACTATGTCTGCTCACAAGCGTAAGTTCACTGAGTCTCAGCCACAGTCAGTTCTTCCATCGTTGCCACAGTTCCTTGCTGTTTCTCGGTCTGACGAAGGTCACGACTTCTCCACGGTCAATCCTTAAATTATTCAGAAAGGTGTCGACGCAATTGCAGGTCCTGTAAAGTCTTGTTCCAAATTACGGAATGGCACCCTGTTGTTAGAAACAGTCAGTGCCCTCCAGGCACAAAAATTGCTGCGTACTTCAATGCTCCACACCTTCCCTGTCCGGGTTGAAGCGCACCGCACTTTAAATTCATCACGTGGAGTCGTTTATACACGCTCCCTTAAAGGATTGTCTGACGAAGAAATTCAGCACTACCTGTCTGACCACGGCGTAACGGCTGTTCATAGAGTTATGAAAAGGGTTGACATGATCCTCATTCGAACCTGCACTGTCTTCTTGACATTTGACAACGTTCAACTGCCATCGAAAATCAAAGCAGGCTATGAGATAATTACCATTCGCCCTTACGTCCCAAACCCTACGCTTTGCTATCGGTGTCAGCGGTTCAATCACACCCGCCAGTCCTGTTCCAATCCGGGCAAATGTGTTACGTGTGGCAAGGATGCCCATGAGGGTGCTTCTCCACCTCCATCCCCTCGCTGCATCAACTGTATGGGTGACCACACTGCTTCCTCTCGAGATTGCCCCGTTTTTAAAGACGAAAAGCTCATCCAGGAAATCAGAGTGAAGGGAAAGGTGTTGACCTTTGCTGCTCGAAAATTATTCGCCAGTCGAGAGCCCACCGTGCCTCAGACAGGAAAATACAGCACTGTCCTTCCTTTTCCTCGGCCAACAAAGGAGGCGGCCACACAGACTTGCGACTTCACCTTTAGTACCATGGTTGTCAGATCGGCCAGCGCAAAGGTCGCCCGTTCAACCTCACCACTTTCGCCGGCCCACTCTATGGCCCACCCTTCATCGGGTTCTGCTAAATCTCGAGCCCAAAAGTCAGACACCAAGACTTCAAAAAAAGAGCTTACGCGAGAAGATTTTTTATGTACCCCAACTTCACAACCATCGGTTATTCCTTCTTCTAAACATCATAATTCCAAGAAGGCTACAAAGAAACCCAGTTCATCTCCTTCTCCGCCAAGGCGTGTCCTATCTACAGCACCACCTGTCGGAAATTGCACTCTGCCGTCTTCTGTGTCGCCGAGGCGCACAACTGGCGGCCGATCAACCGGCCCATCGCTGGTGGCAGGTGCTGCTCCTGAACAACCTATGGATCGGGATCTTCTGCCTTCGGCTGAATGCCATTCCATGCTGTCGGTCGCAAGCTCTGAGCAGTCGTTGAGATGACAGCAACTTTGGTCACATTCCTCCATTTTCTGTTCACCCTATGTTCATTATCCACTGGAATATCCACGGCATTCGAGCCAATCGAGATGAATTGTCGATCACCTTATGATCCTACTCGCCGGTCATCTTATGTCTTCAGGAAACAAAGCTGCGTCCCCATGACCGCTTTGTTCTCCCTCATTTTCAGTCCGTCCGATATGATCTCCCCTCTGTTGAAGGCACTCCAGCCCACGGAGGACTTGCGATTCTTCTCCATGATTCCATTATCAGTCAATCCCCTTAAACACTTCCTTCCAAGCTGTCGCCGTCCGTCTTTCCTTTCTGGATACACGTTCTCTCCTTGTACTGTATACATTCCATAGTCCACACCAATGGCACGAGCTGATCTCCTTCATCTTCTTGGTCAGCTTCCACCCCCCTATTTGCTGGTTGGGGACTTCAATGCCCACCACCCGCTTTGGGGATCTCCACATCCTTGTCCACGTGGCTCACTATTGCTAGACGTCTTCCACCAAGTGGATCTAGTTTGTCTCAACACTGGGGTCCCTATAGTTTTCGCTGCCTCCACGACAAAATTTCTCTCATTTGGACCTTGCGGTCGGTACTGTTCCGCTAGCTCGGCGCTTCGAATGTTTCGCCCTTGATGATACACACTAGAGTGACCACTTTCCATGTGTCCTTAGACTGCAGCCTCAACTGACATATATGCGCCCGTGACACTGGAAGTTTGCCCAAGCCGATTGGACACTTTTTTCGTCTCTAGCGACATTCGATGACAGTCACTTTCCCAGCGTCGACGATGAGGTCACACATATTACAGACATTATTCTTACAGCTGCGGAACGTTCAATACCACGCACCTCCGAATTGCCCCGGCACCCCCCAGTTACTTGGTGGAACGAGGCATGTCGTGACGCATTACGTGAGCGGAGACGTGCTGTTCGCGTTTTCTGCCACCATCCTACTTTGGCCAACTGTATCCGCTATAAGCAGTTCCGTGCGTGAAGCCGTCGTGTCATTCGCGATAGCAAGAAGGCAAGCTGGAAATTCTTTATTAGCTTATTTAACACCTCCTCGGAAGTTTGGAGTCGGCTTCAAAGGTTCTAAGGCGCGCCTAGTTACTCCCCGGTCTCTGGGCTCACAGTCGCGCATGATACATTAGTGGACTCTGTCGCAATTTGTAACTCATTGAGTCAGCGCTTTGCTGAGATTTCGAGCTCTTCAAATTACCCGCCAGCGTTTCTCTCGAAGAAACGTGCATCGGAAGTGCAACCTTTCGCTTTCTCCTCTCAAAATCGCGAAAGCTACATAACTGTTTTCTCCATGCAGGAACTCCAACATGGGCTCTCTTCTTCTCGCTCCTCCGCCCCAGGACCCGATGGTATCCACGTCCAAATGTTGCTGCATTTATCAACCCATAGTCTGCGTTACCTCCTTCGCCTTTAAAATCGAATTTGGACCGACAGTACTTTTCCCAGATGATGGCGGGAAGCTATCGTCGTTCCTGTTCCGAAACCTGGAAAGGACAAACATCTCCCCTCTAGCTATCGCACCATTTCTCTCACGAGTAGTGTATGTAAGGTTTTGGAGCGTATGTTGAATTACCGATTAGCTTGGAGGCTGGAATCCCGCAGTCTTTTAACACCTGCCATACGCGGATTCCGAAAGCATCGTTCTGCAGTTGACCATCTTGTTGCTCTCTCTCCACTTATATCATGAACAATTTTCTCCAGGAACGCCAAACAGTAGCAATATTTTTTGATCTGGAGAGAGCATACAATACCTGTTGGAGGACAGGCATCCTCCGCACACTGTTCTCTTGTGGCTTTCGAGGTCGGCTACCCCTTTTTCTTCGCGAATTTATGGCAGAGAGCACATTCAGAGTGCGGGTGAACATTACTCTCTCCCGTACCTTCTCCCAAGAAAACGCGGTACCCCAGGGCTCCATGCTGAGTGTTGTACTGTTTGCCATTGCCATAACTCCAATTGTGGATTGTCTCCTTCCTGATGCCTTGGGCTCCCTCTTTGTGGACGATTTTGCGATCTACTACAGCTCTCAACGGACCAACCTTCTAGAGCGTCGTCTTCAAGCATGTCTCGATTGCCTCCACTCTTGGAGCATCGAAACCACCAGCGTTTCTCCCGTAGAAATGTGCAGCCGAAGTGCGGTTTCTGAAAGCATTTTTCTGCAGTTGACCATCTTGTTGCTCTCTCCACTTACATCATTAACAATTTTCTCCGGTAACGCCAAACAGTAGCAATATTTTTTGATCTGGAGAGAGCATACGATACCTGTTGGAGGACAGGCATCCTCTGTACACTGTTCTCTTGGGGCTTTCGAGGTCGGCTGCCCCTTTTTCTTCGCGAATTTATGGCAGAGTGCACATTCAGAGTGCGGGTGAACACTACTCTCTCTTGTACTTTCTCCCAAGAAAACGGAGTACCCCAGAGCTCTGTGCTAAGTGTTGTACTGTTTGCCATTGCCATAAATCCAATTATGGATTGTCACCTTTCTGATGTCTCGGACTCCCTCTTTGTGGATGATTTTGTGATCTACTACAGCTCTCAACGGACCATACTTCTTGAACGTCGTCTTCAAGGATGTCTCGATCGCATCCATCCTTGGAGCACCGAAACCGGCTTCCGTTTTTCTCCCAGTAAGACCGTTTGTGTTAATTTTTGGCGACGTAAGGAGTTTCTTCCACCCACCTCACATCTAGGACCTGTCAACCTTCCGTTTTCAGACGTCGCTAAATTCTTGGGTCTTATGTTTGACAGAAAACTGTGCTGGTCCTCCCACGCTTCCTATCTTTCGCGCTCGGTGTCTGCGATCCCTCAACACCCTCCGTGTCCTGAATGGTACCTCCTGGGGAGCGGACCGAGTGGTCCTTCTCCGACTCTATCGCACCTTAGTGCGCTCGAAATTGGACTATGGAAGCATAGTCTACTCCTCTGCTCGGCCGTCTATTCTTCGTCGTCTCGACTCTATCCACCACCGTGGATTACATTTAGTGTCTGGAGCTTTTTACACCAGCCCTGTGGAAAGCCGTTACGCTGAGACTGCTGAACCTACGCTGTTAATCGGCGAGCAGTCCTTCTGAGTCGTTATGCTAGCCATCTGTCTTCCATGCCTGCTAATCCAGGCCATGACATTTTTTTCGACGCCTCCTTTGATGTAGGGTATGAAGGCTGCCCCTCCTCCCTACTACCATAGGGAGTCCGCTTCCGTCAACTGCTCCATTCTCTTTCCTTCCGCTTTCCTAAAACCATCTTGACAAGTTTGGGTACAGCACCGCCTTGGCTCTGTCCCCAGATCTGCCTGCTCCGTGACCTTTGTCGATTTCCCAAGGATGGTACCTCTTCACTTGTTCATCGTCGGGCATTTGCTGCTCTATGTGCACAAATGATGGAAGCCACATTTATTTGCACCGATGGCTCGAAAACATCGTTAGGTGTAGGGAGTGCCTATATTGTTGGTGACACCCCAAATCACTTTCGGCTTCCCGACCAGTGTTCGGTTTATACTGCAGAGCTTTACGCTATTCTCCAGGCTGTCCACTACATCCGCCGCCATCAGCGGATACAGTATGTTATCTGCTCAGATTCTCTCAGCTCTCTCCTCAGTCTCCAAGCTCTTTACCCTGTGCACCCTCTGGTCCACTGGATTCAGGACTGTCTGCGCTTGCTCCATCTGGGGGACGTCTCGGTGGCGTTCCTGTGGCTCCCGGGACACGCTGGTATCTGTGGAAATGAGGCGGCCGATATTGCAGCCAAGGCTGCAGTCTCTCTTCTTCGGCCAGCTATTCAATCGATTCCCTTCGCCGATCTACGGAGCGTTTTATGTCGTCGAGTTGTTCTTTTATGGCACGCCCATTGGTCGACACTTCCCCATAATAAATTGCGGGACGTGAAAGCTCTTCCTTGTGCTTGGACCTCTTCCTCCCGAACGTGTCTTTGGGAGGAGGTAAATTTAACTAGACTCCGGATAGGGCACTGTCTTTTTAGCTATCAACATCTTTTAAGCGGTGATCGTCCCCCACTCTGTCCTCACTGCTCTCAGCTGTGGACGGTAAGACACCTTTTAATTGAGTGCCCCTATTTTAATCCATTATGCTCCCATCTACAGCTGTCGCTTGATATATCGTCAATATTAGCAGATGACACGCGCTCAGCCGATCGCGTTCTCGAGTTTTAGTGCCAGTGAAATGTCGTCAGTCATTTGGAGCTTTTTTTGGGGACAACCAACCCCTTCCTGTGGTCGATTTTTAAGCATTCCTTCTGCATTTAGTTTCTCCAATTTTATGACTTTCGTTCCCATTGCTGCTGGGTTCCATTTTAGGTTTTTTACTGTTTCCTAAGTCACGGACCGGGCGCTAATGACCATAGCAGTTTTGCGCCCTAAAACAAAAAAAGAAAATTATATCAGTAAGGTGTAAGATACTGCTTGGAAACACTGTATTTTGCGCAACTGCATCAGTAGGGATTTTGTGTCTACCTCCCCATCTTTATGTGGTCTATCCTGTCTCAGCCATTTCCAAGGATCCAAGTCAGTAAATCGCTGCCAGATCATTATTATCAGAGTGGTGTCTCCCTGGACAGTGTTTAAAGTGTTAACCCTCTTTGCCGTAGCCACAAACAGTATCACATCTACGATAATGTGTTCTGTACACTGCTCCTTAATTGTAGACAATTTTGAGGTTTTCTGTTCCTCCTCAAATGTGGGAACACACACACACATCTGTAGCAGTCTTATAGAGGGGTGGGCTGCAAAGATGGGCTTTCTATTTGATGCGAGTGTGTGTGAATGTGTGTGTGCTTCTTTTTTTTCCATTTTTATTTTACCTGTCTTGCATATGAGGGACACCATCCTACATTTTAGAGACTCGTTGATTTTCCTGGACTTCATTTTCTACTCCTATTGTCACAGTTGCTGCACCTCAGAAGTCTACAAACCAGAACACTCTAGGTACTGAATATCATCAAGTGCCTTAGCCAAGTTCTTAGACAGTGAACAGGGCAGGTCTGTTCGAGATTTATCTGGCCTTATGCTTTTGTGGCTCGACTGTGTGTACCGTGTATTGATTGTTGAGGCCTCATCTTCGAAGATAGTTGGCACATTCCCCCATGAGGAGATTTGGCTGGCCATGGGTGCTTGTAGGACCAGACTGATTGCACATCTCTGTGCTGAGGTCAGGGAACCAGTACTCACCATCCAGTTGCAGCTCCTCTTGGTGCAACAAGCACATTGTTCCTCACACCTCCAACTTCATCTGCATGCCATACTGTTGCTCATCCATCTCTAGCTGCATTTCTCCAACCGTCCATGAATCACAATTCTGTTAAGGATCTGTCTGTAGTGTATGCTTTGAGTCAGCTTGTGTAGAGCATTTATAACCCCAAATCCAGTGTTCTAACCATCTGCTACCCTGGATACGGCAGACACTCAATGTTATTTTAGATTCAGTGCTTCACAGCAGAGATTGTGGTATTGCTTCTGCTTTAATGTGGTATTTTCTGACATTTTTGTGTGAGGACCAAGAGTATATGTAAGTTCAGTTTTGTGGTCTCTGGAGCACATGAGCCTATCTTCCATTGCTAAATTTCTTTTATATTGGAATCTGAGTGATCTTCACTCTGTCCAACATTTGAACACAGTAAATCAGTTAATCCAGCATTCCATCCTCAACTGAAACTACTGGGGAGTAGGATTCAATCTGCTCAGTACCAGGGCACATGAAGATTGTGGGAAACTAAATATCTGATAGTCCTCAGGCAGAGCTGTTGTAAGTGACTTATTCAATTCTTCGAGCACAGCAGTATATTACCATCAGGTCAATCCTGTGACACTCCTACTGTGAGTGTATCTCAGACCAGTTTTATTTTACCCAACTTGTAGATTTATAGATGCAATAATGTGTGCTGTGTACCATCTGTGTCACTGCAGATATCGCAACTCCTTCTCACATTCCTGTCAAAGTATTTGAGAGCCTCAGTACATAAGCTTTGGTTACCAGTTGGGTTGTCCATTGTGTGGCAACTACCAAGTGTTAGATCATCACTGTTTTTGTGTCAAGAAAGTGGTTGAATGTTACAATGCTGCAGCTTTGGTGTACACCTGTTTCCCTGTGCTTACAACTTGTCTTCCCACAAAGGAACATGGGCAACTTATCTGAACTCAAAGTGATGTTCTAAGGCATGTTGACAGGCATGTTAAATTATGTACATCAAGTGTGTTGCCCTGATCACAGTTGGAGACACAAATCACTCTGGAGCTATCTCCCTCACTTTTCCGTGAGGGTGCTAAAAATGCAAAATAATGTTAACTGTCGGCTTGTGCTGTAGCACTTTTGCCTCTGTTCATCAATTGTAACACAGAGTTAAAAATTGTGACCATTTTGTTTCTTGCAGATGTCTTCATGGGAAAGTCCAACAAGAAGTTTATGTCCTTGACATAATCACTAATTACCACTGCCTTTGCAAGCTAATGCAGGCAATGGTGCAGCACAAGCATATTCAAAAAGTGGTGCATGCAGTCACAGAGAATGACAGGTTCACACAGGAATATGAGTAGTTAACTTCAGCTTAACAGTGCCAGATTGAAGTGATGATTTGAGATCTTAACTTCCCTAACTGGAATGGTGGAATACAGCAGCAACTGGCACAATTCAGTACTCACTGCATCGTGGAGAAACAATCCATGTAAGTATGGAGTTCTGTAGATTACCATGTAAGCTGTCGTGTGTTAATCACATTAAAATATTCATTTTTGTGTACATAATTTTCTACATGGTATATTTCATTGAAACTAGCTTCAACTGTGTCAAATTACCAAATGCAAAACTATATTTAACATTTTATTCTTTGTGTCATTCTTCACCCTTATTTATTTATTTATTTATTTATTTATGAATCTGGAACAGTAGCATTACTTACAGAAAAAATTGCATTAATTTGATTTTGCCTGTTTATTGAAACTAAAGGGAAACTCACCAGTTTGTGCCAAAAATGTTTCACATTTGTGGCACCAGGCTTGGGGTCACACCTTATGGGGCCATGAAAATCATATATTTATAAAAAATCACAACTAGAGATTGGACAAAACACTTCTTCTATTGCAGTCTTTGACCACCTCCCTGTGTGACATCCCCATTTATGTGACCTCCTATATCTGCACAAGAGGTGAGCCACTCAGATTGTGGGCTCTGAGAGTATTCCTCCATTTCTAAACTTCAACTTACATTTCTGTCTTTCTTATGAATGTTGCTAATATCACCTAAAGAGAGGAATAATTTTTTTTACTTTCAGTCAGTGAACATCACCTATAGGCAACCCCCCAGGGGGTCCACAACTCTTTTGTGGATACGTGCATAGCGAGCACGGGACCCCGAGCTAATGTGGCCTTCCTTCCTTTCCTGGCTGCATACCTTCCCTTTCCGCATCCTTCCGCATCCCCCATCTTCGCCCCCCCCCCCCCTCCCCTTCACCCCTGGCTCTTTCCTTCCCTTTCTCCCCATCTGGGAGGATGGTTTGTGCCTACGTCCGGAGACGGACACTCGTAAATGTACCGCATTCTCTGCCTTCCTTGCTTCTATGTCTTCATCCTTCCTTTGTCCTTCTATTTTCCTTACCCCTTCTCTTTACCCTTTTCTCTGCTGTGGCGTTTGAGACTTCTCTTCTTTTCTTTCCCTTTCTCTTTCTTCCTCCCTGTGCGTGTCTGAAGGCCGACCCACGCATTCTTGTGTGTAGCCGGTGATGGGTTAACGCGTAATTCCCCACCCCGGGTAGACAGGTAGGACACGTACGTACCCCCTGGTAATGGCCAGGCCCAGGGAGGGATGATTACCCGAGCTGATACCTTCCAAAAGTGCCGATTGGTCCCACTATCCGTTTGTTGGGAGGTGTGCCCTGAGGTGTGAACAATCACCTAAGGCGGGAGTGCCCTCAGAGAGGACCCCCACAAGGGAGGAGCGCGCCATTGGAGACGCCGGTAATCATGGGGGATTCTTCCGCAATGGTTTCCTCACTTTCCACTATGTCTGCTCACAAGTGTAAGTTCACTGAGTCTCAGCCACAGTCAGTTCTTCCATCGTTGCCACAGTTCCCTGCTGTTTCTCAGTCTGACGAAGGTCACGACTTCTCCACGGTCAACCCTTTCATTATTCAGAAAGGTGTCAACGCAATTGCAGGTCCTGTAAAGGCTTGTTCCAAATTACGGAATGGCACCCTGTTGTTAGAAACAGTCAGTGCCCTCCAGGCACAAAAATTGCTGCGTACTTCAATGCTCCACATCTTCCCTGTCCGGGTTGAAGTGCACCGCACTTTAAATTCATCACATGGAGTCGTTAATACACGCTCCCTCGATGGATTGTTTGACAAAGAAATTCAGTACTACCTGTCTGACAAGGCGTTATGGCTGTTCATAGAGTTGTGAAAAGGGTTGACACGAACACCATTCCAACCCACAACGTCTTCTTGACATCTGACAAAGTTCAACTCCCATCGAAAATCAAAGCAGGCTATGAGATAATATCTGTCTGCCCTTATGTCCCAAACACTACACGTTGCTATCAGTGTCAGCGGTTCAATCACACCAGCCAGTCCTGTTCGAATCTGGCCAAATGTGTTACTTGTGGCAAGGATGCCCATGAGGGTGCTTGTCCACCTCCATCCCCTCACTGCATCAACTGTATGGGTGACCACACTGCTTCCTCTCGAGATTGCCCCATTTTTAAAGACTCATTCAGGAAATGAGAGTGAAGGGAAAGGTGTTGACCTTTGCTGCTCGAAAATTATTTGCCAGTTGACAGCCCACCGTGCCTCAGACAGGAAAATACAGCACTGTCCTTGCTTCTCCTCGGCCAAGAAATGAGGGGGCCACTCAGACTTGTGACCTCACCCTTAGTACCACGGTTGTCAGATCAGACAGCATGAGGATCACCTGTTCAACCTCACCACTTTCGCCTGCCCACTGTAAGGCTCACCCTTCATCGTGTTCTGCTAAATCTCGAGCCCAAAAGTCAGACACCAGGATTTCGAAAAAAGAGATTACGCGTGAAGATTTTTTATGTACCCCAACTTCTCAACCATCGGTTCCTCTTTCATCTAAACATCATGTTCCCAAGAAGGCTAATAAGAAACCCAGTTCATCTCCTTGTCCGCCAAGGCGTGTCTCATCTACTGCGCCACCTGTCGGAAATTGCACTCGGCTGTCCTATGTGTCGCCGCGGTGCACTGCTGGAGGCTGATCGGCCGGCCGATCGCTGGTGGCAGGAGCTGCTCCTGAGCAACCTATGGATCAGTATCTTCTGCCTTCAGCTGAATGCCATTCCATGTTGTCAGTCACAAGCTCTGAGCAGTCGTTGAGTTGACGGCAATATTGCTCACATTCTTCCATTTTCTGTTCACCCTATGTCCATTATCCACTGGAATATCTGCGGCATTCGAGCCAATCGGGATGAATTGTCAATCCTCTTATGATCCTACTCGCTGGTCATCTTCTGTCTTCAGGAAACAAAGCTGCGTCCCCATGACCACTTTGTTCTCCCCCATTTTCAGTATGTCCGATTTGATCTCCCCTCTGTTGAAGGCACTCCAGCAAATGGAGGACTCATGATTGTTCTCCATGATACTCTCCATTATCACCCAATCCCCTCAAACACTTCCTTCCAAGTTGTCGCTGTCAGTCTTTCCCTTTCTGGATATACCTTTTCTCTTTGTACTGTATACATTCCATCGTCCACGCCAATGGACCGAGGTGATCTCCTTCATCTTCTTCGTCAGCTTCCACCCTCTATTTGCTGGTTGGGGACTTCAATGCCCACCACCCGATTTCGGGATCTCCACATCCTTGTCCACGTGGCTCACTATTACTACACATTTTCCACCAAGCGGATCTAGTTTGCCTCAACACTGCAGACCCTACATTTTCGTCTGCCTCCACGACCAATTTCTCTCATTTGGACCTTTCGGTCGGTACTGTTCCACCTAGCTCGGTGCTTTGAATGGTTCACCCTTGATGATACTCACTCGAGTGACCACTTTCCATGTGTCTTTAGACTGCAGCCTCAACTGCCATATATGCGCGTGTGACACTGTAAGTTTGGCGAAGCCGATTGGACACTTTTTTCGTCTCTAGCGACATTAGATTACAGTCACTATCCCAGCGTTGACGATGAGGTCACACATATCACAGACGTTATTCTTACAGCTGCGGAACGTTCAATACCATGCACCTCCGAATTGTCTGGCACCCCCCCAGTTCTTTGGTGGAACGAGGCATGCCGTAGCGCAATACGTGAGCGGCGACATGCTCTTCGTGTTTTCTGCCACCATCCTACTTTGGCCAACTGTATCCGCTATAAGCAGTTCCGTGCGCGATGCCGTCGCGTCACCCGCGATAGCAAGAAGGCAGGCTGGGACTTCTTTACTAGATCATGAACACCTTTACTCCCTCCTCGGAAGTTTGGAGTCGAATTCGACGGTTATCTGGCGCGCCTAGTTTCTCCCCAGTCTCTGGGCTCACTGTCGTGCATGATGCAATAGTGGACCCCGTCGGAATTTCTAACTCATTGGGTCAACACTTTGCTGAGATTTCAAACTCTTCAAATTACCCACCAGCGTTTCTCCCGTAGAAATGTGCAGCCAAAGTGCGGTTTCTGAAAGCATTTTTCTGCAGTTGACCATCTTGTTGCTCTCTCCACTTACATCATTAACAATTTTCTCCGGTAACGCCAAACAGTAGCAATATTTTTTGATCTGGAGAGAGCATACGATACCTGTTGGAGGACAGGCATCCTCTGTACACTGTTCTCTTGGGGCTTTCGAGGTCGGCTGCCCCTTTTTCTTCGCAAATTTATGGCAGAGTGCACATTCAGAGTGCGGGTGAACACTACTCTCTCTTGTACTTTCTCCCAAGAAAACGGAGTACCCCAGAGCTCTGTGCTAAGTGTTGTACTGTTTGCCATTGCCATAAATCCAATTATGGATTGTCACCTTTCTGATGTCTCGGACTCCCTCTTTGTGGATGATTTTGTGATCTACTACAGCTCTCAACGGACCATACTTCTTGAACGTCGTCTTCAAGGATGTCTCGATCGCATCCATCCTTGGAGCACCGAAACCGGCTTCCGTTTTTCTCCCAGTAAGACCGTTTGTGTTAATTTTTGGTGACGTATGGAGTTTCTTCCACCCTCCTCACATCTAGGACCTGTCAACCTTCCGTTTTCGGACGTCACTAAATTCTTGGGTCTTATGTTTGACAGAAAACTGTGCTGGTCCTCCCACGTTTCCTATTTTTCGTGCTCACTGTCTGCGATCCCTCAACACCCTCCGTGTCCTGAATGGTACCTCCTGGGGAGCGGACCGAGTGGTCCTTCTCTGCCTCTATCGCGCCTTAGTTCACTCGAAATTGGACTATGGAATCACAGTTTACTCCTCTGCTCGGCCGTCTATTCTTCGTCGTCTCGACTATCCACCACCATGGATTACATTTAGTGTCTGGAGCTTTTTACACCAGCCCTGTGGAAAGCCTTTATGCTGAGGCTGCTGAACCTTTGCTGTCCGATCGGCGATCTATCCTTCTAAGACGTTATGCTAGCAATTTCTCTTCTATGCCTGCTAATCCAGCCCATGACATTTTTTTCGATGCCTCCTTTGATGTAGGGTATGCAGGCTGCCCTTCCTCCCTACTACCACCGGGAGTCCGCTTCCGTCAACTGCTCCATTCTCTTTCCTTCCACTTTCCTAAAACCTTCTTGACAACTTGGGGTACAGCACCACCTTGGCTCCGTCCCCAGATCAGATTGACCTTTGTCAATTAGCCAAGGATGGTACCCCTTCACTTGTTTATCATTGGGCATTTGCTGCTCTATATGCACAAATGAAGGAAGCCACATTTATTTACACAGATGGTTCAAAAACATCTTTAGGTGTAGGGAGTGCCTATATTGTTGGCGACACCCCCAATTTATTTCGGCTTCCCAACTAGTGTTTGGCTTATACTGCGGAGCTTTACGCTGTTCTCCAGGCTGTCCAATACATTCGCCAACATCAGCGGATACAGTATGTTATCTGTTCAGATTCTCTCAGCTCTCTCGTCAGTCTCCAAGCTCTCTACCCTGTCCACCGTCTGGTCCACCAGATTCAGGACTGTCCGTGCTTCTTTCACCTGGGGGGCATCTCGGTTGCATTCCTCTGTCTCCCGGGACATGTTGGTATCTGTGGAAATGAGGTGGCTGACATAGCTGCCAAGGCCGCAGTCTCTCTTCTTCGGCCAGCTATTCAATCGATTCCCTTTGCCGATCTACAGAGCATTTTATATCGTTGTGTTGTTCTTTTATGGGATGCCCAATGGTCGACACTTCCCCATAAAAATTGCGGGATGTGAAATCTCTTACCTGTGCTTGGACCTCTTCCTCCCGAACGCGTCATCGAGAGGAGATAATTTTAAGTAGATTGCGGATAGTGCACTGTCTTTTTAGCCATTGACATCTTTTAAGCAAAGATCCTCCCCCACTCTGTCCCCACTGCTCTCAGCTGAGGATAGTAAGACACTTTTGAGTGCCCCTATTTTACTCCGTTACTCGCCCATCTACAGCTGTTGCCTGATATGTCGTCAATTTTAGCAGATGACTCATGCTCGGCCAATCGCGTTCTCGAGTTTATTAGTGCCAGTGAGATGACGTCAGTCATTTGAAGTCTTTTTTTTTTTTTTTTTTTACTTTGGGGACAACCAACCCCTTTCTGAAGTGGATTTTTAAGCTTTCTTTCTGCTTTTAGTTTCGCCAATTTTTTTCATTTTTTACTGGTTCCTAAGTCATGGACCGGGCGCTAATGACCATAGCAGTTTTGCCCCCTAAAACCAAAACAAAAAAAAAAAAACAAAAAAAACTTATAGGTAAATAGTGACAGTCTTTCTGCCTCCTTGTAATTTTGTTCTTTTGTTGACAGAATTTCCCCTTTGATACAGTCAATATTGTTACAATTTGAGTAATAATACATTTTGCTCAACAGAATTCGGCATCTCCCATCACTAGCTCCTTTCAAAGATTAAACTGTTTATCCTTTGTTCATGGAGAAATGAAGAGTGATAACATCCTTAAATTTTTATTTGCACTGCATAATAATGATACAGGTGGTAATATACTTGGATGCTTGGTATGTTCTCTCAAAGCATTAAGAAGTGGAGAAACTGAACTGTGTAATCAGACACACTGAGGGTGTCCTGTCGTAGCCATTATCCTGAGACTGTGAATAGTACTGACTTCATTACTAATGCAGGTTGTTGCGTTACTGCTTGACAATTGATTCTATAGCAATTAGTGGACATTGGAAGTGTGTGTGTGTGTGTGTGTGTGTGTGTGTGTGTGTGTGTGTGTGTGTGTGTGTGTGTGTGTGTGTGTGTGTGTGTGTGTGTGTGCGCGCGCAGTTATGAACACCTTTATACAGTCAAAGCTGTGCTGAAGATAGATTCCATAAATGTTCACGACAGGTGACAAAATTCAAAGAAAAGCCATTTTATCTTAACTGTAGGAGCAGTTAGTGGACAGTAGGTAGGTCTTCCTATCATTGATTGTTGTTGATGATGAACCCAATGAGCAGAGCACGTTAGCTTTTACCAATAGAAAATAGTTGCTGTACAGAATACTGGCACAAGTCCGTACATTGTGAGGAAAAACAATATAGAAAATAATACATGTAATATGAATGGTGACCAATACTGAAACTGAATTCTAACTCGGCCCAATAAATATGCAGCAAGCAAAAAATATAGGAATATTAGTTAGTGAATAACCTACATAAATAGCTACAGGCAGATGTGACACACACATAACAGCCAATTCTGTCAGTTCACGCCAGTGTGCGTATGTCATGTTGAATGAGAGCAGCAGTTGGGTGTAGGCATGAGGGGAAGTGACTGCAAGATACAATTATGGAAGATACGAGTGCTGTCTGGTGGAGAGTTCAGGGACTAGATGGAGGCAAGAAGACTGCCAGATACGGCAGTGGCAGTGTTGAGGGGGGGCTGCAGCAAATGAGAGAAGCATGGAAGGGAAAAGGTACAGTCCACACACCACCTTCCTCCGCTAACCCCACCCACCCACAATATCTCCCCCCCCCCCCCCCCTCCCCCTTGTCCTAATGCCTCCTCCCAGTTTGTACTCTCTTACCCTCATTGTGTGTCATCCTGTGCCGACACACCCACTCTTCTCTCCTTCCCAATTACCTGCTTCTCTCATTTTCCATTTGTCTTGCCCACACCCTGCCCTACAATCCCTTGACACTGCACATGGCAGTCTTCGTGCCTCCCTCTAGTCCCTTCATGCTGCAGAAGACAGAGCAAACCCCCTCCATTTACCCGTATGTTGCTAGCCATAGCCATTTCTATTCCCCGCCCCCCTGCATGTTGCTGCTTGTGTTCAACATGAGAGTGGTAATTCATTACGTGCTTCCAGAGATTGCAGTCATGTGCATGAGGTGTGCTTGCTGGAGTGAATGAAACTGTGTTTTCGTTTCTGATGAATGTGTCGGCAGAAAAAAATCGTAAGAATCTTTTCATTGTGCTTGTCTGTGACTCATTGTCATCTTTATGATGAGTAGAAATGTATTATTTTGCTTCTCCAATCCCCAGTTCTCATTGCTTGGTAGATGTAGACATGATAATTATTTTCTGTGGCAAATTACAGTTTGGTTCCCATATAGCTAAAAATCTTGACACATGATTGTTGGTTATAGGATTAACATTACTTCACTAGTGTGCCACTATAGCCACTGCAACTGCTGTGTATTTAGGGATAAAGGAAGTTAAGAAATGCTAGAATGTTGAAGGCAGAGCATTTTCTCAATGTTTTCTAATTCAGTGTAGGAGAAAGAAGCATCCTAACAATAATTGTCATATTTATTCATACAAAAGCTGTGGTCCTGTGAAGATCACTCAATGGTTCCACAACATGAAAGTTACTATTTTCATATGATTCAAGAAAATAGATTAAAAAGATTAACTTGTGTAAAGCAAAATATTACTCCTCACTTTCAGTTACTAATTTAGACAGACAGAATAAATGTGCCACCAACAGTGAAAAAGACAGTGTTTATAATAGGCTATACAACAGCTTTGCAGGTGGCAAAGTCAACAGTGAGAGAAAAACTGCACGAGGTGTGACTCTAGCGGGCCATTCCAACTGCACCATCATTTGTTAGCCATTGCTCCTGCACCCACAGTAGCCTGCATCACTCAGCCATCTACTATTGTGACACTCGGGCAGATTATTTAAGCAGCATTTCTACGAAGATCTTAATTTAACCTTTTAAGACAAATAAATAAATAAATATTTTAACTTCTCATAAAAAAATTCTTCTTTGAAAGAAAGGACAAAAATTAACATAATTTCCAGCACTCTAGTGGCTTTCATGGCTCCCAGCAACAAAAGCCTTTTTCAGAGAGAAACGGTTTGAAATAGGAACAATATGTATTGAAGAAGTTGTTTAGCACTTGAAATATTTGTATGAATGATTAAATTAGTTTTTCTCAGATGAACAGCAGATTAAATATCAGACTTAATTGTGTATTAAGAACCCATTTATGGGCATTGCATGACCTTTTATGATTTTGTCAGAAGGATATGAAATTTTTGTTGAACTGACGGTGAGACGACTTCATCCAATAGAATGTTGACTAGGACAACACGGCAGGAGCACCACCTTTATGAAGAGAATATAAGCATTGCTCCAGCTAGCTTCAGCTGAACTAGTGCCCCACTAGAAGACGAACCATGATCCATTAATTAAGCCATGACTTGTGACCTATACTTTTTACTTGCATGGAAATTCTATAAATCGAAGGACATTGATTATTTGCGTGGCACCAATTCCTTGCGATACTTCACTGTGAAAAGGCAAATTATTGTCAATTTAATTTGCTGTAATACATTCCCTTAATATTATTTGCTTGAATATTGTCTAGTAATCTGAGAAAACAGCTTCCTAGGAACCCCATATAAGACAAGTGGGTGGGATCCAACATTGCCAATAAGTTACGGGAGGAAACCCAGTGGCTGGTGGCCACAGAATTTTCTTTTGTGGTTTGCTGACACCTTAATTCTCTCTCTTGTCTAGCAGGTGTGCTACTTGCTAATCAGTGTTTTCAGGTGGGTGTTGCAGATATTTTCTTTGCTTTTGTACTTATTTTTCTTGCTTGCCTTGTCTGTTTCTTGCATTTCTCTGTTCCAAAATGCCCACCTTATCTATCCCACCACCTGCTCAGTTTCCACAGCAACCAGTGTTAAATGAAATGCAGCTAATGCAGATCTACATATACATCTACATCCATACTCCGCAAGCCACCTGATGGTGTGTGGCAGAGGGACATTTCAGTTCCAGACTAAGCAAAAGTCTACACTGCTCGACACAGTGCAGCAGCTAATGTCCATTGCTGTGCACCTGACAGAACGAGCACCTCCAACCCCAACACCTATAGCTATTCTGCCTTTTTGCCAGTTTCATGAACAGGAAGGTGAATGGCTCAAGTGGTTGCAACAGTTTGAAGGCCACGTAATTGCTTACAATGTACCAGGTACTGTGAAACATCCCTAATGGTAGGAAGTGCAGTGTTCCATTTATCTCGGAAGTTGTTCCCTAATTCCACGCAGAGTGAACTTCCTTGTGAACAGGTTACAGATTCACTAACTATTATGACCAACAAGTGAATGTGGTAGCAGCTAAAACTTCATTTCAGATGTTATGTTACGTGATGCCTGATGTCAAACTCGGAGAACATATTTTGATACAGTCGGGTCCATCATTTCACCAGGCAGTGCAAATACTAGATAAGTAAGATTCAGGTGACCATTGGCTGATAAATTTGAGCAGCCAGCTATTTGTCGGGTTGAGTTCCTTGTTTGCCAATTCGGCAACAGCTTGTGCTCATCACACGGAGTAAACAACGCTCCACACTGCGTAAGCAGCTTGCGGCTACACAGGCAAACAGAACTAAGTCTTGCCCTCAGTGTTGTTCACAGCACAAACGCCAAGACTGCCCCTCCTGAAAAGATCAGTGTCCTGCTTGTGGCAAGAAAGGACATGTGCAATCTCTATGTTTGCAATAGAACAAATATAAGAATTTGGCCCCTACGCAAAAATCTAGTTTCACAAGTAATCAATGCAGTGTACTCAAAACCTACTGCAGGCATCAGCAAAACTATCAAACAAGCAGTTACTTCAGAACTACGCCACACCAACAAGCTTTCTGTTCATTTGCATCTTATTGGTAAACATGTGAAATTTCAGTTTGACATGGGTGCTTGTGTTACATTGCTGAATCGTAACATGAACTGTGAGGCTCTCCATGCCTATCTGAAACTAGCATGCACCTAACAGCTTATAATGGACAAGACCTTCCCATTCTTGGAAAATGTACTTTGTGTGCCATTTATCGATCACATATGCGAACTGTGACTTTCACTGTTCTACAATTGCGTAAATGTGAGAACATATTT
Organism: Schistocerca serialis cubense; assembly: GCF_023864345.2. Classification (NCBI taxonomy): domain Eukaryota; kingdom Metazoa; phylum Arthropoda; class Insecta; order Orthoptera; family Acrididae; genus Schistocerca; species Schistocerca serialis. The sequence goes on from NW_026047573.1 coordinate 13,748,435, forward strand.
GTCCTTGATTCGTTTTATTTGTTTAGCTTTAAAATTCAGGACAATTTGTTGTCAGTGACTCTATTCAATGCAGAAAGACAGTGTAGCTAGCTTGTTGAAAGAATTTCCTGAACTCTATTCTGAAGGGTTAGGCAAGGCTAACAATTTTGTTGTGCATATTACTACAAAAGACAACACACAGCTGAAATTTTTCTGGGACAGAACTGTTCCCATTGCATTATACAACTATGTGGCTGCTGAACTTGAAGAATTACAAGATTGCTGAGGTATGGCGCCCATACATGCTAGTTGGTGGGCAAGTCCACTGGTTTTGATCCCCAAACCTTCAGGTCACATTTGCCTCTTTGTTGACTTTACGTCTGCCGATAACCAACAAACTGTGATTGATTTTTATCCATTGCCACAGCCAGAGGAACTCGTGGACAGATTTGGTACTGTTCGCTACTTTTCAAAAACTTATCTGCATGACAAGTATCTTCAAATACTGCTTGATGAAGAATCTCAAAAGGTGTGTGTAGTGAATACTGATTTGGGTCTATTTAAATACATGCATTCGCCTTTTGGCAGTGCTTCTGCACCCACCATTTTCCAATGGTATTTAGAACAGCTGACTGCACAAGTGCCATACTGTTCAAACTAACTTGGACAGCATTGTTGTAGCACACCTGAAGAACACATTGCAAATTTGCGTGCTATGTTTCATGTGTTATCTGATGCAGGACTAAAGTAATGAAAGTGCTGGACAGACACACAAACATACACACACAATTCAAGCTTTCGCAACAAACTGTTGCCTCATCAGGAAAGAGGGAAGGAGAGGGAAAGACGAAAGGATGTGGGTTTTAAGGGAGAGTGTAAGGAGTCATTCCAATCCCGGGAGCAGAAAGACTTACCTTGATTGAAATGAGATCCATCCTTCATGAAATCCACTCCACCAAGAGTGTCTTTCCGCCGTTCACCTAACCTTCATAACCTGTTAGTTCATCCCTATGAAATCCCCAAACCACCTTCCCTACCCTCTGGCTCCTATCCTTGTAACCACCCCCGGTGTAATACATGTCCCATGCACTCTCCCACCACCACCTACTCCAGTCCTGTAACCCGGAAGGTGTACACGATCAAAGGCAGAGCCACGTGTGAAAGCACCCACGTGATTTACTAACTGACCTGCCTACACTGTGATGCATTCTATGTGGGAATGACCAGCAACAAACTGTCCATTCACATGAATGGACACAGGCAGACAGTGTTTGTTGGTAAGAGGATCACCCTGTGGCTAAACATGCCTTGGTGCACGGCCAACACATCTTGGCACAGTGTTACACCGTCCGGGTTATCTGGATACTTCCCACCAACACCAACCTATCCGAACTCCAGAGATGGGAACATGCTCTTCAATATATCCTCTCTTCCCATTACCCACCAGGCCTCAATCTCCGCTAATTTCAAGTCGCCGCCACTCATACCTCACCTGTCATTCAACATCATCTTTGCCTCTTCACTTCCGCCTCGACTGACATCTCTGCCCAAACTCTTTGTCTTTAAATATGTCTGCTTGTGAGATGTCTGCTTGTGTCTGTATATGTGTGGATGGATATGTGTGTGTGTGTGCGCGCGTGTGTATACCCGTCCTTTTTTCCCCCTAAGGTAAGTCTTTCCGCTCCCGGGATTGGAATGACTCCTTACCCTCTCCCTTAAAACCCACATCCTTTCGTCTTTCCCTCTCCTTCCCTTTTCCTGATGAGGCAACAGTTTGTTGTGAAAGCTTGAATTTTGTGTGTGTGTTTGTGTGTCTTTCGACCTGCCAGCGCTTTCATTTGGTAAGTCACATTATCTTTGTTTTTTTTATATATATGAAAACTGAGTTTAAGTATCTCGGTCATGCCATAAACAGTCAACATGTATATCCTCTTCAGCCACATTTGTTACCCATACAAGATTTGCCAGTTCCTTCCAATGCCACAGAATTGCAATCGGTCTTAGAGAAAATGAACTATTTTATTTGGATCATACAGGATGCTGCACAAATTGCAACTCCATTGCGTTGCAAGAATGTCCCCTTCGTTTGCACAGATGGGTGCCATGTAACTTTTGAAAAACTTAGATGCATTGCTCAGTGATCGATGCTTAGCTCACTTCTATCCTGACAAACCAGATGTATTGCAAGTTGACACATCCTCTTACGGAATAGGTGCAGTGCTTTTGCACATAATTGGTGACAAAGACAGGCCTACTGCTTTCACATCAAAATTGTTGTCCAAAGCTCAGTGTAACTATTCACAAATCGAAAAAGAGGCTTTGGGTATTGGGCATGGTGCCAACCAAATTCCACCATTACTGGTATGGCAGAAAATTCTTCTTGGTAATTTATCACAAGCCTTTGCAGTCCTCATTTCATCTGACAAAACCAGCTCCTGTATGAACTGCCCAAAAATTACAAAGATGGGCTCTGTTGTTGTCCCAATACCAATATGAGATTATATATCATCAGATGGCTCTACATGGTAATGAAGACACACTTTCATGTCTTCCAATTGCCCCTGATCCAGAATTTGACACTTCTGCTGCATTTTGTTGTCACATTGATGTTCAGGATCCTGAATTGCTTCAATCATTTCTAGTGAACTATAGGAAAATTGCACAGGCCATGGAAGTTGATTCAGATTTGAGCATTTTGCTAAAATATGTTCACACATCTTGCCCTCATTCCTCGCATAGCATAAAGAACACTATAGTGCACCAACGCTTCGCACATCAGCATAGCCATGCTGTACAGAAAGATGTGATTCTTGTTCAAAATGACAGTGGCAAGTCACATGTACTGGTCGCCAAAGCTAAGAGTGGGTGGTGGTGGTGGTGGTGGTGGTGGTGGTGGTGGGGAGAAAGTGTTGCAGTTACTTCACCATGGCCACTGGGGGATTGTTCATATGAAACAGTTAGCACACAGACACTGTACTTGGCAAGGTATGGACACCCAAATAGAACAGATGAAGTAACAGTGTCATGCATATGTGGAAAATCAGTCCACTCTGCCACAAAAATTCTCTGCTTGGCTTAAGTTGTAATCACCATGGCAATGTGTGCCCGTAGACTTTGCGGGACCATTTTGGAGCATTTGTTGGTTGATTGTGATAGACTCTTATAGCAAGTTTCCTTTTGCTGTGTCAATGAACTCGACAGCATCACATAGAACGATTCAGGTTTTTTCCTCAATTTTTTCCCTCAAAAGTTTACCTGAAGTAATAGTGTCAGACAATGGACATCAGGTCATGTTAAATGAATGTGAAACACACTGTGAATGCAGCGGCATACAGCATCTAACTAGTGCATCATTCCATTCACAGTCAAACAGTGACTCTGAACATTTTGTCAGAATGTTCAAGCAGCAGATGGCTAAACTTCACTCCGCGCACGCCAGGGATCAAGCATTGTAATTGTTTCTTGCCTCCTATCGTTTGGACCATTGCCCACAGAATTTCTTCATAGCCACCACCATAGGACACTGCTCCACCCTACTGCGCATCCATCATTGAAGGAAGACAGCAAGAATCACTTCATGCCACATGATATTGTCCTTCACATGGTTTTTAGTGGCAGCAGACTGTGGGCGTGAGGTAAGGTTGTTCATCGACTTGGTGCTTGCATGTGTCTCCTTTCAGGTCCAAACGGTTTGCAGTGCCAACATCAGAATCAACTTTGCCACTGTCATGTGCATGATGATCTTTCTGTGTCTCTTCCCCCAGATTCACAGATCCAGAAGACAGCATGGACACAATGGCCACCAGAGGGTATCATCACGACACTGTGGGAAAACCCCATGGGGACAAAGCCTTCACCTCCTCTGCTACCTTTTGTGTTTCCGATAGAGCTGGGCCCATCCACATTGCAGAAGTCAACGTCCTCCCTCTCCAGTTATTGTCCTCCAGATTTGGACGAGTACACCTCTGGTGCACGTTTCTGCCTGAGTGAAGGCCAGATGGCAGGGTACGACTGTAAGCTTGACATCCCCAGCAGTCACAGCTTCTGCTCCAGCACTGCATCTACCCTCCATCCTCCCCCACCATTGTTGCACCACTTACACGATGATGGTCCTTCACTTTGGGGGGGGGGGGAGGAGGGGGAGGAGGAGGAGGAGGAGGAGGAGGAGGAGGAGGAGAAATGTTCTGGTGTAACGTCAAGTGCCGGCATATTGGCCTGGAACGTAACAACAGAGAAGGTTGTGAGATGGTCAGCCAATCAAATACTGACTAGGATGACACCACGACAGGAGTGGCACCTATACAAAGAGAATATAACCGCTGCTCCAGCTAGCTTTGGCCACACTAGAAGTCCTGCACAAGATGATGAGTCGTGATCCAAAGATACAGCTGTGATTTAGTATACATTGAAGGACATTGATTATTTGCATGTCACCAATTGATTGAAACATTTCATTGTGAAAAGGCAAAGTTAAGTACTGTCAACTTAGGAACCCTATAGCAGATGAGTGGGCAGGATCCCACAAACAAGAAATACATACTCAGTGGACTACAGACCAAACCTATCATGATAATTCAACGTAAAACCATCAGTACTAATATTAATTATCATCCCAGGGGCTCGCAGCTCTTTTGTGAGCATGTCCTTTTATACCACTTGTCACCAACCTTTGCAGCATTACTTCATTTCTGTGCTGCATGCTTTTACTTCCACTATCTGTTTCTCCCTCTGCCACTACATTGGATGGTTTCCTTGGTGCCAATCCTGCTTGGACTTGGTCCATGATATAGCCTTGAATTACAACTTCTGGCATATTCTACAACATATCATCAAATAAATATGTGGCTCCATTGATGGGTATCACCTGCCACCAGTTTTCAAAATTTCAAAAAATCTGGATTGTGCAGGAAAGGTCACCAAATGCATAGTGTGCTCTACCTTATGCCTTCCATCCACATCTTCTTCTTTTTCATGCAGTCATACACCTTTAAACCCAGCACTGTAGCCATCCCATTGTAGTGGTGGTGGGGGTCAGAAGCTTCCTGCTCAGTGAGCACAGGGATCACACTGTTGGTGCCTGAGCTGAAAACTCCCTGTGCTTGCCAAGCAGTATGTACTATGCATGACTGGGGCATCGTACCCCAAGTAAGGGATTACTGACCAGGCAGGCATTCTTGAGTCTGGAGGGCAAGAATGGGGATAGGCCACATTCAGAGTTGGTGGCATCATGACAGATCAGCCCCAAATGAAGCAGGTGAAGTTATCTCCCACTGGTGTCTTTGGGCCCCAACAGTCTCTATGAAAGAACAGTCCCCTTTCAATGCAGACAGGTGCAACCCTAAAATCTTCCATTCCCTGGCTACACTGTGGGTGAAGCACAGGGCCAAGCGCAAGCAGAGGAATTCTTGCTGCAACATTTGGTCTGTACAAGGACTGATAGTGATTCCATCTTGGCGAAAAACCACTTGTTTTCAGTAATGCGGACCCCAGCACTTCTCAAATACCAGAAATATTACAATACTGCTGCCTATCACAGGGTTTGAGGCTGGGTCTGGAACTATGTCCTAGGCACTATGTACAACAAACTTCTGTCTCTTAAAACACCTCTTTGGAGGCTGTTACTTTCTGGTTATAGTCATTTCAGACTATTGCCGTCTGCAATGTTTACCTCCCTTCCAAGGTGAAGTGCTTCAGAACATACTGTTTGCATTGGTATCTCGGCTCCCCCATCTTTGCGGGTCTTCGGTGATTTCAATGCCCACAACCTTTTGTGGGGTGGAACCTTGGTAACTGGCCATGGTAAAGACTTTTAAAACTCTCCAGTACAACTTGACCATTACCTCTTGAGTGATGGTAGCCCAACACACTTCAGTGTGGCACACAAACCTTCTCGGCCACAGACCTTTCCGTTTGCATCCCTTGTATTTACCCATTGATCCACTGGAGGCTGCACAGTGACCTATGTAGTAGTGGCCACTTTCAAATCTTCCTGTCCCTTGCTCAGTGTCACACACCTGGACGCCTGCCCAGATGGGCTAACAGTGCTGGCTGGGATGTTTTCACCTCTGCTGTTGACATTGGCTCCCTGCTGCATGGAGATATTGATGAGGGAGTCCAGCATACAACTACAGTCATTCTTTCAACAGCTGATTTAGCCATCCACTGTTCCTTGGGCCTGCCCTAACTGAAGACAGTACTTTTGTGGTCCTCAGAAATCACAGAGGCCATTACAGTGTAGGCAGGTGCTCCGAAACCATAAGTGGCACCCATCAATGGAACAATGCATTGCCTCTAAGTGTCTCCATACCTGGGTCCACCCCCTTACGAAAAGACAAAAGCAAGAATGCTGGGAATGCTATGTTTCTATTATTGCACCATGTCTCTCTCCTCTGCAGTTCTGGGCTGATTTCAGACATCTCTGGATACCAGACACATGCAGGTATACTTGGAATTAACTTGAATGTTTCTGACTACTGCACCAACCCAGATGCCATCACCAAACATTTTGCTCTGCGCTGTGCTCAAGCATCAGAGTCTGAGAATTACCAACCTGCCTTTTGTGTCTTAAGAGTGGTTTGAGCAAAATCAATTACCTTTTACTAAAACTGGAGCCATATAATGCTCCACTGAGAGTGGTAATTCGTCCATGCCCTCTTCCACTGCCCTGATACAGCCCCAGGCCTGGAATGCATCCACAACCAGATGATCAGGCACTTACCAAATGGTCAAACATGCATCCTGCCATCTTTAATCACATCTTGAGTGTGGACATGCACCCATCAAAATGACGAGAGAGCATCATTGTCCCAGTACTGAAACTGTTTAAGCAGCCTCTAGAGACTGACAGTTATTGCCCAATAAGTTTCACCAATATTCTCTGTAAGTTGCTAGAATGCATGGTGAGCTGGCAGCTGTGTTGGCTCCATGTGTTTTGTGATCTTTTGCCTCTTTTCCAGGATGGTTTTTGCCAAGGCCATTCCACTACTGTCATCTGAACAGCATTTGCCCAATGTCAACACCTTAAAGTTGTCTTCTTCAACCAGCAAGGGCTTATGGCACCAGGTCTTTGCTACTTTAGATGATTATGGTCTCCAGACTCCACTCCCAATTTTCATCCAGGACTTCCTGTCTTACCTTATTGTTTTGGGTTTGTGTTGGTGCTTCCCACAGTATCCCCCATATCCAAGAGAATGGGATCGGAAAGGTGCAGGCATGAGCCATCACCCATGGCTTGCAATTTTCTGCCACTGAGACTAACATCGTGTACTTCTGTCAATGTTGTACCATTCAACCACAACCAGAACTTTACCGCAATGACCAAACATGTAATGTGGTGGAGAGTTATTGCTTTCTAGGACTGGCCTTTTATTCCTGGCCAACATGGGTTCCCCCATCAATGCTAGCTTAAGCAAAAGTGTTGACTGCACCTTAATACTCTTCGCTACCTGAGTACCACCAGCTGAGTTGCAGATCACAGTACCTTTCTGCAACTTTACAAAGCCCTGGCACAGTCCCACCTTGGTTATGGGAATCTGACACATGTTTGGCATCGCTGTCAGCATGTGGATACTGGATACAGTAAACCACTGTGGAGTTCGACTTGCAACAGGAGCTTGTCAGACTTGCCCTGTGAAGAGTTTATTCATAGATGCTGGGATTTCTCCACTGTGGATCAGGCACCATCAACAGCTTTCCAATTACACTACCCACATTGGCAATGCCCCTAAGCATCTGACTACCACCCAGACACGGTAATCCATCTCCGGCAATGGCAGCCCCAATGAGGGACTACCATTGCAATCTGCATCTGGTAGATCCTCTGAACTTCAGTTCTTCCCTCTTCCATGCCTCCTCTGGACCCACCTCCACAGAGCATACCTTGGCTTCAGCTTCATCTTGACCTATCACAATGTGCAAAACACATGGTCCATCCTAAGGCCCCCTACTGCAAATTATTCTCCATCCTTGATGCATCCCAGAGTTCAGAAGTTGTCTATACTGACAGCTCAGTGGGCACTGGTCATCTAGGCTTTGCTTATACTTGGGCAGGACATTCTGAACTGCTCTGCTTGCCAGATGGCTGTAATGTTTTCACTGCAGAGTTGGTATCCACCTCTCATGCTCTCGGGCATATCCATTCCTGCACTCCCTGAGCAGTTTGCAAACTAAGCTAGTGCTACCCTCACCACACCTTTGTTATTGTTATCCATGATTCCCTGTATGGCCTCAAACAATGTGTAAACTTGGTGACCTTCATCTGGAACCTGTGCCACATTTAGATCCTAGGGAATGAGCTTGCTGAACACTTGGCCAAACAGGCTACCAGTAAACTGACTCTCAAGAACAATTTTCCAGAAACTGACCTGCAGTTGGTATTAGACCATTACGTTTAGGTGCCCAGAATATGGTATGGCTCATTATGACTTCACCAAACTAACTATGGGTGATAAAGGAGACTATGAATCTGTGGAGGTCCTCCATGCAGGCCTCTAACAAGCAATCTACCTTTCTACCTTTAGAAGATCCCCATTGGCCATACTTGTCTAACTCATGGTTATTACCTCCATAGCATGGACCCATCCCACTGTTGTTTTGGCACCCATATGACAGGGGTCCACATTTTGCTGGACTGTCCCAAAATAGCCACTCTGTGGCAGACTCATAGCTTCCGTGACTCACTGCCCTGGTGCCAGGAGACCATTACCCAGAATCTGACTTAGTTTTATGTTTTTTTCATGAAGCAGGCTTTTACCACTCTCTTTAAGGAAGGATCATTTAACTTCACTGTCCTGTTTGGGGGTTGGCAGAAAATTCTGTCTTCCTTGTCCAGACTGAGCTGCAGCTATCTTGGCTTGGCAATCCGGAGCAGTCCTGGCCCTACCCGCTCTTTCTCTGTTACTGTCGTTTCCGCCAATCCTCATGTGATCTGTAAGACTTGTTCATCTTTTCTTGTCTGTGCTTTTCTAGCTGTAGTAGGTAAGGAATTTGGTCACACCGTAAACAATAGTGAGAGCATCTTTTTCTATATGAGAATACCTGCACTGAGTTTGAATGAGCAGCTTTTAGGCAAAAGCAATGGGTCTGTCTTGTTAACCAATTTGTGTGAAATCACAGCGCTGATTCCTTAGGAACAAGCATCAACTCGCAAAACTACTGGTTTTGCTGGGTCAGAATGCACTAAACATCTGTCACTAAGCAAGGCATTCTTGAGTTTCCAAAATCTGTCTTGACAGGTCTTAGCCCAAAAAAAGATACATTTTTGCGATGCCAACAATGCAATGAAGCCACAATTTGTGTGGCACTGGGTATGAACTGAATGTAGTATGTCATCTTGTCTAGTACTGACTGAAGTTCAGACACATTGCGAGGAACAGACAGGTCACAGATTGCAACAAATGAGGCTGGAGGCGGTGCAAACCCTAAGTATTGTAGTTCAGTGTGAAAAAAGTCGCACCTTCAAACAATGGAATATCCAGGATGGAATGTAACAATGCGGAGAAGGAAAATTGCTACTCACCATATACTGGAGATGCTGAGTCGCGATAGGCACAATAAAAATATTCACATAATCTTAGCTTTCAGCCATTAAGGCCTTTGTCAGCAGTAGACACACACACACACACACACACACACACACACACACACACACACACACACACACACACACGAAAGCGCAACTTGCGCACATGCCTGCAGTCTCAAAGAGCTGAAACCACACTGCGAGCAGTAGCACCAGTGCATGGTGGGAGTACCGACTGGGTGGGTTTAAGGAGGAGGCTGGGGCGGGGAGGGGAAGGGATAGTATGGTGGGAGTGGCGGACAGTGAAGAGTTGCAGTTTAGACGGAGGGCTTACTTCACTGTCCTAGCCACCATCCTTCCCACCCCTCCTACTGTGGTATTCCGCTCTCCACCGAACCTACACAATATACTTGTCCATCCTTACACAACCCCTGCTCTCAATCCCTTACCTCATGGCTCATACTCCTGTAATAGAACTAGATGCAAGATCTGTCCCATACATCCTCCTACCACCACCTACTCCAGTCCGCTCACTAACGTCACCTATCCCATCAAAGGCAGGGCTACCTGTGAAACAAGTCATGTGATTTACAAGCTAAGCTGCAACCACTGTGGTGCATTCTACATGGGCATGCCAACCAACAAGCTGTCTGTCTGCATGAATGGTCTAAGTTTATGGTATTGTCAGTATATTTGGTATGAATTTCAATTATTAAACAGTGTTTTGATACAATATGTTCAGGACTTGCTGGTTTATTTGTCACAATTTTCATTTGATAAAATATTATTAACACTGCTTTGCTTCTGTTTCTGTTGTTATCAGACTTAATGTTAATTAAGAAATAATGTCTGTGTGGTGATACTAAAAAGACAGATTTCCTGTATTTATTCATTTTTTAAAATTGTGTTATGGATTTTGCAGTAATTTTTTGATTGCAGAAATAATATTCGAGGATTGCACAGTTGCTAAGTTACTAAGTGAGAGCTTGAACTTGTTAACAGGAAAGACAATGTCCTTCGCCTGTGAAATTACCTGCTGGAGGTTCTTGCAGCTTGCTATCTTCAGTTGGAGCTTTCTCTCTAGTTGCAGTAAAACTTCCAAATGATGCTGGATATACTGGGCTCTACGGAATAATTCTGGGTGAATAATAGAGCATAGAAAATACAGCAATTTGTGTCCTGTGGATGGAAAGGAGTTGCAGTTCTTTTGCTGCTGTGTGCTTAATACATGGAAAAGGTTGAATATCCTTAGCAGTGATATCTAGGAAACTGAAACTTCAATTCAGCAGCAACAGAAACATTTTTCTGTGTAACCGGCCAGCAGCAGTGCAAGATGTGAAGTTGTTAACTTTAAGAACATGATTTTCTTTCACTCAATGTAAGAGTGGTAAGGATTGCTAACTGTTGTTGCTTCCCATTTTCCAGAAATTCTGTTCTTCATTGTCTCTATGTTCTAGACTCCATCCTTACACCAGAGTCTTTTGTTGCTTTGCTAATTCTCATTTGCTCCAACCTTTTTATGCCACCTAACAGTTGAAGGAGCCCATGGTCCTGAAAAGTAGCAAGATTTATTTTTCTTTTCACTGCTTGTGTTACTGCTGTTTAGTAAACAGGTACTTTGTTATTATCTATTTAATTATCAACAGTTTTTAATAAAGTATGCACATTCATGAGCCAGAACATAATTTCATAGTACAAGATATCCAAAATTGTAGCTGTACAGCAGTCAGTAGCTTCTTGCACTTAGAAGTTTGTGAACTGTTTTAATTACTACAGTTTGTTTAAAGTCATTATAATTTCTAAGATGATGCATTAATCTCAAGTTCTGGGCTTCATGTTGATATGCTTACAGCTCTGTCTAAAAAAACACTTAATGGTCAGTTCCAAACCGTACTGCGTATGGACAGGTGCTATCACAGCCGATGTAGAAACTGCAGAAAGGTACCTCTTACTAAAGTGACCAAATATTTGGTGTCATGTTGTATGCTATGGGTCCATGTCATGTCTTGAAATTGTCTAATACTTTCATTTTGATCTAAACTATAACCATGGAAGTTGTATTGTAATAAGTATTGATGGCTCAAAGTACCACATGTATGTAAAAAAGTGGCACTGCTAGTGACTGAAGGGATTGACTTTCTCCAGAAAAAATTGAGGAACCATACATTCCCATCTATCCCTTAAGCTTATGCCAATACAATCTGTTTCATATTTCACACTAGAAAAGTAAGAGAATTAACAAAAGGGAAAACAAAAATCTGAAATAAGATGCAGGGAAGTTCCCTAATTTTGAGAAGCAATGAATTATGCAATGATTCTATCTTGAGTAGGATTTCAGTTTCTAATGTGATGAGAGCCTCAAGAAACTGGTCATGAGGATTAAAACTGATTCTGTTTCCTAGTCTCAACCCCTCTTGTATATTAAAAGTATTAGACTGCTGGCTAGCTCTTCTGACAATGATGATAGTACATATTTTTAGGTGTAAGTGCTTGTAGTTATGTGATGAGAGAAATACATGAAATTTAAAGAATTCAGATTTTCCTACTTATTTGGTTGGTGCCTCATTCTGCTTTTGGTTTCTTCAGCTGTTTTCAAAAGTTGGGCAGTGGGTTGTTCAGTTATTAAACTGGACACAAGATGTTTTTCATTTTTTTATATCCAAAAGACATGTCATCCCTTCATTACTGCTGTATATCAACCACAGTTTATAAAAACACAGTTTGTTGTGCAGCATAGCCAAGCATCAAAGCATAAGAAGCTACTAGCTTCCACCACTCATGTCCCTCTCTAACCAACTGACAATGCATTTCCCTTTCCTTTGCACACAAAAATGGACACTTTACAGAATGCTGGTAATGCCACATTTACTAGTCATTTTAACTGTTTTGTTTTAATAACTTTAGTTCTTGGAATTATGTTTTGTTTTGTTAGTTGTATTTAGTTTTTATAATAAAGGAGATAAGTGAAGACATAATAAGAACTGCCATTTATATGACATTAATGAAGTTAGTCAAATTCAATTGATCAATCTTTGAATTGTAGTTTAATAGAGGTCATTTAGAACTATAAATGCAGTTATGCAAATATGTCTTGGGTTTTACAGGCACTAATAAACATTTAAATGTAGTTATACCTTTTCTGTATAAATACAAAAATTGTAGAGAAATTATTGTACAGATACATAGCATTTTTCTGTTACGTTTTAAAATTGGGATAATTATAGCATTGATTATATTTCCTTGCACTGACAGTCATTAGTGTTGCTTTGGATATATGATTTGGTCTACATTTGGAAATGTAGTTGCAATGTGAAGAAAATGGTTTGTGGTCACAAAAGTGATTTGTAAGCAATTTTCTTTGTAGCTTGATTGCACTTCCATAGTGTTCTACCAATCAGATGAAGTCTACCACCTGGTTTACTCTTGACTGAGCATATATGATCATCCCATTTCATGTACCAAACTGTGTTTCATCCAGGTATTGGTATGCATTGGTTGATTCCAGCTCTTACTCATTCATGTCATAGTCCGAGGATGTGACATTTTTTTTCATATGTGAAGTGCACAATTTTACATTTCTGCATATCCAAACAAAGTTTCCAATATTTGCCCCACTTTGAAAACTTATCAAGTGTTGAATGAATATTTATGTTGCTTCTTTCAAACAATATTTCATTACAGATAACTGCATCATCTACAAAAATTCTGAGGTAACTATTAGTATTGTCTCCAAGGTCATTAGTATAAAACATGAACAGCAAGGGTCCCAGAAAATTTCCTTGGGGGGTACCTGAAGTTACTTTTACATTTGACAATGACTTCATCTGAAAACACATGCTGTATTCTCTCAAACAAAACATCCTCAATCCAGTCACAAATTTCACTTTATACACCATGTGATTGAACTTTCAGCAAGAAGCATAGGTGTGGTACTGATTCAAATGCTTTTCAGAAATAAAAAAAATACAGCTATCTCACTGCCTTGAACCAAAACGTTCACTATTTCATCTGAGAAAAGTGCCAGTTGGGTGTCACACAATCACTGTTTTTGGAGCCAATGCTGGTTAGTATTGAGTAGGTCATTCTATTCAAGATACCTCATAATCTTTGAACACAAAATTTTTGCCAAGATTTTACAAAAAATCAATGTCCAGGATATTGGAAGGTAGTTTTTTGGCTCACTTCTACTACCCTTCTTATAGCCAGATGTGACCTCTGCCTATTTCCAACAACTGGGCATCGGTTTCTCTTCACAGGATCTATAATAGATTGCAGGTTTAAGAGGACTAACTAAGCCACAAATTCAGTACAGAATGTGGCAGGGATTCCATCAAACCCTGCAGCTTTGTTTAGTTTCAACAATTTTAGCTGTTGTTCAATACCACTTATACCTAATACTTGTTCCATTCATCTTTTTGTATGCGCGACGATTACACTGGGGCAATTCTCGTGAGTTTTTCCTTTTTAAATTCATATTTGAAAAGTGTTAAGCATTTCAGCTTTTGCTTGCTACCCTCATTTTCAGTTCCTGTTTGAATCTCTAGGGACTGGACACTAACTTTGGTGCTACTAACAACCTTTTCATACAACCCGAATTCCTTTGGGTTTTATGAGATATCATTTGACAATATTCTGTTATGATAGTCAATGGAATCATCATGCATTGGGCTCTTAAATGCATTTCATCAGGCAGCTCTCTGCCTATAGCCCTATGCTTTGTTTTACACTTATTTTGCATTAATCTCTGTTTCTGTAGAAGTTTCTTTACAGTGATTATATACGATGGAATTCCCTCTCCTTATGAACTTTTGTAGAGGGTACATATCTATTCAGCATGTCATCGGCTATTCTGTTAAACTTGGGCAATAGTTTGTCTACACATTCTTGTCCTGTGCTGAGAGATTAAAGTTCCTCATTGAGATTGGACATTACACATTTCTTATCCAGTTTCTTAATGATAGGTTAGTAATTGAAAAATCAATGTGCTAAATTTCTCTTACAACAGTCATTATATGAAAGCTGTGATCCTGTTATCTGGGAAGTATTTACAAATATTTTTCAATAATATTATGTATATATTATATATGTGGAATGGGAGAATTAATTTAGAAATGATGACAATCACACAGGCACATAATCAATTATTATTCACACATCGAACTTGCGAGTGAAATGGGAGGAAATGGGGTGTGATTAATAAAAGCCATTCTGCTCTATGAAGGGTGAAGGGTGGGGGATGTGGCATTGACCAAAGAAGCAAAACCTTTATAAGTAAACCTGCTCTATTTTCTGTTTCTAGTAATCATCATCTTTATTTTTTCTTATTTAAAAAGAAGCCACTTGCAATGTAACAATTTAAAAAAGGACCCAACAAATGTTTTAAGTGTTTGAATTATGCCAACACTTTTTTTTAAATCAGCTGTGGCTAACTGTAGAAAACTATACCCTCTCTCACATCCTTTCCTTATATTATGAGAGTGACTTCAGTACTAAGATATTTTAACTGTAATGCTTATTTTACAGCTACTCCTGCTGTCAGATGACTGCAGAAAGATTTTATGGGTGTCAAAGACCTCTTACACAAGCAGTCTCTGGTAGAACTGGACACCAACACATTTGGCCAGAGTCAAGGTGGTGATGCAGATGTTGCAGTGCCTCCTGGACCAGGAATCTACTGAACACTACTGTCCGTGTGACCCTGCCAGCATTGGCGAAAAAGTGCAACAGCTGGAGGTGAGTCCTGAGTGTGGGTTTCTAGTAGGTAGTAACTGGCATGTTAAAGATTGGTGACAGGTGGCTATGCCTTTTTTTAGGTTTGAATACAACAGACAAAATATCCTGCAAGACAAATGTCTGCTTGTGTCTGTGTATGTGTGGATGGATATATGTGTGTGTGCGAGTGTATACCTGTCCTTTTTTCCCCCTAAGGTAAGTCTTTCCGCTCCCGGGATTGGAATGACTCCTTACCCTCTCCCTTAAAACCCATATCCTTTTGTCTTTCCTTCTCCTTCCCTCTTTCCTGACGAGGCAACCATTGGTTGCGAAAGCTAGAATTTTGTGTGTATGTTTGTGTTTGTTTGTGTGTCTATCGACCTGCCAGCGCTTTTGTTTGGTAAGTTTCATCATCTTTCTTTTTAGATATATTTTTCCCACGTGGAATGTTTCCCTCTATTATATTCATATCATTAATTTTACAATAATGTGTTTCATATAGTAATATTTGTAAGAGGAACAGTTTGGTTTTTATTTATTTACATATTTGACAAATTTCTCATCCAGGGCTTTGCATGACTGTGTTGAATGTTTTCATTAGTAATGAACTGTCTTGAGCAAAACTACTGTATTATTCCACTTCAGTACACTGCCTTTTGGAGCCACACCACCATTCTCAAGACAACTGTAATATTCTTTGGTCATTGAATCTGCTTCAATCTATCATCTAACATAAGTGAATAATACAGTGGTTAGTTTAATGCAAAAAAAAATCTTGAATGGAATTATTTATATTCATCTTCAATTTGGTCACAAAATTTTTAGCTTGTGCATCCATAAAAATGATCCATATTTGCACTTGCACTTGAAATAGTGAAATACACCATTAATCCAAAAAGTACAGAGACCTATTTTATTGCCAGTGAATCAGTACCAACAGTGGAGTATTATGCTGGCAGCTTGAACTAACAACACTGAACAATAGATGTGCATCTGACCAGTCACTTGTAAGTAGAGAGTGTTAAACAGTGGATGGGTGGTCACATCATGCCAGCGTTGTTCTCATCACAAATCACATTTGACCAACATCCCTAAATCATGTGTGTAATATGTTCACCAGAATCTTTTGAAGAAGAGAAAGGTTTGTGCAAAAATTGTCCCGCAAACCTTTTCTCCCAAAAAAAACAATGATGCTTGGACGCTTTTGCGAGTTGATTGAAATGCAAAATGAGGACATTTCTTTTCTCAAAAACATTATGACAAGTGATGAGACATAGTTGTTGTTAGTGGAAAACACTAATTTAGTGCTCAAACAGTTCACACACTAGGAAGACAAAGTACAGTAAAATTAGCAATGCACAAGTGGCCAGTGGAGACCGATGCTCTGGCCTGTGTATTCACTAGGTCCTACAGGGGGCACAGCCGCCAGGCTGCATATGCAACTGGTGTCATATTAGCAGGCCAGGTGGTCTCTAATGGCTGAATCAAACACAAATTTCACATGCAAACTACAAAACAATGCACACACAAAATTGGTAGTTACAGCTCACCTCTTCCGTTCAATGAAGTGAGCACTGTTCTTATGTCAGTTTCTTTTCTGCTCACCGTAAAGTTTGAGATATGAACTGGAGGACATTGTCTGTAACTAATATATATGGAAGACCTTCTGTTGCAAAAATATTTGATAAAGCTGAAGTTATTGCGGTGGAGAAGTAGCTGGACAATGCACCACATATGGAAGCACAGAAAGTTAGAAAAGGACCTGAAAAATGTTCACAAATTTGTTCCCATGGCTGCTATGGATCTGTCAACGGTGACAAGGAAGTGCGCAGAGCCTCCTGATGGGTGTCACACTGTTGTTGGGCCATTACAATCTTCACCATTTGCCCATCAATGTCTGGCAAGGAAATATTTCTACATGCTAATGCTTTTGTACATGACACACCCTAGTGGTAACCATGCAATAAACACACAACGTCACAGCGAAGGATGGAGGGCTCTACAACCTGGGAGCAGTGTTCTCTGTAGCTAACATCACCACTCCATCCCAAACAGAAAGATAAATTTGTAATGCAAAATAATTTCTCAAAGTATCGGAAGCATGGCCCAGAGGCTTGTTTGACCGCCATGTTGCACAAAAGAAACAACTTTGCTTAACACGGGATTGATAGCTACCACAGCTGCAAATTTAGTGCTAGTAATAGGGAAAGCATCAACAACATTTTGTTCTTCCATGGCTAAATGAAAACAGAGTAACATTAGCATGTTGCACCATAGGTTGGTAATGTATCTCTATTTGAATTTTGATAGGAAAAGAGCCCAATGCTGAAAGTTATGTGTGGCTTCTTCTGCCAAGAATACCAAAGGGTTAAAAAGAGATACCAGTATTTTGTGGTCTGTAATCAGGTGAAACTAAGAACCGTATAGAAAAATATGAAATAATTTAGGGCATACACAATTTCTGAAGCCTCTTTCTCTGTCTGAGAATAAAACTGTCATGCTTATTGTGCTGAATTTAAAGAGATAGAGGCATATGCAAAGGGTGTTTGGATCTGTTTGCATACTTCTGAGTGAGAATGGTGCCAATTAAAAACTGAGATGTGTCCGTCAGAAACAGAAGTGGCTGGTTCTGCAGGAAAGTGACCAAACAAGTAGGCAACTGCAGCTTAAATTTTAATGTGTGGTCACAAGCTGGGCACTAATGGAAAGGAACATCTTTACATAATAATGCATGGAATAATTGTGCCACAGTAGCAGCATCTTGTACTGATTTTGGGTAGTGCACAATTTTGAATAAAAATTCCTGTAATTCCGTAAGAGATGTGGGGTGTGGCAGTGTGGCAATAGCATCCATATGCTGGTGCCATGGATGAATTCCAGCTCATGACATTTAAAAATCCAAATAAATAATGGATGGTTGGAAAAACCTGTGTCTTGTCCAAATTGCACTTTTATCTTCCAGACTGTAAAACAGAAAATAAAGCATGAAATTCCTGCAAATTTTCCTCTGAAGAGGCACCAGATACTACTATGCTGTCTAAATAGTTGAGACAGTTTGGAACTGATGCAATAAGTGGCTGTAAAATGCATTGGAAACTAGCTGGTGAGGTTGCTATGCCAAAAGGCACAGACTGGTATAGATAAGGGCTAAATGGATTATAGGTAACTAGAAGGTGTTCAGGTTACTTGTCAAGTAGCAGCTGATAGATGTATCTCTGTTTTTGAAAAATAAGACCCCCAATAATTTTGCCAACAGCTTGCCCAGGGTACAGCCGAGGGTAGGTGTCAATGATAGACTGTGCATTAATAGATTTTTTTAGAGTAATTGCAGAGGTGTAATTTACCAGCATGTTTTTCTACCATTGCTAGTGGTGCTTATCATTCACATGAAGGAGGAGAACAAATACCATTGAGGGATTGAAGATGATCTAATTCTGCTTTTTCTTAACTCCATATAGTTACCAGTACCAGGGGGACCCATAAAAAATGGGGATGGGCAAATTGTATTAACGTAATATGAGCTTGAAATTCTGTTCAACAATCCAGCTCTGGAGAAAACAGATCAGAAAATTTGGCACAGAGCATCTGACTATTGGAATGAAATTTGATCTGGAACTAAATGCAGTACATCATTGGTGGAGAAGCAATAGAGTTTGAAAGTGTCAGCATAAACATTGCCCACAAATAGGGATGTCAATGAACAAACCACAGCCTTGTAAGTCACAGGTGCAGAAAATAGTCCATGACTGGGAATGTATTGTTTGTTATAGCTCACTAGCCTCTGTGGAAGTGGGGTCAGAGAGGGAGGCCCCCCACCTTTCCCTTTCCAGGAGCCCATAGTTCTTTCATGAGCTCATGCGTGGCACATGTGAGGCTCCGAGGTATTGCAGCCCATTCTTCATTCTTCCTTCCTGGGCTGCATTTCCTTCACTTAGCCTCTCCCCCCACATGCTGGCTTTTTCCCCACTGCCTTCACCTGGCTATCCACCACATTCTCTGTGCTGGGGAGCGGACCGAGTGGTCCTTCTCCGCCTCTATCGCGCCTTAGTGCGCTCGAAATTGGATTATGGAAGCATAGTCTACTCCTCTGCTCGGCCGTCTATTCTTCGGCATCTCGACTCTATCCACCACCGTGGATTACGTTTAGTGTCTGGAGCTTTTTACACCAGCCCTGTGGAAAGCCTTTATGCTGAGACTGCTGAACCTCTGCTGTCCAATCGGCTGGCAGTCCTTCTGAGTCGTTATGCTAGCCATCTGTCTTCCATGCCTGCTAATCCAGCCCATGACCTTTTTTTCGACACCTCCTTTGATGTCGGGTATGCAAGCCGCTCCTCCTCCCTACTACCCCTGGGAGTCTGCTTCCGTCAACTGCTCCATTCTCTCTCCTTCCGCTTTCCTAAAACCTTCTTGACAACTTGGGGTACAGCACCGCCTTGGCTCCATCCCTGGATCAACTTGCTCAGAGACCTATGTCAATTTCCCAAGGATGGTACCCCTACACTTGTCTACCATCGGGCATTTGCTGCTCTATGTGCACAAATGACGGAAGCCACATTTATTTACACCGACGGCTCGAAAACATCATTAGGTGTAGGGAGTGCCTATATTGTTGGCGACACCCCAAATCACTTTCGGCTTCCCGACCAGTGTTCGGTTAATACTGCGGAGCTTTACGCTGTTCTCCAGGCTGTCCACTACATCCGCCGCCATCAGCGGATACAGTACGTAATCTGCTCAGATTCTCTCAGCTCTCTCCTCAGTCTCCAAGCTCTTTACCCTGTGCACCCTCTGGTCCACCGGATTCAGGACTGTCTGCGCTTGCTCCACCTGGGGTGCGTCTCAGTGGCGTTCCTCTGGCTCCCGGGACACGCTGGTATCTGTGGGAATGAGGCGGCCGATATAGCGGCCAAGGCTGCAGTCTCTCTTCCTCGGCCAGCTATTCAGTCTCTTCCGTTTACCGATCTACGGAGCGGTTTATGTCGCCGAGTTGCTCATTTATGGCATGCGCATTGGTCAACACTTCCCCATAATAAATTGCGGGAAGTGAAAGCCCTTCCTTGCGCTTGGACCTCTTCCTCCCGAACGCATCGTCGGGAGGAGGTAATTTTAGCTAGACTCCGGATAGGGCACTGTCTTTTTAGCCATCGACATCTTTTAAGCGGTGTTCCTCCCCCACTCTGTCCCCACTGCTCTCAGCTGTGGACGGTCAGACACCTTTTAATTGAATGCCCCTATTTTAATCCGTTACGCTCCCATCTACAGCTATCGCCTGATCTATCGTTGATTTTAGCAGATGACACGCGCTCGGCTGACCGCGTTCTACAGTTTATTAGTGACAGTGAAATGACATCAGTCATTTGATTTTTTTTTTTTTTGGGGGACAACCAACCCCTCTCTCTAGTGGATTTTTAAGCATTCCTTCTGCCTTTAGTTTCTCAAATTTTATGACTTTGTTCCCCTTGCTGCTGATTTTAAATTTCGTTTTTTTCCTGTTTCCTACGTCACGGGCTGGGCGCTAATGACCATAGAAGTTTTGCGCCCTAAAACCACAAACAAAAAAAAAAAAAAAAAAAAAATTCTCTGTGCTGCTTGAGATTTTGTACCTCTCGCTTGTTACCTTTCATCCATTTGGGCCCACCCTTAGGATTTGGCCTCCACTTCTAAATTTTCTATCTTTAATGTGTGCCATTTGGGGAAGAACTCCCTCCCTACCATCTATGGCATGGATTCCCCCTCCCCCCTCTTCCTTCCCTGCCATAACCCCCTCCATCATGTAAGATAACAAGCATGTTCAGGCTGTCCAAATGGTGGGGCTGTTATGTACCCATCTGGCTGAGCCCCTCCTGACAACACAGTAAACACACTATTTATATGTGAGCTGTTCCCTCCATGTGTGTACAAAGGAGTGGTTGCTTGTCGTCCTGGAGCAGTGGAAGTCTCAGCAATTACCGCTGTGCTACAGAGCTGTTGCTGTGGCTGGCGAATGCCCATGGGCAAAACCCCTGATCGGAGTGGGTGGTATTGAGGAAGATGGTTGGCATATGGATATTCTCTAATGGCCATCTCTTTGAGTGGTAGTGTATCATTGAATGCTGGTTCGTATCACCCTGCAGCCTTCCCTTCCTTGGCTACACCCTGGGAAGAGGGCCAGGCTTGCCATCTTGGAATGAAACCCTGGCCCCTCTAACTGACTGTACTAGAAGGGATAGGGACGCATTCACCTCCACAAAGCCATTGTTTTTGTGGAGAATATCGAGGGCAACATAGAGGTGGATTCTGTCAGTAAGATGCAGTTGGACATGCTGTTCATCAAAACTTCTCCTGCTGCCCAGTCTACAGCCCTCCACGATTGTGATCACCCTGGTGACATCCAGGTGTCTATTACCCTTCACCAGTCTCTGAATATGGTCCAGGGAGTGATGTTTCATAGACCTCATCCTACAAAATGATGACGAACTCCAGTCTAATCTGGAGTGACCACACATTTATTTTGTTCAACATTCCCAGGAGGGTCATAAATACAACCACTAAACCACTACAATTGTAGGCCCCTTTATTCTGGCTTTTGAGGGGGTAAGCCTTCATAGATGGTCAAGATTGTGTGTTACCAATGTGACATGAAGCCGTGCATTCCTCCACCTGTAAGGTGCTTGTGGCACTTATGTTTTGATCCGAAGTGTTCCTGGTGTATGGCGGACCCTGTGTGTGAAGACTGTGGCCACACATGCCGTGTGGGAAGCCCCTGTATTCCACTACCTAAGTGGGCAAACTGTCATGACTGTCACTCTCCACTCTCACAAGATCACTCATTTTATAAAAAAGAAAAGGAGATAGAGTTAAAATCCATTGGATTTTCTATCTTATATTGATTTTCACCAAAAATATTACCTAACACAACCTACTGTCAATTTCTTCTTTCATCTGTTGCGTCCTTTCCCCCTTCCAACTGTATCTTTACTCTATACCCATCCACTTTTCATTTCCTCTTCCCTTGTAGTTGCCACACCCACCCTTCTGGGTGTTGTTCAACCTTCCTGGCCATATCCTATGGGGTGCTGCATATACTGATTCATTGGTCCTTGCAGAACACCTCGGAACACACTTTGCAACAGCTTCAGTGTCCTCTTCCTATCTTGCTACCTTCCTCTGCCAGAAACACTGAGTTGAAGAAACCCACTTCTGTTCATCCCCCACTGAGCAGAATCCTATAATGAACCTTTCACTGAATGGCAATTCCAGCAAGCTTTTACCTCTTCACAACATGGCACCATGCTCAGATTCTAACCACAACCAGATTATCCAACACTTGGGTATTACCCATAGGCATCATCTACTCAGGGTCTTCAACTGTATTTGGCTTGTGGGTGCCATCCCTTCACAATCTGCCATCCACCTGGCCTCTGCATGGGCTCTCCCCCACAGTTTCCAGTTTTCTCCCTACGAAATGCTCGTCACGAATTTTTGCTGCTTACCCTCAGCACCAATTGATCAAAGACTTTATTTAGGCAACCGAAGCCTCAATGCTATAGCACAGTCCTGTTTCTTTGGTCTTACTTTTGATAAAAAGCTGGCATGGATGCCCCATATTCTCCACCTGAAGACACCCTGCATGTGGAAGCTTAATGCTATCTGCCCCTGGCCACACCTCTTGGAATGCAGATCAAGCTTCTCTTCTCCATCTTTACTATGCTCAGGTTTTGTCCACACTAGATTATGGCTGTCAGGTTTATGACTCAGTGGTTCCTTCCACTCTGAAACTACTTGACCCTCTTAATTGTTATGGGGTTCATCTGGCTTTATGTGTGTTTTGCGCTAGTCTTGTCAACAATCACCCTGCAGAAGCAGGGATTCCCTCTCTATATGTATGACCGAGCCAACTCCTGGTTTCTTATGCAACAGCCATTTGGTGATACCCTGATGATCCCTTGTACCCCATCTTCTTTGCAAATGAGGTATGTCTCCCTCCTGCTACCCACCATAGGGTGGGATTGCTGGTTGGAGTGCATCTCACTTCCTTCTGTCCGGATTTTCATCTCTACTCACTGGAAATGGCCTTGTGTATTTCCTCCTCCCCCTTCCCGCCCAGCCCAATTTGATGGACCCTCGAATGGTTCAAATGGCTCTGAGCAATATGAGACTTAACATCTGAGGTCATCAGTCCACTACAACTTAGAAATACTTAAACTTAATTAACCTAAGGACATCACACACATCCATGCCTGAGGCAGGATTCGAACCTGTGACTGTAGCGGTCACGCGGTTCCAGACTGAAGTGCCTAGAACTGCTTGGCCACACCGGCTGGTGATGGAGCCTTGACCACAGATGCAGACTGACCTATTTGACGGTCCTAGGATCTCCGTCTGCCCTATGATATTCTGGAATCTTGTACATTCTGTCCTTGAAGAGTTCCCGGATGCTATCATCTTCAACAATGATAGTTCTAAAATGGTAAATTTGTGTGGGGGGGGGGGTGTATGCTTTTGTCTCCTATTGCACAAATCACCATTTACTGCTGGTATTACGTAGTGTGTTCACATCAGAGTTGCTCGCCATTTTCAGGGCCCTCCATTTTGTTTTTCAGGCCTCCCTCCATAGTGTTTTAATATATCTGGCTCAATATGCAGCTTGCAACCCATTAACTGATGCTGCCCTCGTCCCCCTTTGGTCTCTGCCATCTATGACCACCTCTGTGCCCTTTCCTGTGCTCCTGCTCTGTTGTCTTTCGCTGGGCCCCAAATCATGTGGGCATCCCCAGGAATGAACAGGCTAACAATTTGGCTGGTGACACAGATACTCAGCACCATTTGCTTTCATGATTTTAGGTGCAGCTATGCTAATCTAATCTAGGTAAACATCAAACATCTTTTCCCAAAAGTGAAATGACATATGGTGCTCGATGCTCTCTGTAATAAACTACACACAAACAAGGAGATTACTGCAGTTTCGTACTCTTCCTTCAACTCATCTTGGAAGGAGTCCACTGTCTTATGATACCTGCACATTGGTCATACTGGGCTCATCCACTGTTTTCTATTGCATAATCAGCCACCCCACAATGTGCTCATGGAGCCAGAATGCCAGTATCCCATATATTGGTGGAATGTCCCCTCTGTCTTATGCAAGTAACTTTTGAATTATGGAACTGATGACCTTGCCGTTTAGTTCCATAACTTTGCCTCGGTCAATTCTCAGACCTACTTGGATTTGGATTCTCCCTCTCTGTTTGACTGATTGATTAATAATGCTTCTGCACCCATGTCGACCTGAATTCCCAGTGGTTTGTTAATGCATTCTCATAAGTCATTGGCTAGTTGCAAACATTGCGTTCTACCATCTGGCACCTAGAGTACTGTTCTTGCTACATCTCGCTCCATGAAGGACATAGCCATGCAGACATGCCACCTCAATTTCAGCTATGAGGTTGTGAAACCGACTAGTGTTATGGTAGCAATGCCGTCCTTCCATCCAGCTGCGCAGCAAACCATCAAACTCGCGTGTCACAAAGTGAAATTACCAGCTATACAACCGGCAAGTTGGAAAGGGCAGAACGAATACTCCTGTGAAGACTTCCTATGTCCCTCCAGCCAACCAACACCTGAGTCTTTCTCTGCTAACTGCAAAGGCTTGAAGAAGTCCAACAAAGGCAAATAGTCTGTTTCTCTGCTGACTGAATAGCCTCCTCAGCGGTGTCACCAGGTGATACCTTTGCTTGACCAGCCTCTGTGTTGCTGGTGTGGAATACCAACCATTTTTCTACATTGGAATTAGCAGGCCGACAGCATAAGAAAGCCAATACTTATGTGGAGCAGGATCCTCCTGCCTCTGTGCCCTGTAGCAGCCAGTCTTCGTCAGCTGGCCCTCGAGAGCTGCTGAAGTGACACCTCTTCATTTTTTCCTCATCCTGACTCTTCTCTGATGGAACATTCACGGCCTTTCATACAACAAAGAGGATTTACAGTTGCTTATAGAACTACAGCGTCCACATGAGCTCTTCTTCAGGAAACGAAATTGCATTCACATGAGTCCTTTGAGTTTTTGCATTTCTTCTGAGTCTGTTTTGACCCCCCACCTCCGAAAACAGCATTTCATCTCATGGAGGAGTGATGCTGCTCATATGGCATGACGTTCATAGTTAACCCATCTCCCTGACTACCCACCTTTGAGCTGTTGCAGTTTGCCTCTTCCTTTTTCACTTGACCTCTTCCCTTTGTACCATTTATATCCTGCCATCATTCAGTGTCACCCGGGCTGACCTCCTGCAGCTTACTGGACATTTCTTCTGCTTGGTGACTAATGTACAACATCTCCTTTGGGGTTCTCCCAGAACCCGTCGGAGAGGTGCCCTCTTTGGTGACCTTAATTAACTTAATCTCTT
This sequence comes from Schistocerca serialis cubense, assembly GCF_023864345.2. NCBI lineage: Eukaryota > Metazoa > Arthropoda > Insecta > Orthoptera > Acrididae > Schistocerca > Schistocerca serialis. The sequence goes on from NW_026047573.1 coordinate 13,774,022, forward strand.
CTGCCTTAACACAGGAGCACTGAGGTTCCTTTCTGACTCCTCAAACACCTATTCCCATTTGGACCTATCCTACTGCACTGCCCAGCTTGCCCATCATCTCAAGTGGTCTGTTCTTTCTGGCACCTACTTGAGCGACCATTTCCCTTGTGCTATCCATTTGGTCACTCCTACCCCACCTGCGTGCACATCCAAATGACAGCTTGCTAAGGCTGATAGGTGGCTTTTCTCCTCCACGGCGACCTTTGATGAACAAAATTTCAAAAATTGTGATGACCAGATGGAATGTCTTAAAAAGGTCATCGTTACTGCTACTTAACGTTCCAGTCCCTACATGTCCTCCTTACCATGCAGTGTCCCTGTCCCTTGGTGGACTGATGCATGCCATGACACAATTTGCATGCAAAGATGTGCTCTCTATATTTCTTATGGTGATCCTATGATGGCAAACTGCATTTATTACAAACAAATGCTTGCACAATGTTTTGTTCCTCGTAATAGGAAAAATGGTAGCTGGATTTCATTCACTTCTTCTTTTAACAGCTCCACCTGCTGCTCTGTCACATGGGCTGACCCCTGATGGCTATTTGGAACCAATATCTATTCCCCAATATCCACTCTGACAGTAGCATACGATGTTATCTTGGAACCTATTGCTATCTCCAATACCTTGGGCCACCATTTTTCGGAAATTTTGAGCTCTTCCTCATATCACACTGCCTGCTCAATTGGAAATGAGTGGAGGAGGCTTGGACAATACCCTTCCCTTCTCCAAATTGTGAGTGCTACAATGCTGCCTTTACTATGAGGGAGATAGATCATGCTCTCCGTTCATCCTGATCCTCCACCCCAGGGCCAGACTCCGTTCATATTCAGATGTTGAGGCATCTTTCTTTTGAGGGCAAACACTTTCTGATTAATATGTACAACTCCAGCTATGCAGAGGGAGCATTTCCCTGAAACTGGCGTGAAGCCACTGTCATAACCATACCTAAGTCTGGTAAGAACAAACACCTTCCTTATAGCTACTGCCCCATCTCTCTCATCAGCCCTATTTGCAAAGTGATGGAATGTATGATTCATGCCCGGCTTGTATGATGGCTCGAGTCTCACAATCTATTAACCATTGTACAGTGTGGATTTTGCGTGCGTCATTCTTCAGTTCACCATCTCAACACTTTGTCCACACATGTCATGAATGGCTTTCTGTGGAAATCCCCAACTGTAGCCTTGTTTCTCGATTTGGAGAAGGCCCGCAACACCCACTGGAGGACTGGTATCCTCCGTAAGGTCTACACTTGGTTCCATCCTGAGCATTGTCCTCTTTGCAATTGCCATTAACCTTATAATGGTCTGCCTCCCACCAAGCATCTCCACTTCCCTTTTAATTGAGGATTTCTCCATGTATTGCAGGTCTCCATGGGCCTGTCTCATTGAGTGGTGTCTTCAGTGATGTTTCGATTGTCTTTAGTCAGGGAGCATCGTTAATGGCTTTCTTTTTTCACTGACAAAACCCTTCGTATGAATTTTTGGTGGCACAGTTTGTTTCTCCCACGATCTTTACATCTGGCGCCAGTTCTCTTCCATTCATTGAAACTACAAATGTCCCGGGGCCCATGCTCGATAGGAAATGCTCTTGTTCCTCTCACGCATCTTACCTGGCAGTCCCCTGTATGCAGTCCTTCAATGTCCTACGTGTCATCGATGGTTCTTGCTGGAGTGCAGATCAAACCACACTCTCCTGCTTGCACCGGTCACTTGTCTGTTCGAAATTAGGCTATGGGTACTTCGTTTTTGCATCTGCACACCTATCCCTCTTATGCCATCTCAACACTATCCACCATCATGACATGCATTTGGTCACCAGCCCCTTTTACACTAGCCCATTTGAGTGTCTCTATGCAGGAGCTGCTTAACTACCATTTTCTTACCACCTTGACTTTGTCCTCAGCAGGTATGCATGCAGTTTGTCTTATATGCATTGCCACCCATCCTGTGCCACCTTCTTCAATGACTCCTTTGATTGCCAGTATGGGGCACGTCCCTCTTCTGTTACCTCGTTTTTGGCTTTTGCTCCTAAAGACCCTACTCCATTCTGGCTGTATTCCATTCAGTTTCACAAACTTCACACAGAATTTCACGATAGCACCTTTGCTTGCACTGGTGGTTCTTGGACTGACCATGGCATTGGGTGTGCCTCTATCATGGGTGCTGATGTTTCTCGCTATCGGATTCCAGAACACAGGTCAATATTTACAGGAGTGTTCCTCACCCTGTATCAGGCCGTGGAGTACATCCAGCAACACTGGCTTTTCAATTGTGTCCTGTGCTCAGACTTGCACAGCACACAGTGGCTTCAAAGGTGCTGAGAATCACCCATCCCTCGATGCAGCAGGTACAGGAAAACTGTCAGTTGCTCACTCTTGATGGAGGGACTGTGATGTTTGTGGTTTCCTGGCCATGTCCATCTGTCTGGAAACGAGGCTGCTGACACTGCTGCCAAGGCTGCAGTCCTTGTACCCCGGCCCACTTACATTCCATCCGATGATCTATCTGTTTCAGCCTGTCAGGAGGTGGTGCCACTTTGGCATCGCCACAGGCCCTCCCTCCATGGGAATAAGCTCCAGATTATTGATCCCATTGTCCCCAAGTTGTTAAAACTTCAGCTTTGTGATGGAATGCCCATTTTTTAACTATTTAGGTTCCCACTTGGATTTGTACTAATTGCAGCAATATGGCGAAGGCCATTTAATTTTTAGTTCTTTACCTCCATTTCTCTATGGTGTATTTTATAGTTCTTTCTCCGTGTCCCTGTTTTTAGCTGTCTTCTCTTACATTGATTGGGACTGATGTGTATTCATTTATTAACTCCTCTCTGTCTTCATGTTCTATAGTTTTGCCGGCCGAAGTGGCCGTGCGGTTAAAGGCGCTGCAGTCTGGAACCGCAAGACCGCTACAGTCGCAGGTTCGAATCCTGCCTCGGGCATGGATGTTTGTGATGTCCTTAGGTTAGTTAGGTTTAACTAGTTCTAAGTTCTATGGGACTAATGACCTCAGCAGTTGAGTCCCATAGTGCTCAGAGCCATTTGAACCATTTCTATAGTTTTGAGATGGGCACATATGTCCCTAGATGCTTTTGCATGCTAAAACGAAACAAACAGTGCACACATTTGAATTTGTTAGATTTTACATTGGGTTGCAGTGTGCAGGTCAAGCAAGTCTCCCAGTGTAGAGGAGTAATACAGGAGAAGAATGTTCTGTAACAAGTGTTTATTTTCACTGTATTAGTTAGCTTTCCTATCTGAGAAGGAATTGTGGGGTGCACACACACACACACACACACACACGTGTGCCGTTTGGTGGCCCAAAGAAATCGCATACCATGTCCAGTGTTCCTAGTGAATTCCTGATAAGTGAAATGTTTCATGTATTGGCGATCACCAATCTGAAACGATGAACTGCACAATGAGAATATCCCGCTATTGCATAGTCCTGATATATGAATGCATGAGCCCCACAGGCTTTCCTCCACATGCATGCAGTATTGTCGTAGCCCTGTCCTCAGGAAATTATTACCAATTTTTCAATTACACATCAAGCTAGTCCTTAGTCAGTCACATCAACCACTGGAATAAATTACAGGAAATCTTCATTAATATCAAGATCCAAGGAATGGATACAGAGAGATAGTTGCTCTATTCTAGCAATTTCAGCAGTTTGATCTGCAAGAATATCGCAACATTTGGCATCATTGGTTATTGATGCAACAGCTGATCAGATTTTGGATTGGGGTCCTTAATGTAATTCTTTTCATATATACCAGTTCCTTTCAAAACTTACTTGTAGGTTTTCATCACCTTTCACAAAATATTTTGTAATTTCGAGAAAATTATTCATCTTGTCGTCTTGTTTGTCAACTTTGGTAGTCCCAAAGCCTCTGTGTCCCAATCATACCATTTCCTGATATACACAAAGAATCATTGCTTGATGATAAGGACTGTACATGTTGTATCCCTTTCCATCTGCTCCACAAGGCCTTGGTCCAGGCAATGTTTCATATTGTTTGTCATGTTCACCATCATGTGAATAAGTCACATTCAATTACAAAGGCTTGTGATAAGTGTTGGTTGTATGTATGTTGAAATATTAGAGTGTATGCGTTCACTCTGAGAACATGGAAGAGACCAGGGCTGGAACATTTTGATGACTACCTTTTGCATAACTAGCAGAAAGCAGCATAATCATTTTTGGAACAGTATACCAACCAAAGATATTTCTTCATCCAACTTAGACTAAACATTCAACATTGACCACTTTGCAAACTGAGGGGAAATTTATAAGTTGTGTTGGGCACAAAATTTTTTGGAAATATTGTAGCGTGATGCGCTCATCAACTTTTTCATTATTTGATAGTAAACAATCACTTGTGTTGTACTTGCAGCCATGTAGAAAGTTGTCAGAGGTTGATGTGTCAGTTAAAGGTGTTGATTTTGTATCAGGACCCAACAAAGGTGATTCTGAATTAGCATTAAAGCTTCTATTGCTTTAAAACAACATTTGTAGCAACTGTGGTGGATCATCCATTATCCAAACCTGAGAGGAAAGAGTTTGTTCTAGTTATAGAGATTTTGAGAAGTACTTAAAATATCATCAGTGAAAGAGTCAGCAACTGAAATTGTGTGTAACAGAGCAAAAGCTGGAATACTTAACACTGTTTTTAAATGTTTTGTTACAAAGGAAAAACCATGAGTATTGTCCTCATTTAAACCTCATACTGCTGAAACAATGAGTGATATTGTTATTAAAAGTCCAATTGGTTTTAAAAAAGCTTAAATCATTGAAATTGAACGAAGCTCCAGGAACTAGTGGAATCCCTATCATATTCTATACTGAATTTTTGGTTGAGTTAGCCCCTTTTTCTAACTACAGGGTGAGTCATAAATAAGGAAAAATATGTCTAGGACCGCATGCTACTATGCATAACATGTGACACATCATTGTAAATTTTGTTCTCCTTGATGTGTTGTGTATGTAAAGCAAAAACACATGTTAATCATTGAATGAGATACCGACGAGCCTCACGATCATGACATGTCATTCACCCATAGATACAACACATGACACACCAATGAGCTGATGTGTATCTGTAAGTGTTTGAAAGATATGAGAGAGAGAAAATCCCATCCCAATGTATCTGAAATTGTATCAGAACTTGGGAATCACACATTGCAGGTTGTAACGGAGTGTACAGTCGCATGTTAGGGAATGTGTGCCCTGTAAGCAGAAAGAGTGGTCAACGGTGGAAGTAAAACCGCAGCATGCACGATGTATTTACAACACCTCTGCAATGGTCACTCTGCTGGATACTCGCCATGTCAACAGTTGCTACCAGCCGCATCGCAGTGTTACTACAGTACCGTGGCAAGTTTCACAAATGAGGAATACGCCGATGTCCACCTCACCTACAGGCTTGCAGATGGAAGAGCTGATGTTGCAAGGCAACTGTATCCCAAGAGGATTCCTAGCCGGCACCTTCCATCCACAAAATCGTTTTACTCTGTGGACAGGCGCTTGAGGGAGTATGGTGCTTGTGTAGCACTTCCAGGATGATGTGGCCATGACCGACAGTTGATGTACATTGCGGATGATGAAGGAAAAGTGTTACAAACCATTGCGGAGGGTTAACAATAAGCACCAGGTCTATAGCCACTGTGGTTGGCATGTCACAATCTACAGTACTCCATAGAAACCAGTACCATCCCTTTCACATGCAGAAGGTACAGGCATTATTGCTAGAAGACTACCAGAGGATGCTGGACTTCTGCAACTTTATCCTACGGTGTCAGATCTACAATCAGCATTTTTCACATACAATACTGTTCACCGACAAAGCCTATTTCATGAAGGAGGGTATAGTGAATTCGCATAATTGGCACCAGTGGGTGGAAGAAAACCCCCACAGCACAGTGATACGAGGCTACCAACAACAATGTGGTGTCAATATCCGGTGTGGTATTATTGATCACCATCTCGTAGGGCAACATGTGCTACCACAAAGGCTTACAGGGGAGCGGTATCTGCATTTCCTAGATGTTACATTCCCAGAATTGTTGGAAGACGTTAGTTTGGTCTTTCATGTGAACCTGTGGTCCTGTGGTACATGCGTGATGGTGCGCTCGCTCACCTGCACAGTACCTTCCCTTCAAAATGGGTGGCTTGTGGAGGCCCTTTAGCATGACCAGCAAGATTGCCAGACCTGAATCCACTGGATTTATTTTTGTGGGGCCATCTGAAATCTGTGATTCATGAAGGAGAGGTTGTTGATGTCAACACCCTTCAACCCAGAATAAAACATGCCTGTGATATTATGCAAAGAGATACAGACATGTTGGATCATGTTCAGCAATCCTTCCTGCAAATAGTTCAACTTTGCCACACACGTCGTGGCTGTCATTTTGAACAGTACTTATAAACCGGCACTGCAGCTTCTGGTCGTGTGTTTCTATGTTAGTTTTGATTTGTACAGCTGTATTGTATTCGTTTGTGTGAACTGCCACATACCTATGTAGTAGTATTTTGTATTCTGCATCTATGTACTCTTTTCTTAAAACTAAGTCTGGACACAAAAACCAAATTATAAAACATGCATGTACAGTAGTGCAGCCCCTCCTCATGTTCGTTTCCCTGTGCCAACTAGCCATGATACATAGTACCGGCCAGCGTAACTGGTATGAGATAGATGTGGGTGCTATCGTTGCTCGCAATGTCATGTACACTGTTGCTTGACGCTGATGCCTTGCCTTCTCGTGAGTGGCTAAACTACCTACAACACTCGCATAGCCAATGTCGGCACACAGTAACACCCAAATGTCCACTTCGTATTTCCACATTTTTACCATTCAATTGCATTGTCATTTATTGACATAGGAACATGTGAGCTCAGTGTGTGACAATTTGCACAACATATTTGTCCTCATTTATGACTCACCCTGTATATTTTATCATAGATCTCTTGAACAAAAACACATGCCCAGTTCTTGAAAAAAGGCACAGGTCACACCCATCTACAAGGAGTATAGTAGAAGTGATCCACAAAGCTACCATGCAGTATCCTTCATACTGACTTGTGCAATCTTAGAGCATATTCTGAGATCAAACATAGTAAGGTATCTTGAACAGAATGACCTTCTCAATTGCAATTATCGTGGTTTCTGAAAACACTGGTGAATTGTAATTCAACTTGCATTTTTCTCACATGACATCCTGAAAGCTTTGGATCAAGGTAGTCAGGAATACATAATGTTTCTTCATTTCTGGAAAGCACTTGACTCGGTACCTTACTTACACTTTTTTGTCAAAAGTGCAATCATATGGTGTATTAAGTGAAGTTTGTGAATTGATTGAGGACTGTTTGGTAGGAAGGAGGCAGCATGCTATTGTGGATGGAGAGTTATCATCGTAGGTAGAAGTAACTTCGTGTGCTCCCCAGGGAAATGTGTTGGTACTCTTGCTGTTCATGTTGTATAGAAATGACTTTATAGACAATATTAATAGTAACTTCAGACTTTATGCAGATGATATGATTATCTATAATGCAGTACTATCTGATGGAAGTTGCATAAATATTGTACATCTTGATAAGATTTCAAAATGGTGCAAAGATTGGCTACTGGTTTTATATGTTAAGAAATGTGAAGTTTTGCACGTCACAAAATGAAAAACCAGTAGAATCTCATGACTATAATATCAGTGAGTCACAGTTGGAATCAACCAACCCAAAGAAATACCCATGTGTAACACTTTGTAGAGATATGAAGTGAAATGATCACATTAGTTCAGCTCTGGGTAAAGTGGGTGGTAGAATTGAGTGTATTGATAGAATACAGGGGAAGTGCAGTCTATCTTTGTATGGTAATATACTGTATCCACACCCTCCACCTAGCAGTTTCCACCCCCTCCTTCCCATTTTCAAGTCCAACCTTGTTTATTTGCAGCCAACTGCTGTATACTAACAATTGCTGTGGCCAAAAGCTTTGTGTGACATTTAATTGTACCTGTCTTCAACTTGACGGGCCTTTTTTATGATATGCAGCAATCTGTCTTTCTTTACATTGTTTATACAACTGGAAACATGTACTGTTACTACATACCAGAGCACGTCATTTAAATAAATGAACTTGAATGCCTTAAAAAAGAAAATAAACTCTGATTACTGTTAATCAATCACAACTTATGACCAAGCCATTTATAGGCAATTACTTGTTGAGCAGAGATACATTTGGAAATAGGCTGTCATTGACATATTATACCAGGATAACTCACTTCTTCACACATTGTAGCAGAGGTGTTGGTAATTCTTATTTTCTGCCTGTAGTATGAAGATGTTGACTGCAGGTGTAAAAAAAAAAGTAAAAAAAAAATCTGAGCTTCTTGTCATGAAGTCCGAACTACTAATTTCCCTATGAACTTTTTATGTATATAGTTCTGCCTTCAGTTGATCTCTGCTTCTAATGATTCTTTCTCTATTAAATTTTTGTAATGCTACAGGGATTTTGTACAGCTTACTGAAACTGAGATTACAAATAATAGTGTTCACACAGATTTCCTGTAGACAAGATTGCTACTGACTGACCCAGGTGTACTCTTTAAAGTTTCACTAAGTTGTGATACACGTGAAATTGGTTCTACACATTTCCTCTATAACAACTTTGTTAATATCTGTTAGTTGTATGTTCTTCTTTGACAACAGGTTTGACCTTAATATAAGTTTTATTTACAATTTTATCTAATACAGTTTTGTTCCTTTCAGTTCATTCCTAACTTTTTCATAATGGGAATTTATTGTATCTTTTGATTTTTCTATAGTAGCGTCATGACTAGATTTAGTTGTGTATCTCAAAATATCATTGACAGATTTTATTGTAGATGTGAAGTGGTCAAGACTGGAATTAACTGCAGTTCTCAAAGAGTTGTACCTCACATTAATTGTATTGCTTCAAGAATTATAACTGTAATCTATAGTATTTTCTTAATTTAGCATTTTAGACATGAAAGTGTCATGGCTGGAACTGCTGACTGCAAATCTTTCATTTTGGCTGACAATTCATTCACCAAATCTGGTTCTTCTTAATTTTTTGACATTTTGATTACGTAAATACTCATTTTGAAACAGAAAAATGTGAAACTGGATGTTGTACTTATCTTTGTCCTTGCTTCATCCCATTGTTTCGCAGTCCTTTGCCAGTTTAATTACCTTTCTTCATTTGACCACTCTTGAAGATAATTCACACATTTTGTTTCTAGGTCCAGTATTTTTATCTTCCTTTTTGCTGTGGTATTTAACATGTAAACAATATTTTTAATTTATGAAAGTCATAAATAATATCAGTACTTTGTCTGCCACAAAGGATGCCAGTCCGAGCCCATAGGTTCGATAAGGAAACTAGAAAACTGTTTGTTAAGTCTGTTTGTTGTAGAATATCAACAGTGAGACAATACTCATCTTTCCCCTTCAATGCCACAGTTGCAGTTGTTTTTGTGGTACCTCATTTCCTTAAAAAAATTGGGGTATGGTCTTACTGATAGTAGTCCTGGATTTCGTGAAAGTTTAACATCATCACATTACCCACCTCCTTGCTGTGCAAGGAGCGATTACTTACAAAGACTAATTCAAGCAAAAATAAAACTTGACTATATGTGTATGATGGGAGAGACTGGCTGGGCACTAGTCTCTAACAATCGAGGATGATACAGCCATATACCAGGAGCAGTTTTGGGTGATGTAATCACAATTCCATGCTGGTATGTTTCTCTATTAAACTGCAAGTGGGGGATGATAGGGTAATGTAAGAAGTAGGGGCATAGTGTAAGAAGTTGGGGGAATTCAGTGCAGGAAAATTTTATTACGGAAGAAACACCGAAAACATCTCGGGATCCGACGGTCGTCACTCCGCCCGTTAACACCGAACGTTAATGTCGCTGGGGGATATACAACTTTATGTCCTTAATGTTGTACTTTCCTGTCTCTGATTCCATTACAGGATCAAATAAAAATGTTTCAGGATGTACTATTGTTTGAACTCGGTAGGGTCCCTCATACACTCCTGGAAATGGAAAAAAGAACACATTGACACCGGTGTGTCAGACCCACCATACTTGCTCCGGACACTGCGAGAGGTCTGTACAAGCAATGATCACACGCACGGCACAGCGAACACACCAGGAACCGCGGTGTTGGCCATCGAATGGCGCTAGCTGTGCAGCATTTGTGCACCGCCGCCGTCAGTGTCAGCCAGTTTGCCGTGGCATACGGAGCTCCATCGCAGTCTTTAACACTGGTAGCATGGCACGACAGCGTGGACGTGAACCGTATGTGCAGTTGACGGACTTTGAGCGAGGGCATATAGTGGGCATGCGGGAGGCCGGGTGGACGTACCGCCGAATTGCTCCACACGTGGGGCATGAGGTCTCCACAGTACATCGATGTTGTCGCCAGTGGTCGGCGGAAGGTGCACGTGCCCGTCGACCTGGGACCGGACCGCAGCGATGCACGGATGCACGCCAAGACCGTAGGATCCTACGCAGTGCCGTAGGGGACTGCACCGCCACTTCCCAGCAAATTAGGGACACTGTTGCTCCTGGGGTATCGGCGAGGACCATTTGCAACCGTCTCCATGAAGCTGGGCTACGGTCCCGCACACCGTTAGGCCATCTTCCGCTCGCGCCCCAACATCGTGCAGCCCGCCTCCAGTGGTGTCGCGACAGGCGTGAATGGAGGGACGAATGGAGACGTGTCGTCTTCAGCGATGAGAGTCGCTTCTGCCTTGGTACCAATGATGGTCGTATGCATGTTTGGCGCCGTGCAGTTGAGCGCCACAATCAGGACTGCATACGACCGAGGCACACAGGGCCAACACCCGGCATCATTGTGTGGGGAGCGATCTCCTACACTGGCCGTACACCACTGGTGATCGTCGAGGGGACACTGAATAGTGCACGGTACATCCAAACCGTCATCGAACCCATCGTTCTACCATTCCTAGACCGGCAAGGGAACTTGCTGTTCCAACAAGACAATGCACGTCCGCATGTATCCCGTGCCACCCAACGTGCTCTAGAAGGTGTAAGTCAACTACCCTGGCCAGCAAGATCTCCGGATCTGTCCCCCATTGAGCATGTTTAGGACTGAATGAAGCGTCGTCTCACGCGGTTTGCACTTCCTGCACGAACGCTGGTCCAACTGAGGCGCCAGGTGGAAATGGCATGGCAAGCCATTCCACAGGACTACATCCAGCATCTCTACGATCGTCTCCATGGGAGAATAGCAGCCTGCATTGCTGCGAAAGGTGGATATAAACTTTACTAGTGCCGACATTGTGCATGCTCTGTTGCCTGTGTCTATGTGCCTGTGGTTCTGTCAGTGTGATCATGTGATGTATCTGACCCCAGGAATGTGTCAATAAAGTTTCCCCTTCCTGGGACAATGAATTCACGGTGTTCTTATTTCAATTTCCAGGAGTGTATTTTTAGAAAAACTTGTGTCTCTTTCCTCAGGGCAGAGCTCTGAAGATGCTGTTTTACGAGAACTAGTTCATCGACCTTGTAGTGAGGTTTGATAGTCTTCTCATTACGTCTAATCACTCATTGTTGCGCCTTTTCAACTAAATTTTTAGAACCCATTTCCTGTTTAAGTTCGTAATCTTTAGTAGGCTTTTCAGGCCAAATGAAACATTTAATAAGAGGTTCTCCTGTAAAGGGTTTGCCTATTACTTCTAAAGGTGTTAACCCTGTTCATAAATGTGGTAGTATATTTAAAATAAGTTTAAAGTCTTTGATCTTTGTTGCCCATAAGGTATGTTTTTTTCATGGCAGTAGGTGTGGCATAATTTCACAAAATTTTTCATTACCTGTTCACACAAATTTGGGGACAGGTTATAGTTCGATATTAACACTTCACAAATACCTTCCCATGCTAAAAATTCTTTAAAATCATTACTAACAAATTGTGGTCCATTATTGGAGAGAAACAGTAGGGTTTTCCTACCTCCAGAAAGTATTGTAGCAAACAGTGTATAACCGTTTGTTGACCAACACTCTACGAAGACTAAAATGTATGACATTCCTCCCTTTCCTTTCAGAATAGGTACTAGGAAATCTGCTGCTGTAAGTTTGTGTATAGACTTTGGAATGATTGGATACACATGAGTGAGTGTTCCTCTCTTTCACCTTCTGAAAGGCTTCACAAGGCCAAATTAATGATGCTACTTTATGTCCTAGCCTTTTAAAGTAACAGAACTTATTCATACGAGCTATACATTTCTTTATTCTAAAGTGTCCATTCCATGTACGAACATACCACACAATTTCATCTTCCATTAACTTCAGAATGCATAAAAGCCATTGTTGCAATCTTATACTATCCCACCAAAATAAAATATGACCCATAATTTTCCATTTCTCTGCTTGCTTAGGAGGCAAGGGATTCCTAATACATGTAGCAAACATCTTGGTAAAAATAGGGATCATGTTCTTTATGCCATCTTTTGTATCCTGGTGTGTGGATACTCTACTGTCAGAAAATTAATTGCAAAAATTACACCAGATCACTTTTAACTCTTCCATGTCTATATGTAACCTAGACAAAGTGTCTGGTACAATATTCTCCAAACCTTTTACATACTGTGTTCTAATGTCATATTCTTGTAGGAACAACATCCATCACATTAATCTAGTATGTAACAAATGACTATTCATCAAAAAAGATAGAGCGTGATGATATGCGTAAATATGGATTTCTGCCCCCATACTAGTGTTTGGAATTTTTGGATACTCCATATTAATGCTAATAGTTTTTCAGTAGCTTTGTAGTTTACATCATATTTATTAAGACTATGGGTAGCAAAAGCTATAGATATGTGATTTACACTATCTAGACCCCACTCTTCTTGGAATAGTTCTGCCGTGATCCCATTAACAGATGCATGGGTTGCAATTTTAAAAGGTTCACCCAGACTCGGATTATGCAATATGGGTGCTTCTACTAATGCTCTTTTTACATTTACAAATGCATTATTTGCCTCTAGATCCCTAACCAATGGTATTTTCTTTCGTAACAAATGTAAAACTCTTGTGTCATTTAGTTCTTGTCTCCTAATATAATGTCTATAGTACCCAGCCATTCTGATAAATCCCTTCAGTTGCCTCACGTTTTTAGGGGTGGACATTCTTCAGGAGCTTTTATGCACCCAGGATCTGGTCTAATCCCCTGTACCCCTACGAGATGCCCTACGAACTTTAACTCTTGCCTCTCAACATGTGACTTAGACAGTTTCACTGTAATAACCTTTTCTTTAAATTTTTTCAGTGATAGGCGATGTTCTTCCCAGTTAGCTGAGATTAGGAGAATATAATCGACATATATTATTAAATATTATATATAAAAACAAAGATGAGGTGACTTACCGAACAAAAGCGCTGGCAGGTCGATAGACACACAAACAAACACAAACACACACACAAAATTCAAGCTTTCGCAACAAACTGTTGCCTCATCAGGAAAGAGGGAAGGAGAGGGGAAGACGAAAGGAAGTTGGTTTTAAGGGAGAGGGTAAGGAGTCATTCCAATCCCGGGAGCGGAAAGACTTACCTTAGGGGGAAAAAAGGACAGGTATACACTCGCACACACGCACATATCCATCCACACATACAGACACATACAGACACAAGCAGACATATGCTTGTGTCTGTATGTGTGGATGGATATGTGCGTGTGTGCGAGTGTATACCTGTCCTTTTTTCCCCCTAAGGTAAGTCTTTCCGCTCCCGGGATTGGAATGACTCCTTACCCTCTCCCTTAAAACCCACTTCCTTTCATCTTCCCCTCTCCTTCCCTCTTTCCTGATGAGGCAACAGTTTGTTGCGAAAGCTTGAATTTTGTGTGTGTGTTTGTGTTTGTTTGTGTGTCTATCGACCTGCCAGCGCTTTTGTTCGGTAAGTCACCTCATCTTTGTTTTTATATATAATTTTTCCCACGTGGAATGTTTCCTTCCATTATATTGATATCATATATTATTAAATAGTTCAATAAATCTCTTCCTAATGCTTCATCCAGAGTGGGTATAAATACTGATACTGAGATATTAAGTCCAAAAGTTAACACATTAATGTGATAAGATTTAGCATCAAACAGGATTTCTGTATACTTTTTTGAGTCCAGATGTAACCTAATTTTGCAGTATCCAGCAGTCAGGGCTATCGTGCTAAAAAACTTTGTTTTCTCCAATTTGGATAACACTTCATTGATGTTAATTGGTCTGTCTCGTTCTGTTTCTACATGTTTATTCAATGTACACATGTCTAGCACACCTCCTGTAACTTTTTTACCACTACTGAAGGGTTATTCATGATGCTAGAAGTAAGTTCTATTATATTGTTGTCAATCATTTTGTCGATTTGCTCCTTAACGGCTTCTTTCAAACTTCCCGGTACTGGATATGGCTTACAGAAAAATGGAGTTTCATTTTTTATGTTAAACTTACATATGTAATCACTGATATTACTGGGAAAATTGGATAATACTTCTTCGTATTACATTAGAATTCAATATAAATCTACTTTCCGTGCATTGGTTAATATTGTGGATTCTTTTACTTTGTTTTGGATGTCAGTCCTATATGCTGATTGGTCTATATTACTGATCTCCGGTGACAGTTGTGCAGTAGCTGTTAATCACAGACAAACCCCTGCAGGTCCAGGGGTTAGAATAGGCCCGAGGTATTCCTGCCTTTCGTACGAGGCGATTAAAAGGAGTCTCACATGTTTTGGACTTGATGTGATGGTCCCCTGTAGGGTTTGACCTCCATTCTTCAAAATTTTCCCAAAGAGCGAGCCATTTGGGGAAGGGCGCCTTACAAGGTGCACTGTGTAGATCATGCATTGAGATCTTTAGCCCACTTTCTTGTCGTCGCGTTGCAGTCCTGCCCATTCTCCATCTCTTGGTTGAGGACACCTTCCTCAGCGCATTTTCCACCATGCATTATGCAGTGTCGATTTCTGCATAGACGATGACCATGGACTTCTTTGCACCTGATATCCAGCACAGTAGCCAGTCCATTGTGGTGGGGCCACCATGTACCCTGTTGTTTGTAGCCCCCTGACCACACATGGATCACGCTGCTGATGAGGACTAGTTCTTGGAAGTGGAGGGCTTGTTCAAAATGAGATTTGGGTCAGTCTTGATCAATACAGCATCCTATGCCCAGTCACAGGAGTAGCTCACTTGTGACAAGCTGGGGGATATTTCTGTAACCATCATGCCCCATAAGAGCTTAAATATGGTCCAGTGTAGCCTAATTCACAGAGGCCTTCTTTTGCAGTCCGATGATGAGCTGTGTGCCAATTTAGAGTGGCGAGGTGTACATTTCATGTGGTGTGTCCACTGGGGTCCGAAGGATAATCAGGCTTCCACTGGTGCCTTCATCTTGGCCTTTGAGGGTGATACATTGCCCGAGAAGGTCAAGGTGATGGTCCACCAGCGTGATGTAAGGCCCTATATCCCTCCACCAATGCGGTGCTTTAAGTGCTGGAAATTCGGTCATATGTCTTCCCACTGTACTTCAGTGTCACAAACAGAGATTGCAGACACCCAACACACCCCAATACTGCATGCGCCCCACTTCCATCTGTGTCAAATGCAGAGAGCAACATTTGCCTTGCTCACCCGACTGCAGGATTCTCCAGAAAGAAAGGAAAATCATGGAGTGAAAGACCCTGGACAGACTGACCTACCCCCCCCCCCCCCACCCCCCAGGGGGCCACAACTCTTTTATGGATACGTGCATAGCGAGCACAGGACCCTGAGCTAATGTGGCCCTCCTTCCTTTCCGGGCTGCGTACCTCCCTTTTCCGCATCCTTCCCTATCCCCCATCTTCGCCCATCCTCCCCTCACCTCTGGTTCTTTCCTTCCATTTCTCACCATCTGGGTGTAGGGTTTGTGCCTACATCCGGACATGGACGCTTGTAAATGTAACGCATTCTTTTCTTCTCTGCTTGTATGTCTTCATCCTTCCTTTGTCCTTCTCTTTTCCTTACCTCTTCTCTTTACCCTTTTCTCCGCTGCGGCATTTGAGACCTCTCTTGTTTCCTTTCCCTATTTTTGTTTTTCCCTTCCTCTTTCTTCCTCCCTGTGCGTGACTGAAGGCCAACCAATGCATTTTCTTGCGTAGCCGGTGACGGGGTAATGCGTAATTCCCCACCCCGGGTAGACAGGTAGGACATGTACATACCCCCTGGTAACGGCCAGGCATAGGGAGGGGTGATTATCTGAGCTGATACCTTCCGAAAGTGCTGATTGGTCCCTCCATCCGTTTGTCGGGAGGTGTGACCTGAGGTGTGAACAATCACCTAAGGTGGGAGTGCCCTCAGAAAGGGCCCCCACAAGGGAGGAGCGCTCCATCGGAGATGCCGGTAATCATGGGTGATACTTTCGCAATGGTTTCCTCATCTTCCACTATGTCTGCTCAGAAGCGTAAGTTCCACGAGTCTCAGCCACAGACAGTCCTTCCACCGTTGCCACAGATCCTTGTTGTTTCTCAGTCTGACGAATGTCATGACTTCTCCACGGTCAACCCTTTCATTATTCAGAAAGGTGTTGACACAATTGCAGGTCATGTAAAGACTTGTTCCAGATTACAGAATGGCACCTTGTTGTTAGAAACAGTCAGTGCCCTCCAGGCACAAAGAATGCTGCGTTCTTCACTGCTACACACCTTCCCTGTCTGAGTGGAACCGCGCCATACTTTAAATTCATCACGTGGGGCCGTTTATACACGCACCCTCAACGAATTGTCTGACGAAGAAATTCAGCACTACCTGTCTGACCCGGGACGTAACGGCTGTTCATAGAGTTATGAAAAGGGTTGACACGAACACCATTCCAACACGCACTGTCTTCTTGACATTTGACAAAGTTCAACTCCCATTGAAAATCAAACCAGGCTATGAGATAATTTCCATTCGCCCTTACATCCCAATCACTACGCATTGCTATCAGTGTCAGCAGTTAAATTACACCAGCCACTCCTGTTCCAATCCGGACAAATGTGTTACGTGTGGCAAGGATGCCCATGAGGGTGCTTATCCACCTCCATCCCCTCGTTGCATCCACTGTATGGGTGACCACGCTGCTTCCTCTCGAGATTGCCCCATTTTTAAAGACGAATAGCTCATTCAGGAAATCAGAGTGAAGGAAAAGGTGTCGACCTTTGCTGCTCGAAAATTATTCGCCAGTCGAGAGCCCACCGTGCCTCAGACACGAAAATACAGCACTGTCCTTGCTTCTCCTCGGCCAACAAAGGAGGTGGCCACGCAGACTTGCGACCTCACCTTTAGTGCCATGGTCGTCAGATCGGCCAGTGCAAAGATCGCCCATTCAACCTCACCGCTTTCGCCTGCCCACTCTATGGCTTACCCTTCATTGGTTTCTGCCAAATCACGAGCCCAAAAGTCAGACACCAAGACTTCGAAAAAAGAGCATACTCGTGAAGACTTTTTACATGCCCCAACTTCACAACCATTGGTTCATCCTTCATCTAAACATCATGTTTCCAAGAAGGCTAATAAGAAACCCAGTTCATCTCCTTCTCCACCAAGGCGTGTCTCACCTACAGTATCACCTGTTGGAAATCGCCCTCAGTAGTCTTCTGTGTCGCCAAGCCGCACTGCTGGCAGCTGATCAACCGGCCGATCGCTGGTGGTAGGAGCTGCTCCTGAACAACCTATGGATCAGAATCTTCTGCCTTCAGCTGAATGCTGCTCCAGGCTGTCGGTCGCAAGCTCTGAGCAGTCGTTGAGTTGACGACAACCTTGGTCACATTCCTCCATTTTCTGCCCACCCTATGTCCATTATCCACTGGAATATCCACGGCATTCGAGCCAATCAGGATGAATTGTCGATCCTCTTACGATCCTACTCGCTGGTCATCCTCTGTCTTCAGGAAACAAAGCTGCATTCCCATGACCGCTTTGTTCTCCTTCATTTTCAGTCCGTCCGATATGATCTCCTCTCTGTTGAAGGCACTCCAGCCCACGAAGGACTCGCGATTCTTCTCCATGATTCCATTATCAGTCAATCCCCTTAAACACTTCCTTCCAAGCTGTTGCTGTCCGTCTTTCCCTTTCTGGATATACCTTTTCTCTTTGTACTGTATACATTCCATCGTCCACACCAATGGCACGAGCTGATCTCCTTCATCTTCTTCGTCAGCTTCCACCCCCCTATTTGCTGGTTGGGGACTTCAATGCCCACCACCCGATTTCGGGATCTCCACATCCTTGTCCACGTGGCTCACTATTACTACACATTTTCCACCAAGTGGATCTAGTTTGCCTCAACACTGCAATCCCTAATTTTTGTCTGCCTCCACGACACATTTCTCTCATTTGGACCTTTCGGGCGGTACTTTTCCGCTAGCTCGGTGCTTTGAATGGTTCGCCCTTGATGATACACACTCGAGTGACCACTTTCCACGTGTCCTTAGATTGCAGCCTCAACTGACATATATGCGCCCGCGACGCTGGATGTTTACCCAAGACGATTGGACACTTTTTTCGTCTCTAGCTACATTCGATGACAGTCACTTTCTTAGCATCAACGATAAGGTCACACATATTACAGACATTATTCTTACAGCTGCGGAACGTTCAATACCACGCACCTCCGAATTGCCCCGGCGCCCCCCAGTTCCTTGGTGGAACGAGGCATGCCGTGACGCAATACGTGAGCAGCGACGTCCTCTCCGTGTTTTCCGCCACCATCCTACTTTGGCCAACTGTATCCGCTATAAGCAGTTCCGTGCGCGATGCCGTCGTGTCATCCACGATAGCAAGAAGGCAAGCTGGAAATTCTTTATTAGCTCATTTAACACCTTCACTCCCTCCTCGGAAGTTTGGAGTCGGATTCGATGGTTATCAGGCGCGCCTAGTTTCTCCCACGTCTCTGGGCTCACAGTCGCGCATGATACATTAGTGGATCCCGTCGCAATTTCTAACTCATTGGGTCAACACTTTGCTGGGATTTCGAGCTCTTCAAATTACCCGCCAACGTTTCTCCCAAAGAAACGTGCAGCGGAAGTGCGACCTATTGCTTTCTCCTCTCAAAATCGCGAAAGCTACAATACTGTTTTCTCCATGCGGGAACTCCAACATGCACTCTTCTTCTCGCTCCTCCGCCCCAGGACCGGATGGTATCCACGTCCAAATGTTGCTGCATTTATCAACCCATAGTCTGCGTTACCTCCTTCGCCTTTAAAATCAAACTTGGACCGACAGTACTTTTCCCAGACGATGGCGGGAAGCTATCGTCGTTCCTGTTCCGAAACCTGGAAAGGACAAACATCTCCCCTCTAGCTATCGCCCCATTTCTCTCACGAGTAGTGTATGTAAGGTTTTGGAGGGTATGGTGAATTGCCGTTTAGCTTGGTGGCTGGAGTTCCGCAGTCTTTTAACACCTGCCCAATGCGGATTCCGAAAGCATCGTTCTGCAGTTGACCGTCTTGTTGCTCTCTCCACTTACATCTTGACCAATTTTCTCCGGAAACGCCAAACGGTAGCAATATTTTTTGATCTGGAGAGAGCATACGATACCTGTTGGAGGACAGGCATCCTCCGCACACTGTTCTCTTGGGGCTTTCGAGGTCGGCTGCCACTATTTCTTCCCGAATTTATGGCAGAGCGCACATTTAGAGTGCGGGTGAACACTACTCTCTCCCGTACTTTCTCCAAAGAAAACGGGGTACCCCAGGGCTCCATGCTGAGTGTTGTACTGTTTGCGATTGGCATAATTCCAATTATGGACTGTCTCATTCCTTGATTTCTCAGGCTCTATCTTTGTAAACGATTTTCCTATCTACTACAGCTCTCAACGGACCAGCCTTCTTGAACGACGCCTTTTAGGATGTCTCGATCGCCTCCAGGCTTGGAGCATCGAAACCGGCCTCCGTTTTTCTCCCAGTGAGACCGCTTGTGTTAATTTTTGGCAGACGTAAGGAGTTTCTTCCACCCTCCTTACACTAGCACCTGTCAACCTTCCGTTTTCGGACGTCGCTAAATTCTTGGGTCTTATGTTTGACAGAAAACTGTGCTGGTCCTCCCACGTTTCCTATCTTTCGCGCTCGCTGTCTGCGATCCCTCAACACCCTCCGTGTCCTAAATGGTACCTCCTAGGGAGCGGACCGAGTGGTCCTTCTCCACCTCTATCGCGCCTTAGTTCGCTCGAAATTGGACTATGGAATCATAGTTTACTCCTCTGCTCGGCCGTCTATTCTTCGTCGTCTCGACTATCCACCACCATGGATTACATTTAGTGTCTGGAGCTTTTTACACCAGCCCTGTGGAAAGCCTTTATGCTGAGGCTGCTGAACCTCCGCTGTCCAATCGGCGATCTATCCTTCTAAGTCGTTATGCTAGCAATTTCTCTTCCATGCCTGCTAATCCAGCCCATGACATTTTTTTCGACACCTCCTTGGATGTAGGGTATGCAGGCTGCCCTTCCTCCGTACTACCACCGGGAGTCCGCTTCCATCAACTGCTCCATTCTCTTTCCTTCCGCTTTCCTGAAACCTTCTTGACAAGTTGGGATACAGCACCGCCTTGGCTCCATCCCCGGATCTGCCTGCTCCTTGACCTTTGTTAATTTCCCCCTTCACTTGTTTATCATCGGACATTTGCTGCTCTATGTGCACAAATGAAGGCAGCCACATTCATTTACACTGATGGCTCGAAAACATCGTTAGATGTAGGGAGTGCCTATATTTTTGGCGACACCCAAAATCAATTTCGGCTTCCCGACCCATGTTCGGTTTATACTGCGGAGCCTTACGCTGTTCACCAGGCTGTCCACTACATCCGCCGCCATCAGCAGATACAGTATGTTATCTGTTCAGATTCTCTCAGCTCTCTCCTCAGTCTCCAAGCTCTTTACCCTGTCCACCCTCTGGTCCACCGGATTCAGGACTGTCTGCGCTTCCTCCACCTGGGGGGCGTCTCGGTGGCATTCCTCTGGCTCTCGGGACACGTTGGTATCTGTGGAAATGAGGCTGCCGATATAGTGGCCAAGGCTGCAGTCTCTCCTCTTCGGCCAGCTATTCAATCGATTCCCTTTGCCATTCTACGGAGCGTTTTATGTCGTCGTGTTGTTGTTTTATGGCACACACATTGGTCGACACTTCCGCATAATAAATTGTGGGACGTGAAAGCTCTTCCCTGTGCTTGGACTTCCTCCCGAACGAGTCATCGGGTGGAGGTAATTGTAACTAGACTCCGGATAGGGCACTGTCTTTTTAGCCATCGACATCTTTTAAGCGGCAATCCTCCCCCACTCTGTCCCCACTGCTCTCAGCTGTGGACGGTAAGACACCTTTTAATTGAGTACCCCTATTTTACTCCGTTACGCGCCCGTCTACAGCTATCTCCTGATATATCGTCGATTTTAGCAGATGACACGCGCTCGGCCGATCGCGTTTTCGAGTTTATTAGTGACAGTGAAATGACGTCAGTCATTTGAAGCTTTTCTTGGGGACAACCAACCCCTTTCTGTAGTGGATTTTTAAGCCTTCCTTCTGCTTTTAGTTTCTCCAATTTTCTGAGTTTCGTTCCCATTGCTGCTGCTTTCCATTTTCCGTTTTTACTGTATCCTAAGTCACGGATCGGGCGCTAATGACCATAGCAGTTTTGCGCCCTAAAACCAAAACAAAAACAAAAAAAATACTGACCTACACTGAGGCTAAGAGAGAATTTGAACGCCTGCATCCTGTGCATATGACATCATCTTACCCTGCTGCTACAACAGTTCTGCAACCATTAACTCCGCAAACCTAGGTCACCTCTTAGAGCTGGAAGACTACACCTGCACCCTTGATGGTGGGGCTTTTAAGCCAGAGAAGTGTAAGTCTTCTTTGGCTTTTCTCACTAGGAATGGGTCTCTTGGGTCACTCTGTTCCCAGGTTTCTTATAGTGGGGAAGATGACACCTGCCAGTGGCTGAAGAGCCCAAAAGGAGCTGGTCATAGGGCTTCACGCTCATCCTCAGTCCCGGAGACTGAGTCAGGGAAACCCAAGGAGCAGTGAGAGAAGTCCAAAAAGAAAACCCCTAAGACCAAGGAAACTGTGGTGGCAGCCACAAACTCTGTGGCTGAGGATGGGGTGGAGATTTTGGCGTCTCCCGAGGACCTATATCTTGCCAGACCCTCAGGCACAATGGATAGAGACTGCTCAGGCAACAAATTGGTGCCATCAGGTGACTCTGAGGCATAATCTGCCTCATTGAATGTTCCTTGCCTTCCCAGTCTCACGATGTCATCCTCCAGTGGAATTGCAGCGGTCTTTTGCACTGCCTGGCTGAACTACGGCAACTGTTCAGTTTTACAACTACTATCTGCATTGCCCTCCAGGAAACCTGGTTCCAAGCAATGCGGACCTCTTCCCTTCACGGCTATAAGGGATATTACAGGAACCAAAGCACTATAATCGAGTGTCAGGTCGGACTTGCGTTTACATCCTAAACTTGGTCTGTAGTGAACATGTGCATCTTCAAACCTACATCTACATCCATACTGCACAATCCACCATACAGAGTGTGGGGGAGTGTACTGTGTACCACAACTAGCATCTTCTCTCCCTGTTCCACTCACAAACAGATAGAGGGAAAAATGACTGAATATATGCCTCTGTACGAGCCCTAATCTCTCATATCTTATCTTTGTGGTCTTTCTGCAAAATGTAAGTTGGCGGCAGTAAAATTGTACTGCAGTTAGCCTCAAATGCTGGTTCTCTAAATTTCCTCAGTGGCAATTCATGAAAAGAATGCCTCCTTTCCTCCAGAGCCTCCACCCACGTTCCTGAAGCATTTCTGTAACACTCCCGTGATGATCAAACCTACCAGTAACAAATCTAGCAGCCCGCCTCTGAATTGCTTCTATGTCCTCCCTCAATCTCACCTGATAGGGATCCCAAACGCTCAAGCAGTACTCAAGAATAGGTTGTATTAATGATTTATAAGTGGTCTCCTTTACAGATGAACCACATCTTCCAGAAATTCTACCAATGAACCAAAGATCACCATCCGCCTTCCCCACAACTGCCATTACATGCTTGTCCCACTTCATATTGCTCTGCAATGTTACACCCAAATATTTAACCGATGTGACTGTGTCAAGCGCTACACTGCTAATGGAGTATTCAAACATTACAGGATTCTTTTTGCTATTCATCTGCATTAATTTACATTTATCTACATTTAGAGTTAGCTGCCATTCTTTACACCAATCACAAATCCTGTCCAAGTCATCTTGTAGTCTCCTACAGTCACTCAACAATGACACCTTCCCGTAAACCACAGCATCATCAGCAAACAGCCACACGTTGCTATCCACCCTATCCAAAAGATCATTTATGTAGGTAGAAAACAACAGCATACCTACCACACTTCCCTGGGGCACTCCAGATGATACCTTCACTTCTGATGAGCACTCACCATCGAGGACAATGTACTGAGTTCTATTACTTACGAAGTCTTCAAGCCACTCACATATTTGGGAGCCAATCCCATATGCTCATACCTTAGTTAAGAGTCTGCAGTGGGGCACCAAGTCAAATGCTTTCCAGAAGTCGAGGAATATGGCATCATTCTGATAGCATTCATCAATGGTTCGCAAGGTATCATGTGAGAAAAGGGTAAATTGCATTTCGCAGGAGCGATGCTTTCTAAAGCTGTGCTGATGCATGGACAGCAACTTCTCTGTCTCAAGGAAATTCATTATATTCAAACTGAGAATATGTTCAAGAACCTGCAACAAACCGATGTTAATGGTTTTGGTCTATAATTTTGAGGATCCACCCTTCTACCCTTCTTATATACAGGCATCACCTGCACTTTTTTCCAGTTACTCGGGACTTTACGATGGGCAAAAGATTCGCGATAAATGCAAGCTAAGTAAGGAGCCAATGCAGTAGAGTACTCTCTGTAAAACCGAATTAGAAACCCATCAGGACCTGGTGATTTACTTATTTTCAACCCAATTTAGCTGCTTCACAACCCCAGGAGTGTCTATCACTATGCCCTCCATACGGGAATCTAATAGAGACTCAAACGGTGGTATGTTTCTACGATCCTCATGCGTAAAAGATATCTCAAATGCTAAATTTAAAATCTCAGCTTTCATTTCACTGTCTTTCATTGCCAGGCCCAACTGATAAGTGAGTGACTGGGTGGAAGCCTTCGACTCGCTTACCGATTTTACGTAAGACCAGAATTTCATTGGGTTTTCAGCAAGATCTTTTGCTAAGGTATGACGGTGGTAGTGGTTGTATGCTTCGCGCATCACTCTTTTTACAGCAGCACGAGTCTCTACTAACTTTGGCCTGTCCTCATTCTCCTGATCTTTCTTGTACTGCGAGTGCAACTTTCTTTTCTTCCTGAGCATTCGCCGAATTGCTTCGTTAAACGACGGTTGGTCTTTTCCATTTGTAACCCACTTTTTTGGCACATAATTCTCCAATGCATGATTTACAGTGTGTTTAAAATTTGCCCATAATTCTTCCACATCCATACCGGTAGTAAATGAAGTTGATTCATTTACTCAGTGGGATGCTAACAACTGCTTATCTACCCTTTCTAGTAAGAATACTATCCTAGCCTTCTTGACTGACTTTTAACTTTCGTAACCATAGTCGTAATGGTATCATCATGATCACTGATCCCTGTCTAAACACTGACACCATTGATGAGGTTTGGTCTGTTCATGGCTACCAGATCTAAAATATTTCCATTATGCTTTGGCTGTCGATTTAGCTGCTCAAGACCCCTCTTGAAGCTGTGGCTGTCATAATATGGACAGTGCGGGAAATAACTGTCTGCAATGTATACCTTCCTCCAGATGGTGCGGTATCCTTGTATTAGCTGCAATGATTGATCAGCTCCCTAAACCTTTCCTACTTCTGCGAGATTTTAATGCCCATAACCCCTTGTGGGGTGGTACCATGCCTACTGGCCAAGGCAAGGATGTTGAAACTTTACTGTCGCAATCCAACCTATGCCTCTTAAATACTGGGGCCGCCACACATTTCAGTGTGGCTCATGGTAGTTACTCGGCCATTGATTTATCAATTTGCAGCCCAGGACTTTTCCTATCTATTTACTGGAGAGCACATGATGACCTGTGTGGTAGTGACCACATCCCGATCTTCATGTCACTGCCCCAGCATCAGGTGCACAGACGCCTGCCCAGGTGGTCTTTGAACAATGCGGACTGGGAAGCTTTCACCTTGGATGTCACTGCTGAATCTCCCCCACGTGGTAACATTGATGTGATGGTTGAGCAGTTGCCTAGCACAATTGTGTCTGTGGCAGAAAATGCAGTCCCTCACTCATAAGGGTGCCCGAGGCATAAGGCAGTCCCTTGGTGGTCGCTGGAAGTCGCTGAAGCAATTAAGGAGCATGGGTGAGCTCTGAAATATCATAAGTGGCACCCTTCCCTGAAGCACCTCATAGCCTTTAAATGGCTCCATGCCCGTGTTCGCCACCTTATCAAACATTGGAAGAAGGAGTGTTGGGTAGATAGATCTTCACCATTGGGTGCCACACATCACCTTCCCAAAGATCAAACATCTTTTCGGGTACTAGGCCCCGACAGCTGCCCCTGGTGTTATCATAAATGGCAAGTTATGTACTGATGAAAATGCGATTGCCAAGCACTTTGCTCAAGCCTCTGCATCAGAGAATTATCCCCCATCCTTTCACACACTGAAATGGTGGCTGGAAGGGAAGGTCCTCTCATTCACTACACACTGCAGTGAATCCTATATCGCCCCATTTACAGAGTGGGAGCTCCTTAGTGCCCTTGCACATTGCCGTGTCACAGCTCCTGGGCCTGATGGCATCCACAGCCAGGTGATTACATATTTCTCATCTGACTACAAGCGACATTTTCTCATCATCTTATACCAGATCTGGTGCGACGGCATCTTTCCATCGCAATGGCGAGAGAGCACCATCATTCTGGTGCCAAACATGGTAAAAACCCCATTGATGTGGATAGCTATCACCCCATCAACCTCACCAATGTTCCTTGTAAGCTGCTGGAACATATGATATGTTGACGGTTGGGTTGGGTTCTGGAGTCGTGTGGCTTGCTGGCTCCATGTCAGGGCGGCTTCCGCCAGGGTCACCCTACCACTGATAATCTTGTATCCATCGAGTCTGCCATCCAAACAGCCTATTCAAGATGGCCGCACCTGATTGCCATGTTTTTTGACTTACATAAAGCATACGATGTGACTTGGTGACCTCATATTATTGCCACATTGTATGAGTGGGGTCTCCGGCGACCACTCTGGCTTTTTATCCAAAACTTCCTGTCGCTCCATACTTTCCATGTCCAAGTTGGTGACTCCCATAGTTCCATCCATATCCTGGAGAATGGAGTCCCGCAGGGCTCTGTATTGAGTGTCTCTCTATTTTTAGTGGCCATTAACAGTCTAGCAGCAGCTGTTGGGCCCTCCGTCTCACCTCCTCTGTATGCAGACTACTTCTGCATTTCATACTGCTGCCCCAGTACTGTTTTCGCTGAGTGGTGCCATCCACAAGGTGCAGTCATGGGCATTAGCCCACAGCTTTCAGTTTTCAGCCGCAAAGTCGTGTCGTGCATTTCTGTCAGCATCGTACCAGAACACACACTTCACCTTAATGACGATCCACTTACTGTAGTGGAGCTTCAATTCCTAGGACTGGGTTTCAACACTCAATTGACTTGGCTCCCTCATCTTCGTCAGCTTAAGCAGAAGTGCTGGCAGCACCTCAATGCCTTCCATTGCTTGATCAATAATAATTGGGGTGCAGATCACTGTATGCTGCTGCAGCTCTACAGAGCCCTTGTCCAATCCTGAATTGACTACGGAAGTGTGGTTTATGGTTTGGCAGCTCCTTCAGCATTGCATTTACTTGACCCTGTGCACCACTGTGGGGTTCCATTAGTGACAGGAGCTTTTAGGACGAGTCCAGTGACTAGCATACTGGTGGAGGCTGGTGTTCTTCCACTGCAGATCAGACATGCGCAACTACCCTCCAGTTACACAGCACACACTCATAGTTCCCCTGAGCATCCGAATTATATCTCGTGTTCTTGAGTACATCCGCTCATGCCCTGGTGAGTCATTTCTCCTGTTTACTGATTCATTGAGCAGCCTACAAGCTATCGACCAGTGCCATCCCCACCAACCTCTGGTAGCGTCCATTCAGGAGTACATCTATGCCCTGGAACAGTCCTGCTGTTCCATGGTGTTTGTGTGGACCACAGCACATGTCAGAATTCCCATCTATGAACTTGCTGACAGGCTGGCCAAACAGGAAACACAGAAACGTCTTCAGGAGATAGGCATCTCCAAAGCTGACTTGCATTCTGTCTTACACCACATGGTTTTTTGGCTTTGGGAGATGGAATGACATAACAGCACACACAACAAATTGTGTATTAAGGAGACCATGAATGTGTGGAAGTCTTCCATGCAAGCCTCTCACAGGGAATCAGTTGTCCTCTGCCAGCTCTGTATTGGCCATACGTGGCTAATGCATGGTTACCCACTCTGTCGTGAGAACCCACCTGAGTGTCACTGTGACTCCCAAATGACAGTCGTCCACCTCTTGCTGGACTGCCCACAACTGTGCTCTTCATTACTGCTGTACCAACTGTGTGAACTCCTGTTAATGGTAACAGAGGTAAGTGATTTTTAGTTTGTAATAAGTTAAAGAATGTGCTAGAAATGAGTAACACCTCACTCCCTGAATCTGTAAATATGTTAACTTCAAAAGTCTCCATGTTTCCTACTGTTATTGGTTGTGTAATATTGATAGTCAAGTTTGGTTCTTCCAGTAAGAACCATTCTTTTGTTGGTATTTTGTGTGAGAAATTAAGATACTTATTATAAACCAGGATTCCTATTGTATCTGTAGGACTGGACCCCAGCCCTGTATCCACATCTCACTACGTTTTCCTCATTACTAGTAATCACCGGTTGGTTACCAGCTTGGCATGCTATATTATCACTTTGTGCTCTATTATTACTTGCCACAAATTCCTGCATAGTTAATGGGATCAAGTGCATCCACAAAATATAATAATACTTCAATCATTCTCCACCCACTACATAATATATCCTTCCTCCGGTAAATGTTCAATAGTCTAATTAAAATTCGAACTAACCCCTCTCCCTCCATTGGTTTGTCAAAGTATTTTGCTCATGTTAAATGCCAGTCAAAATACTTTCTCATTGTTCCCCACATATTACTGTAATACTTTGGTTCCCACAAGTCTGATAATAGCTTTCCTGGGCACTTGCTGACCAATACTTCTCTTTAAACTTCTTTTGAAAATCTTCCCAAGAGGAAAAGTTTGTGTTGTTTACCATTCCCCACTCTGAGACTTCCCCTAACAGATACCCAACAGCAAACACCATCTTTTTTGAATTTTCCCAGTTCTTGGGCATTGCTTGGTTGAACCTTTCCAAAAAATAGGTAGGATGTACTTCCCCATCTGGCTTAAACTTAGGCAATTGCTTAGATAACCCTGAATTGGCTCCCCATTGTAAATCCATCACTACCTCACTAGTTAATACCACATTAGGAGAAGTTATCCTCTTATCTACCTTGTCCTGAATATGTTTGAATTCCTTCCATAATTCATCCATACATTTCTTGGTATCATTGAGTTCAATGGATAAGGCAGG
This sequence comes from Schistocerca serialis cubense, assembly GCF_023864345.2. Taxonomy (NCBI): domain Eukaryota; kingdom Metazoa; phylum Arthropoda; class Insecta; order Orthoptera; family Acrididae; genus Schistocerca; species Schistocerca serialis. Next base: position 13,802,792 of record NW_026047573.1, read on the forward strand.
AGACATGTTTTCAGATTACTCTCACGGCAATTTTTTGGTCAATTATTTCCTCTACCTGTTCCTCCAGACTACTCATATTAATTATGTCTGAGGTTTCTAATTTCTCTTGAAAGTTTCTTTCCACAGTACCTACTAGAGTGTTAATGCAAGCAATTTGCTATTGGACTATTGGTATTAACTTACCCTGTTTTTCACAGGTGCAGTATTTTGTTTACAGCAACAAATGTAACATTACATACATTCTGAAATGATCCTAACTTCTCACTAAATTCAGATTCTACATTATCACATTCATATTCAGTATCACATTCACTATCACACTAACATCCTAAAAGTGGTTACTCTGTGACTTTACATGACTGCTTAACAAACTAGTTAATTCCTCTTTCAAATCTATTTTAAAATTCTCTACTTTAGTAGTTAAAGTGTCAAATTCAGTCTTCAAATTAGCCGTAGCTTCACATAAATTACCTAAGTCTTTACTTTGTGAATCTACTTTAACACTTAACAATCCTAAAGTTCTATTCTGAACATCCAATTTATAATTTGAGTATTCACTGCGTCTATTTCTCTACTTAAAGTAGAACTCTGTGCATAGAGTTTTTCCCTTAAAGTTGCACTTATTTCATTTCTCAAAGAGACACCCTTCATCTATTTTATCATTTAATTGAGTATCTATTGAGTCTAATTTAAGACTTAGGTCCTTTCTTAAAGCTGCTGAATCTGCACTTTGGGTGTTGATTAATTTTACTACCTCAGACCAGTCTGTCATCTCCTTACTCATTTTCATTGCCATGGCTGGTTCTGATGTTTCCCCAATTCTCTGCTTATTATCCATATTCTTCTTACCTTTAGATCTAGTAATCATCAAAAAATTCTACACTGAGTGTAATAACTATACTAACACTCTATTATTCAACAGTTTCTTTAACTTCACACTGAAACAGTTATTATTTTGCACTCACCCGGTGTAGAGTTCTAGCTGCGTTGGTGAGTGGATGCGTAATCAGCACCATTGAACAGCACTGGCACCGGCAGCATCGAATGTTGTTTTCAGCATCAGTGTCAGCAGGCATATGTGGAATCAGCACTGGTGATTACCGACTAGTGCCGGCATCATCAGACTTACGCTGGTTCCCATGTCTGCGTCCCTGTGATGCGTTCAAGATTTACTTACACCCCACACCAGATCTTCTTAGATGAATTATTCTTGTCGTATTTATTCTTAGTGTAATATGTGGGAATCTTCTTTTTCTTCTTTTAACATTACATCTTCCTTACATCTTCTCTTTTATTGTGTTCATTAATTTTTGCCCTTTGAATTTTTTAGGCAGAATCCAATTCTGTGAAACAGTTCTCTTGTCCTGCTATACCTGGTCACTATGGCAACACATCGTATCTTCTTCTTGGATTTAATCTCAAAATTACTGTTTTTTCAAGCCCTTTTAACTGGTTGCCACTTTCTAACACTTTTTAACTTTTAAATGACCTGGAGAGCTGTGTGAAATTGCATTACATGCAATTTTCACAACTCTCTCACTTCAGTTGACTTACTTGATCTGCACAGCCAATCTTCTTCTGTGGATATCTTATCTGGCTATCTGGCTCTCTCGATCTTCGAAACCTCCTTCTCTGAAGAGTACTGCTGGTTAACAGATTTTATTAGTAACACACTCTCTCTCTCTCTCTCTCTCTCTCTCTCTCTCTCTCTCTCTCTCTCTCTCTCTATCTCCCCCTCCCCCTCCCCCTCCCCCTACTCTACCTCCCTCCCCTCATGAAATAAGTGGATACTCACATAATACTTTTAATTGTCTTGATATATTTTAACTTCCACAAATAACAAAGCATTAGAATACTTGCAAGTCAACTGACTCCTCCTGTGTTAGGCTTGATTAAAAACATCTGCAATATATTTGGTACTACAACCACACAAAATATGAACCTGTCTTGCCTCTAGCTAGTCCAATATGTGAAGTTTATTTAACAATAATTCAACTGTTCTTCTTTTTTCTTGTTACAATAGTCAATGATATTAAGAAAACCATGAGATACTTTAACACTCGTTTTCTTCCAATACAGCTTCCGTGGTGCGAGCGGCAAACACTTGATACCATCACATCTACCTTGTGTTCGTGACTCTTTTGAAGCCTGCAAACAAAAACATGTCACACAGTATGTACATTCTCTCACACTTATTTATAAAATATCCTGTATTCGCAATGGTAGAAGGACGAGCGGTTCTAGAATTTACGCGGAAATCCTCAAATCGCTACAGTTTGAGTCTTAGTGCTGTGATATTACTGTCTGAAAAGTTGTTTCCAGGTTTTAGGACTATTGATCCATGTTATTTAAATGAACTGCTGTGTACAATAATATCACTCTTTCCAAATTTTATCAACATTTTCCAACATAATAAAGTTCCTTACCATGAACAACATGTGTTAAAAGGTATTGCATTATAAAGCCACTCCAATCATTTCAATATTACTGCAGAAGTTGGACCATTATGGAGTAAGGGGAGTAGCTTACAATTGGTTCGCCTCTTACTTTAAGAACAGAAAGCAGAAGGTAATTATCCGCAATACTGAGAGTGGTAGTGATGTTCAGTCCCAATGGGGCTCTGTTAAGTGGGGCGTTCCCCAAGGGTCGGTGCCGGGGCTGATGCTGTTTCTTATTTATATAAATGATATGCCTTCTAGTATTAAAGGTTATTCAAAAATATTTCTGTTTGCTGATGACACCAGCTTGATAGTGAAGGATCTTGTGTGTAATATTGAAGCAGTAACAAATAATGTAGTTCATGAAATAAGTTCGTGGCTTGCAAAAAATAATTTGATGCTAAATCACAGTAAGACTCAGTTTTTACAGCTTCTAACTCACAATTCACCAAGAACCGATATTTTGATCAGACAGAAAGGGCATATTATAGGCGTGACGGAGCAGTTCAAGTTCCTAGGCGTTCGGATAGATAGTAAGCTGTTGTGGAAAGCCCATGTCCAGGATCTTGTTCAGAAACTAAATGCTGCTTTATTTACCATTCGAACAGTGGCTGAAATAAGTGATACTTCAACACAAATTGTAGTCTACTTCGCATATTTTCATACGCTTACATCGTCTGGTATTATTTGTTGGGGTAATTCTTCTGATTCAAAAAGGGTATTTTTGGCTCAAAAACAGGCTGTTCGAGCTATATGTGGTGTAAGTTCGATAACCTCTTGTTGACCCCTATTCAATAGTCTGGGAAGTCTAACATTGCCCTCACAGTATATATTTTCTTTAATGTCATTTGTTGTTAGCAATATTAGCCTAACCCAAGAGTTAGCAGCTCTCACTCAGTTAATACTAGGCAGAAATCCAATCTGCATGTGGAATGCACTTCCTTGACTCTTGTGCAGAAAGGAGTGCAGTATTCTGCTGCATCCATTTTCAATAAGCTACCACAAGAACTCAAAAATCTTAGCAGTAGCCCAAACTCTTTTAAGTCTAAACTGAAGAGTTTCCTCATGGCTCACTCCTTCTATTCTGTCAAGGAGCTCCTGGAAGAGCTAAAAAATTAAGCAAATTCCACTATTGCATTGTTTATTTTCTTTATTTAAACTTACAACTTGTCACCTGAATATATTTTTTTTATATTTCATTTTATCTGTTTCTAATATTATGTCATAATTTCGTGTATAGACTTGCTCCATGACCATGGAGACTTCTCCTTAATTAGGTCCCACAGAACAATAAATAAATAAATAAATATTAACATATTAACAGAAACTGTTCCCACTTAAAACCTATTTTCAGTTTACTTATTCCAAACTCTTTTTACTAACTAAATTATCAATATTAATACTGCTAATGACAATTGTAATAAAATTTCCAGTGTTGCCAGTTACACAAATAACCACACAAATCCTACATGGCAACTTTGAAGTATCAACATCTGAGAACAAATGGTTTTATAATACTTCTGCACTAACACATACGTGAATGTAATGAAAATAATATCGGAGTTGTAAATACAGACGTAGAACATGCTATGTGTGAAATATTACAGAATTGAATTGTTCATGAGTGCAGTATATCACATTCTTAAATAATGAAAGAGTGTCATTAACCAAGCTCTTGATGAGCCGCAGCCAGATTAGGTGCCCAACATGAACCACATGCATTTCAGTTCTTCACACTTAGTACGTTTACCTCTCTGATAAGAAGTACCCCCGCCCCCTTCCCCATCGGTTCCCTGTGGCCAGGTAGTTGATCAATGAGCTTTGAGCATTGGACTGCTAAGTCAACCCTATGTAGAGTGGTGTTGCTGTCCCAGTTGGCTTGTGGAGAGTGCTCAGTACTCAGGCATATGAAATTTGGAGTATGGTCTTCAGATGTATGTTCGAGGTAAGTCTGCAAGTTGATCAGCTCCCTTGTTGTGGTGTGTCTTCCCCTTTTCAGCTACCACAGGAGCTGTAGACCAACATTAAGAGCTCGCACTCTTAATTCCTGTGGAGTGGCCTACCTTTTGTTCTTATTCTCTCTGTAGCTTGTGGGGAAAGAAAGATGGTCTGTAAAATTAACTTTTGTTTGACACATGTAACTTCGTTGTGTTGATAATGTTTATGATTTTTGGAAACTCCCCCAGAAATTTAGTGTGTGTCTGTATCTTTTTCCAATTCTTTGCAGATTCAGATGATGTCTGCATTTGAATGTCAGATGCACTGTGGCTCACTTTGAGTGAAGGTATCAGCCACGAAGAAGTCAATGTGCCGTAGCTGCAGCAGAAGCATGAAGATGTGACAGAGGTGCTGAAGAACTGTGTGGGAGCTGTAGAAGCCCTGCAATGGCAGACGGCCCAGCTGGGAGAGGAGGACTGTCAAACTCCACAGGCAAGCAACAGCGTGAAACGTCTTCCAACAGTTATTTGTTTAAAATGTTGATTAACCTAAATGACCAAATTAGACTGTTATCTCTTCCTCATAATAGCTTGAAAATTGTCCACATGTTGTCAAATGGCTGGCCATTACAGGCTACTACTACTACTACTACTACTACTACTACTACTACTATTAACTCCAAGTTTGCTAAACTGAGGAAGCAACACGTGTTCAAGCATTGTCCCTCCACAAACCGCTTAGTGAGTGTGACAATAAAGGCCAATGGATAACTGAGAAGGTGAGTGATATATGCCTAATGAAGCAAGAAGAAAGCTTACATTTAGTATTGATACAGTTATAAGTTAAATGATTTGATTTTGTGTGTAGGGAAGAAGAGGAGGTATACAGTACCTAAAATGATAAGAGAAACTTTTGTTGATGCTTATGCATAATAATAAAAAAAACTGAAAACAAAAATCATCTCAATTGTTATGACTTATATCAATGTGTATCTTACTGCTCTATACAGTATGTCAAGTAGGATGTGCTTGGGTTGAGGGAGGTGGTCATCAGTGGCAATTGAATGTCGTATATGCTCTGAGAGTGATAGCTGTGTTTATTACAGTTTTTGTGGGACCCTCCAGGAATGATGGTATAGTGCCGTACTGTCACACTGGAAACAGAATTAGGGAACCGGATAATAACTGCTAGCAGTCACTATAAAACTGACATTATTTGACACAACACTGGTCTCCAGCTTGTCTTCAGTTGGTTAACATACAGATACAAGTTTCCAAACTCAGAGTTGGACATCACTGTATAAATCAAAAACTAATGACATGATGATGACTAAATAGATGCAAAATTCATCATTATAAGTGACTAAGGGGCACAAGTTGCAAAACATTGTGCTACTGTTACTGAAGAATCCAAATAATTTTCACAATAATGTGAAAATGTGCTGTGGAAACAGCATACATGCAACAGTCTCCATATTGAAGGAGGTTGCGACTGACTGTCCACCATGACAGAATTGTGGAGGCGGTGTGATGGTGAATTATGGAAAACCGACACTCGACAATTACAGAGCTTGGCAGCCTTCCTCCCCAGATAATGCGATCCTTGATGTATGAAATTGGCACTGAGCACTTGCTCTTGAAAGAAGTGTGCATCAGGCACGTGCCAAAATACATCATATAAGATCATGAAACTGAATGACATGGGAACACCACTGACACTTTGAGAGATGTACTGTGATGGTGGCAATAGGTTTCTCAATAAGCTTTTAACAGGAGATGTGATGTGGGTTACTCACTGTGTCCAAGAAACTCGGTACCAATCAATGTGTTGGTGTCACAGTAGATAAATGGTCAGGATAAAGTTATAGCAGATAGTATTGATGCGCTCAGTGTTCTGGGAGAGGAAGGGCATTGTGCACACTGACTTGATGCATAGAAGTGAAACATGTAATGCTGTCCATTATTGTGAAACAATGGATATTTCAATGAGCCACTGAATCTGAGTGGCAAGATGCTCAGTGCTTGTATGAAGTTGATCTGTGACAGTGCTCACTGACATACAATTTGGCACACAACATCTATTCTGGAGTAGTTCAGCAGGGAGTTGGTTTACCAACCTACTCACAGTCCTGATTTTACTCCCAGCATATTTCATCTTTTCTTTCACCTCAAGAAGTTCCTGTCATTAGTTCAGCATTTTCACAATGAAGCCTGAGATTCTGCTTCCATTCCCAGTCAGCAGGCTTCTACAACACAAGGATTAAAATTTTGTCCAGTGATATAATAGGTTTCTCACTTCTGGTGGAAGTTATGTTGAAAAATAGGTTTAGTAATGATTTGTGTGTCACCATTAAATATTTGGATATAACTATGTTTTAGTCTTCAAAAATGATGAATTTCATTTTCTGTAAGACTCATTTTTGGTACTAAGCTACAGATCTGTCTTGAACAAGGACACTTCTCATGTACAGTTTACTTCACTTAAAACACTTTTTTTATTTGGTTTTCAGTTCTGTGTCAAAACTGTAATAACATTTGTCACATTACTGCAGTTTATAGTTTACATCCTAATATTTACAGTGAAAAGCAGTAAAGAATTTACTGTTAGCAGATCATTGACATTATGTGAGTTTTCTGACTTGTATGATTTGTTGGAAGTGAATGCGATTCTGTTGTATGCTTGTCACCTCAGTGAAAAATAACAGTAATCTGTATTAACTGAATGTGTATATCTTTATACAGTTGAATCACTAATTGTTGCAACTGTGAGAGAAAGCGGAGGCAAATAGAGAGGAACTGAAATCTGACCATGAAATGCAGCAGTATCAAATGGAGTTGGGAAACCAAGCCCTAGATTGAGTACAATATGTGCAGTGTCCAGCTGAATGGCAGTTTGGGGATGCAGCTCATTGGCATTATGATGCTACAGGTGAAAGTACAATATCTCTCTCTCTCTCTCTCTCTCTCACTCACTCTCACACTCACACTCACACTCACACTCACACTCACTCTCTCTCTCTCTCTCTCTCTCTCTCTCTCTCTCTCTCTCTCTCTCTCTCTCTGGTTCTAGCAATATAGGTTTCATCCTCAGAATTTTTCTTCTTATTTGATGTTTCTAGATCTCTTTGTAATACAATATGATAACAATATGATAAATGGCAAAAAGTTCAGGTTTGTTGATTCAACTAAATATATTGTGTTTAGAGTAAACAGAAGGTTACTTTAGAATAATGATTTAAAAATGGTTGTAAGGAAAGAGTGCTAAGGATGGTGTTCTACTGACAGAAGATTCAGTGAGCATAACAAATCCACTAGTAAAACTAGTCCCACTGTACTAGTTGATACTGTTCTAGAGCATTCTTGAGTGGTTTTGGTTCATTACCAGAGAGCACTGACAAATGACACACAGAGTTCAAAGAAAGGTAGCTCATTATGCATTACCTGGAATCAGTTGAGAAAGTGTCACAGTTAAGATTAGCAATTTCAGCTGGGAATCATTGAAAAAAGAAAATTTTCACTGTGGTAAAAATCATTTCCCAAAATTTCAAACAGCCAGTTTATCCTCTGAACAGCCAATTACAGGGTGTCCCACTCACACCTCCCTGATTTCAAAGGCCCAGGGGAAAAAACTACAGTAGATACTACAATGAAAAATGCACCAGATTGTAGAGCATCTTGGAAAATTTATTTATTTATCATTAGCACACCTCTACATGTGAACCAATTGCAGCATGAAGAATATAGAGTCAATATGCATTTTTGTACTAAGTTCTTTGTAACGTTTCCTCTGTTACTGTTTCAATTGAATTAGTGATATGATGTCGCAATGTAGAAATGTGACAACTTCAGTCACACACGTGGTCTTTCACAAATCCCCACATGAAGAAATCAAGCAGCATAATGTCAGGTGAATGTGGTGGCCAGACAATGAGTTCTGTGTCTGATCCAATGACTGGGAAATTTCCTTCCCAGGAACTTGAGAACAGCCATTGACGAATGTGGTGGAGCTCCGTCTTGTTGAAAAATGATGTTGGGTTACAAGTCTAGTATCTGAAGCTAAACAAACTGCTCCAAAATGTCCAGAGACTCTGACCCATTCACTTTTTGTTCAACAAAGACAAATGTCTCAACAATCCTCTCATGCATTAGCCCACACCAGATGTTTAGTTTAGGGCTGTCACAAACATGTTGAACGACAGTGTGCAGATTGAGATAACCTCAAATCCGAACATTATGGCTGTTAACACATCCTGACAGAGGAAAGATTGCCCCATCTGATTATAATCATGTTCCTATAAAAACTGGTATCCATATCAATATGCTGTAGCATATCTGTAGCAAATTGTCGTTAGTGTGGTTTGGCATTCGTTGTCAGATGTTGCAGAGTTTGCACTTTGTAATCATACATATGTAGATGCTGGCGAACTACATGATGCAATGTTGACTGAAATATATCAAGTTGCCTAGATGATTGAGGAATTGACTTACGTGGGATTCTGAGAAACATTTGTCTGTTGCCCTGCACTGTCTCTTCTGAAAATCCATAACATGCACCACCGGTATGTTTCAGAACACTATCCTGTTGCCAGAAACTTCCTATACCATTTCCCAATTGTTTTCACATCAGGTGGATAACATTCATACGCTCCACAGTAATTTCTGTGCACACTAATATGCCTGAAAGCCATACTACTGTTTGCGCATTGCTGTGTAGTTGCCATTTTCACTTCATGTGACTGTGACCATGCTGCACTCTGGCATTGATACTTAGCACTTCTGAGAATGAATATAAATTCTTTGAGATGCTCTAAAGTGTGGTGTATTTCTCATAGTCATATCTACTGTGGTTTTTCTCTCCTGGGTCCTTGAAATCAGAGTGATTTGAGTGGGACAACCTGTAATTTGTTGCAACACATATGGATCTGTGAACATCACAAGAGAATTAGGAATAACAGCTTCTCTAAATGATGCGGGTTTTAGAGTGTGTAGGATAGACATATTGACTGAAAGTGTCACCTAGCAGCCTCTGCCAAGTACTCGGTAATTACAGTCTCTGAGAACACTCTTGACACAGTGGTTTATGGTGGACAGGATGAGAAATCTGAAGATGTATGTGATGTCAGAATGATACTCGTTTGTTTCTGGTTCCTACCAATGGTAGCATAATATAGAAAATCAATAAATGGAAAATCTAGGATGGAATGTAACAATATTATGCAAAGGATACTTGTTACTCACTAAATAGTGGAGATGCTTTAACAGAGGTAGTGTTGACAGGAAGCTTATTTTGTGGCCACCTTTTCGTTGTTCTTATCTGTGATGCAGCATCTCTGATATATGGTGAGTGACAACTATGCTTTTCATAATATTGTTACTGTGGTATGTGATAGTGCACTGACATTGTTGTACCATATTGTTTCACTGTTAACATTTCCTGTGGCTCTAATTGTGTGCAGAGGACACTCAGTGCCCAGTAATTAGAACTAATGTTAGAGTTTCATTGAAGAGTATGTAGACATACAGAGTACAGTACCATCTGCTAGCTAACATTTACATGTTTGTCTGTACTCACAAATTTGTGAGTAGAGGCCTACATTATTTCACTTGTATTCAAACAGCATCCTTTGTTGCCTGCTGTGTTTTGTTCATAGAGTGATTAATTAATGTGTCTGAATTGTAGAGCAATTGTGTAGCCAAAAAAAGTATAATGTTCACCAGAACCACATGTTGCTTTCACTGAATGATCATAAACAGTGTCATCTTATAATTTTTCAGTTCCTCGATATAATCTTGGTGTGTGGAGAATGTTATTTCTCTCCTTGCCTGTATACAGCTGTATCACTTTAGATTGGGCTGCTATTTCCAAGTTCATTATTAATCTGGTATTACACCTATTTTAGTGTGTAGCATACTATGTTGAAATTTTGGTACATTGAGGATTCAATAAGAGAAGTTAAAACAGTGCCTCTTTTATTCAGTACATGCCATAAGATTACAGAGTGACACGTGTTTCGTTACAGCACTGGCTGCTGGCACAGAGCACAATCTGGTCACTATTTGGCTGAGCTGGCCTCCACGCAGCAGGAGGCGAAGACAGTCAGCTGTGCATCCTGAGGAGAGAGAACTGATCTGGTAGAGGACTGACCAAATCAAACTCATCTAGAAATAGCTAACACAGATGGTGAGTAGCTGCCCAGTAATTAGAACTAATGTTAGAGTTTCATTGAAGAGTATGTAGACATACAGAGTACAGTGTGATCTGCTAGCTAACATTTACATGTATGCACTGTCTATTGTTTCAGGGAAAATTAAGTTTCACAAGAGTTGTCAGTAAACCTGTATCTCTACACAGATTAGCCTAAATGAAACTATTATTGTGCAAAATTAGACTGAATGTCACCTAGTAGTATTGTGGTGAGGTAAGTGTATGAGCAGAGCAGAGATGAATGGGTAGTGTGTGTGTGTGTGTGTGTGTTTGTGTGTTTGTGTGTGTGTGTGTGTGTGTGTGTGTGTGTGTGTGTGTGTGTGTGTGTGTGTGTGAGTGTTTGTGTGTGTGTGTGTGTGTGTTTGTGTGTGTGTGAGTGTTTGTGTGTGTGTGTGTGTGAGTGTTTGTGTGTGTGTGTGTGTTTGCGTGTGTGTGAGTGTTTGCGTGTGTGAGTGTTTGCGTGTGTGAGTGTTTGCGTGTGTGAGTGTTTGCGTGTGTGTGAGTGTTTGTGTGTGTGTGAGTGTTTGCGTGAGTGTGTGTTTGCGTGTGTGTGTGTGTGTGTGTTTGTGTGTGTGTGTGTTTGTGTGTGTGAGTGTTTGTGTGTGTGTGTGTGTGTGTGTGTGTGTGTGTGTGTGTGTGTGTGTGTGTGTGAGTGTGAGTGTTTGTGAGTGTTTGTGAGTGTTTGTGTTTGTTTGTGTGTGTGTGAGTGTTTGTGTTTGTTTGTGTGTGTGTGAGTGTTTGTTTGTGTGTGTGTGAGTGTTTGTTTGTGTGTGTGTGAGTGTTTGTGTTTGTTTGCGTGTGTGTGAGTGTTTGTGTGTGTGAGTGTTTGTGTTTGTGTTTGTGAGTGTTTGCGTGTGTGTGTGTGTGTGTGTGTGTGTGTGTGTGTGTGTGTGTGTGTGAGTGTTTGTGTGTGTGTGTGAGTGTATGTTTGTGTGTGAGTGTTTGTGAGTGTGTGTTTGTGTGTGTGTGTGTGTGTGTGGTGAGTGAGTGTGGTGAGTTTGTGTGTGTGTGTGTGTGTGTGTGTGTGTGTGTGTGTGTGTGTGTGTGTGTGTGTGTGTGGTGAGTGAGTGTGGTGAGTGAGTGTGGTGAGTTTGTGTGTGTGTGTGTGTGTGTGTGTGGGTGTGTGTGTGTGTGTGGTGAGTGAGTGTGGTGAGTGAGTGTGGTGAGTTTGTGTGTGTGTGTGTGTGTGTGTGTGTGTGTGTGTGTGTGTGTGTGTGTGTGTGTGGTGAGTTTGTGTGTGTGTGTGTGTGTGTGTGTGTGTGTGTGTGTGTTGAGTGAGTGAGTGTGTGTGTGTGTGTGTGTGTGTGTGTGTGTGTGTGTGTGTGGTGAGTGACTGAGTGAGTGAGTGAGTGAGTGTGTGTGTGGTGAGTGTGTGGGGGGGGGGGAGTGTGTGTGTGTGAGTGAGTGTTTGTGTGTGAGTGAGTGTGTGTGTGTGGTGAGTGTGTGGGGGGGGGGGAGTGTGTGTGTTTGTGTGTGTGTGGGGGGGGGGGAGTGTGTGTGTGTGTGTGTGTGTGTGTGTGTGTGTGTGTGTGTGTGAAAAGTGGGGGAAAGACTGAAACCTAAAGTATGATGCAAGATGTCACATGTCCTCAGCTCTAAAAGTTCTCATGTTGAACTGAAAACATTTGGATAACGATCTCGAGTGGATAATGGAGTGTTGAGATGTGACCCTGGATTGACGTATACTAGTTGCCTGGACAGAAAAACCCAATCTCTCACTACAGGTGGTGGATAGCCGTGTTCGGTTACGCCTGTGTGTGTGTGTGTGTGTGTGTGTGTGTGTGTGTGTGAGTGAGAGAGAGAGAGTGTGAAAAGTGGGGAAAGACTGAAACCTAAAATAAGATGCGAGATGTCACATGTCCTCAGCCCTAAAAGTTCCCATGTTGAACTGAAATCATTTGGATAACGATCTCAAGTGGATAATGGAGTGTTGAGATGTGACCCTGGATTGACGTATACTAGTTGCCTGGACAGAAAAACCCAATCTCTCACTACAGGAGGTGGATAGCCATGTTCGGTTATGCCATCTTTGGGTGAGATTGTTCTCGAGACATACACCTGTTGTTGCCATCAGGGAGTGATCGTGCTTTTAGGAACGTTGTCAGCAGGAGTCTTGCCTATGTAGAGAGACCAGGCTTGGGCTGCAGTGTAAAATTTTGGGGCATGATGGTGTATTGACACTGACATACTGGCGACAAAACTTGCACTATCAGAAACTGATTGAATATCTCTCTGGTGCTTTCAGGTGAATGTCGGAAATGGTGCTTTCCGCAGCACCTTACAGTTCTTTTTTGCCAAGGATAGAAAGTAAAGGAGACACATACCGCATTGCACTATCTATGTCTACAAAGGGTGAATGTTGGAAATGGTGCTTACGGCAGCTCCTTACAGTTCTTCACCTAGGGTTCAAAGTAAGGGAGACATGTTCAGCTGTGCGCTAACTATGTCTACAGATGGTGAAAGTTGGAAATGGTGCTCTCTGCAGCTCTTTCCTATTCTTTTTCACCTAGAATATAACGTAAAGGAGACATACCCAGCAGGGCACTAGCTATATCCACAGATGGTGTAAGTTGGTAAGAAAGCTTTCTGCAGCTCCTTACAGTTCTTCTTCATCTAGGGTAGAAAGTATGGGATGCATAAACAGCTGTGCGCTAACTATGTCTACAGATGGTGAATGTTATAAATGGTTCTTTCTGCAAGTTCCTTACAGTCCTCCTTCATCTAGGATAGAAAGTAAGGGAGACATATACAGCTGTGCACAAACTGTGACTACAGATGGTGAATGTTGGAAAGGTGCTGTCTGCAGTTCCTTCCAGTTGTTATTCATCTAGGGTAGAAAGTAAGGGTCACATGTACAGCTGTGCGATAATTATTTCTACAGATGTTGAATGTTGGAAATGGTGCTTTCTGCAGCACCTTACAGTTGTTCTTCAACTAGAGGAAAAAGCAAGGGAGACAAGTATAGCTTTGCGCTAACTATGTCTACAGATGGTGTTTATTGTAAATGGTGCTTTCTGCAGCTCCTTACAGTCCTTCTTCATCAAGGGTAGAATGTATGGGAGACACATACAGGAGTGCGCTAACTATGACTGGAGCTGGTGAATGTTGGAAATGATGCTTTCTGATGCTCCATACAGTTCTCCTTCCCCTAGGGTAGAAAGGACGGGAGACATGTACAGCTGTGCGCTAGTAATGTCTACAGATGGTGAATGTTGGAAATGGTGCTTTCGGAGGCTCCTTACAGTTATTCTTCATCAAGCGTAGAAAGTAAGGGAGGCATTATCAGGTGTGCGCTAACTATGTCTACAGATGGTGAATGTTGGAAATGGTGCTTTCTGAGGCTACTTACAGTTCTTCTTCATCAAGGGTAGAAAGTAAGCGAGACATGGTCAGATGTGCGCTAACTATGTCTACAGATGGTGAATGTTGGAAATAGTGCTTTCTGCAGCTCCTTAAGGTCCTCCTTCGTCTAGGGTAGAAAGGAAGGGAGCCATGTACAGCTGTGCGCTAGTAATGGTTACAGATGGGGAATGTTGGAAATGGTGCTTTCTGAGGCTCCTTACAGTATTCCTTCATTAAGCGTAGAAAGTTAGGGAGGCAAGGTCAGGTGTGTGCTAACTCTGTCTAAAGATGGTGAATGTAGGAAATGGTGTTTTCTGCAGCTCCCTACAGTTCTCCTTCACCGAGGGTAAAAAGTAAGGGAGACATGTACAGCTGTGCGCTAACTATGTCTACAGATGGTGAATATTGGAAATGGTGCCTTCTGAGCTCCTTGCTGTTCTCCTTCATCTTGGGTAGACAGTAAGGTAGACATGTACAGCTGTGCGCTAACTATGTCTACAGATGGGGAATGTTGGAAATGGTGCTTTATGGGGATCGTTCCAGTTCTTCTTCACCAAGGGTAGATTGTAAGTGAGACATGTTCAGGTGTGCGCTATCTATGACTAGAGGTGGTGAATGTTGGAAATGTTGCTTTCTGCAGCTCCTTACAGTTCTTCTTCATCAATGGTAGAATGTATGGGAGACACATACAGGAGTGCGCTAACTATGACTGGAGCTGGTGAGTGTTGGAAATGATGCTTTCTGATGCTCCATACAGTTCTCCTTCACCTAGGGTAGAAAGTAAGGGAGACATGTACAGGTTTGTGCTAACTATGTCTACAGTTGGTGAATGTAGGAAATTGTGCTTTCTGAGGCTCCTTACAGTTCTTCTTCAACAAGGATAGAAAGTAAGAGACATATGTACAAGTGTGCGCTGACTCAGTCAACAGATGGTGAATGTTGGAAAAGGTGCTTTCTGGAGCTCATTACTGTTTTCCTTTACCTAGAACGTGAATGTTGGAAATGGTAAGTGAGACATGTACTGGTGTGAGCTATCTATGTCCAGAGATGGTGAATATTCGAAATGGTGCTTTCTGCAGCGCCTTACACTTCTCCTTCACCTAGGGTAGAAAGTAAGGGATTCATGTACAGGTATACGCTAACTCTGCCAAGAGATGTCGAAAGTTGGAAATTGTGTTTTCTGCAGATGCTTACAGTTCTCCTTCACCTAGGGTAGATAGTAAGGGTGACATGTACTGGTGTGCGCTAACTATGTCTACAGATTGTGAATGTTGGAAATGGTGCTTTCTGAGGCTCCTTACAGTTCTCCTTCATCAAGGGTAGAAAATAAGGGAGACATGGTCAGATGTGCGCTAACTATGTCTAGAAATGGTGAATGTTGGAATTGGTGCTTTCCGCAGCTCCTTACAGTCCTCCTTCACGTAGCGTACAATGTAAGGGAGACATGTACAGCTATGGGCTAATTAAGTCCACAGAAGGTGAATGTTGTAAATGGTTCTTTATGCAGCTCCTTACAGCTTTTCTTCTCCTAGGGTAGAAAGTAAGGGACACATGTACAGGTGCACTCTAACAATGTGTACACATGGTGAATGTTTTAAATGGTGCTTTCTGCAGCATGTTACAGTTCTTCTTCACGCGGGGAAGAAAGTAAGGGAGATATGTACAGCAGTGCGCTGACTATGTCAACAGATGGTGAATGTTGGAATTTGTGCTTTCTCAGGCTCCTTACAGTTCTTGATCATCAAGGTTAGAGTATAAGGGAGTCATGGTCAGATGTGTGCTAACGATGTCTACAGATGGTGAATGTTGGATATGATGCTTTCCGCAGCTCCTTACAGTCTTCCTTCACCTAGGGTAGAAAGGAAGGGAGACATGTGCAGCTGTGCGCTAATAATGTCTACAGATGGTGAATGTTAGAAATGATGCTCTCTGAGGCTCCTTACAGCTCTCCTTCATCAAGCGTAGAAAGTAAGGGAGGCAAGATCAGGTGTGCGCTAACTATGTCTAAAGATAGTGAATATAGGAAATGGAGCTTTCTGCAGCTCCCTACAGTTCTCCTTCACCGAGGGTAGAAAGTAAGGGAGACATGTACAGCTGCTCGCTAACTATGTCTACAGATGGTGAATATTGGAAATGGTGCCTTCTGAGGCTCCTTACAGTTCTTGTTCATCAAGGGTAGAAAGTAAGGGAGACATGGTCAGATGTGCGCTAACTGTGTCTACAGATGGTGAATGTTGGAAATGGTGCCTTCTCAGCTCCTTACTGTTCTCCTTCACCTAGGGTAGTGTGTAAGGTAGACGTGCACAGCTGTATGCTAACTATGTCTACAGATGGTGAATGTTGGAAATGGTGCTTTCTGAGGCTCCTTACAGTTCTTGTTCATCAAGGGTAGAAAGTAAGGGAGACATGGTCAGATGTGCGCTAACTGTGTCTACAGAGGGCGAATGTTGGAAATGGTGCTTTCTGAGGCTCCTTACAGTTCTTGTTCATCAAGGGTAGAAAGTAAGGGAGACATGATCAGATGTGCGCTAACTGTGTCTACAGATGGTGAATGTTGGAAATGGTGCCTTCTCAGCTCCTTACTGTTCTCCTTCACCTAGGGTAGTGTGTAAGGTAGACGTGCACAGCTGTACGCTAACTATGTCTACAGATGGTGAATGTTGGAAATGGTGCTTTCTGAGGCTCCTTACAGTTCTTGTTCATCAAGGGTAGAAAGTAAGGGAGACATGGTCAGATGTGCGCTAACTGTGTCTACAGATGGTGAATGTTGGAAATGGTGCCTTCTGAGCTCCTTACTGTTCTCCTTCACCTAGGGTAGTGAGTAAGGTAGACGTGTACAGCTGTACGCTAACTATGTCTACAGATGGTGAATGTTGGAAATGGTGCTTTCTGAGGCTCCTTACAGTCCTTGTTCATCAAGGGTAGAAAGTAAGGGAGACATGGTCAGATGTGCGCTAACTGTGTCTACAGATGGTGAATGTTGGAAATGGTGCCTTCTGAGGCTCCTTACAGTTCTTGTTCATCAAGGGTAGAAAGTAAGGGAGACATGGTCAGATGTGCGCTAACTGTGTCTACAGATGGTGAATGTTGGAAATGGTGCCTTCTGAGCTCCTTACTGTTCTCCATCACCTAGGGTAGTGAGTAAGGTAGACGTGTACAGCTGTACGCTAACTATGTCTACAGATGGTGAATGTTGGAAATGGTGCTTTCTGAGGCTCCTTACAGTTCTTGTTCATCAAGGGTAGAAAGTAAGGGAGACATGGTCAGATGTGCGCTAACTGTGTCTACAGATGGTGAATGTTGGAAATGGTGCTTTCTGAGGCTCCTTACACTTCTTGTTCATCAAGGGTAGAAAGTAAGGGAGACATGGTCAGATATGCGCAAACCGTGTCTACAGATGGTGAATGTTGGAAATGGTGCTTTCTGAGGCTCCTTACAGTTCTTGTTCATCAAGGGTAGAAAGTAAGGGAGACATGGTCAGATGTGCGCTAACTGTGTCTACAGATGGTGAATGTTGGAAATGATGCTTTCTGAGGCTCCTTACAGTTCTTGTTCATCAAGGGTAGAAAGTAAGGGAGACATGGTCAGATGTGCGCTAACTGTGTCTACAGATGGTGAATGTTGGAAATGGTGCCTTCTGAGCTCCTTACTGTTCTCCTTCACCTAGGGTAGTGGGTAAGGTAGATGTGTACAGCTGTACGCTAACTATGTCTACAGATGGTGAATGTTGGAAATGGTGCTTTCTGAGGCTCCTTACAGTTCTTGTTCATCAAGGGTAGAAAGTAAGGAAGACATGGTCAGATGTGCGCTAACTGTGTCTACAGATGGTGAATGTTGGAAATGGTGCCTTCTGAGGGTCCTTACAGTTCTTGTTCATCAAGGGTAGAAAGTAAGGGAGACATGGTCAGATGTGCGCTAACTGTGTCTACAGATGGTGAATGTTGGAAATGGTGCTTTCTGAGGCTCCTTACAGTTCTTGTTCATCAAGTGTAGAAAGTAAGGGAGACATGGTCAGATGTGCGCTAACTGTGTCTACAGATGGTGAATGTTGGAAATGGTGCTTTCTGAGGCTCCTTACAGTTCTTGTTCATCAAGGGTAGAAAGTAAGGGAGACATGGTCAGATGTGCGCTAACTGTGTCTACAGATGGTGAATGCTGGAAATGGTGCCTTCTGAGCTCCTTACTGTTCTCCTTCACCTAGGGTAGTGAGTAAGGTAGACGTGTACAGCTGTACGCTAACTATGTCTACAGATGGTGAATGTTGGAAATGGTGGTTTCTGAGGCTCCTTACAGTTCTTGTTCATCAAGGGTAGAAAGTAAGGGAGACATGGTCAGATGTGCGCTAACTGTGTCTACAGATAGTGAATGTTGGAAATGGTGCTTTCTGAGGCTCCTTACAG
Source organism: Schistocerca serialis cubense (assembly GCF_023864345.2). Lineage (NCBI taxonomy): Eukaryota > Metazoa > Arthropoda > Insecta > Orthoptera > Acrididae > Schistocerca > Schistocerca serialis. The sequence goes on from NW_026047573.1 coordinate 13,821,114, forward strand.
TTCTTGTTCAACAAGGGTAGAAAGTAAGGGAGACATGGTCAGCTGTGCGCTAACTGTGTCTACAGATGGTGAATGTTGGAAATGGTGCCTTCTGAGCTCCTTACTGTTCTCCTTCACCTAGGGTAGTGAGTAAGGTAGACGTGTACAGCTGTACGCTAACTATGTCTACAGACAGTGAATGTTGGAAATGGTGCTTTCTGAGGCTCCTTACAGTTCTTGTTCATCAAGGGTAGGAAGTAAGGGAGACATGGTCAGATGTGCGCTAACTGTGTCTACAGATGGTGAATGTTGGAAATGGTGCTTTCTGAGGCTCCTTACGGTTCTTGTTCATCAAGGGTAGAAAGTAAGGGAGACATGGTCAGATGTGCGCTAACTGTGTCTACAGATGGTGCTTTCTGAGGCTCCTTACAGTTCTTCTTCATCAAGGAAAGAAAGTAAGGGAGACATGGTCAGATGTGCGCTAACTGTGTCTACAGATGGTGAATGTTGGAAATGGTGCTTTCTGAGGCTCCTTACAGTTCTTGTTCATCAAGGGTAGAAAGTAAGGGAGACATGGTCAGATGTGTGCTAACTGTGTCTACAGATAGTGAATGTTGGAAATGGTGCTTTCTGAGGCTCCTTACAGTTCTTGTTCATCAAGGGTAGAAAGTAAGGGAGACATGGTCAGATGTGCGTTAACTATGTCTATAGATGGTGAATGTTGGAAATGGTGTTTTCTGAGGCTCCTTACAGTTCTTGTTCATCAAGGGTAGAAAGTAAGGGAGACATGGTCAGATGTGCGCTAACTGTGTCTACAGATGGTGCTTTCTGAGGCTCCTTACAGTTCTTGTTCATCAAGGAAAGAAAGTAAGGGAGACATGGTCAGATGTGCGCTAACTGTGTCTACAGATGGTGAATGTTGGAAATGGTGCTTTCTGAGGCTCCTTACAGTTCTTGTTCATCAAGGGTAGAAAGTAAGGGAGACATGGTCAGATGTGCGCTAACTGTGTCTACAGATAGTGAATGTTGGAAATGGTGCATTCTGAGTCTCCTTGCAGTTCTTGTTCATCAAGGGTAGAAAGTAAGGGAGACATGGTCAGATGTGCGCTAACTGTGTCTACAGATGGTGAATGTTGGAAATGGTGCTTTCTGAGGTTCCTTACAGTTCTTGTTCATCAAGGGTAGAAAGTAAGGGAGACATGGTCAGATGTGCGCTAACTGTGTCTACAGTTGGTGAATGTTGGAAATAGTGCTTTCTGAGGCTCCTTACAGTTCTTGTTCATCGAGGGTAGAAAGTAAGGGAGACATGGTCAGATGTGCGCTAACTGTGTCTGCAGATGGTGCTTTCCGCAGCTCCTTACAGTCTTCCTTCACCTAGGGTAGAAAGGAAGGGAGACATGTGCAGCTGTGCGCTAGTAATGTCTACAGATGGTGAATGTTGGAAATGATGCTCTCTGAGGCTCCTTACATCTCTCCTTCATCAAGCGTAGAAAGTAAGGGAGGCAAGATCAGGTGTGCGCTAACTATGTCTTAAGATAGTGAATATAGGAAATGGAGCTTTCTGCAGCTCCCTGCAGTTCTCCTTCACCGAGGGTAGAAAGTAAGGGAGACATGTACAGCTGTTCGCTAACTATGTCTACAGATGGTGAATATTGGAAATGGTGCGTTCTGAGCTCCTTACTGTTCTCCTTCACCTAGGGTAGTGAGTAAGGTAGACGTGTACAGCTGTACGCTAACTATGTCTACAGATGGTGAATGGTGGAAATGGTGCTTTCTGAGGCTCCTTACAGTTCTTGTTCATCAAGGGTAGAAAGTAAGGGAGACATGGTCAGATGTGCGCTAACTGTGTCTACAGATGGCGAATGTTGGAAATGGTGCTTTCTGAGGCTCCTTACAGTTCTTGTTCATCAAGGGTAGAAAGTAAGGGAGACATGGTCAGATGTGCGCTAACTGTGTCTACAGATGGTGAATGTTGGAAATGGTGCCTTCTCAGCTCCTTACTGTTCTCCTTCACCTAGGGTAGTGTGTAAGGTAGACGTGCACAGCTGTACGCTAACTATGTCTACAGATGGTGAATGTTGGAAATGGTGCTTTCTGAGGCTCCTTACAGTTCTTGTTCATCAAGGGTAGAAAGTAAGGGAGACATGGTCAGATGTGCGCTAACTGTGTCTACAGATGGTGAATGTTGGAAATGGTGCCTTCTGAGCTCCTTACTGTTCTCCTTCACCTAAGGTAGTGAGTAAGGTAGACGTGTACAGCTGTACGCTAACTATGTCTACAGATGGTGAATGTTCGAAATGGTGCTTTCTGAGGCTCCTTACAGTTCTTGTTCATCAAGGGTAGAAAGTAAGGGAGACATGGTCAGATGTACGCTAACTGTGTCTACAGATGGTGAATGTTGGAAATGGTGCTTTCTGAGGCTCCTTACAGTTCTTGTTCATCAAGGGTAGAAAGTAAGGGAGACATGGTCAGATGTGCGCTAACTGTGTCTACAGATGGTGAATGTTGGAAATGGTGCCTTCTGAGGCTCCTTACAGTTCTTGTTCATCAAGGGTAGAAAGTAAGGGAGACATGGTCAGATGTGCGCTAACTGTGTCTACAGATGGTGAATGTTGGAAATGGTGCCTTCTGAGCTCTATACTGTTCTCCTTCACCTAGGGTAGTGAGTAAGGTAGACGTGTACAGCTGTACGCTAACTATGTCTACAGATGGTGAATGTTGGAAATGGTGCTTTCTGAGGCTCCTTACAGTTCTTGTTCATCAAGGGTAGAAAGTAAGGGAGACATGGTCAGATGTGCGCTAACTGTGTCTACTGATGGTGAATGTTGGAAATGGTGCTTTCTGAGGCTCCTTACAGTTCTTGTTCATCAAGGGTAGAAAGTAAAGGAGACATGGTCAGATGTGTGCTAACTGTGTCTACAGAAGGTGAATGTTGGAAATGGTGCCTTCTGAGCTCCTTACTGTTCTCCTTCACCTAGGGTAATGAGTAAGGTAGACGTGTACAGCTGTACGCTAACTATGTCTACAGATGGTGAATGTTGGAAATGGTGCTTTCTGAGGCTCCTTACAGTTCTTGTTCATCAAGGGTAGAAAGTAAGGGAGACATGGTCAGATGTGCGCTAACTGTGTCTACAGATAGTGATTTGTTGGAAATGGTGCTTTCTGAGGCTCCTTACAGTTCTTGTTCATCAAGGGTAGAAAGTAAGGGAGACATGGTCAGATGTGCGCTAACTGTGTCTACAGATGGTGAATGTTGGAAATGGTGCTTTCTGAGGCTCCTTACAGTTCTTGTTCATCAAGGGTAGAAAGTAAGGGAGACATGGTCAGATGTGCGCTAACTGTGTCTACAGATGGTGCTTTCCGCAGCTCCTTACAGTCTTCCTTCACCTAGGGTAGAAAGGAAGGGAGACATGTGCAGCTGTGCGCTAGTAATGTCTACAGATGGTGAATGTTGGAAATGATGCTCTCTGAGGCTCCTTACAGCTCTCCTTCATCAAGCGTAGAAAGTAAGGGAGGCAAGATCAGCTGTGCGCTAACTATGTCTAAAGATAGTGAATATAGGAAATGGAGCTTTCTGCAGCTCCCTACAGTTCTCCTTCAATGAGGGTAGAAAGTAAGGGAGACATGTACAGCTGTTCGCTAACTATGTCTACAGATGGTGAATATTGGAAATGGTGCCTTCTGAGCTCCTTACTGTTCTCCTTCACTTAGGGTAGTGAGTAAGGTAGACGTGTACAGCTGTACGCTAACTATGTCTACAGATGGTGAATGTTGGAAATGGTGCTTTCTGAGGCTCCTTACAGTTCTTGTTCATCAAGGGTAGAAAGTAAGGGAGACATGGTCAGATGTGCGCTAACTGTGCCTACAGATGGCGAATGTTGGAAATGGTGCTTTCTGAGGCTCCTTACAATTCTTGTTCATCAAGGGTAGAAAGTAAGGGAGACATGGTCAGATGTGCGCTAACTGTGTCTACAGATGGTGAATGTTGGAAATGGTGCCTTCTGAGCTCCTTACTGTTCTCCTTCACCTAGGGTAGTGAGTAAGGTAGACGTGTACAGCTGTACGCTAACTATGTCTACAGATGGTGAATGTTGGAAAAGGTGCTTTCTGAGGCTCCTTACAGTTCTTGTTCATCAAGGGTAGAAAGTAAGGGAGACATGGTCAGATGTGCGCTAACTGTGTCTACTGATGGTGAATGTTGGAAATGGTGCTTTCTGAGGCTGCTTACAGTTCTTGTTCATCAAGGGTAGAAAGTAAGGGAGACGTGGTCAGATGTGCGCTAACTGTGTCTACAGATGGTGAATGTTGGAAATGGTGCTTTCTGAGGCTCCTTACAGTTCTTGTTCATCAAGGGTAGAAAGTAAGGGAGACATGGTCAGATGTGTGCTAACTGTGTCTACAGAAGGTGAATGTTGGAAATGGTGCCTTCTGAGCTCCTTACTGTTCTCCTTCACCTAGGGTAATGAGTAAGGTAGACGTGTACAGCTGTACGCTAACTATGTCTACAGATGGTGAATGTTGGAAATGGTGCTTTCTGAGGCTCCTTACAGTTCTTGTTCATCAAGGGTAGAAAGTAAGGGAGACATGGTCAGATGTGCGCTAACTGTGTCTACAGATGGTGAATGTTGGAAATGGTGCTTTCTGAGGCTCCTTACAGTTCTTGTTCATCAAGGGTAGAAAGTAAGGGAGATATGGTCAGATGTGCGCTAACTGTGTCTACAGATAGTGATTTGTTGGAAATGGTGCTTTCTGAGGCTCCTTACAGTTCTTCTTCATCAAGGGTAGAAAGTAAGGGAGACATGGTCAGATGTGCGCTAACTGTGTCTACAGATGGTGAATGTTGGAAATGGTGCTTTCTGAGGCTCCTTACAGTTCTTGTTCATCAAGGGTAGAAAGTAAGGGAGACATGGTCAGATGTGCGCTAACTGTGTCTACAGATGGTGCTTTCCGCAGCTCCTTACAGTCTTCCTTCACCTAGGAAAGAAAGGAAGGGAGACATGTGCAGCTGTGCGCTAGTAATGTCTACAGATGGTGAATGTTGGAAATGATGCTCTCTGAGGCTCCTTACAGCTCTCCTTCATCAAGCGTAGAAAGTAAGGGAGGCAAGATCAGGTGTGCGCTAACTATGTCTAAAGATAGTGAATATAGGAAATGGAGCTTTCTGCAGCTCCCTACAGTTCTCCTTCACCGAGGGTAGAAAGTAAGGGAGACATGTACAGCTGTTCGCTAACTATGTCTACAGATGGTGAATATTGGAAATGGTGCCTTCTGAGCTCGTTACTGTTCTCATTCACCTAGGGTAGTGAGTAAGGTAGACGTGTACAGCTGTACGCTAACTATGTCTACAGATGGTGAATGTTGGAAATGGTGCTTTCTGAGGCTCCTTACAGTTCTTGTTCATCAAGGGTAGAAAGTAAGGGAGACATGGTCAGATGTGCGCTAACTGTGTCTACAGATGGCGAATGTTGGAAATGGTGCTTTCTGAGGCTCCTTACAGTTCTTGTTCATCAAGGGTAGAAAGTAAGGGAGACATGGTCAGATGTGCGCTAACTGTGTCTACAGATGGTGAATGTTGGAAATGGTGCCTTCTCAGCTCCTTACTGTTCTCCTTCACCTAGGGTAGTGTGTAAGGTAGACGTGCACAGCTGTACGCTAACTATGTCTACAGATGGTGAATGTTGGAAATGGTGCTTTCTGAGGCTCCTTACAGTTCTTGTTCATCAAGGGTAGAAAGTAAGGGAGACATGGTCAGATGTGCGCTAACTGTGTCTACAGATGGTGAATGTTGGAAATGGTGCTTTCTGAGGCTCCTTACAGTTCTTGTTCATCAAGGGTAGAAAGTAAGGGAGACATGGTCAGATGTGTGCTAACTGTGTCTACAGAAGGTGAATGTTGGAAATGGTGCCTTCTGAGCTCCTTACTGTTCTCCTTCACCTAGGGTAATGAGTAAGGTAGACGTGTACAGCTGTACGCTAACTATGTCTACAGATGGTAAATGTTGGAAATGGTGCTGTCTGAGGCTCCTTACAGTTCTTGTTCATCAAGGGTAGAAAGTAAGGGAGACATGGTCAGATGTGCGCTAACTGTGTCTACAGATGGTGAATGTGGGAAATGGTGCTTTCTGAGGCTCCTTACAGTTCTTGTTCATCAAGGGTAGAAAGTAAGGGAGACATGGTCAGATGTGCGCTAACTGTGTCTACAGATGGTGAATGTTGGAAATGGTGCCTTCTGAGCTCCTTACTGTTCTCCTTCACCTAGGGTAGTGGGTAAGGTAGATGTGTACAGCTGTACGCTAACTATGTCTACAGATGGTGAATGTTGGAAATGGTGCTTTCTGGGGCTCCTTACAGTTCTTGTTCATCAAGGGTAGAAAGTAAGGGAGACATGGTCAGATGTGCGCTAACTGTGTCTACAGATGGTGAATGTTGGAAATGGTGCCTTCTGAGGCTCCTTACAGTTCTTGTTCATCAAGGGTAGAAAGTAAGGGAGACATGGTCAGATGTGCGCTAACTGTGTCTACAGATGGTGAATGTTGGAAATGGTGCTTTCTGAGGCTCCTTACAGTTCTTGTTCATCAAGGGTAGAAAGTAAGGGAGACATGGTCAGATGTGCGCTAACTGTGTCTACAGATGGTGAATGTTGGAAATGGTGCTTTCTGAGGCTCCTTACAGTTCTTGTTCATCAAGGGTAGAAAGTAAGGGAGACATGGTCAGATGTGCGCTAACTGTGTCTACAGATGGTGAATGTTGGAAATGGTGCCTTCTGAGGCTCCTTACAGTTCTTGTTCATCAAGGGTAGAAAGTAAGGGAGACATGGTCAGATGTGCGCTAACTGTGTCTACAGATGGTGAATGTTGGAAATGGTGCCTTCTGAGCTCCTTACTGTTCTCCTTCACCTAGGGTAGTGAGTAAGGTAGACGTGTACAGCTGTACGCTAACTATGTCTACAGATGGTGAATGTTGGAAATGGTGCTTTCTGAGGCTCCTTACAGTTCTTGTTCATCAAGGGTAGAAAGTAAGGGAGACATGGTCAGATGTGCGTTAACTGTGTCTACAGATGGTGAATGTTGGAAATGGTGCCTTCTGAGGCTCCTTACAGTTCTTGTTCATCAAGGGTAGAAAGTAAGGGAGACATGGTCAGATGTGCGCTAACTGTGTCTACAGATGGTGAATGTTGGAAATGGTGCCTTCTGAGCTCCTTACTGTTCTCCTTCACCTAGGGTAGTGAGTAAGGTAGACGTGTACAGCTGTACGCTAACTATGTCTACAGATGGTGAATGTTGGAAATGGTGCTTTCTGAGGCTCCTTACAGTTCTTGTTCATCAAGGGTAGAAAGTAAGGGAGACTTGGTCAGATGTGCGCTAACTGTGTCTACTGATGGTGAATGTTGGAAATGGTGCTTTCTGAGGCTCCTTACAGTTCTTGTTCATCAAGGGTAGAAAGTAAGGGAGACATGGTCAGATGTGCGCTAACTGTGTCTACAGATGGTGAATGTTGGAAATGGTGCTTTCTGAGGCTCCTTACAGTTCTTGTTCATCAAGGGTAGAAAGTAAGGGAGACATGGTCAGATGTGTGCTAACTGTGTCTACAGAAGGTGAATGTTGGAAATGGTGCCTTCTGAGCTCCTTACTGTTCTCCTTCATCTAGGGTAATGAGTAAGGTAGACGTGTACAGCTGTACGCTAACTATGTCTACAGATGGTGAATGTTGGAAATGGTGCTTTCTGAGGCTCCTTACAGTTCTTGTTCATCAAGGGTAGAAAGTAAGGGAGACATGGTCAGATGTGCGCTAACTGTGTCTACAGATGGTGAATGTTGGAAATGGTGCTTTCTGAGGCTCCTTACAGTTCTTGTTCATCAAGGGTAGAAAGTAAGGGAGACATGGTCAGATATGCGCTAACTGTGTCTACAGTTGGTGAATGTTGGAAATGGTGCTTTCTGAGGCTCCTTACAGTTCTTGTTCATCAAGGGTAGAAAGTAAGGGAGACATGGTCAGATGTGTGCTAACTGTGTCTACAGAAGGTGAATGTTGGAAATGGTGCCTTCTGAGCTCCTTACTGTTCTCCTTCACCTAGGGTAATGAGTAAGGTAGACGTGTACAGCTGTACGCTAACTATGTCTACAGATGGTGAATGTTGGAAATGGTGCTTTCTGAGGCTCCTTACAGTTCTTGTTCATCAAGGGTAGAAAGTAAGGGAGATATGGTCAGATGTGCGCTAACTGTGTCTTCAGATGGTGAATGTTGGAAATGGTGCTTTCAGAGGCTCCTTACAGTTCTTGTTCATCAAGGGTAGAAAGTAAGGGAGACATGGTCAGATATGCGCTAACTGTGTCTACAGATGGTGAATGTTGGAAATGGTGCTTTCTGAGGCTCCTTACAGTTCTTGTTCATCAAGGGTAGAAAGTAAGGGAGACATGGTCAGATGTGCGCTAACTGTGTCTACAGATGGTGAATGTTGGAAATGGTGCTTTCTGAGGCTCCTTACAGTTCTTGTTCATCAAGGGTAGAAAGTAAGGGAGACATGGTCAGATGTGCGCTAACTGTGTCTACAGATGGTGAATGTTGGAAATGGTGCCTTGTGAGCTCCTTACTGTTCTCCTTCACCTAGGGTAGTGAGTAAGGTAGACGTGTACAGCTGTACGCTAACTATGTCTACAGATGGTGAATGTTGGAAATAGTGGTTTCTGAGGTTCCTTACAGTTCTTGTTCATCAAGGGTAGAAAGTAAGGGAGACATGGTCAGATGTGCGCTAACTGTGTCTACAGATAGTGAATGTTGGAAATGGTGCTTTCTGAGGCTCCTTACAGTTCTTGTTCATCAAGGGTAGAAAGTAAGGGAGACATGGTCAGCATTGCGCTAACTGTGTCTACAGATGGTGAATGTTGGAAATGGTGCCTTCTGAGCTCCTTACTGTTCTCCTTCACCTAGGGTAGTGAGTAAGGTAGACGTGTACAGCTGTACGCTAACTATGTCTACAGACAGTGAATGTTGGAAATGGTGCTTTCTGAGGCTCCTTACAGTTCTTGTTCATCAAGGGTAGGAAGTAAGGAAGACATGGTCAGATGTGCGCTAACTGTGTCTACAGATGGTGAATGTTGGAAATGGTGCTTTCTGAGGCTCCTTACAGTTCTTGTTCATCAAGGGTAGAAAGTAAGGGAGACATGGTCAGATGTGCGCTAACTGTGTCTACAGATGGTGCTTTCTTAGGCTCCTTACAGTTTTTGTTCATCAAGGAAAGAAAGTAAGGGAGACATGGTCAGATGTGCGTTAACTGTGTCCACAGATGGTGAATGTTGGAAATGGTGCTTTCTGAGGCTCCTTACAGTTCTTGTTCATCAAGGGTAGAAAGTAAGGGAGACATGGTGAGATGTGCGCTAACTGTGTCTACAGATGGTGAATGTTGGAAATGGTGCTTTCTGAGGCTCCTTACAGTTCTTGTTCATCAAGGGTAGAAAGTAAGGGAGACATGGTCAGATGTGCGCTAACTGTGTCTACAGATGGTGCTTTCTGAGGCTCCTTACAGTTCTTGTTCATCAAGGAACGAAAGTAAGGGAGACATGGTCAGATGTGCGCTAACTGTGTCTACAGATGGTGAATGTTGGAAATGGTGCTTTCTGAGGCTCCTTACAGTTCTTGTTCATCAAGGGTAGAAAGTAAGGGAGACATGGTCAGATGTGCGCTAACTGTGTCTACAGATGGTGAATGTTGGAAATGGTGCCTTCTGAGCTCCTTACTGTTCTCCTTCACCTAGGGTAGTGAGTAAGGTAGACGTGTGCAGCTGTACGCTAACTATGTCTACAGATGGTGAATGTTTTTAATGGTGCTTTCTGAGGCTCCTTACAGTTCTTGTTCATCAAGGGTAGAAAGTAAGGGAGACATGGTCAGATGTGCGCTAACTGTGCCTACAGATAGTGAATGTTGGAAATGGTGCTTTCTGAGGCTCCTTACAGTTCTTGTTCATCAAGGGTAGAAAGTAAGGGAGACATGGTCAGATGTGCGCTAACTGTGTCTACAGATGGTGAATGTTGGAAATGGTGCCTTCTGAGCTCCTTACTGTTCTCCTTCACCTAGGGTAGTGAGTAAGGTAGACGTGTGCAGCTGTACGCTAACTATGTCTACAGACAGTGAATGTTGGAAATGGTGCTTTCTGAGGCTCCTTACAGTTCTTGTTCATCAAGGGTAGGAAGTAAGGGAGACATGGTCAGATGTGCGCTAACTGTGTCTACAGATGGTGAATGTTGGAAATGGTGCTTTCCGAGGCTCCTTACAGTTCTTGTTCATCAAGGGTAGAAAGTAGGGGAGACATGGTCAGATGTGCGCTAACTGTGTCTACAGATGGTGCTTTCTTAGGCTCCTTACAGTTTTTGTTCATCAAGGAAAGAAAGTAAGGGAGACATGGTCAGATGTGCGCTAACTGTGTCTACAGATAGTGTATGTTGGAAATGGTGCTTTCTGAGGCTCCTTACAGTTCTTGTTCATCATGGGTAGAAAGTAAGGGAGACATGGTCAGATGTGCGTTAACTGTGTCTACAGATGGTGAATGTTGGAAATGGTGCTTTCTGAGGCTCCTTACAGTTCTTGTTCATCAAGGGTAGAAAGTAAGGGAGACATGGTCAGATGTGCGCTAACTGTGTCTACAGATGGTGAATGTTGGAAATGGTGCCTTCTGAGCTCCTTACTGTTCTCCTTCACCTAGGGTAGTGAGTAAGGTAGACGTGTACAGCTGTACGCTAACTATGTCTACAGATGGTGAATGTTGGAAATGGTGGTTTCTGAGGTTCCTTACAGTTCTTGTTCATCAAGGGTAGAAAGTAAGGGAGACATGGTCAGATGTGCGCTAACTGTGTCTACAGATAGTGAATGTTGGAAATGGTGCTTTCTGAGGCTCCTTACAGTTCTTGTTCATCAAGGGTAGAAAGTAAGGGAGACATGGTCAGCTGTGCGCTAACTGTGTCTACAGATGGTGAATGTTGGAAATGGTGCCTTCTGAGCTCCTTACTGTTCTCCTTCACCTAGGGTAGTGAGTAAGGTAGACGTGTACAGCTGTACGCTAACTATGTCTACAGACAGTGAATGTTGGAAATGGTGCTTTCTGAGGCTCCTTACAGTTCTTGTTCATCAAGGGTAGGAAGTAAGGAAGACATGGTCAGATGTGCGCTAACTGTGTCTACAGATGGTGAATGTTGGAAATGGTGCTTTCTGAGGCTCCTTACAGTTCTTGTTCATCAAGGGTAGAAAGTAAGGGAGACATGGTCAGAAGTGCGCTAACTGTGTCTACAGATGGTGCTTTCTTAGGCTCCTTACAGTTTTTGTTCATCAAGGAAAGAAAGTAAGGGAGACATGGTCAGATGTGCGTTAACTGTGTCCACAGATGGTGAATGTTGGAAATGGTGCTTTCTGAGGCTCCTTACAGTTCTTGTTCATCAAGGGTAGAAAGTAAGGGAGACATGGTGAGATGTGCGCTAACTGTGTCTACAGATGGTGAATGTTGGAAATGGTGCTTTCTGAGGCTCCTTACAGTTCTTGTTCATCAAGGGTAGAAAGTAAGGGAGACATGGTCAGATGTGCGCTAACTGTGTCTACAGATGGTGCTTTCTGAGGCTCCTTACAGTTCTTGTTCATCAAGGAACGAAAGTAAGGGAGACATGGTCAGATGTGCGCTAACTGTGTCTACAGATGGTGAATGTTGGAAATGGTGCTTTCTGAGGCTCCTTACAGTTCTTGTTCATCAAGGGTAGAAAGTAAGGGAGACATGGTCAGATGTGCGCTAACTGTGTATACAGATAGTGATTTGTTGGAAATGGTGCTTTCTGAGGCTCCTTACAGTTCTTGTTCATCAAGGGTAGAAAGTAAGGGAGACATGGTCAGATGTGCGCTAACTGTGTCTACAGATGGTGAATGTTGGAAATGGTGCTTTCTGAGGCTCCTTACAGTTCTTGTTCATCAAGGGTAGAAAGTAAGGGAGACATGGTCAGATGTGCACTAACTGTGCCTACAGATAGTGAATGTTGGAAATGGTGCTTTCTGAGGCTCCTTACAGTTCTTGTTCATCAAGGGTAGAAAGTAAGGGAGACATGGTCAGATGTGCGCTAACTGTGTCTACAGATGGTGAATGTTGGAAATGGTGCCTTCTGAGCTCCTTACTGTTCTCCTTCACCTAGGGTAGTGAGTAAGGTAGACGTGTGCAGCTGTACGCTAACTATGTCTACAGATGGTGAATGTTGGAAATGGTGCTTTCTGAGGCTCCTTACAGTTCTTGTTCATCAAGGGTAGAAAGTAAGGGAGACATGGTCAGATGTGCGCTAACTGTGCCTACAGATAGTGAATGTTGGAAATGGTGCTTTCTGAGGCTCCTTACAGTTCTTGTTCATCAAGGGTAGAAAGTAAGGGAGACATGGTCAGATGTGCGCTAACTGTGTCTACAGATGGTGAATGTTGGAAATGGTGCCTTCTGAGCTCCTTACTGTTCTCCTTCACCTAGGGTAGTGAGTAAGGTAGACGTGTGCAGCTGTACGCTAACTATGTCTACAGACAGTGAATGTTGGAAATGGTGCTTTATGAGGCTCCTTACAGTTCTTGTTCATCAAGGGTAGGAAGTAAGGGAGACATGGTCAGATGTGCGCTAACTGTGTCTACAGATGGTGAATGTTGGAAATGGTGCTTTCCGAGGCTCCTTACAGTTCTTGTTCATCAAGGGTAGAAAGTAAGGGAGACATGGTCAGATGTGCGCTAACTGTGTCTACAGATGGTGCTTTCTTAGGCTCCTTACAGTTTTTGTTCATCAAGGAAAGAAAGTAAGGGAGACATGGTCAGATGTGCGCTAACTGTGTCTACAGATAGTGTATGTTGGAAATGGTGGTTTCTGAGGCTCCTTACAGTTCTTGTTCATCATGGGTAGAAAGTAAGGGAGACATGGTCAGATGTGCGTTAACTCTGTCTACAGATGGTGAATGTTGGAAATGGTGCTTTCTGAGGCTCCTTACAGTTCTTGTTCATCAAGGGTAGAAAGTAAGGGAGACATGGTGAGATGTGCGCTAACTGTGTCTACAGATGGTGAATGTTGGAAATGGTGCTTTCTGAGGCTCCTTACAGTTCTTGTTCATCAAGGGTAGAAAGTAAGGGAGACATGGTCAGATGTGCGCTAACTGTGTCTACAGATGGTGAATGTTGGAAATGGTGCCTTCTGAGCTCCTTACTGTTCTCCTTCACCTAGGGTAGTGAGTAAGGTAGACGTGTACAGCTGTACGCTAACTATGTCTACAGATGGTGAATGTTGGAAATGGTGCTTTCTGAGGCTCCTTACAGTTCTTGTTCATCAAGGGTAGAAAGTAAGGGAGACATGGTCAGATGTGCGCTAACTGTGTCTACAGATGGTGAATGTTGGAAATGGTGCCTTCTGAGGCTCCTTACAGTTCTTGTTCATCAAGGGTAGAAAGTAAGGGAGACATGGTCAGATGTGCGCTAACTGTGTCTACAGATGGTGAATGTTGGAAATGGTGCCTTCTGAGCTCCTTACTGTTCTCCTTCACCTAGGGTAGTGAGTAAGGTAGACGTGTACAGCTGTACGCTAACTATGTCTACAGATGGTGAATGTTGGAAATGGTGCTTTCTGAGGCTCCTTACAGTTCTTGTTCATCAAGGGTAGAAAGTAAGGGAGACTTGGTCAGATGTGCGCTAACTGTGTCTACTGATGGTGAATGTTGGAAATGGTGCTTTCTGAGGCTCCTTACAGTTCTTGTTCATCAAGGGTAGAAAGTAAGGGAGACATGGTCAGATGTGCGCTAACTGTGTCTACAGATGGTGAATGTTGGAAATGGTGCTTTCTGAGGCTCCTTACAGTTCTTGTTCATCAAGGGTAGAAAGTAAGGGAGACATGGTCAGATGTGTGCTAACTGTGTCTACAGAAGGTGAATGTTGGAAATGGTGCCTTCTGAGCTCCTTACTGTTCTCCTTCACCTAGGGTAATGAGTAAGGTAGACGTGTACAGCTGTACGCTAACTATGTCTACAGATGGTGAATGTTGGAAATGGTGCTTTCTGAGGCTCCTTACAGTTCTTGTTCATCAAGGGTAGAAAGTAAGGGAGACATGGTCAGATGTGCGCTAACTGTGTCTACAGATGGTGAATGTTGGAAATGGTGCTTTCTGAGGCTCCTTACAGTTCTTGTTCATCAAGGGTAGAAAGTAAGGGAGACATGGTCAGATATGCGCTAACTGTGTCTACAGTTGGTGAATGTTGGAAATGGTGCTTTCTGAGGCTCCTTACAGTTCTTGTTCATCAAGGGTAGAAAGTAAGGGAGACATGGTCAGATGTGTGCTAACTGTGTCTACAGAAGGTGAATGTTGGAAATGGTGCCTTCTGAGCTCCTTACTGTTCTCCTTCACCTAGGGTAATGAGTAAGGTAGACGTGTACAGCTGTACGCTAACTATGTCTACAGATGGTGAATGTTGGAAATGGTGCTTTCTGAGGCTCCTTACAGTTCTTGTTCATCAAGGGTAGAAAGTAAGGGAGATATGGTCAGATGTGCGCTAACTGTGTCTTCAGATGGTGAATGTTGGAAATGGTGCTTTCAGAGGCTCCTTACAGTTCTTGTTCATCAAGGGTAGAAAGTAAGGGAGACATGGTCAGATATGCGCTAACTGTGTCTACAGATGGTGAATGTTGGAAATGGTGCTTTCTGAGGCTCCTTACAGTTCTTGTTCATCAAGGGTAGAAAGTAAGGGAGACATGGTCAGATGTGCGCTAACTGTGTCTACAGATGGTGAATGTTGGAAATGGTGCTTTCTGAGGCTCCTTACAGTTCTTGTTCATCAAGGGTAGAAAGTAAGGGAGACATGGTCAGATGTGCGCTAACTGTGTCTACAGATGGTGAATGTTGGAAATGGTGCCTTGTGAGCTCCTTACTGTTCTCCTTCACCTAGGGTAGTGAGTAAGGTAGACGTGTACAGCTGTACGCTAACTATGTCTACAGATGGTGAATGTTGGAAATGGTGGTTTCTGAGGTTCCTTACAGTTCTTGTTCATCAAGGGTAGAAAGTAAGGGAGACATGGTCAGATGTGCGCTAACTGTGTCTACAGATAGTGAATGTTGGAAATGGTGCTTTCTGAGGCTCCTTACAGTTCTTGTTCATCAAGGGTAGAAAGTAAGGGAGACATGGTCAGCTGTGCGCTAACTGTGTCTACAGATGGTGAATGTTGGAAATGGTGCCTTCTGAGCTCCTTACTGTTCTCCTTCACCTAGGGTAGTGAGTAAGGTAGACGTGTACAGCTGTACGCTAACTATGTCTACAGACAGTGAATGTTGGAAATGGTGCTTTCTGAGGCTCCTTACAGTTCTTGTTCATCAAGGGTAGGAAGTAAGGAAGACATGGTCAGATGTGCGCTAACTGTGTCTACAGATGGTGAATGTTGGAAATGGTGCTTTCTGAGGCTCCTTACAGTTCTTGTTCATCAAGGGTAGAAAGTAAGGGAGACATGGTCAGATGTGCGCTAACTGTGTCTACAGATGGTGCTTTCTTAGGCTCCTTACAGTTTTTGTTCATCAAGGAAAGAAAGTAAGGGAGACATGGTCAGATGTGCGTTAACTGTGTCCACAGATGGTGAATGTTGGAAATGGTGCTTTCTGAGGCTCCTTACAGTTCTTGTTCATCAAGGGTAGAAAGTAAGGGAGACATGGTGAGATGTGCGCTAACTGTGTCTACAGATGGTGAATGTTGGAAATGGTGCTTTCTGAGGCTCCTTACAGTTCTTGTTCATCAAGGGTAGAAAGTAAGGGAGACATGGTCAGATGTGCGCTAACTGTGTCTACAGATGGTGCTTTCTGAGGCTCCTTACAGTTCTTGTTCATCAAGGAACGAAAGTAAGGGAGACATGGTCAGATGTGCGCTAACTGTGTCTACAGATGGTGAATGTTGGAAATGGTGCTTTCTGAGGCTCCTTACAGTTCTTGTTCATCAAGGGTAGAAAGTAAGGGAGACATGGTCAGATGTGCGCTAACTGTGTCTACAGATGGTGAATGTTGGAAATGGTGCCTTCTGAGCTCCTTACTGTTCTCCTTCACCTAGGGTAGTGAGTAAGGTAGACGTGTGCAGCTGTACGCTAACTATGTCTACAGATGGTGAATGTTTTTAATGGTGCTTTCTGAGGCTCCTTACAGTTCTTGTTCATCAAGGGTAGAAAGTAAGGGAGACATGGTCAGATGTGCGCTAACTGTGCCTACAGATAGTGAATGTTGGAAATGGTGCTTTCTGAGGCTCCTTACAGTTCTTGTTCATCAAGGGTAGAAAGTAAGGGAGACATGGTCAGATGTGCGCTAACTGTGTCTACAGATGGTGAATGTTGGAAATGGTGCCTTCTGAGCTCCTTACTGTTCTCCTTCACCTAGGGTAGTGAGTAAGGTAGACGTGTGCAGCTGTACGCTAACTATGTCTACAGACAGTGAATGTTGGAAATGGTGCTTTCTGAGGCTCCTTACAGTTCTTGTTCATCAAGGGTAGGAAGTAAGGGAGACATGGTCAGATGTGCGCTAACTGTGTCTACAGATGGTGAATGTTGGAAATGGTGCTTTCCGAGGCTCCTTACAGTTCTTGTTCATCAAGGGTAGAAAGTAGGGGAGACATGGTCAGATGTGCGCTAACTGTGTCTACAGATGGTGCTTTCTTAGGCTCCTTACAGTTTTTGTTCATCAAGGAAAGAAAGTAAGGGAGACATGGTCAGATGTGCGCTAACTGTGTCTACAGATAGTGTATGTTGGAAATGGTGCTTTCTGAGGCTCCTTACAGTTCTTGTTCATCATGGGTAGAAAGTAAGGGAGACATGGTCAGATGTGCGTTAACTGTGTCTACAGATGGTGAATGTTGGAAATGGTGCTTTCTGAGGCTCCTTACAGTTCTTGTTCATCAAGGGTAGAAAGTAAGGGAGACATGGTCAGATGTGCGCTAACTGTGTCTACAGATGGTGAATGTTGGAAATGGTGCCTTCTGAGCTCCTTACTGTTCTCCTTCACCTAGGGTAGTGAGTAAGGTAGACGTGTACAGCTGTACGCTAACTATGTCTACAGATGGTGAATGTTGGAAATGGTGGTTTCTGAGGTTCCTTACAGTTCTTGTTCATCAAGGGTAGAAAGTAAGGGAGACATGGTCAGATGTGCGCTAACTGTGTCTACAGATAGTGAATGTTGGAAATGGTGCTTTCTGAGGCTCCTTACAGTTCTTGTTCATCAAGGGTAGAAAGTAAGGGAGACATGGTCAGCTGTGCGCTAACTGTGTCTACAGATGGTGAATGTTGGAAATGGTGCCTTCTGAGCTCCTTACTGTTCTCCTTCACCTAGGGTAGTGAGTAAGGTAGACGTGTACAGCTGTACGCTAACTATGTCTACAGACAGTGAATGTTGGAAATGGTGCTTTCTGAGGCTCCTTACAGTTCTTGTTCATCAAGGGTAGGAAGTAAGGAAGACATGGTCAGATGTGCGCTAACTGTGTCTACAGATGGTGAATGTTGGAAATGGTGCTTTCTGAGGCTCCTTACAGTTCTTGTTCATCAAGGGTAGAAAGTAAGGGAGACATGGTCAGAAGTGCGCTAACTGTGTCTACAGATGGTGCTTTCTTAGGCTCCTTACAGTTTTTGTTCATCAAGGAAAGAAAGTAAGGGAGACATGGTCAGATGTGCGTTAACTGTGTCCACAGATGGTGAATGTTGGAAATGGTGCTTTCTGAGGCTCCTTACAGTTCTTGTTCATCAAGGGTAGAAAGTAAGGGAGACATGGTGAGATGTGCGCTAACTGTGTCTACAGATGGTGAATGTTGGAAATGGTGCTTTCTGAGGCTCCTTACAGTTCTTGTTCATCAAGGGTAGAAAGTAAGGGAGACATGGTCAGATGTGCGCTAACTGTGTCTACAGATGGTGCTTTCTGAGGCTCCTTACAGTTCTTGTTCATCAAGGAACGAAAGTAAGGGAGACATGGTCAGATGTGCGCTAACTGTGTCTACAGATGGTGAATGTTGGAAATGGTGCTTTCTGTGGCTCCTTACAGTTCTTGTTCATCAAGGGTAGAAAGTAAGGGAGACATGGTCAGATGTGCGCTAACTGTGTATACAGATAGTGATTTGTTGGAAATGGTGCTTTCTGAGGCTCCTTACAGTTCTTGTTCATCAAGGGTAGAAAGTAAGGGAGAAATGGTCAGATGTGCGCTAACTGTGTCTACAGATGGTGAATGTTGGAAATGGTGCTTTCTGAGGCTCCTTACAGTTCTTGTTCATCAAGGGTAGAAAGTAAGGGAGACATGGTCAGATGTGCACTAACTGTGCCTACAGATAGTGAATGTTGGAAATGGTGCTTTCTGAGGCTCCTTACAGTTCTTGTTCATCAAGGGTAGAAAGTAAGGGAGACATGGTCAGATGTGCGCTAACTGTGTCTACAGATGGTGAATGTTGGAAATGGTGCCTTCTGAGCTCCTTACTGTTCTCCTTCACCTAGGGTAGTGAGTAAGGTAGACGTGTGCAGCTGTACGCTAACTATGTCTACAGATGGTGAATGTTGGAAATGGTGCTTTCTGAGGCTCCTTACAGTTCTTGTTCATCAAGGGTAGAAAGTAAGGGAGACATGGTCAGATGTGCGCTAACTGTGCCTACAGATAGTGAATGTTGGAAATGGTGCTTTCTGAGGCTCCTTACAGTTCTTGTTCATCAAGGGTAGAAAGTAAGGGAGACATGGTCAGATGTGCGCTAACTGTGTCTACAGATGGTGAATGTTGGAAATGGTGCCTTCTGAGCTCCTTACTGTTCTCCTTCGCCTAGGGTAGTGAGTAAGGTAGACGTGTGCAGCTGTACGCTAACTATGTCTACAGACAGTGAATGTTGGAAATGGTGCTTTATGAGGCTCCTTACAGTTCTTGTTCATCAAGGGTAGGAAGTAAGGGAGACATGGTCAGATGTGCGCTAACTGTGTCTACAGATGGTGAATGTTGGAAATGGTGCTTTCCGAGGCTCCTTACAGTTCTTGTTCATCAAGGGTAGAAAGTAAGGGAGACATGGTCAGATGTGCGCTAACTGTGTCTACAGATGGTGCTTTCTTAGGCTCCTTACAGTTTTTGTTCATCAAGGAAAGAAAGTAAGGGAGACATGGTCAGATGTGCGCTAACTGTGTCTACAGATAGTGTATGTTGGAAATGGTGCTTTCTGAGGCTCCTTACAGTTCTTGTTCATCATGGGTAGAAAGTAAGGGAGACATGGTCAGATGTGCGTTAACTCTGTCTACAGATGGTGAATGTTGGAAATGGTGCTTTCTGAGGCTCCTTACAGTTCTTGTTCATCAAGGGTAGAAAGTAAGGGAGACATGGTGAGATGTGCGCTAACTGTGTCTACAGATGGTGAATGTTGGAAATGGTGCTTTCTGAGGCTCCTTACAGTTCTTGTTCATCAAGGGTAGAAAGTAAGGGAGACATGGTCAGATGTGCGCTAACTGTGTCTACAGATGGTGCTTTCTGAGGCTCCTTACAGTTCTTGTTCATCAAGGAACGAAAGTAAGCGAGACATGGTCAGATGTGCGCTAACTGTGTCTACAGATGGTGAATGTTGGAAATGGTGCTTTCTGAGGCTCCTTACAGTTCTTGTTCATCAAGGGTAGAAAGTAAGGGAGACATGGTCAGATGTGCGCTAACTGTGTATACAGATAGTGATTTGTTGGAAATGGTGCTTTCTGAGGCTCCTTACAGTTCTTGTTCATCAAGGGTAGAAAGTAAGGGAGACATGGTCAGATGTGCGCTAACTGTCTCTACAGATGGTGAATGTTGGAAATGGTGCTTTCTGAGGCTCCTTACAGTTCTTGTTCATCAAGGGTAGAAAGTAAGGGAGACGTGGTCAGATGTGCGCTAACTGTGCCTACAGATAGTGAATGTTGGAAATGGTGCTTTCTGAGGCTCCTTACAGTTCTTGTTCATCAAGGGTAGAAAGTAAGGGAGACATGGTCAGATGTGCGCTAACTGTGTCTACAGATGGTGAATGTTGGAAATGGTGCCTTCTGAGCTCCTTACTGTTCTCCTTCACCTAGGGTAGTGAGTAAGGTAGACGTGTGCAGCTGTACGCTAACTATGTCTACAGATGGTGAATGTTGGAAATGGTGCTTTCTGAGGCTCCTTACAGTTCTTGTTCATCAAGGGTAGAAAGTAAGGGATACATGGTCAGATGTGCGCTAACTGTGAATACAGATAGTGAATGTTGGAAATGGTGCTTTCTGAGGCTCCTTACAGTTCTTGTTCATCAAGGGTAGAAAGTAAGGGAGACATGGTCAGATGTGCGCTAACTGTGTCTACAGATGGTGAATGTTGGAAATGGTGTTTTCTGAGGCTCCTTACAGTTCTTGTTCATCAAGGGTAGAAACTAAGGGAGACATGGTGAGATGTGCGCTAACTGTGTCTACAGATGGTGAATGTTGGAAATGGTGCTTTCTGAGGCTCCTTACAGTTCTTGTTCATCAAGGGTAGAAAGTAAGGGAGACATGGTCAGATGTGCGCTAACTGTGACTACAGATAGTGAATGTTGGAAATGGTGCTTTCTGAGGCACCTTAAAGATCTTGTTCATCAAGGGTAGAAAGTAAGGGAGACATGGTCAGATGTGCGTTAACTGTGTCTACAGATGGTGAATGTTGGAAATGGTACTTTCTGAGGCTCCTTACAGTTCTTGTTCATCAAGGGTAGAAAGTAAGGGAGACATGGTCAGATGTGCGCTAACTGTGTCTACAGATGGTGAATGTTGGAAATGGTGCTTTCTGAGGCTCCTTACAGTTCTTGTTCATCAAGGGTGGAAAGTAAGGGAGACATGGTCAGATGTGCGCTAACTGTGTCTACAGATGGTGAATGTTGGAAATGGTGCTTTCTGAGGCCCCTTACAGTTCTTGTTCATCAAGGGAAGAAAGTAAGGGAGACATGGTCAGATGTGCGCTAACTGTGTCTACAGATGGTGAATGTTGGAAAAGGTGCTTTCTGATACTCCTTACAGTTATTGTACATCAAGGGTAGAAAGTAAGGGAGACATGATCAGATGTGCGCTAACTGTGTCTACAGATGGTGAATGTTGGAAATGGTGCTTTCTGAGGCTCCTTACAGTTCTTGTTCATCAAGGGTAGAAAGTAAGGGAGACATGGTCAGATGTGCGCTAACTGTGTCTACAGATGGTGAATGTTGGAAATGGTGCTTTCTGAGGCTCCTTACAGTTCTTGTTCATCAAGGGTAGAAAGTAAGGGAGACATGGTCAGATGTGCGCTAACTGTGTCTACAGATGGTGAATGTTGGAAATGGTGCCTTCTGAGCTCCTTACTGTTCTCCTTCACCTAGGGTAGTGAGTAAGGTAGACGTGTACAGCTGTACGCTAACTATGTCTACAGATGGTGAATGTTGGAAATGGTGCTTTCTGAGGCTCCTTACTGTTCTTGTACATCAAGGGTAGAAAGTGAGGGAGACATGGTCAGATGTGCGCTAACTGTGTCTACAGATGGTGAATGTTGGAAATGGTGCTTTCTGAGGCTCCTTACAGTTCTTGTTCATCAAGGGTAGAAAGTAAGGGAGACATTGTCAGATGTGCGCTAACTGTGTCTACAGATGGTGAATGTTAGAAATGGTGCCTTCTGAGCTCCTTACTGTTCTCCTTCACCTAGGGTAGTGAGTAAGGTAGACGTGTGCAGCTGTACGCTAACTATGTTTACAGATGGTGAATGTTGGAAATGGTGCTTTCTGAGGCTCCTAACAGTTCTTGTTCATCAAGGGTAGAAAGTAAGGGAGACATGGTCAGATGTGCGCTAACTGTGTCTACAGATAGTGAATGTTGGAAATGGTGCTTTATGAGGCTCCTTACAGTTCTTGTTCTTCAAGGGTAGAAAGTAAGGGAGACATGGTCAGATGTGCGCTAACTGTGTCTACAGATGGTGAATGTTGGAAATGGTGCTTTCTGAGGCTCCTTACAGTTCTTGTTCATCAAGGGTAGAAAGCAAGAGAGACATGGTCAGATGTGCGCTAACTGCGTCTACAGATGGACAATGTTGGAATTGGTGCTTTCTGAGGCTCCTTACAGTTCTTGTTCATCAAGGGTAGAAAGTAAGGGAGACATGGTCAGATGTGCGCTAACTGTGTCTACACATGGTGAATGTTGGAAATGGTGCCTTCTGAGCTCCTTACTGTTCTCTTTCACCTATGGTAGTGAGTAAGGTAGACGTGTACAGCTGTACGCTAACTATGTCTACAGATGGTGAATGTTGGAAATGGTGCTTTCTGAGGCTACTTACAGTTCTTGTTCGTCAAGGGTAGAAAGTAAGGGAGACATGGTCAGATGTGCGCTAACTGTGTCTACAGATGGTGAATGTTGGAAATGGTGCTTTCTGAGGCTCCTTACAGTTATTGTTCATCAAGGGTAGAAAGTAAGGGAGACATGGGCAGATGTGCGCTAACTGTGTCTACAGATGGTGAATGTTGGAAATGGTGCCTTCTGAACTCCTTACTGTTCTCCTTCACCTAGGGTAGTGAGTAAGGTAGACGTGTACAGCTGTACGCTAACTATGTCTACAGATGGTGAATGTTGCAAATGGTGCTTTCTGAGGCTCCTTACAGTTCTTGTTCATCAAGGGTAGAAAGTAAGGGAGACATGGTCAGATGTGCGCTAACTGTGTCAACAGATGGTGAATGTTGTAAATGGTGCTTTCTGAGGCTCCTTACAGTTCTTATTCATCAAGGGTAGAAAGTAAGGGAGACATGGTCAGATGTGCGCTAACTGTGTCTACAGATGGTGAATGTTGGAAATTGTGCCTTCTGAGCTCCTTACTGTTCTCCTTCACCTAGGGTAGTGAGTAAGGTAGACGTGTACAGCAGTACGCTAACTATGTCTACAGATGGTGAATGTTGGAAATGGTGCTTTCTGAGGCTCCTTACAGTTCTTGTTCATCAAGGGTAGAAAGTAAGGGAGACATGGTCAGATGTGCGCTAACTGTGTCTACAGATGGTGAATGTTGGAAATGGTGCTTTCTGAGGCTCCTTACAGTTCTTGTTCATCAAGGGTAGAAAGTAAGGGAGACATGGTCAGATGTGCGCTAACTGTGTCTACAGATATTGAATGTTGCAAATGGTGCTTTCTGAGGCTCCTTACAGTTCTTGTTCATCCAGGGTAGAAAGTAAGGGAGACATGGTCAGATGTGCGCTAACTGTGTCTACAGATGGTGAATGTTGGAAATGGTGCTTTTTGAGGCTCCTTACGGTTCTTGTTCATCAAAGGTAGAAAGTAAGGGAGACATGGTCTGATGTGCGCTAACTGTGTCTACAGATGGTGAATGTTGGAAATGGTGCTTTCTGAGGCTCCTTACAGTTCTTGTTCATCAAGGGTAGAAAGTAAGGGAGACATGGTCAGATGTGCGCTAACTGTGTCTACAGATGGTGAATGTTGGAAATGGTGCTTTTTGAGGCTCCTTACAGTTCTTGTTCATCAAGGGTAGAAAGTAAGGGAGACATGGTCAGATGTGCGCTAACTGTGTCTACAGATAGTGAATGTTGGAAATGGTGATTTCTGAGGCTCCTTACAGTTCTTGTTCATCAAGGGTAGAAAGTAAGGGAGACATGGTCAGATGTGCGCTAACTGTGTCTACAGATGGTGAATGTTGGAAATGGTGCCTTCTGAGCTCCTTACTGTTCTCCTTCACATAGGGTAGTGAGTAACGTAGACGTGTACAGCTGTACGGTAACTATGTCTACAGATGGTGAATGTTGGAAATGGTGCTTTCTGAGGCTCCTTACAGTTCTCTTTCATCAAGGGTAGAAAGTAAGGGAGACATGGTCAGATGTGCGCTAACTGTGTCTACAGATGGTGAATGTTGGAAATGGTGCCTTCTGAGCTCCTTACTGTTCTCCTTCACCTAGGGTAGTGAGTAAGGTAGACGTGTACAGCTGTACGCTAACTATGTCTAAGATGGTGAATGTTGGAAATGGTGCTTTTGAGGCTCCTTACAGTTCTTGTTCATCAAGGGTAGAAAGTAAGGGAGACATGGTCAGATGTGCGCTAACTGTGTCTACAGATAGTGAATGTTGGAATTGGTGCTTTCTGAGCTCCTTACAGTTCTTGTTCATCAAGGGTAGAAAGTAAGGGAGACATGGTCAGATGTGCGCTAACTGTGTCTACAGATGGTGAATGTTGGAAATGGTGCTTTTTGAGGCTCCTTACCGTTCTTGTTCATCAAGGGTAGAAAGTAAGGGAGACATGGTCAGATGTGCGCTAACTGTGTCTACAGATAGTGAATGTTGGAAATGGTGCTTTCTGAGGCTCCTTACAGTTCTTGTTCATCAAGGGTAGAAAGTATGGGAGACATGGTCAGATGTGCGCTAACTGTGTCTACAGATGGTGAATGTTGGAAATGGTGCCTTCTGAGCTCCTTACTGTTCTCCTTCACCTAGGGTAGTGAGTAAGGTAGACGTGTACAGCTGTACGCTAACTATGTCTACAGATGGTGAATGTTGGAAATGGTGCTCTCTGAGGCTCCTTACAGTTCTTGTTCATCAAGGGTAGAAAGTAAGGGAGACATGGTCAGATGTGCGCTAACTGTGTCTACAGATAGTGAATGTTGGAAATGGTGCTTTCTGAGGCTCCTTACAGTTCTTGTTCATCAAGGGTAGAAAGTAAGGGAGACATGGTCAGATGTGCGCTAACTGTGTCTACAGATGGTGAATGTTGGAAATGGTGCTTTCTGAGGGTCCTTACAGTTCTTGTTCATCAAAGGTAGAAAGTAAGGGAGACATGGTCAGATGTGCGCTAACTGTGTCTACAGATGGTGAATGTTGGAAATGGTGCTTTCTGAGGCTCCTTACAGTTCTTGTTCATCAAGGGTAGAAAGTAAGGGAGACATGGTCAGATGTGCGCTAACTGTGTCTACAGATGGTGAATGTTGGAAATGGTGCTTTCTGAGGCTCCTTACAGTTCTTGTTCATCAAGGGTAGAAAGTAAGGGAGACATGGTCAGATGTGCGCTAACTGTGTCTACAGATAGTGAATGTTGGAAATGGTGCTCTCTGAGGCTCCTTACAGTTCTTGTTCATCAAGGGTAGAAAGTAAGGGAGACAAGGTCAGATGTGCGCTAACTGTGTCTACAGATGGTGAATGTTGGAAATGGTGCCTTCTGAGATCCTTACTGTTCTCCTTCACCTAGGGTAGTGAGTAAGGTAGACGTGTACAGCTGTACGCTAACTATGTCTACAGATGGTGAATGTAGGAAATGGTACTTTCTGAGGCTCCTTACAGTTCTTGTTCATCAAGGGTAGAAAGTAATGGAGACATGGTCAGATGTGCGCTAACTGTGTCTACAGATAGTGAATGTTGGAAATGGTGCTTTCTGAGGCTCCTTACAGTTCTTGTTCATCAAGGGTAGAAAGTAAGGGAGGCATGGTCAGATGTGCGCTAACTGTGTCTACAGATGGTGAATGTTGGAAATGGTGCCTTCTGAGCTCCTTACTGTTCTCCTTCACCTAGGGTAGTGAGTAAGGTAGACGTGTACAGCTGTACGCTAACTATGTCTACAGATGGTGAATGTTGGAAATGGTGCTTTCTAAGGCTCCTTACAGTTCCTGTTCATCAAGGGTAGAAAGTAAGGGAGACATGGTCAGATGTGCGCTAACTGTGTCTACAGATGGTGAATGTTGGAAAAGGTGCTTTCTGAGGCTCCTTACAGTTCTTGTTCATCAAGGGTAGAAAGTAAGGGAGACATGGTCAGATGTGCGCTAACTGTGTCTACAGATGGTGAACGTTGGAAATGGTGCTTTCTGAGGCTCCTTACAGTTCTTGTTCATCAAGGGTAGAAAGTAAGGGAGACATGGTCAGATGTGCGCTAACTGTGTCTACAGATGGTGAATGTTAGAAATGGTGCTTTCTGAGGCTCCTTACAGTTCTTGTTCATCAAGGGTAGAAAGTAAGGGAGACATGGTCAGATGTGCGCTAACTGTGTCTACAGATGGTGAATGTCTGAAATGGTGCTTTCTGAGGCTCCTTACAGTTTTTGTTCATCAAGGGTAGAAAGTAAGGGGTGACATGGTCAGATGTGCGCTAACTGTGTCTACAGATGGTGAATGTTGGAAACGGTGCTTTCTGAGGCTCCTTACAGTTCTTGTTCATCAAGGGTAGAAAGTAAGGGAGACATGGTCAGATGTGCGCTAACTGTGTCTACAGATGGTGAATGTTGGAAATGGTGCCTTCTGAGCTCCTTACTGTTCTCCTTCACCTAGGGTAGTGAGTAAGGTAGACGTGTACTGCTGTACGCTAACTATGTCTACAGATGGTGAATGTTGGAAATAGTGCTTTCTGAGGCTCCTTACAGTTCTTGTTCATCAAGGGTAGAAAGTAAGGGACACATGGTCAGATGTGTGCTAACTGTGTCTACAGATGGTGAATGTTGGAAATGGTGCTTACTGAGGCTCCTTACAGTTCTTGTTCATCAAAGGTAGAAAGTAAGGGAGACATGGTCAGATGTGCGCTAACTGTGTCTACAGATGGTGAATGTTGGAAATGGTGCTTTCTGAGGCTCCTTACAGTTCTTGTTCATCAAGGGTAGAAAGTAAGGGAGACATGGTCAGATGTGCGCTAACTATGTCTACAGATGGTGAATGTTGGAAATGGTGCTTTCTGAGGCTCCTTACAGTTCTTGTTCATCAAGGGTAGAAAGTAAGGGACACATGGTCAGATGTGTGCTAACTGTGTCTACAGATGGTGAATGTTGGAAATGGTGCTTACTGATTCTCCTTACAGTTCTTGTTCATCAAAGGTAGAAAGTAAGGGAGACATGGTCAGATGTGCGCTAACTGTGTCTACAGATGGTGAATGTTGGAAATGGTGCTTTCTGAGGCTCCTTACAGTTCTTGTTCATCAAGGGTAGAAAGTAAGGGAGACATGGTCAGATGTGCGCTAACTATGTCTACAGATGGTGAATGTTGGAAATGGTACTTTCTGAGGCTCCTTACAGTTCTTGTTCATCAAGGGTAGAAAGTAAGGGAGACATGGTCAGATGTGCGCTAACTGTGTCTACAGATGGTGAATGTTGGAAATGGTGTCTTCTGAGCTCCTTACTGTTCTCCTTCTCCTAGGGTAGTGAGTAAGGTAGACGTGTACAGCTGTACGCTAACTATGTCTACAGATGGTGAATGTTGGAAATGGTGCTTTCTGAGGCTCCTTACAGTTCTTGTTCATCAAGGGTAGAAAGTAAGGGAGACATGGTCAGATGTGCGCTAACTGTGTCTACAGATAGTAAATGTTGGAAATGGTGCTTTCTGCGGCTCCTTACAGTTCTTGTTCATCAAGGGTAGAAAGTAAGGGAGACATGGTCAGAGATGCGGTAACTGTGTCTACAGATGGTGAATGTTGGAAATGGTGCTTTCTGAGGCTCCTTACAGTTCTTGTTCATCAAGGGTAGAAAGTAAGGGAGACATGGTCAGATGTGCGCTAACTGTGTCTACAGATGGTGAATGTTGGAAATGGTGCCTTCTGAGCTCCTTACTGTTCTCCTTCACCTAGGGTAGTGAGTAAGGTAGACGTGTACAGCTGTACGCTAACTATGTCTACAGATGGTGAATGTTGGAAATGGTGCTTTATGAGGCTCCTTACAGTTCTTGTTCATCAAGGGTAGAAAGTAAGGGAGACATGACAGATGTGCGCTAACTGTGTCTACAGATAGTGAATGTTGGAAATGGTGCTTTCTGAGGCCCCTGAAACTTCTTGTTCATCAAGGGTAGATAGTAAGGGAGACATGGTCAGATGTGCGCTAACAGTGTTTACAGATGGTGAATGTTGGAAATGGTGCTTTCTGAGGCTCCTTACAGTTCTTGTTCATCAAGGGTAGAAAGTAAGGGAGACATGGTCAGATGTGCGCTAACTATGTCTACAGATGGTGAATGTTGGAAATGGTGCCTTCTGAGCTCCTTACTGTTCTCCTTCACCTAGGGTAGTGAGTAAGGTAGACGTGTACAGCTGTACGCTAACTATGTCTACAGATGGTGAATGTTGGAAATGGTGCTTTCTGAGGCTCCTTACAGTTCTTGTTCATCAAGGGTAGAAAGTAAGGGAGACATGGTCAGATGTGCGCTAACTGTGTCTACAGATGGTGAATGTTGGAAATGGTGCCTCCTGAGCTCCTTACTGTTCTCCTTCACCTAGGTTAGTGAGTAAGGTAGACGTGTACAGCTGTACGCTAACTATGTCTACAGATGGTGAATGTTGGAAATGGTGCTTTCTGAGGCTCCTTACAGTTCTTGTTCATCAAGGGTAGGAAGTAAGGGAGACATGGTCAGATGTGCGCTAACTGTGTCTACAGATAGTGAATGTTGGAAACGGTGCTTTCTGAGGCTCCTTACAGTTCTTGTTCATCAAGGGTAGAAAGTAAGGGAGACATGGTCAGATGTGCGCTAAATGTGTCTACAGATGGTGAATGTTGGAAATGGTGCTTTCTGAGGCTCCTTACAGTTCTTGTTCATCAAGGGTAGAAAGTAAGGGAGACATGGTCAGATGTGCGCTAACTGTGTCTACAGATGGTGAATGTTGGAAATGGTGCCTCCTGAGCTCCTTACTGTTCTCCTTCACCTAGGTTAGTGAGTAAGGTAGACGTGTACAGCTGTACGCTAACTATGTCTACAGATGGTGAATGTAGGAAATGGTGCTTTCTGAGGCTCCTTACAGTTCTTGTTCATCAAGGGTAGGAAGTAAGGGAGACATGGTCAGATGTGCGCTAACTGTGTCTACAGATAGTGAATGTTGGAAATGGTGCTTTCTGAGGCTCCTTACAGTTCTTGTTCATCAAGGGTAGAAAGTAAGGGAGACATGGTCAGATGTGCGCTAAATGTGTCTACAGATGGTGAATGTTGGAAATGGTGCTTTCTGAGGCTCCTTACAGTTCTTGTTCATCAAGGGTAGAAAGTAAGGGAGACATGGTCAGATGTGCGCTAACTGTGTCTGCAGATAGTGAATGTTGGAAATGGTGCTTTCTGAGGCTCCTTACAGATCTTGTTCATCGAGGGTAGAAAGTAAGGGAGACATGGTCAGATGTGCGCTAACTGTGTCTACAGATGGTGAATGTTGGAAATGGTGCTTTCTGAGGCTCCTTACAGTTCTTGTTCATCAAGGGTAGAAAGTAAGGGAGACATGGTCAGATGTGCGCTAACTGTGTCTACAGATGGTGAATGTTGGAAATGGTGCTTTCTGAGGCTCCTTACAGTTCTTGTTCAGCAAGATAGAAAGTAAGGGAGACATGGTCAGATGTGCGCTAACTGTGTACAGATGGTGAATGTTGGAAATTGTGCCTTCTGAGCTCCTTACTGTTCTCCTTCACCTAGGGTAGTGAGTAAGGTAGACGTGTACAGCTGTACGCTAACTATGTCTACAGGTGGTGAATGTTGGAAATGGTGCTTTCTGAGGCTCCTTACAGTTCTTGTTCATCAAGGGTAGAAAGTAAGGTAGACATGGTCAGATGTGCGCTAACTGTGTCTACAGATGGTGAATGTTGGAAATGGTGCCTTCTGAGCTCCTTACTGTTCTCCTTCACCTAGGGTAGTGAGTAAGGTAGACGTGTACAGCTGTACGCTAACTATGTCTACAGATGGTGAATGTTGGAAATGGTGCTTTCTGAGGCTCCTTACAGTTCTTGTTCATCAAGGGTAGAAATTAAGGGAGACATGGTCAGATGTGCGCTAACTGTGTCTACAGATGGTGAATGTTGGAAATGGTGCCTTCTGAGCTCCTTACTGTTCTCCTTCACCTAGGGTAGTGAGTAAGGTAGACGTGTACAGCTGTACGCTAACTATGTCTACAGATGGTGAATGTTGGAAATGGTGCTTTCTGAGGCACCTTACAGTTCTTGTTCATCAAGGCTAGAAAGTAAGGGAGACATGGTCAGATGCTCGCTAACTGTGTCTACAGATGGTGAATGTTGGAAATGGTGCCTTCTGAGGCTCCTTGCAGTTCTTGTTCATCAAGGGTAGAAAGTAAGGGAGACATGGTCAGATGTGCGCTAACTGTGTCTACAGATGGTGAATGTTGGAAATGGTGCTTTCTGAGGCTCCTTACAGTTCTTGTTCATCAAAGGTAGAAAGTAAGGGAGACATGGTCAGATGTGCGCTAACTGTGTCTACAGATGGTGAATGTTGGAAATGGTGCCTTCTGAGCTCCTTACTGTTCTCCTTCATCTAGGGTAGTGAGTAAGGTAGACGTGTACAGCTGTACGCTAACTATGTCTACAGATGGTGAATGTTGGAAATGGTGCTTTCTGAGGCTCCTTACAGTTCTTGTTCATCAAGGGTAGAAAGTAAGGGACACATGGTCAGATGTGCGCTAACTGTGTCTACAGATGGTGAATGTTGGAAATGGTGCTTTCTGAGGCTCCTTACAGTTCTTGTTCATCAAGGGTAGAAAGTAAGGGAGACATGGTCAGATGTGCGCTAACTGTGTCTACAGATGGTGAATGTTGGAAATGGTGCCTTCTGAGCTCCTTACTGTTCTCCTTCACCTAGGGTAGTGAGTAAGGTAGACGTGTACAGCTGTACGCTAACTATGTCTACAGATGGTGAATGTTGGAAATGGTGCTTTCTGAGGCTCCTTACAGTTGCTGTTCATCAAGGGTAGAAAGTAAGGGAGACATGGTCAGATGTGCGCTAACTGTGTCTACAGTTGGTGAATGTTGGAAATGGTGCTTTCTGAGGCTCCTTACAGTTCTTGTTCATCAAGGGTACAAAGTAAGGGAGACATGGTCAGATGTGCGCTAATTGTGTCTACAGATGGTGAATGTAGGAAATGGTGCTTTCTGAGGCTCCTTACAGTTCTTGTTCATCAAGTTTAGAAAGTAAGGGAGACATGGTGAGATGTGCGCTAACTGTGTCTACAGATGGTGAATGTTGTAAATGGTGCCTTCTGAGCTCTTTACTGTTCTCCTTCACCTAGGGTACTGAGTAAGGTAGACGTGTACAGCTGAACGCTAACTATGTCTACAGATGGTGAATGTTGGAAATGGTGCTTTCTGAGGCTCCTTACAGATCTTGTATATCAAGGGTAGAAAGTAAGGGAGACATGGTCAGATGTGCGCTAACTGTGTCTACAGATGGTGAATGTTGGAAATGGTGCCTTCTGAGCTCCTTACTGTTCTCCTTCACACTGGGTAGTGAGTAAGGTAGACGTGTACAGCTGTACGCTAACTATGTCTACAGATGGAGAATGTTGGAAATGGTGCTTTCTGAGCCTCCCTGCAGTTCTTGTTCATCAAGGGTAGAAAGTATGGGAGACATGGTCAGATGTGCGCTAACTGTGTCTACAGATGGTGAATGTTGGAAATGGTGCTTTCTGAGGCTCCTTACAGTTCTTGTTCATCAAAGGTAGAAAGTAAGGCAGACATGGTCTGATGTGCGCTAACTGTGTCTACAGATGGTGAATGTTGGTAATGGTGCCTTCTGAGCTCCTTACTGTTCTCCTTCACCTAGGGTAGTGAGTAAGGTAGACGTGTACAGCTGTACGCTAACTATGTCTACAGATGGTGAATGTTGGAAATGGTGCTTTCTGAGGCTCCTTACAGTTCTTGTTCATCAAGGGTAGAAAGTAAGGGAGACATGGTCAGATGCGCGCTAACTGTGTCTACAGATGGTGAATGTTGGAAATGGTGCTTTCTGAGGCTCCTTACAGTTCTTCTTCATCAAAGGTAGAAAGTAAGGGAGACATGGTCAGATGTGCGCTAACTGTGTCTACAGATGGTGAATGTTGGAAATGGTGCTTTCTGAGGCTCCTTACAGTTCTTGTTCATCAAGGGTAGAAAGTAAGGGAGACATGGTCAGATGTGCGCTGACTGTGTCTACAGATGGTGAATGTTGGAAATGGTGCTTTCTGAAGCTCCTTACAGTTCTTGTTCATCAAGGGTAGAAAGTAAGGGAGACATGGTGAGATGTGCGCTGACTGTGTCTACAGATGGTGAATGTTGAAATGGTGCTTTCTGAGGCTCCTTACAGTTCTTGTTCATCAAGGGTAGAAAGTTAGGGAGACATGGTCAGATGTGCGCTAACTGTGTCTACAGATGGTGAATGTTGGAAATGGTGCTTTCTGAGGCTCCTTACAGTTCTTGTTCATCAAGGGTAGAAAGTAAGGGAGACATGGTCAGATGTGCGCTAACTGTGTCTACAGATGGTGGATGTTGGAAATGGTGCTTTTTGAGGCTCCTAACAGTTCTTGTTCATCAAGGGTAGAAAGTATGGGAGACATGGTGAGATGTGCGCTGACTGTGTCTACAGATGGTGAATGTTGGAAATGGTGCTTTCTGAGGCTCCTTACAGTTCTTGTTCATCAAGGGTAGAAAGTAAGGGAGACATGGTCAGATGTGCGCTAACTGTGTCTACAGATGGTGAATGTTGGAAATGGTGCCTTCTGAGCTCCTTACTGTTCTCCTTCACCTAAGGTAGACGTGTACAGCTGTACGCTAACTATGTCTACAGATGGTGAATGTTGGAAATGCTGCTTTCTGAGGCTCCTTACAGATCTTGTATATCAAGGGTAGAAAGTAAGGGAGACATGGTCAGATGTGCGCTAACTGTGTCTACAGATGGTGAATGTTGGAAATGGTGCCTTCTGAGCTCCTTACTGTTCTCCTTCACCTAGGGTAGTGAGTAAGGTAGACGTGTACAGCTGTACGCTAACTATGTCTACAGATGGTGAATGTTGGAAATGCTGCTTTCTGAGGCTCCTTACAGTTCTTGTTCATCAAGGGTAGAAAGTAAGGGAGACATGGTCAGATGTGCGCTAACTGTGTCTACAGATAGTGAATGTTGGAAATGGTGCTTTCTGAGGCTCCTTACAGTTTTTGTTCATCAAGGGTAGAAAGTAAGGGAGACATGGTCAGATGTGCGCTAATTGTGTCTACAGATGGTGAATGTTGGAAATGGTGCCTTCTGAGCTCCTTACTGTTCTCCTTCACCTATGGTAGTGAGTAAGGTAGACGTGTACAGCTGTACGCTAACTATGTCTAAAAATGGTGAATGTTGGAAATGGTGCTTTCTGAGGCTCCTTACAGTTCTTGTTCATCAAGGGTAGAAAGTAAGGGAGACATGGTCAGATATGCGCTAACTGTGTCTACAGATGGTGAATGTTGGAAATGGTGCCTTCTGAGCTCCTTACTGTTCTCCTTCACCTAGGGTAGTGAGTAAGATAGACGTGTACAGCTGTACGCTAACTATGTCTACAGATGGTGAATGTTGGAAATGGTGCTTTCTGAGGCTCAATACAGTTCTTGTTCATCAAGGGTAGAAAGTAAGGGAGACATGGTCAGATGTGCGCTAACTGTGTCTACAAATGGTGAATGTTGGAAATGGTTCTTTCTGAGGCTCCTTACAGTTCTTGTTTATCAAGGGTACAAAGTAAGGGAGACATGGTCAGATGTGCGCTAACTGTGTCTACAGATGGTGACTGTTGGAAACGGTGCTTTCTTAGGCTCCTTACAGTTCTTGTTCATCAAGGGTAGAAAGTAAGGGAGACATGGTCAGATGTGCGCTAACTGTGTCTACAGATGGTGAATGTTGGAAATGGTGCCTTCTGAGCTCCTTACTGTTCTCCTTCACCTAGGGTAGTCAGTAAGGTAGACGTGTACAGCTGTACGCTAACTATGTCTAAAAATGGTGAATGT
Source organism: Schistocerca serialis cubense (assembly GCF_023864345.2). Lineage (NCBI taxonomy): Eukaryota > Metazoa > Arthropoda > Insecta > Orthoptera > Acrididae > Schistocerca > Schistocerca serialis. Next base: position 13,854,740 of record NW_026047573.1, read on the forward strand.
TGGAAATGGTGCTTTCTGAGGCTCCTTACAGTTCTTGTTCATCAAGGGTAGAAAGTAAGGGAGACATGGTCAGATGTGCGCTAACTGTGTCTACAGATGGTGAATGTTGGAAATGGTGCCTTCTGAGCTCCTTACTGTTCTCCTTCACCTAGGGTAGTGAGTAACGTAGACGTGTACAGCTGTACGCTAACTATGTCTACAGATGGTGAATGTTGGAAATGGTGCTTTCTGAGGCTCAATACAGTTCTTGTTCATCAAGGGTAGAAAGTAAGGGAGACATGGTCAGATGTGCGCTAACTGTGTCTACAGATGGTGAATGTTGGAAATGATGCTTTCTGAGGCTCCTTACAGTTCTTGTTCATCAAGGTTAGAAAGTAAGGGAGACATGGTCAGATGTGCGCTAACTGTTTCTACAGATGGTGAATGTTGTAAATGGTGCTTTCTGAGGCTCCTTACAATTCTTGTTCATCAAGGGTAGAAAGTAAGGGAGACATTGTCAGATGTGCGCTAACTGTGTCTACAGATAGTGAATGTTGGTAATGGTGCTTTCTGAGGCTCCTTACAGTTCTTGTTCATCAATTGTAGAAAGTAAGGGAGACATGGTCAGATGTGCGCTAACTGTGTCTACAGATGGTAAATGTTTTAAATGGTGCTTTCTGAAGCTCCTTACAGTTCTTGTTCATCAAGGGTAGAAAGTAAGGGAGACATGGTCAGATGTGCGCTAACTGTGTCTACAGATGGTGAATGTTGGAAATGATGCTTTCTGAGGCTCCTTACAGTTGTTGTTCATCAAGGGTAGAAAGTAAGGGGGACATGGTCAGATGTGCGCTAACTGTGTCTACAGATGGTGAATGTTGGAAATGGTGCTTTCTGAGGCTCCTTACAGTTCTTGTTCATCAATGGTAGAAAGTAAGGGAGACATGGTCAGATGTGCGCTAACTGTGTCTACAGATGGTGAATGTTGGAAATGGTGCTTTCTGAGCTCCTTACTGTTCTCCTTCACCTAGGGTAGTGAGTAACGTAGACGTGTACAGCTGTACGCTAACTATGTCTACAGATGGTGAATGTTGGAAATGGTGCTTTCTGAGGCTCAATACAGTTCTTGTTCATCAAGGGTAGAAAGTAAGGGAGACATGGTCAGATGTGCGCTAACTGTGTCTACAGATGGTGAATGTTGGAAATGATGCTTTCTGAGGCTCCTTACAGTTCTTGTTCATCAAGGGTAGAAAGTAAGGGAGACATGGTCAGATGTGCGCTAACTGTGTCTACAGATGGTGAATGTTGGAAATGGTGCTTTCTGAGGCTCCTTACAGTTCTTGTTCATCAAGGGTAGAAAGTAAGGGACACATGGTCAGATGTGCGCTAACTGTGTCTACAGATGGTGAATGTTGGAAATGGTGCTTTCTGAGGCTCCTTACAATTCTTGTTCATCAAGGGTAGAAAGTAAGGGAGACATGGAGAGATGTGCGCTAACTGTGTCTACAGATGGTGAATGTTGGAAATGGTGCCTTCTGAGCTCCTTACTGTTCTCCTTCACCTAGGGTGCTGAGTAAGGTAGACGTGTACAGCTGTACGCTAACTATGTCTACAGATGGTGAATGTTGGAAATGGTGCTTTCTGAGGCTCTTTACAGTTCTTGTTCATCAAGGATAGAAAGTAAGGGAGACATGGTCAGATGTGCACTAACTGTGCCTACAGATGGTGAATGTTGGAAATGGTGCTTTCTGAGGCTCCTAACAGTTCTTGTTCATCAAGGGTAGAAAGTAAGGGAGACATGGTCAGATGTGCGCTAACTGTGTCTACAGATGGTGAATGTTGGAAATGGTGCTTTCTGAGGCTCCTTACAGTTCTTGTTCATCAAGGGTAGAAACTAAGGGAGACATGGTCAGATGTGCGCTAACTGTGTCTACAGATAGTGAATGTTGGAAATGGTGCTTTCTGAGGCTCCTTACAGATCTTGTTCATCAAGGGTAGAAAGTAAGGGAGACATGGTCAGATGTGCGCTAACTGTGTCTACAGATGGTAAATGTTTTAAATGGTGCTTTCTGAAGCTCCTTACAGTTCTTGTTCATCAAGGGTAGAAAGTAAGGGAGACATGGTCAGATGTGCGCTAACTGTGTCTACAGATGGTGAATGTTGGAAATGATGCTTTCTGAGGCTCCTTACAGTTGTTGTTCATCAAGGGTAGAAAGTAAGGGAGACATGGTCAGATGTGCGCTAACTGTGTCTACAGATGGTGAATGTTGGAAATGGTGCTTTCTGAGGCTCCTTAAAGTCTTGTTCATCAATGGTAGAAAGTAAGGGAGACATGGTCAGATGTGCGCTAACTGTGTCTACAGATGGTGAACGTTGAAAATGGTGCCTTCTGAGCTCCTTACTGTTCTCCTTCACCTATGGTAGTGAGTAAGGTAGACGTGTACAGCTGTACGCTAACTATCTCTACAGATGGTGAATGTTGGAAATGGTGCTTTCTGAGGCTCCTTACAGTTCTTGTTCATCAAGGGTAGAAAGTAAGGGAGACATGGTCAGATGTGCGCTAACTGTGTCTACAGATGGTGAATGTTGGAAATGGTGCTTTCTGAGGCTCCTTACAGTTCTTGTTCATCAAGGGTAGAAAGTAAGGGAGACATGGTCAGATGTTCGCTAACTGTGTCTACAGATGGTGAATGTTGGAAATGGTGCCTTCTGAGCTCCTTACTGTTCTCCTTCACCTAGGGTAGTGAGTAAGGTAGACGTGTACAGCTGTACGCTAACTATGTCTACAGATGGTGAATGTTGGAAATGGTGCTTTCTGAGGCTCAATACAGTTCTTGCTCATCAAGGGTAGAAAGTAAGGGAGACATGGTCAGATGTGCGCTAACTGTGTCTACAGATGGTGAATGTTGGAAATGATGCTTTCTGAGGCTCCTTACAGTTCTTGTTCATCAAGGGTAGAAAGTAAGGGAGACATGGTGAGTTGTGCACTAACTGTGTCTACATATGGTGAATGTTGGAAATGGTGCTTTCTGAGGCTCCTTACAGTTCTGTTCATCAAGGGTAGAAAGTAACGGAGACATGGTCAGATGTGCGCTAACTGTGTCTACAGATTGTGAATGTTGGAAATGGTGCTTTCTGAGGCTCCTTACAGTTCTTGTTCATCAAGGGTAGAAAGTAAGGGAGACATGGTCAGATGTGTGCTAACTGTGTCTACAGATGGTAAATGTTTTAAATTGTGCTTTCTCAGGCTCCTTACAGTTCTTGTTCATCAAGGGTAGAAAGTAAGGGAGACATGGTCAGATGTGCGCTAACTGTGTCTACAGATGGTGAATGTTGGAAATGGTGCCTTCTGAGCTCCTTACTGTTTTCCTTCACCTAGGGTAGTGAGTAAGGTAGACGTGTACAGCTGTACGCTAACTATGTCTACAGATGGTGAATGTTGGAAATGGTGCTTTCTGAGGCTCCTTACAGTTCTTGTTCATCAAGGGTAGAAAGTTAGGGAGACATGGTCAGATGTGCGCTAACTGTGTCTACAGATGGTAATTGTTGGAAATGGTGCTTTCTGAGGCTCCTTACAGTTCTTGTTCATCAAGGGTAGAAAGTAAGGGAGACATGGTCAGATGTGCGCTAACTGTGTCTACAGATGGTGAATGTTATAAATGGTGCCTTCTGAGCTCCTTACTGTTCTCCTTCACCTAGGGTAGTGAGTAAGGTAGACGTGTACAGCTGTACGCTAACTATGTCTACAGATGGTGAATGTTGGAAATGGTGCTTTCTGAGGCTCCTTACAGTTCTTGTTCATCAAGGGTAGAAAGTAAGGGAGATATGGTCAGATGTGCGCTAACTGTATCTACAGATGGTGAATGTTGGAAATGGTGCTTTCTGAGGCTCCTTACAGTTCTTGTTCATCAAGGGTAGAAAGTAAGGGAGACATGGTCAGATGTGCGCTAACTGTGTCTACAGATGGTGAATGTTGGAAATGGTGCTTTCTGAGGCTCCTTACAGTTCTTGTTCATCAAGGGTAGAAAGTAAGGGAGACATGGTCAGATGTGCGCTAACTGTGTCTACAGATGCTGAATGTTGGAAATGGTGCTTTCTGAAGCTCCTTACAGTTCTTGTTCATCAAGGGTAGAAAGTAAGGGAGACATGGTCAGATGTGCGCTAACTGTGTCTACAGATGGTGAATGTTGGAAATGGTGCTTTCTGAGCTCCTTACTTTTCTCCTTCACCTAGGGTAGTGAGTAACGTAGACGTGTACAGCTGTACGCTAACTATGTCTACAGATGGTGAATGTTGGAAATGGTGCTTTCTGAGGCTCAATACAGTTCTTGTTCATCAAGGGTAGAAAGTAAGGGAGACATGGTCAGATGTGCGCTAACTGTGTCTACAGATGGTGAATGTTGGAAATGATGCTTTCTGAGGCTCCTTACAGTTCTTGTTCATCAAGGGTAGAAAGTAAGGGAGACATGGTCAGATGTGCGCTAACTGTGTCTACAGATGGTGAATGTTGGAAATGGTGCTTTCTGAGGCTCCTTACAGTTCTTGTTCATCAAGGGTAGAAAGTAAGGGACACATGGTCAGATGTGCGCTAACTGTGTCTACAGATGGTGAATGTTGGAAATGGTGCTTTCTGAGGCTCTTTACAATTCTTTTTCATAAAGGGTAGAAAGTAAGGGAGACATGGTGAGATGTGCGCTAACTGTGTCTACAGATGGTGAATGTTGGAAATGGTGCCTTCTGAGCTCCTTACTGTTCTCCTTCACCTAGGGTACTGAGTAAGGTAGACGTGTACAGCTGTACGCTAACTATGTCTATAGATGGTGAATGTTGGAAATGGTGCTTTCTGAGGCTCTTTACAGTTCTTGTTCATCAAGGATAGAAAGTAAGGGAGGCATGGTCAGATGTGCACTAACTGTGCCTACAGATGGTGAATGTTGGAAATGGTGCTTTCTGAGGCTCCTAACAGTTCTTGTTCATCAAGGGTAGAAAGTAAGGGAGACATGGTCAGATGTGCGCTAACTGTGTCTACAGATGGTGAATGTTGGAAATGGTGCTTTCTGAGGCTCCTTACAGTTCTTGTTCATCAAGGGTAGAAACTAAGGGAGACATGGTCAGATGTGCGCTAACTGTGTCTACAGATAGTGAATGTTGGAAATGGTGCTTTCTGAGGCTCCTTACAGATCTTGTTCATCAAGGGTAGAAAGTAAGGGAGACATGGTCAGATGTGCGCTAACTGTGTCTACAGATGGTGAATGTTGGAAATGGTGCTTTCTGAGGCTCCTTAAAGTTCTTGTTCATCAATGGTAGAAAGTAAGGGAGACATGGTCAGATGTGCGCTAACTGTGTCTACAGATGGTGAACGTTGAAAATGGTGCCTTCTGAGCTCCTTACTGTTCTCCTTCACCTAGGGTAGTGAGTAAGGTAGACGTGTACAGCTGTACGCTAACTATCTCTACAGATGGTGAATGTTGGAAATGGTGCTTTCTGAGGCTCCTTACAGTTCTTGTTCATCAAGGGTAGAAAGTAAGGGAGACGTGGTCAGATGTGCGCTAACTGTGTCTACAGATGGTGAATGTTGGAAATGGTGCTTTCTGAGGCTCCTTACAGTTCTTGTTCATCAAGGGTAGAAAGTAAGGGAGACATGGTCAGATGTTCGCTAACTGTGTCTACAGATGGTGAATGTTGGAAATGGTGCCTTCTGAGCTCCTTACTGTTCTCCTTCACCTAGGGTAGTGAGTAAGGTAGACGTGTACAGCTGTACGCTAACTATGTCTACAGATGGTGAATGTTGGAAATGGTGCTTTCTGAGGCTCAATACAGTTCTTGTTCATCAAGGGTAGAAAGTAAGGGAGACATGGTCAGATGTGCGCTAACTGTGTCTACAGATGGTGAATGTTGGAAATGATGCTTTCTGAGGCTCCTTACAGTTCTTGTTCATCAAGGGTAGAAAGTAAGGGAGACATGGTGAGTTGTGCGCTAACTGTGTCTACAGATGGTGAATGTTGGAAATGGTGCTTTCTGAGGCTCCTTACAGTTCTGTTCATCAAGGGTAGAAAGTAAGGGAGACATGGTCAGATGTGCGCTAACTGTGTCTACAGATAGTGAATGTTGGAAATGGTGCTTTCTGAGGCTCCTTACAGTTCTTGTTCATCAAGGGTAGAAAGTAAGGGAGACATGGTCAGATGTGTGCTAACTGTGTCTACAGATGGTAAATGTTTTAAATGGTGCTTTCTCAGGCTCCTTACAGTTCTTGTTCATCAAGGGTAGAAAGTAAGGGAGACATGGTCAGATGTGCGCTAACTGTGTCTACAGATGGTGAATGTTGGAAATGGTGCCTTCTGAGCTCCTTACTGTTTTCCTTCACCTAGGGTAGTGAGTAAGGTAGACGTGTACAGCTGTACGCTAACTATGTCTACAGATGGTGAATGTTGGAAATGGTGCTTTCTGAGGCTCCTTACAGTTCTTGTTCATCAAGGGTAGAAAGTTAGGGAGACATGGTCAGATGTGCGCTAACTGTGTCTACAGATGGTAATTGTTGGAAATGGTGCTTTCTGAGGCTCCTTACAGTTCTTGTTCATCAAGGGTAGAAAGTAAGGGAGACATGGTCAGATGTGCGCTAACTGTGTCTACAGATGGTGAATGTTGGAAATGGTGCCTTCTGAGCTCCTTACTGTTCTCCTTCACCTAGGGTAGTGAGTAAGGTAGACGTGTACAGCTGTACGCTGACTATGTCTACAGATGATGAAAGTTGGAAATGGTGCTTTCTGAGGCTCCTTACAGTTCTTGTTCATCAAGGGTAGAAAGTAAGGGAGACATGGTCAGATGTGCGCTAACTGTGTCTACAGATAGTGAATGTTGGAAATGGTGCTTTCTGAGGCTCCTTACAGTTCTTGTTCATCAAGGGTAGAAAGTAAGGGAGACATGGTCAGATGTGCGCTAACTGTGTCTACAGATGGTGAATGTTGGAAATGGTGCCTTCTGAGCTCCTTACTGTTCTCCTTCACCTAGGGTAGTGAGTAAGGTAGACGTGTACAGCTGTACGCTAACTATGTCTACAGATGGTGAATGTTGGAAATGGTGCTTTCTGAGTCTCCTTACAGTTCTTGTTCATCAAGGGTAGAAAGTAAAAGGGACATGGTCAGATGTGCGCTAACTGTGTCTACAGATAGTGAATGTTGGAAATGGTGCTTTCTGAGGCTCCTTACAGTTCTTGTTCATCAAGGGTAGAAAGTAAGGGAGACATGGTCAGATGTGCGCTAACTGTGTCTACAGATGGTGAATGTCGGAAATGGTGCTTTCTGAGGCTCCTTACAGTTCTTGTTCATCAAGGGTAGAGCGTAAGGGAGACATGGTCAGATGTGCGCTAACTGTGTCTACAGATGGTGAATGTTGGAAATGGTGCCTTCTGAGCTCCTTACTGTTCTCCTTCACCTAGGGTAGTGAGTAAGGTAGACGTGTACAGCTGTACGCTAACTATGTCTACAGATGGTGAATGTTGGAAATGGTGCTTTCTGAGGCTCCTTACAGTTCTTGTTCATCAAGGGTAGAAAGTAAGGGAGACATGGTCAGATGTGCGCTAACTGTGTCTACAGATGGTGAATGTTGGAAATGGTGCTTTCTGAGGCTCCTTACAGTTCTTGTTCATCAAGGGTAGAAAGTAAGGGAGACATGGTCAGATGTGCGCTAACTGTGTCTACAGATGGTGAATGTTGGAAATGGTGCTTTCTGAGGCTCCTTACAGTTCTTGTTCATAAAGTGTAGAAAGTAAGGGAGACATGGTCAGATGTGCGCTAACTGTGTCTACAGATGGTGAATGTTGGAAATGGTGCCTTCTGAGCACCTTACTGTTCTCCTTCACCTAGGGTAGTGAGTAAGGTAGACGTGTACAGCTGTACGCTAACTATGGCTACACATGGTGAATGTTGGAAATGGTGCTTTCTGAGGCTCCTTACAGTTCTTGTTCTTCAAGAGTAGAAAGTAAGGGAGACATGGTCAGATGTGCGCTAACAGTGTCTACAGATAGTGAATGTTGGAAATGGTGCTTTCTGAGGCTCCTTACAGTTCTTGTTCATCAAGGGTAGAAAGTAAGGGAGACATGGTCAGATGTGCGCTAACTGTGTCTACAGATGGTGAATGTTGGAAATGGTGCCTTCTGAGCTCCTTACTGTTCTCCTTCACCTAGGGTAGTGAGTAAGGTAGACGTGTACAGCTGTACGCTAACTATGTCTACAGATGGTGAATGTTGGAAATGGTGCTTTCTGAGGCTCCTTACAGTTCTTGTTCATCAGGGGTAGAAAGTAAGGGAGACATGGTCAGATGTGCGCTAACTGTGTCTACAGATGGTGAATGTTGGAAAAGGTGCTTTCTGAGGCTCCTTACAGTTCTCGTTCATCAAGGGTAGAAAGTAAGGGAGACATGGTGAGATGTGCACTAACTGTGTCTACAGATGGTGAATGTTGGAAATGGTGCTTTCTGAGGCTCCATACAGTTCTTGTACATCAAGGGTAGAAAGTAAGGGAGACATAGTCAGATGTGCGCTAACTGTGTTTACAGATGGTGAATGTTGGAAATGGTGCTTTCTGAGGCTCCTTACAGTTCTTGATCATCAAGGGTAGAAAGTAAAGAAGACATGGTCAGATGTGCGCTAACTGTGTCTGCAGATGGTGAATGTTGGAAATGGTGCTTTCTGAGCTCCTTACTGTTGTCCTTCACCTAGGGTAGTGAGTAAGGTAACGTGTACAGCTGTACGCTAACTATGTCTACATATGGTGAATGTTGGAAATGGTGCTTTCTGAGGCTCCTTACAGTTCTTGTTCATCAAGGGTAGAAAGTATGGGAGACATGGTCAGATGTGCACTAACTGTGTCTACAGATGGTGAATGTTGGAAATGGTGCTTTTTGAGGCTCCTTCCAGTTCTTGTTCATCAAGGGTAGAAAGTAAGGGAGACATGGTCAGATGTGCGCTAACTGTGTCTACAGATGGTGAATGTTGGAAATGGTGCTTTCTGAGGCTCCTTACAGTTCTTGTTCATCAAGGGTAGAAAGTAAGGGAGACATGGTCAGATGTGCGCTAACTGTGTCTACAGATGGTGAATGTTGGAAATGGTGCTTTCTGAGGCTCCTTACAGTTCTTGTTCATCAAGGGTAGAAAGTAAGGGAGACATGGTCAGATGTGCGCTAACTGTGTCTACAGATGGTGAATGTTGGAAATGGCGCCTTCTGAGCTCCTTACTGTTCTCCTTCACCTAAGGTAGTGAGTAAGGTAGACGTGTACAGCTGTACGCTAACTATGTTTACAGATGGTGAATGTTGGAAATGGTGCTTTCTAAGGCTCCTTACAGTTCTTGTTCATCAAGGGTAGAAAGTAAGGGAGACATGGTCAGATGTGCGCTAACTGTGTCTACAGATGGTGAATGTTGGAAATGGTGCTTTCTGAGGCTCCTTACAGTTCTTCTTCATCAAGGGTAGAAAGTAAGGGAGACATGGTCAGATGTGTGCTAACTTTGTCTACAGATGGTGAATGTTGGAAATGGTGCCTTCTGAGCTCCTTACTGTTCTCCTTCACCTAGGGTAGTGAGTAAGGTACACGTGTACAGCTGTACGCTAACTATGTCTACAGATGGTGAATGTTGGAAATGGTGCTTTCTGAGGCTCCTTACAGTTCTCCTTCACCTAGGGTAGTGAGTAAGGTAGACGTGTACAGCTGTACGCTAACTATGTTTACAGATGGTGAATGTTGGAAATGGTGCTTTCTAAGGCTCCTTACAGTTCTTGTTCATCAAGGGTAGAAAGTAAGGGAGACATGGTCAGATGTGCGCTAACTGTGTCTACAGATAGTGAATGTTGGAAATGGTGCTTTCTGAGGCTCCTTGCAGTTCTTGTTCATCAAGGGTAGAAAGTAAGGGAGACATGGTCAGATGTGCGCTAACTGTGTCTACAGATGGTGAATGTTGGAAATGGTGCTTTCTGTGGCTCCTTACAGTTCTTGTTCATCAAAGGTAAAAAGTAAGGGAGACATGGTCAGATGTGCGCTAACTGTGTCTACAGATGGTGAATGTTGGAAATGGTGCCTTCTGAGCTCCTTACTGCTCTCCTTCACCTAGGGTAGTGAGTAAGGTAGACGTGTACAACTGTACGCTAACTATGTCTACAGATGGTGAATGTTGGAAATGGTGCTTTCTGAGGCTCCTTACAGTTCTTGTTCATCAAGGGTAGAAAGTAAGGGAGACATGGTCAGATGTGCGCTAACTGTGTCTACAGATGGTGAATGTTGGAAATGGTGCTTTCTGAGGCTCCTTACAGATCTTGTTCATCAAGGGTAGAAAGTAAGGGAGACATGGTCAGATGTGCGCTAACTGTGTCTAGAAATGGTGAATGTTGGAAATGGTGCTTTCTGAGGCTCCTTACAGTTCTTGTTCATCAAGGGTAGAAACTAAGGGAGACATGGTCGGATGTGCGCTAACTGTGTCTACAGATGGTGAATGTTGGAAATGGTGCCTTCTGAGCTCCTGACTGTTCTCCTTCACCTAGGGTAGTGAGTAAGGTAGACGTGTACAGCTGTACGCTAACTATGTCTACAGATGGTGAATGTAGGAAATGGTGCTTTCTGAGGCTCTTTACAGTTCTTGTTCAACAAGGGTAGAAAGTAAGGGAGACATGGTCAGATGTGCGCTAACTGTGTCTACAGATGGTGAATGTTGGAAATGGTGCCTTCTGAGCTCCTTACTGTTCTCCTTCACCTAGGGTAGTGAGGAAGGTAGACGTGTACAGCTGTACGCTAACTATGTCTACAGATGGTGAATGTTGGAAATGGTGCTTTCTGAGGCTCCTTACAGTTCTTGTTCATCAAGGGTAGAAAGTAAGGGAGACATGGTTAGATGTGCGCTAACTTTGTCTACAGATGGTGAATGTTGGAAATGGTGCTTTCTGAGGCTCCTTACAGTTCTTGTTCATCAAGGGTAGAAAGTAAGGGAGACATGGTCAGATGTGCGCTAACTGTGTCTACAGATGGTGAATGTTTGAAATGGTGCTTTCTGAGGCTCCTTACAGTTCTTGTTCATCAAGGGTAGAAAGTAAGGGAGACATGGTCAGATGTGCGCTAACTGTGTCTACAGATGGTGAATGTTGGAAATGGTGCCTTCTGAGCTCCTTACTGTTCTCCTTCACCTAGGGTAGTGAGTAAGGTAGACGTGTACAGCTGTACGCTAACTATGTCTACAGATGCTGAATGTTGGAAATGGTGCTTTCTGAGGCTCCTTACTGTTCTTGTTCATCAAGGGTAGAAAGTAAGAGAGACATGGTCAGATGTGCGCTAACTGTGTCTACAGATGGTGAATGTTGGAAATGGTGCTTTCTGAGGCTCCTTACAGTTCTTGTTCATCAAGGGTAGAATGTAAGGGAGACATGGTCAGATGTGCGCTAACTGTGTCTACAGATGGTGAATGTTGGAAATGGTGCTTTCTGAGGCTCCTTACAGTTCTTGTTCATCAAGGGTAGAAAGTAAGGGAGACATGGTCAGATGTGCGCTCACTGTGTCTACAGATGGTGAATGTTGGAAATGGTGCCTTCTGAGCTCCTTACTGTTCTCCTTCACCTAGGGTAGTGAGTAAGGCAGACGTGTACAGCTGTACGCTAACTATGTCTACAGATGGTGAATGTTGGAAATGGTGCTTTCTGAGGCTCCTTACAGTTCTTGTTCATCAAGGGTAGAAAGTAAGGGAGACATGGTCAGATGTGCGCTAACTGTGTCTACAGATGGTGAATGTTGGAAATGGTGCGTTCTGAGGCTCCTTACAGTTCTTGTTCATCAAGGGTAGAAAGTAAGGGAGACATGGTCAGATGTGCGCTAACTGTGTCTACAGTAGGTGAATGTTGGAAATGGTGCTTTCTGAGGCTCCTTACAGTTCTTGTTCATCAAGGGTAGAAAGTAAGGGAGACATGGTCAGATGTGCACTAACTGTGTCTTCAGATGGTGAATGTTGGAAATGGTGCTTTCTGAGGCTCCTTACAGTTCTTGTTCATCAAGGGTAGAAAGTAAGGGAGACATGGTCAGATGTGCGCTAACTGTGTCTACAGATGGTGAATGTTGGAAATGGTGCCTTCTGAGCTTCTTACTGTTCTCCTTCACCTAGGGTAGTGAGTAAGGTAGACGTGTACAGCTGTACGCTAACTATGTCTACAGATGGTGAATGTTGGAAATGGTGCTTTCTGAGGCTCCTTACAGTTCTTGTTCATCTAGGGTAGAAAGTAAGGGAGACATGGTCAGATGTGCGCTAACTGTGTCTACAGATGGTGAATGTTGGAAATGGTGCTTTCTGAGGCTCCTTACAGTTGTTGTTCATCAAGGGTAGAAAGTAAGGGAGACATGGTCAGATGTGCGCTAACTGTGTCTACAGACGGTGAATGTTGGAAATGGTGCTCTCTGTGGCTCCTTACAGTTCTTGTTCATGAAGGGTAGAAAGTAAGGGAGACATGGTCAGATGTGCGCTAACTGTGTCTACAGATGGTGAATGTTGGAAATGGTGCCTTCTGAGCTCCTTACTGTTCTCCTTCACCTAGGGTAGTGAGTAAGGTAGACGTGTACAACTGTACGCTAACTATGTCTACAGATGGTGAATGTTGGAAATGGTGCTTTCTGAGGCTCCTTACAGTTCTTGTTCATCAAGGGCAGAAAGTAAGGGAGACATGGTCAGATGTGCGCTAACTGTGTCTACAGATGGTGAATGTTGGAAATGGTGCTTTCTGAGGCTCCTTACAGTTCTTGTTCATCAAGGGTAGAAAGTAAGGGAGACATGGTCAGATGTGCGCTAACTGTGTCTACAGATGGTGAATGTTGGAAATGGTGCTTTCTGAGGCTCCTTACAGTTCTTGTTCATCAAGGGTAGAAAGTAAGGGTGACATGGTCAGATGTGCGCTAACTGTGTCTACAAATGGTGAATGTTGGAAATGGTGCTTTCTGAGGCTCCTTACAGTTCTTGTTCATCAAGGGTAGAAAGTAAGGGAGACATGGTCAGATGTGCGCTAACTGTGTCTGCAGATGGTGAATGTTGGAAATGGTGCTTTCTGAGGCTCCTTACAGTTCTTGTTCATCAAGGGTAGAAAGTAAGGGAGACATGGTCAGATGTGCGCTAACTGTGTCTACAGATGGTGAATGTTGGAAATGGTGCCTTCTGAGCTCCTTACTGTTCTCCTTCACCTAGGTTAGTGAGTAAGGTAGACGTGTACAGCTGTACGCTAACTATGTCTACAGATGGTGAATATTGGGAATGGTGCTTTCTGAGGCTCCTTACAGTTCTTGTTCATCAAGGGTAGAAAAAAAGGGAGACATGGTCAGATGTGCGCTAACTGTGTCTACAGATGGTGAATGTTGGAAATGGTTCTTTCTGAGGCTCCTTACGGTTCTTGTTCATCAAGGGTAGAAAGTAAGGGAGACATGGTCGGATGTGCGCTAACTGTGTCTACAGATGGTGAATGTTGGAAATGGTGCCTTCTGAGCTCCTTACTGTTCTCCTTCACCTAGGGTAGTGAGTAAGGTAGACGTGTACAGCTGTACGCTTACTATGTCTACAGATGGTGAATGTAGGAAATGGTGCTTTCTGAGGCTCCTTACAGTTCTTGTTCAACAAGGGTAGAAAGTAAGGGAGACATGGTCAGATGTGCGCTAACTGTGTCTACAGATGGTGATTGTTGGAAATGATGCCTTCTGAGCTCCTTACTGTTCTCCTTCACCTAGGGTAGTGAGGAAGGTAGACGTGTACAGCTGTACGCTAACTATGTCTACAGATGGTGAATGTTGGAAATGGTGCTTTCTGAGGCTCCTTACAGTTCTTGTTCATCAAGGGTAGAAAGTAAGGGAGACATGGTCAGATGTGCGCTAACTTTGTCTACAGATGGTGAATGTTGGAAATGGTCCTTTCTGAGGATCCTTACAGTTCTTGTTCATCAAGGGTAGAAAGTAAGGGAGACATGGTCAGATGTGCGCTAACTGTGTCTACAGATGGTGAATGTTGGAAATGGTGCTTTCTGAGGCTCCTTACAGTTCTTGTTCATCAAGGGTAGAAAGTAAGGGAGACATGGTGAGATGTCCGCGAACTGTGTCTACAGATGGTGAATGTTGGAAATGGTGCTTTCTGAGGCTCCTTACAGTTCTTTTTCATCAAGGGTAGAAAGTAAGGGAGACATGGTCAGATGTGCGCTAACTGTGTCTACAGATAGTGAATGTTGGAAATGGTGCTTTCTGAGGCTCCTTACAGTTCTTGTTCATCAAGGGTAGAAAGTAAGGGAGACATGGTCAGATGTGCGCTAACTGTGTCTACAGATGGTGAATGTTGGAAATGGTGCTTTCTGAGGCTCCTTACAGTTCTTGTTCATCAAGGGTAGAAAGTAAGGGAGACATGGTCAGATGTGCGCTAACTGTGTCTACAGATGGTGAATGTTGGAAATGGTGCCTTCTGAGCTCCTTACTGTTCTCCTTCACCTAGGGTAGCGAGTAAGGTAGACGTGTACAGCTGTACGCTAACTATGTCTACAGATGGTGAATGTTGGAAATGGTGCTTTCTGAGGCTCCTTACTGTTCTTGTTCATCAAGGGTAGAAAGTAAGGGAGACATGGTCAGATGTGCGCTAACTGTGTCTACAGATGGTGAATGTTGGAAATGGTGCTTTCTGAGGCTCCTTACAGTTCTTGTTCATCAAGGGTAGAAAGTAAGGGAGACATGGTCAGATGTGCGCTAACTGTGTCTACAGATGGTGAATGTTGGAAATGGTGCTTTCTGAGTCTCCTTACAGTTCTTGTTCATCAAGGGTAGAAAGTAAGGGAGGCATGGTCAGATGTGCGCTAACTGTGTCTACAGATGGTGAATGTTGGAAATGGTGCCTTCTGAGCTCCTTACTGTTCTCCTTCACCTAGGGTAGTGAGTAAGGTAGACGTGTACAGCTGTACGCTAACTATGTCTACAGATGGTGAATGTTGGAAATGGTGCTTTCTGAGGCTCCTTACAGTTCTTGTTCATCAAGGGTAGAAAGTAAGGGAGACATGGTCAGATGTGCGCTAACTGTGTCTACAGATGGTGAATGTTGGAAATGGTGCTTTCTGAGGCTCCTTACAGTTCTTGTTCATCAAGGGTAGAAAGTAAGGGAGACATGGTCAGATGTGCGCTAACTGTGTCTACAGATGGTGAATGTTGGAAATGGTGCTTTCTGAGGCTCCTTACAGTTCTTGTTCATCAAGGGTAGAAAGTAAGGGAGACATGGTCAGATGTGCACTAACTGTGTCTTCAGATGGTGAATGTTGGAAATGGTGCTTTCTGAGGCTCCTTACAGTTCTTGTTCATCAAGGGTAGAAAGTAAGGGAGACATGGTCAGATGTGCGCTAACTGTGTCTACAGATGGTGAATGTTGGAAATGGTGCTTTCTGAGGCTCCTTACAGTTCTTGTTCATCAAGGGTAGAAAGTAAGGGAGACATGGTCGGATGTGCGCTAACTGTGTCTACAGATGGTGAATGTTGGAAATGGTGCCTTCTGAGCTCCTTACTGTTCTCCTTCACCTAGCGTAGTGAGTAAGGTAGACGTGTACAGCTGTACGCTAACTATGTCTACAGATGGTGAATGTAGGAAATGGTGCTTTCTGAGGCTACTTACAGTTCTTGTTCAACAAGGGTAGAAAGTAATGGAGACATGGTCAGATGTGCGCTAACTGTGTCTACAGATGGTGAATGTTGGAAATGGTGCTTTCTGAGGCTCCTTACAGTTCTTGTTCATCAAGGGTAGAAAGTAAGGGAGACATGGTCAGATGTGCGCTAACTGTGTCTACAGATGGTGAATGTTGGAAATGGTGCTTTCTGAGGCTCCTTACAGTTCTTGTTCATCAAGGGTAGAAAGTAAGGGAGACATTGTCAGATGTGCGCTAACTGAGTCTACAGATGGTGAATGTTGGAAATGGTGCCTTCTGAGCTCCTTACTGTTCTCCTTCACCTAGGGTAGTGAGTAAGGTAGACGTGTACAGCTGTACGCTAACTATGTCTACAGATGGTGAATGTTGGAAATGGTGCTTTCTGAGGCTCCTTACAGTTCTTGTTCATCAAGGGTAGAAAGTAAGGGAGACATGGTCAGATGTGCGCTAACTGTGTCTACAGATGGTGAATGTTGGAAATGGTGCTTTCTGAGGCTCCTTACAGTTCCTGTTCATCAAGGATATAAAGTAAGGGAGACATGGTCAGATGTGCGCTAACTGTGTCTACAGATGGTGAATGTTGGAAATGGTGCCTTCTGAGCTCCTTACTGTTCTCCTTCACCTAGGGTAGTGAGTAAGGTAGACGTGTACAGCTGTACGCTAACTATGTCTACAGATGGTGAATGTTGGAAATGGTGCTTTCTGAGGCTCCTTACAGTTCTTGTTCATCAAGGGTAGAAAGTAAGGGAGACATGGTCAGATGTGCGCTAACTGTGTCTACAGATGGTGAATGTTGGAAATGGTGCTTTCTGAGGCTCCTAACAGTTCTTCTTCATCAAGGGTAGAAAGTAAGGGAGACATGGTCAGATGTTTGCTAACTGCGTCTACAGATGGTGAATGTTGGAAATGGTGCTTTCTGAGGCTCCTTACAGTTCTTGTTCATCAAGGGTAGATAGTAAGGTAGGCAAGGTCAGGTGTGCGCTAACTATGTCTAAAGATGGCGAATGTAGGAAATGGTGTTTTCTGCAGCTCCTTACAGTTCTCCTTCATCTTGGGTAGAAAGTAAGGTAGACATTTACAGCTGTGCTCTAAATATGCCTACAGATGGTGAATGTTGGAATTGGTGGTATATGACGCTCGTTGCAGATCTTATTCACCAAGGGTAGAATGTAAGTACACATGTTCAGGTGTGCGCTATTTATGTCTAGAGATCGTGAATGTTGGAAATGGTGTTTTCTGCAGCTCCTTACAGTTCTTCTTAATCAAGGGTAGAATGTATGGGAGACGTGTACAGCTGTACGCTAACTATGTCTACAAATGGTGAATGTTGGGAATGGTGCTTTCCGCAGCTCCTTACAGTCCTCCTTCACCTAGGGTACAAAGGAAGGGAGACGTGTACAGCTGTGCGCTAGTAATGTCTACAGATGGTGAATGTTGGAAATGGTGCTTTCTGAGGCTCCTTACAGTTCTTCTTCATCAAGCGTAGAAAGTAAGGGAAGCAAGGTCAGGTGTGCGCTAACTATGTCTAAAGATAGTGAATATAGGAAATGGAGCTTTCTGCAGCTCCCTACAGTTCTTCTTCACCGAGGGTAGAAAGTAAGGGAGACATGTACAGCTGTTCGCTAACTATGTCTACAGATGGTGAATATTGGAAATGGTGCTTTCTGAGGCTCCTTACAGTTCTTCTTCATCAAGGGTAGAAAGTAAGGTAGGCAAGGTCAGGTGTGCGCTAACTATGTCTAAAGATGGCGAATGTAGGAAATGGTGTTTTCTGCAGATCCTTACAGTTCTCCTTCATCTTGGGTAGACAGTAAGGTAGACATGTACAGCTGTGCGCTAACTATGTCTAGAGATGGGGAATGGTATAAATGGTGCTTTATGGGGATCATTCAAGTTCTTCTTCACCAAGGGTAGATTGTAAGTGAGACATGTTCAGGTGTGCGCTATCTATGACTAGAGGTGGTGAATGTTGGAAATGTTGCTTTCTGCAGCTTCTTACAGTTCTTCTTCATCAAGGGTAGTATGTATGGGAGACACATACAGGAGTGCGCTAACTGTGACTGGAGCTGGTGAATGTTGGAAATGATGCTTTCTGATGCTCCATACAGTTCTCCTTCACCTAGGGTAGAAAGTAAGGGAGACACGTACAGCTGTGCGCTAACTATGTCTACAGATGGGGAATGTTGGAAATGGTGTTTTCTGCATCTCCTTACAGTTCTCTTTCCCAAGGGTGGCAAGTACGGGAGATATTTAAAGCTGTCATTAACCATGACTGCAGATGGTGAATGTTGGAAATGGTGCTTTCCGCAGCTCCTTACAGTTCTCCTTCATCTTGGGTAGAAAGTAAGGTAGACATTTACAGCTGTGCTCTAAATATGCCTACAGATGGTGAATGTTGGAATTGGTGGTATATGACGCTCGTTGCAGATCTTATTCACCAAGGGTAGAATGCAAGTACACATGTTCAGGTGTGCGCTATCTATGTCTAGAGATCGTGAATGTTGGAAATGGTGCTTTCTGCAGCTCCTTACAGTTCTTCTTCATCAAGGGTAGAATGTATGGGAGACATATACAAGTGTGCGCTAACTATGACTGGAGATGGTGAATGTTGTAAATGGTGATTTCTGCAGCTCCTTACAGTTCTACATCACCGAGGGTAGAAAGTAAGGGAGACATGGACAGCTGTGTGCTAACTATGTCTACAGATGGTTAATGTTGGAATTTGTGCTTTCTGAGGCTCCTTACAGTTCTTGATCATCAAGGTTAGCGTGTAAGGGAGTCATGGTCACATCTGTGCTAACGATGTCTCCAGATGGTGAAAGTTGGAAATGGTGCTTTCTGCAGCTCCTTACAGTCCTCCTTCACATAGGGCAGAAAGAATGGGACACCTGTGCAGCTGTGCGCTAGTAATGTCTACAGATGGTGAATGTAGGAAATGGTGCTTTCTGCAGCTCGCTACAGTTCTCCTTCACCGAGGGTAGAATATAAGGGAGACATGTACAGCTGTGCGCTAACTATGTCTACAGATGGTGAATATTGGAAATGGTGCCTCCTGAGCTCCTTCCTGTTCTCCTTCACCTAGGGTGAAGAGTAAGGGAGACGTGTACAGCTGTACGCTAATTATGTCTACAGATGGTGGATGTTGGACATGGTGCTTTCTGAGGCTCCTTACAGTTCTTCTTCATCAAGCGTAGAAGGAAGGGGGGCATGGTCAGGTGTGTACTGACTATGTCTAGAGATGGTGAATGTTGGTGATGGTGCTTTCCACAGCTCCTTACAGTTCTCCTTCACCGAAGGTAGAAAGTAAGGGAGACCTGTACAGCTGTGCGCTAACTATGTCTACAGATGGTGAATATTGGAAATGGTGACTTCTGAGCTCCTTACTGTTTTCCTTCCTGTTCTCCTTCACCTAGGGTGTAGAGTAAGGGAGACGTGTACAGCTGTACGCTAACCATGTCTACAGATGGTAAATGTTGGAAATTGTGCTTTCTGAGGCTCCTTTCAGTTCTTCTTCATCAAGCATAGAAAGTAAGGGTAGCAAGGGCAGGTGTGCACTAACTGTGTCTAAAGATGGTGAATGTAGGAAATGGTGCTTTCCGCAGCTCCCTACAGTTCTCCTCCACCGAGGGTAGAACGTAAGGGAGACATGTACAGCTGTGCGCTAACTATGTGTACAGATGGTGAATATTGGAAATGCTGCCTTCTGAACTCCTTCCGGTTCTCCTTCACCAAGGGTAGAGAGTAAGGGAGACGTGTACATATGTACGCTAACTATGTCTACAGATGGTGGATGTTGGAAGTGGTGCTTTCTGAGGCTCCTTACAGTTCTTCTTCATCAAGGTTAGAGTGTTAGGGAGTCATGGTCAGATGTGTGCTAACTATGTCTACAGATGGTGAATGTTGGAAATGGTGCTTTCCGCAACTCCTTACAGTCCTCCTTCACCTAGGGTAGAAAGGAAGGGAGACGTGTACAGCTTTGCGCTAGTAATGTCCACAGATGGTGAATGTTGGAAATGGTGCTTTCTGAGGCTCCTTACAGTTCTTCTTCATCAAAGGTAGAAAGTAAGGGAGACATGGTCAGATGTGCGTTTACTATGTCTACAGATGGTGAATGTAGGAAATGGTGCTCTCTGCAGCTCCCTACAGTTCTCCTTCACCGAGGGTAGAAAGTAAGGATGACATGTACAGCAGTGCGCTAACTATGTCTACAGATGGTGAATGTAAGAAAAGGTGCTTTCCGCAGCCCCTTACAGTCCTCCTTCACCTAGGGTAGAAAGGAAGGGAGACGTGTACAGCTTTGCGCTAGTAATGTCCACAGATGGTGAATGTTGGAAATGGTGCTTTCTGAGGCTCCTTACAGTTCTTCTTCATCATGGGAAGAATGTAAGGGGCACTCGGTCAGATGTGCGCTAACTATGTCTACAGATGGTGAATGTTGGAAATGGTGCTTCGTGAGGCTCCATACAGTTCTTCTTCATCAAGGGTGGAAAGTACGGGAGACAGGGTCAGATGTCCGCTAACTATGTCTACAGATGGTGAATGTTGGAAATGGTGCTTTCTGAGGCTCCTTACAGTTCTTCTTCATCAAGGGTAGAAAGTAAGGGAGACATGGTCAGATGTGCGCTAACTATGTCTACAGATGGTGAATGTTGGAAATGGTGCTTTCTGAGGCTCCTTACAGTTCTTCTTCATCAAGCGTAGAAAGTAAGGGAGGCAAGGTCAGGTGTGCGCTAACTATGCCTAAAGATGGTGATTGTAGGAAATGGTGCTTTCTGCAGCTCCCTACAGTTCTCCTTCACCGAGGGTAGAAAGTATGGGAGACGTGTACAGCTGTGCGATAACTATGTCTACAGATGGTGAATATTGGAAATGGTGCCTTCTGAGCTCCTTACTGTTCTCCTTCACCTAGGGTGTATGGTAAGGGAGACGCGTCCAGCTGTACGCTAACTATGTCTACAGATGGTGAATGTTGGAAATGGTGCTTTCTGAGCCTCCTTACAGTTCTTCTTCATCAAGCGCAGAAAGTAAGGGAGGCAAGGTCAGGTGTGCGCTAACTATGCCTAAAGATGGTGATTGTAGGAAATGGTGCTTTCTGCAGCTCCCTACAGTTCTCCTTCACCGAGGGTAGAAAGTATGGGAGACGTGTACAGCTGTGCGCTAACTATGTCTACAGATGGTGAATATTGGAAATGGTGCCTTCTGAGCTCCTCACTGTTCTCCAACACCTAGGGTGTATGGTAAGGGATACGCGTCCAGCTGTACGCTAACTATGTCTACAGATGGTGAATGTAGGAAATGATGCTTTCTGAGGCTCCTTACAGTTCTTCTTCAACAAGGGAAGAATGTTAGGGACACACGGTCAGATGTGTGCTAACTATGTCTACAGATGGTGAATATTGGAAATGGTGCTTTCTGAGGCTCCTTACAGTTCTTCTTCATCAAGGGTACAAAGTAAGGGAGACATGGAGAGATGTGCGCTAACTATGTCTACAGATGGTGAATGACGGAAATGGTGCTTTCTGAGGCTCCTTACAGTTCTTCTTCGTCAAGGGTAGAATGTAAGGGAGACATGGTCAGATGTGCGCTAACTATGTCTACAGATGGTGAATGTTGGAAATGGTGCTTTCTGAGCTCCTTACTGTTCTACTTCGCCTAGGGTAGAGAGGAAGGCAGACGTGTACAGTTGTACGCTAACTATGTCTACAGATGGTGAATGTTGGAAATGGTACTTTCTGAGGCTCCTTACAGTTCTTCTCCATCAAAGGAAGAAAGTAAGGGAGACACGGTCAGATGTGCGCTAACTATGTCTACAGATGGTGAACGTACAAAATGGTGCTTTCTGCAGCTCCTTACAGTTCTCCTTCACCGAGGGTAGAAATTTAGGGAGACATGTACAGCTGTGTGCTAACTATGTCTACAGATGGTGAATATTAGAAATGGTGCATTCTGAGCTCCTTACTGTTCTCCTTCACCTAGGATAGAGAGTAAGGGAGACGTGTCCAGCTATACGCTAACTATGTCTACAGACGGTCAATGTTGGAAATGGTGCTTTCTGAGGCTCCTTACAGTTCTTCTTCATCGAGGGTAGAAAGTAAGGGAGACATGGGCAGATGTGCGCTAACTACATCTACAGATGGTGAATGTTGGAAATGGTGCTTCCTGAGGCTCCTTACAGTTCGGCTTCATCAAGGGTAGAAAGTAAGGGAGACATGGTCAGATGTGCGCTAACTATGTCTACAGATGGTGAATGTAGGAAAAGGTGCTTTCCGCAGCTCCTTACAGTCCTCCATCACCTTGGGTAGAAAGAAAGGGAGACGTGTACAGCTGTGCTCTAGTAATGTCTACAGATGGTGAATGTTGGAATGGTGCTTTATGAGGCTCCTTACAGTTCTTCTTCATCAAGCGTAAAAAGTAAGGGTGGCAAGGGCAGGTGTGCACTAACTGTGTCTACAGATGGTGAATGTAGGGAATGGTGCTTTCCGCAGCTCCTTACAGTCCTCCTTCACCTTGGGTAGAAAGGAAGGGAGACATGTACAGCTATGCGCTAGCTATGTCTACAGTTGTTGAATATTGGAATTGGTGCCTTTTGAGCTCCTTACTGTTCTCCTTCACCTAGGGTAGACCGAAAGGGAGACATTGTCATAAGTGTGCTAACTATGTCTACAGATGGTGAATGTTGGAAATGGTGATTTCTGAGGCTCTTTACAGTTCTTCTTCATCAAGGGTAGAAAGTAAGGGATACATGGTCAGATGTGCGCTAACTATGTCTACACATGGTGAATGTTGGAAATTTTGCTTTCTGAGGCTCCTTACAGTCCTCCTTCACCTAGGGTAGAAAGGAAGAGAGACATGTACAGCTGTGCACTAGTAATGTCTACAGATTGTGAATGTTGCAAATGGTGCTTTCTGAGGCTCCTTACAGTTCTTCTTCATCAAGCGTAGAAAGTAAGGGAGGCAAGGTCAGGTGTGCGCTAACTATGTCTAAAGATGGAGAATGTACGAAATGGTGCTTCCTGCAGCTCCCTACAGTTCTCCTTCACCTAGGGTAGAAAGTAAGGGAGACATGTACAGCTTTGGGCTAGTAATGTCTACAAATGGTGAATGTTGGAATGGTGCTTCCTGAGGCTCCTTACAGTTCGGCTTCATCAAGGGTAGAAAGTAAGGGAGACATGGTCAGATGTGCGCTAACTATGTCTACAGATGGTGAATGTAGGAAAAGGTGCCTTCTGAACTCCTTACTGTTCTTCTTCATCAAGGGTAGAAAGTAAGGGAGACATGGTCAGATGTGCGCTAACTATGTCTACAGATGGTGAATGTACGAAATGGTGCTTTCTGCAGCTCCCTACAGTTCTCCTTCACCTAGGGTAGAAAGTAAGGGAGACATGTACAGCTGTGGGCTAGTAATGTCTACAGATGGTGAATGTTGGAATGGTGCTTCCTGAGGCTCCTTACAGTTCGGCTTCATCAATGGTACAAAGTAAGGGAGACATGGTCAGATGTGCGCTAACTATGTCTACAGATGGTGAATGTAGGAAAAGGTGCCTTCTGAGCTCCTTACTGTTCTTCTTGACCAAGGGTAGAAAGTAAGGGAGACATGGGCAGATGTGCGCTAACTATGTCTACAGATGGTGAATGTAGGAAAAGGTGCTTTCCGCAGCTCCTTACAGTCCTCCATCACCTTGGCTAGAAAGAAAGGGAGACGTGTACAGCTGTGCTCTAGTAATGTCTACAGATTGTGAATGTTGGAATGGTGCTTTATGAGGCTCCTTACAGTTCTTCTTCATAGAGCGTAGAAAGTAAGGGAGGCAAGGTCAGGTGTGCGCTAACTATGTCTAAAGAAGGTGAATGTTGGAAATTGTGCTTTCTGAGGCTCCTTACACTCCTCCTTCACCTAGGGTAGAAAGGAAGAGAGACATGTACAGCTGTGCACTAGTAATGTCTACAGATTGTGAATGTTGGAATGGTGCTTTATGAGGCTCCTTACAGTTCTTCTTCATCAAGCGTAAAAAGTAAGGGTGGCAAGGGCAGGTGTGCACTAACTGTGTCTACAGATGGTGAATGTAGGGAATGGTGCTTTCCGCAGCTCCTTACAGTCCCCCTTCACCTAGGGTAGAAAGTAAGGGAGACATGTACAGCTTTGGGCTAGTAATGTCTACAGATGGTGAATGTTGAAAATGTTGCTTTCTGAGGCTCCTTACAGTTCGGCTTCATCAATGGTAGAAAGTAAGGGAGACATGTACAGCTTTGGGCTAGTAATGTCTACAAATGGTGAATGTTGGAATGGTGCTTCCTGAGGCTCCTTACAGTTCGGCTTCATCAAGGGTAGAAAGTAAGGGAGACATGGTCAGATGTGCGCTAACTATGTCTACAGATGGTGAATGTAGGAAAAGGTGCCTTCTGAGCTCCTTACTGTTCTTCTTCATCAAGGGTAGAAAGTAAGGGAGACATGGGCATATGTGCACTAACTATGTCTACAGTTGGTGAATGTTGGAAATGGTGCTTCCTGAGGCTCCTTACAGATCGGCTTCATCAAGGGTAGAAAGTAAGGGAGACATGGTCAGATGTGCGCTAACTATGTCTACAGATGGTGAATGTAGGAAAAGGTGCTTTCCGCAGCTCCTTACAGTCCTCCATCACCTTGGCTAGAAAGAAAGGGAGACGTGTACAGCTGTGCTCTAGTAATGTCTACAGATTGTGAATGTTGGAATGGTGCTTTATGAGGCTCCTTACAGTTCTTCTTCATAGAGCGTAGAAAGTAAGGGAGGCAAGGTCAGGTGTGCGCTAACTATGTCTAAAGAAGGTGAATGTTGGAAATTGTGCTTTCTGAGGCTCCTTACACTCCTCCTTCACCTAGGGTAGAAAGGAAGAGAGACATGTACAGCTGTGCACTAGTAATGTCTACAGATTGTGAATGTTGGAATGGTGCTTTATGAGGCTCCTTACAGTTCTTCTTCATCAAGCGTAAAAAGTAAGGGTGGCAAGGGCAGGTGTGCACTAACTGTGTCTACAGATGGTGAATGTAGGGAATGGTGCTTTCCGCAGCTCCTTACAGTCCCCCTTCACCTAGGGTAGAAAGTAAGGGAGACATGTACAGCTTTGGGCTAGTAATGTCTACAGATGGTGAATGTTGAAAATGTTGCTTTCTGAGGCTCCTTACAGTTCGGCTTCATCAATGGTAGAAAGTAAGGGAGACATGTACAGCTTTGGGCTAGTAATGTCTACAAATGGTGAATGTTGGAATGGTGCTTCCTGAGGCTCCTTACAGTTCGGCTTCATCAAGGGTAGAAAGTAAGGGAGACATGGTCAGATGTGCGCTAACTATGTCTACAGATGGTGAATGTAGGAAAAGGTGCCTTCTGAGCTCCTTACTGTTCTTCTTCATCAAGGGTAGAAAGTAAGGGAGACATGGGCATATGTGCACTAACTATGTCTACAGTTGGTGAATGTTGGAAATGGTGCTTCCTGAGGCTCCTTACAGATCGGCTTCATCAAGGGTAGAAAGTAAGGGAGACATGGTCAGATGTGCGCTAACTATGTCTACAGATGGTGAATGTAGGAAAAGGTGCTTTCCGCAGCTCCTTACAGTCCTCCATCACCTTGGCTAGAAAGAAAGGGAGACGTGTACAGCTGTGCTCTAGTAATGTCTACAGATTGTGAATGTTGGAATGGTGCTTTATGAGGCTCCTTACAGTTCTTCTTCATAGAGCGTAGAAAGTAAGGGAGGCAAGGTCAGGTGTGCGCTAACTATGTCTAAAGAAGGTGAATGTTGGAAATTGTGCTTTCTGAGGCTCCTTACACTCCTCCTTCACCTAGGGTAGAAAGGAAGAGAGACATGTACAGCTGTGCACTAGTAATGTCTACAGATTGTGAATGTTGGAATGGTGCTTTATGAGGCTCCTTACAGTTCTTCTTCATCAAGCGTAAAAAGTAAGGGTGGCAAGGGCAGGTGTGCACTAACTGTGTCTACAGATGGTGAATGTAGGGAATGGTGCTTTCCGCAGCTCCTTACAGTCCCCCTTCACCTAGGGTAGAAAGTAAGGGAGACATGTACAGCTTTGGGCTAGTAATGTCTACAGATGGTGAATGTTGAAAATGTTGCTTTCTGAGGCTCCTTACAGTTCGGCTTCATCAATGGTAGGAAGTAAGGGAGACATGTACAGCTTTGGGCTAGTAATGTCTACAAATGGTGAATGTTGGAATGGTGCTTCCTGAGGCTCCTTACAGTTCGGCTTCATCAAGGGTAGAAAGTAAGGGAGACATGGTCAGATGTGCGCTAACTATGTCTACAGATGGTGAATGTAGGAAAAGGTGCCTTCTGAGCTCCTTACTGTTCTTCTTCATCAAGGGTAGAAAGTAAGGGAGACATGGGCATATGTGCACTAACTATGTCTACAGTTGGTGAATGTTGGAAATGGTGCTTCCTGAGGCTCCTTACAGATCGGCTTCATCAAGGGTAGAAAGTAAGGGAGACATGGTCAGATGTGCGCTAACTATGTCTACAGATGGTGAATGTAGGAAAAGGTGCTTTCCGCAGCTCCTTACAGTCCTCCATCACCTTGGCTAGAAAGAAAGGGAGACGTGTACAGCTGTGCTCTAGTAATGTCTACAGATTGTGAATGTTGGAATGGTGCTTTATGAGGCTCCTTACAGTTCTTCTTCATCAAGCGTAGAAAGTAAGGGAGGCAAGGTCAGGTGTGCGCTAACTATGTCTAAAGATGGTGAATGTTGGAAATTGTGCTTTCTGAGGCTCCTTACAGTCCTCCTTCACCTAGGGTAGAAAGGAAGAGAGACATGTACAGCTGTGCACTAGTAATGCCTACAGATTGTGAATGTTGGAAATGGTGCTTTCTGAGGCTCCTTACAAGTCTTCTTCATCAAGCGTAGAAAGTAAGGGAGGCAAGGTCAGGTGTGCGCTAACTATGTCTAAAGATGGTGAATGTACGAAATGGTGCTTTCTGCAGCTCCCTGCAGTTCTCCTTCACCTAGGGTAGAAAGTAAGGGAGACATGTACAACTGTGGGCTAGTAATGTCTACAGATGGTGAATGTTGGAATGGTGCTTCCTGAGGCTCCATACAGTTCGGCTTCATCAATGGTAGAAAGTAAGGGAGACATGGTCAGATGTGCGCTAACTATGTCTACAGATGGTGAATGTAAGAAAAGGTGCCTTCTGAGCTCCTTACTGTTCTTCTTCATCAAGGGTAGAAAGTAAGGGAGACATGGGCAGATGTGCGCTAACTATGTCTACAGATGGTGAATGTAGGAAAAGGTGCTTTCCGCAGCTCCTTACAGTCCTCCATCACCTTGGGTAGAAAGAAAGGGAGACGTGTACAGCTGTGCTCTAGTAATGTCTACAGATTGTGAATGTTGGAATGATGCTTTATGAGGCTCCTTACAGTTCTTCTTCATCAAGCGTAGAAAGTAAGGGAGGCAAGGTCAGGTGTGCGCTAACTATGTCTAAAGATGGTGAATGTTGGAAATTGTGCTTTCTGAGGCTCCTTACAGTCCTCCTTCACCTAGGGTAGAAAGGAAGAGAGAGATGTATAGCTGTGCACTAGTAATGTCTACAGATTGTGAATGTTGGAAATGGTGCTTTCTGAGGCTCCTTACAGTTCTTCTTCATCAAGGGTAGAAAGTAAGGGAGACAAGGTCAGATGTCCGCTAACTATGTCTACACATGGTGAATGTTGAAAATGGTGCTTTCTGAGGCTCCTTACAGTCCTCCTTCACCTAGGGTAGAAAGGAAGGGAGACATGTGCAGCTGTGCGCTAGTAATGTCTACAGATGGTGAATGTTGGAAATGTTGCTTTCTCAGGCTCCTTACAGTACTTCTTCATCAAGGGTAGAATGTGAGGGACACACGGTCAGATGTGCGCTAACTATGTCTACAGATGGTGAATGTTGTAAATGGTGCTTTCTGAGGCTGCTTACAGTTCTTCTTCATCAAGGGTAGAAAGTAAGGGAGACAAGGTCAAATGTGCGCTAACTATGTCTACAGATGGTGAATGTTGGGAATGGTGCTTTCTGAGGCTCCTTACAGTTCTTCTTCATCAAAGGTAAAAAGTAAGGGAGACATGGTCAGATGTGCGCTTACTAAGTCTAGAGATAGTGAAATTTGGAAATTGTGCTTTCCGAAGCTCCTTACAGTCCTCCTTCACCTAGGGTAGAAAGGAAGGGAGACAAGTACAGCTGTGCGCTAGTAATGTCTACAGATGGTGAATGTTGGAAATGGTGCTTTCTGAGGCTCCTTACAGTTCTTCTACATCAAGCGTAGAAAGTAAAGGAGGCAAGGTCAGGTGTGCGCTAACTATGTCTACAGATGGTGAATGTTATAAATGGTGCTTTCTGAGGCTCCTTAAAGTTCTTCTTCATCAAGGGTAGAATGTAAGGGAGACATGGTCAGATGTGCGCTAACTGTGTCTACAGATGGTGAATGTTGGAAAAGGTGCTTTCTGAGGCTCCTTACAGTTCTTCTTCATCATGGTTAGAAAGTAGGCGAGTCATGGTCAGATGTGTGATAACTATGTCTAAAGCTGGTGATTGTTGGAAATGGTGCTTTCTGCAGCTCCTTACTGTCCTCCTTCACCTAGGGTAGAAAGGAAGAGAGAGATGTACAGCTGTGCGGTAGTAATGTCTACAGATAGTGAATGTTTTAAATGGTGCTTTCTGAGGCTCCTTACAGTTCTTCTTCATCAAGGGTACAAAGTAAGGGAGACATTGACAGAGGTGCGCTAACTATGTCTAAAGATGGTGAATGTAGGAAATGGTTCTTTCTGCAGCTCCCTACAGTTCTCCTTCACCGAGAATAGAAAGTAAGGGAGACATGTACAGATGTGCGCTAACTATGTCTACTGATGGTGAATGTTGGAAATGGTGCTCTCTGAGGCTCCTTACAGTTCTTCTTCATGAAGGGTGGTAAGTGAGGGAGACATGGTCAGATGTGCGCTTACTGGGTCTACAGATGGTGAATTTTAGAAATCGTGCATTCTTAGGCTCCTTACAGTTCTTCTTCATCAAGTGTAGAAAGCGAGGGTGGCAAGGGCAGGTGTGCACTAACTGTGTCTAAAGATGGTGAATGTAGGAAATGGTGGTTTCTGCAGCTCCCTACAGTTCTCCTTCACCGAGGGTAGAAAGTAAGGGAGACGTATACAGCTGTGCGCTAACTATGTCTACAGATGGTGAATATTGGAAATGGTGCCTTCTCAGCTCCTTACTGTTCTCCTTCACCTAGGGTGTATAGTAAGGGAGACGCGTCCAGCTGTACGCTAACTATGTCTACAGATGGTGAATGTTGGAAATGGTGCTTTCTGAGGCTCCTTACAGTTCTTCTTCATCAAGGATAGAAAGTAAGGGAGACATGGACAGATGTGCACTAACTATGTCTACAGATGGTGAATGTTGGAAATGGTGCATTCTGAGCGCCTTACTGTTCTCCTTCACCAAGGGTAGAATGTAAGGGAGACGTGTTCATATGTACGCTAACTATGTCTACAGATGGTGGATGTAGGAAGTGGTGCCTTCTGAGGCTCCTTACAGTTCTTCTTCATCAAGGTTAGAGTGTAAGGGAGTCATGGTCAGATGTGTGCTAACTATGTCTACAGATGGTGAATGTTGGAAATGGTGCTTTCTGCAGCTCCCTGCAATTCTCCTTCACCGAGGGAACAAAGTAAGGGAGACATTTACAGCTGTGCGCTAGTAATGTCTACAGATGGTGAATATTGGAAATGGTGCCTTCTGAGCTCCTTACTGTTCTCCTTCACCTAGGGTAGAGAGTAAGGGAGACGTGCACAGCTGTACGCTAACTATGTCTACAGATGGTGAATGTTGGAAATGGTGCTTTCTGAGGCTCCTTACAGATCTTCTTCATCAAGGGTAGAAAGTGAGGGAGACTGGGTCAGATGTCCGATGACTATGCCTACAGATGGTGAATGTTGGAAATGGTGCTTTCTGAGGCTCCTTACAGGTCTTCTTCATCAAGGGTAGAAAGTATGGGAGACATGGACAGATGTGCGCTAACTATGTCCACAGATGGTGAATGTTGGAAATGGTGTTTACTGAGGCTCCTTACCGTTCTTCTTCATCAAGGGTAGAAAGTAAGGGAGACACGATCAGATGGGCGCTAACTATGTCTACAGATGGTGAATGTAGGAAAAGGTGCTTTCCACAGCTCCTTACAGTCCTCCTTCACCTAGGGTAGAAAGGAAGGGAGACATGTACAGCTGTGCGCTAGTAATGTCTACAGATGGTGAATGTTGGAAATGGTGCTTTCTGAGGTTCCTGACAGTTCTTCTTCATCAAGGTTAGAAAGTAAGGGGGACGTGGTCAGATGTGCGCTAACTATGTGTACAGATGGTGAATTTTGGATATGGTGGTTTCTGCAGCTCCATACAGTCCTCCTTCACCTAGGGTAGAAGGGAAGGGAGACATGTACAGCTGTGCGCTAGTAATGTCTACAGATGGTGAATGTTGGATATGGTGCTTTCTGAGGCTCCTTACAGTTCAGCTTCATCAAGGGTAGAAAGTTAGGGACGCACGGTCAGATGTGTGCTAACTATGCCTACAGATGGTGTATGTTGGAAATGGTGCTTTCTGAGGCTCCTTACAGTTCTTCTTCATCAAGGGTAGAAAGTAAGGGAGACATGGTCAGATGTGCGATAACTATGTCTACAGATGGTGAATGTTGGAAATGTTGCATTCTGAGGCTCCTTACAGTTCTTCTTCATCAGGGGTAGAACGTAACGCAGACATGGTCAGATGTGCGCTAACTATGTCTACAGATGGTGAATGTTGGAAATGGTGCTTTCCGCAGCTCCTTACAGTCCTCCTTCACCTAGGGTAGAAAGGAAGGGAGACATGTACAGCTTTACGCTAACTATGTCTACAGATTGTGAATGTTGGAAATGGTGCTTTCTGAGGCTCCCTACAGTTCTTCTTCATCAAGCGTAGAAAGTAAGGGTGGCAAGGGCAGGTGTGCACTAACTGTGTCTAAAGATGGTGAATGTAGGAAATGGTGGTTTCTGCAGCTCCCTATAGTTCTCCTTCACCGAGGGTAGAAAGTAAGGGAGACATGTACAGCTGTGCGCTAACTACGTCTACAGATGGTGAATATTGGAAATGGTGCCCTCTGAGCCCCTTACTGTTGTCCTTCACCTATGGTAGAGAGTAAGGGAGACATGTACAGCTGTACGCTAACTATGTCTACAGATGGTGAATCTTGGAAATGGTGCTTTCTGCAGCTCCCTACAGTTCTCCTTCACCGAGGGTAGAAAGTAAGGGAGACATGTACAGCTGTGCGCTAACTATGTCTACAGATGGTGAATATTGGAAATGGTGCATTCTGAGCTCCTTACTGTGCTCCTTACTGTTCTCCTTCCTGTTCTCCTTCACCTAGGGTGTAGAGTAAAGGAGACGTGTACAGCAATACGCTAACTATGTCTACAGATGGTGAATGTTGGAAATTGTGGTTTCTGAGGCTCCTTACAGTTCTTCCTCATCAAGGATAGAATTTAAGGGACACACGGTCAGATGTGCGCTAACTATGTCTACAGATGGTGAATGTTGGAAATGGTGCTTTCTGAGGCTCCTTACAGTTCTTCTTCATCAAGCATAGAAAGTAAGGGAGGCAAGGTCAGGTGTGCGCTAACTATGTCTAAAGATGGTTAATGTACGAAATGGTGCTTTCAGCAGCTCCCTACGGTTATCCTTCACCGAGGGTAGACAGTAAGGGAGACATGTACAGCTGTGCGCTAACTATGTCTACAGATGGTGAATATTGGAAATGGTGCATTCTGAGCTCCTTACTGTGCTCCTTACTGTTCTCCTTCCTGTTCTCCTTCACCTAGGGTGTAGAGTGAAACAGACGTGTACAGCTATACGCTAACTATGTCTGCAGATGGTGAATATTAGAAATGGTGCCTTCTGAGTTCCTTACTGTCTCCTTCACCTAGGATAGAAAGTAAGGGCGACACGTACAGCTAAGCCCTAGCTATGTGTACAGTCGGTGAATATTGGTAATGGAGCCTTCTGAGCTCCTTACTGTTCTCCTTCACCTAGGGTAGAGAGAAAGGGAGACATTGACAGGTGTGCACTAACTATGTCTACAGATGGTGAATGTTGGAAATGGTGCATTTAGCGGCTCCTTACAGTTCTTCTTCATCAAGGGTAGAAAGTAAGGGAGACATGGTCAGATGTGCGCTAACTATGTCTACAGGTGGTGAATGTTGGAATTTGTGTTTCCTGAGGCTCCTTACAGGTCGTCTTCATCAAGCGTAGATAGTAAGGGTGGCAAGGGCAGGTGTGCACTAACTGTGTCTAAAGATGGTGAATGTAGGAAATGGTGCTTTCTGCAGCTCCCTACAATTTTCCTTCACCGAGGGTAGAAAGTAAGGGAGGCATGTACAGCTGTGTGCTAACTATGTGTACAGATGGTAAGTATTGGAAATGGTGCCTTCTGAGCTCCTTACTTTTCTCCTTCACCAAGGGTGGAGAGTAAGGGAGACGTGTACATATGTACGCTAACTATGCCTACAGATAGTGGATGTTGAAAGTTGTTTTTTCTGAGGCTCCTTACAGTTCTTCTTCATCAAGGTTATCATGTAAGGGAGCCATGGTCAGATGTGTGCTAACTATGTCTACAGTTGGTCAATGTTGGAAATGGTGCTTTCCGCAGCTCCTTACAGTCCTCCTTCACCGAGGGTAGAAAGTAAGGGAGGCAAGGTCAGGTGTGCGCTAACTACGTCTAAAGATGGTGAATGCAGGAAATGGTGCTTTCTGCAGCTCCCTACAATTTTCCTTCACCGAGGGTAGAGAGTAAAGGAGACATGTACAGCTGTGCGCTAACTATGTCTACAGATGGTGAATGTTGGAATAGGTGCTTTCTGCAGCTCCTTACAGTCCTCCTTCACCTAGGGTAGAACAGAAGGGAGACATGTACAGCTGTGCGCTAGTAATGTCTAAAGATGGCGAATGTTGGAAATGGTGCTTTCTGTGGCTCCCTACAGTTCTCCTTCACCAGGGGTAGAAAGTAAGGGAGACATGTACAGCTGTGCGCTAACTATGTCTGCAGATGGTGAATATTGTAAATGGTGCTTTCTGAGGCTCCTTACAGTTCTTCTTCATCAAGCGTAGCAACTAAGGGAGGCAAGGTCAGGTGTGCGCTAACTATGTCTAGAGATGGTGAAAGTTGGAAATGGTGCTTTCCACAGCTCCTTATAGTCCTCCTTCACCGAGGGTAGAAAGTAAGGGAGGCAAGGTCAGGTGTGCGCTAACTACGTCTAAAGATGGTGAATGCAGGAAATGGTGCTTTTTGCAGCTCCCTACAATTTTCCTTCACCGAGGGTAGAGAGTAAAGGAGACATGTACAGCTGTGCGCTAACTATGTCTACAGATGGTGAATATTGGAAATGGTGCCTTCTGAGCTCCTTACTGTTCTCCTTCACCTAGGGTAGAGAGTAAGGGAGACTTGTACAGCTGTACGCTAACTATGTCAACAGATGGTGAATGTTGGAAATGGTGCTTTCTGAGGGTCCTTACAGTTCTTCTTCATCAAGGGTGGAAAGTAAGGGAGACATGGTCAGATGTGCGCTAGTAATGTCTACAGATGGTGAATGTTGGAAATGGTGCTTTCTGAGGCTCCTTACAGTTCTTCATCATCAAGGGAAGAAAGTAAGGGAGACTGGGTCAGATGTCCGCTAACTATGTCTACAGATGGTGAATGTTGGAAATGGTGCTTTCTGCAGCTACTTACAGTCCTCCTTCACCTAGGGTAGAAAGGAAGGGACACATGCACAGCTGTGCGCTGGTAATGTCTACAGATGGTGAATGTTGGAAGCGGTGCTTTCTGACTCTCCTTACAGTTCTTCTTCATCAAGCGTAGAAAGTAGGAGAGGCAAGGTCAGGTGTGCGCTAACTATGTCCAAAGATAGCGAATGTAGAAATTGGTGCTTTCTGCAGCTCCCTACAGTTCTCCTTCACCGAGGGTAGAAAGTAAGGGAGACATGTACAGCTGTGCGCTAACTATGTCTACAGATGGTGAATATTGGAAATGGTGCCTTGTGAGCTCCTTAATGTTCTCCTTCACCTAGGGTAGAGTGTAAGGGAGACGTGTACAGCTGTACGCTAACTATGTCTACAGATGGTGAATGTTGGAAATGGTGCTTTCTGAGGCTCCTTACAGCTCTTCTCCATCAAGGGTAGAAAGTAAGGGAGACACGGTCAAATGTGCCCTAACTATGTGTACAGATGGTGAATGTTGGAAATGGTGCTTTCCGCAGCTCCTTACAGTCCTCCTTCACGTAGGGTAGACAGGAAGGGAGACATGTAAAGCTGTGCGCTAGTAATGTCTACAGATGGTGAATGTTGGAAATGGTGCGTTCTGAGGCTCCTTACAGTTCTTCTTCATCAAGCGTAGAAAGTAAGGGACGCAAGGTCAGGTGTGCGCTAACTATGTCTAAAGATGGTGAATGTAGGAAATGGTGCTTTCTGCAGCTCCCTACAGTTCTCCTTCACCTAGGGTAGAAAATAAGGGAGACATGTACAGCTGTGCAGTAGCTATGTCTACAGATGGTGAATATTCGAAATGGTGCCTTCTGAGCTCCTTACTGTTCTCTTTCACCTAGGGTAGAGAGTAAGGGAGACTTGTACAGCTGTACGCTAACTATGTCTACAGATGGTGAGTGTTGGAAATGGTGCTCTCTGAGGCTCCTTACAGTTCTTCTTCAACAAGGGTAGAAAGTAAAAGAGACATGGTCACATGTGCGCTAACTATATCTACAGATGGTGAATGTTGGAAATGGTGCTTTCCGCAGCTCCTTACAGTCCTCCTTTACCTAGGGTAGAAAGGAAGGGAGACATGTACAGCTATGCGCTAGTAATGTCTACAGATGGTGAATGTAGGAAATGGTGCTTTCTGCAGCTCCTTACTGTTCTCCTTCACCTAGGGTAGAGAGTAAGGGTGACGTGTACAGCTGTAAGCTAACTATGTATAGAGATGGTGAATGTAGGAAATGGTGCTCTCTGAGGCTCCTTACAGTTCTTCTTCATCAAGGCAAGAAAGGAAGGGAAACAGGGTCAGATGTCCGCTAACTATGTCTACAGTTGGTGAATGTTGGAAATGCTGCTTTCTGCAGCTACTTACAGTCCTCCTTCACCTAGGGTAGAAATGAAGGGACACATGTACAGCTGTGCGCTAGTTATGTCTACAGATGGTGAATATTGGAAATGTTGCTTTCTGAGGCTCCTTACAGTTTTCCTTCATCAAGTGTGGAAAGTAAGGGAGACATGGTCAGACGTGTGCTATATATGTCTACTGATGGTGAATGTTGGAAATGGTGCTTTCCACAGCTCCTCACAGTCCTCCTTCACCTATGGTAGAAAGTAAGGGAGACATGTACAGCTGTGTGCTAGTAATGTCTACAGATGGTGAATGTTGGTAATAGTGCTTTCTGAGGCTCCTTACAGTTCTTCTTCATCAGGCATAGAAAGTAAGGGAGGCAAGGTCAGGTGTGCGCTAACTATCTCTATAGATGGTGAATGTAGGAAATGGTTCTTTCTGAGGCTCCTTACAGTTCTTCTTCATCAGGCATAGAAAGTAAGGGAGGCAAGGTCAGGTGTGCGCTAACTATCTCTATAGATGGTGAATGTAGGAAATGGTTCTTTCTGAGGCTCCTTACAGTTCTTCTTCATCAGGCATAGAAAGTAAGGGAGGCAAGGTCAGGTGTGCGCTAACTATGTCTACAGATCGTGAATGTTGGAAATGGTGGCTTCCGCAGCTCCTTACAGTCCTCCTTCACGTAGGGTAGAAAGGATGGGAGACATGTACAGCTGTGGGCTAGTAATGGCTACAGATGGTGAATGTAGGAAATGGTGCTTTCTGAGGCTTCTTACAGTTCTCTTAATAAAGCGTAGAAAGTAATGGAGGCAAGGTGAGGTGTGCGCTAACTATGACTAGAGAAGGTGAAAGTAGGAAATGGTGCTTTCTGAGGCTCTCTACAGTCCTCCTCCACCTAGGGTAGAAAGGAACGGAGAAATGTACAGCTGTGCACTAGTAATGTCTAAAGATGGTGAATGTTGGAAATGGTGCTTTCTGTGGCTCCCTACAGTCCTCCTTCACCTAGGGTAGAAAGGAAGGGAGAAATGTACAGCTGTGCACTAGTAATGTCTACAGATGGTGAATGTTGGAAATGGTGCTTTCTGAGGCTTCTTACAGTTCTCTTCATCATGCGTAGAAAGTAAGGGAGGCAAGGTCAGGTGTGTGCTAACTATGTCTAGAGAAAGTGAATGTAGGAAATGGTACTTTCTGAGGCTCCTTACAATCCTCCGTCACCTAGGCTAGAAAGGAAGGGACACATGTACAGCTGTGCACTAGTAATGTCTACAGGTGGTGAATGTTGGATTTGGTGCTTTCTGAGGTTCCTTACAGTTCTTCTTCATCAAGCGTAGAAGGTAAGGGAGGCAAGGTCAGGTGTGCGCTAACTATGCCTAAAGGTGGTGAATGTTGGAAATGGTGCTATCCACAGCTCTTTACAGTCCTCCTTCACCTAGGGTAGAAAGGAAGGGAGACACGTACTGCTGTGCGCTAGTAATGTCTACAGATTGTGAATGTAGGAAATGGTGCTTTCTGAGGCTGCTTACAGTCCTCATTCACCTAGGGTAGAAAGGAAGGGAGACATGTACAGCTGTGCGTTAGTAATGTCTACAGATAGTGAATGTTGGAAGTGGTGCTTTCTGAAGCTCCTTCCAGTCCTCCTTCACCTAGGGTAGAAAGGAAGGGACACATGTACAGCTGTGCACTAGTAATGTCTAAAGATGGTGGATGTTGGAAATGGTGCTTTCTGAGGCTCCTTACAGTCCTCCTTCACCTAGAGTAGAAAGGAAGGGAGACATGTACAGCTGTGCGCTAGTAATGTCTACAGATGGTGAATCTGGGAAATAGTGCTTTCTGAGGCTTCTTACAGTTCTCTTCATCAAGCGTAGAAAGGAAGAAAGGCAAGGTCAGGAGTGTGCTAACTATGTCTAGAGAAGGTGAATGTAAGAGATGGTGCTTTCTGAGGCTCCTTACAGTCCTCCTCCACCTAGGGTAGAAAGGAAGGGAGAAATTTACAGCTGTGCACTAGTAATGTCTACAGATGGTGAATGTTGGAAATGGTGCATTCTGAGGCTCCTTACAGTCCTCCTTCACCTAGAGTAGAAAGGAAGGGAGACATGTACAGCTGTGCCCTAGTAATGTCTACAGATGGTGAAAGTTGGAAATGGTGCTTTCTGAGGCTCCTTACAGTTCTTCATCATCAAGCGTAGAAAGTAACGGAGGCAAGGTCAGGTGTGCGCTAACTATGCCTAGAGACTGTGAATGTTGGAAATAGTGCTTTCTGAGGCTCCTTACAGTTCTTCTTCATCAAGTGTAGAAAGTAGGGGAAGCAAGGTCAGGTGTGCCCTGACTATGTCTAGAGATGGTGAATGTTGGAAATGGTGCTTTCCGCAGCTCCTTACAGTCCTCATTCACCTAGGGTAGAAAGGATGGGAGACATGTACAGCTATGCGCTAGTAATGTCTCCAGATGGTGAATGTTGGAAATGGTGCTTTCTGAGGCTCCTTACAGTTCTTCTTCCTCAAGCGTAGACAGTAAGGGAGGCAAGGTCAGGTGTGCGCTAACAATGTCTAGAGATGGTGAATGTTGGAAATGGTGCTGTCCACAGCTCTTAACTGTCCTCCTTCACCTAGGGTAGAAAGGAAGGGAGACATGTACATCTGTGCGCTAGTAATGTCTACAAATGGTGAATGTTGGATATGGTGCTTTCTGAGGCTCCTTACAGTTCTACTTCATCAAGCATAGAAAGTAATGGAGGCAAGGTCAGGTGTGCGCTAACTGTCTCCAGATGGTGAATGTAGGAAATCGTGCTTTCTAAGGCTCCTTATAGTTCTTCTTCATCAAGCGTAGAAAGTGAGGGAGGCAAGGTCAGGTGTGCGCTAACTATGTCTACAGATGGTTAATGTTGGAAATGGTGCTTACCGCAGCTTCTTACAGTCCTCCTTCACCTAGGGTAGAAACGAAGGGAGACATGTACAGCTGTGCGCTAGTAATGTCTACAGATGGTGAATGTTGGAAATGGTGCTTTCTGAGGCTCCTTACAGTTCTTCTTCATCAAGCGTAGAAAGTAAGGGAGGCAAGGTCAGGTGTACGCTAACTATGTCTAGAGAAGGTAAATGTAGAAAATCGTGCTTTCTGAGGCTCCTTACAGTTCTCCTTCACCTAAGGTAGAAAGAAAGGGAGACATGTACAGCTGTGCGCTAGTAATGTCTACAGATGCTGAAAGTTGGAAATGGTGCTTTCTGATGCTCCTTACAGTCCTCCTTCACGTAGGGTAGAGGGGAAGGGAGACACGTACAGCTGTGTGCTAGTAATTTCTACAGATGGTGAATGTTGGAAAAGGTGCATTCTGAGGCTCCTTACAGTTCTTCTTCATCAAGCGTAGAAAGTAAGGATGGCAAGGTCAGGTGTTCGCTAACTATGTCTACAGATGGCGAATTTTGGAAATGGTGCTTTCTGAGGCTCCTTACAGTTCTTCTTCATCAAGAGTAGAAAGTGAGGGAGGCGAGGTCAGCTGTGCGCTAACTATGTCTAGAGAAGGATAATGTGGGAAATGGTGCTTTCTGAGGTTCCTTACAGTCCTCCTTCACCTAGGGTGGAAAGGAAGGGAGAAGTGTACGGCTGAGCACTAGTAATGTCTACAGATGGTGAATGTTGTAAATGGTGCATTCTGAGGCTCCTTACAGTTCTTCTTCATCAACCATAGAAAGTAAGAGTGGATAGGTCAGGTGTGCGCAAACTATGTCTAGTTAAGGTGAATGTAGGATATGGTGCTATCTGAGGGTACTTACAGTCCTCCTTCGCATAGGGTAGAATGTAAGGGAGACAAGTACAGCTGTGCGCTAGTAATGTCTACAGATGGTGAATG
This sequence comes from Schistocerca serialis cubense, assembly GCF_023864345.2. Lineage (NCBI taxonomy): Eukaryota > Metazoa > Arthropoda > Insecta > Orthoptera > Acrididae > Schistocerca > Schistocerca serialis. The sequence goes on from NW_026047573.1 coordinate 13,893,335, forward strand.
TTGGAAATGGTGCTTTCTGAGGCTCCTTACAGCTCTTCTTCATCAAACGTAGAAAGTGTGTGCGGTAAGGTCAGGTGTGCGCTAACTATGTCTAGAGAGGGTGAAAGTAGGAAATGGTGCTTTCTGAGGCTCCTTACAGTCCTCCTTCGCCTAGGGTAGAAAGTAAGGGAGACATGTACAGCTGTGCGCTAGTAATGTCTACAGATGGTGAATGTTGGAAATGGTGCTTTCTGAGGCTCCTTACAGTTCTTCTTCATCAAGAGTAGAAAGTGAGGGAGGCGAGGTCAGCTGTGCGCTAACTATGTCTAGAGAAGGATAATGAGGGAAATGGTGCTTTCTGAGGTTCCTTACAGTCCTCCTTCACCTAGGGTGGAAAGGAAGGGAGAAGTGTACGGCTGAGCACTAGTAATGTCTACGGATGGTGAATGTTGTAAATGGTGCATTCTGAGGCTCCTTACAGTTCTTCTTCATCAAGCATAGAAAGTAAGAGTGGATAGGTCAGGTGTGCGCAAACTATGTCTAGTTAAGGTGAATGTAGGATATGGTGCTATCTGAGGGTCCTTACAGTCCTCCTTCGCATAGGGTAGAATGTAAGGGAGACAAGTACAGCTGTGCGCTTGTAATGTCTACAGATGGTGAATTTTGGAAATGGTGGTTTCTGAGGCTCCTTTGTTATTCCTCATCAAGCGTAGAAAGTAAGGGAGGCAAGGTCAGGTGGGCGTTAACTATGGCTAGAGAAGGTGAATGTTGAAAATGGTGCTTTCTGAGGCTCCTTACAGTCCTCCATCACCTAGGGTAGAAAGGAAGGGAGACATGTATAGCTGTGCGCTAGCAATGTCTAAAGATGTTGGATGTTGGAAATGGTGCTTTCTGAGGCTCCATACAGTTCTTCTTCATCAAGCGTAGAAAGTAAGGAAGGCATGGTCAGGTGTGGGCTAGTAATGTCTACAGATAGTGAATGTTGGAAATGGTGCTTTCTGAGGCTCCTTACAGTTCTTCTTCATCAAGCATAGAAAGTAAGGGAGGCAAGTTCAGGTGTGCGCTAACCATGTCTAGAGAAGGTGAATGTAGGAAATGGTGCCTTCTTAGGCTACTTACAGTCCTCCTTCACCTAGGGTAGAAAGGAAGGGATACATGTACAGCTGTGCGCTAGTAATGTCTTCAGATGGTGAATGTTGGAAATGGTGCTTTCTGATACTCCTTACAGTTCTTCTTCATCAAGCGTAGAAAGTAAGGGAGGCAAGTTCAGGTGTGCGCTAACTATGTCTACAGATGGTGAATGTTGGAAATGGTGCTTTCTGAGGCTCCTTACATTCCTCCTTCACCTAGGGTGGAAAATAAGGGAGACATGTACAGCTGTGCACTAGTAATGTCTGCAGATAGTCAAGGTTGGAAATGGTGCTTTCTGAGGCTCCTTACAGTTCTTCTTCATCAAGCATAGAAAGTAAGGGAGGCAAGTTCAGGTGTGCGCTAACTATGTCTACAGATGGTGAATGTTGGAAATGGTGCTTTCTGATACTCCTTACATTCCTCCTTCACCTAGGGTGGAAAGTAAGGGAGACATGTACAGCTGTGCACTAGTAATGTCTGCAGATAGTCAAGGTTGGAAATGGTGCTTTCTGAGGCTCCTTACAGTTCTTCTTTATCAAGCATAGAAAGTAAGGGAGGCAAGTTCAGGTGTGCGCTAACTAAGTCTACAGATGGTGAATGTTGGAAATGGTGCTTTCCGCAGCTCCTTACAGTCCTCCTTCACCTAGGGTAGAAAGGAAGGGAGACACGTACAGCTGTGAGCTAGTAATGTCTACAGACGGTGAATGTTGGAAATGGAGCTTCCTGAGGCTCCTTACAGTTCTTCTTCATCAAGTGTAGAAAGTAAGGGAGGCAAGGTCAGGTGTGCGCTAACTATGTCTACAGATGGTGAATGTTGGAAATGGTGCTTTCTGATACTCCTTACATTCCTCCTTCACCTAGGGTGGAAAATAAGGGAGACATGTACAGCTGTGCACTAGTAATGTCTGCAGATAGTCAAGGTTGGAAATGGTGCTTTCTGAGGCTCCTTACAGTTCTTCTTCATCAAGCGTAGAAAGTAAGGGAGGCAAGGTGAGGTGTGCTCTAAATATGTCTAGAGAAGGTGAAAGTAGGGAATGGTTCTTTCTGAGGGTCCTTACAGTGCTCCTTCACCTAGGGTAGAAAGGAAGGGAGAGATGTACAGCTGTGCGCTAGTAATGTCTACAGATGGTGAATGTTGGAAATGGTGCTTTCTGAGGCTTCTTACAGTCCTCCTTCACCTAGGGTAGAAAGGAAGGGAGACATCTACAGCTGTGCGCTAGTAATGTCTACAGATGGTGAATGTTGGAAATGGTGCTCTCTAAGGCTCCTTACAGTTCTTCTTCATCAAGCGTAGAAAGTAAGGGAGGCAAGGTCAGGTGTGCGCAAACTATGCCTAGAGAAGGTGAATGTTGGAAATGGTGCTTTCTGAGGCTCCTTACAGTCCTCCTTCACCTAGGGTAGAAAGGAAGTGAGACATCTACAGCTGTGCGCTAGTAATGTCTACAGATGGTGAATATTGGAAATGGTGCTTTCTGAGGATCCTTACAGTTCTTCTTCATCAAGCGTAGAAAGTAAGGGAGGCAAGGGCAGGTGTGCGCTAACTATGTCTAGAGAAGGTGAATGTAGGAAGTGGTGTTTTCTGAGGTTTCTTACAGTCCTCGTTCACCTAGGGTAGAAAGGAAGGGAGACATCTACAGCTGTGCGCTAGTATTGTCTACAGATGGTGTATATTGGAAATGGTGCATTCTGAGGCTCCTTACACTTCTTCTTCATCAAGCATAGATAGTAAGGGAGGCAAGTTCAGGTGTGCGCTAACCATGTCTAGAGAAGGTGAATGTAGGAAATGGTGCCTTCTGAGGCTCCTTACAGTCCTCCTTCACCTAGGGTAGAAAGGAAGGTAGACATGTACAGCTGTGCGCTAGTATTGTCTACAGATGGTGTATATTGGAAATGGTGCATTCTGAGGCTCCTTACACTTCTTTTTCATCGAGCTTAGAAAGTAAGGGAGGCAAGGTCAGGCGTGCGCTAACTATGTCTAGAGAAGGTGAATGTAGGAAATGGTTCTTTCTTAGGCTCCTTACAGTCTTCCTTCACCTAGGGTAGAAAGGAAGGGAGACATGTACAGCTGTGCGCTAGTAATGTCTACTGATGGTGAATGTTGGAAATAGTGCTTTCTGAGGCTCCTTACAGTTCTTCTTCATAAAGGGTAGAAAGTAAGGGAGACATGTACAGATGTGCACTGACAACGTCTGAAGATGGTGGATGTTGGAAATGGTGCTTTCTGTAGTTCGTTACGTTTCTTTTTCGCATATGATATAAAGTAAATGTGACATACTCAGCAATGAACTATCCATGTCCATAGAAATTGAATGTTGATAAGAAAGCCTTCTGCAGCTCCATACTGTTCCTCTCCATGTAGCGTAGAAAGTAAGGGAGACATGTACAGGTGTGAGCTAATTAAGTCTACAGATGGTGAATGTTGGAAAGGGTGCTTTCAGCAGCTCCTTTCTCTTCTTCTTTACCTAGGTTACAAAGTAGGGGAGATATGTACAGCTGTGCGTTATGTATGTCAACGGATATTTAATTTTAGAAATGGTGCTTTCTGCAGCTACTTACAGCTCTTCTTCACCTAGGGTACGAAGTAAGGGAGACATGTACAGCTGTGCGCTAACAAAGTCTACGGATGGTGAATGGTGGAAACGATGCTTTCTGAGGCTCCTTACCGTTCTTTTTCGCCTAGGATAGGATGTAAACGAGACATACTCAGCAGTGCACTATTTATGTCCACAGATGGTGAATGTTGGTAAGATAGCTATCTGCAGCTCCTTACAGTTCTCCTTCACATAGGGTAGAAAGTAAGGGAGACATGTACAGCTGTGCGCTACCTATGTCTAGAGATGGTGAATGTTGGAAATGTTGCTTTCTGCAGCTCCTTACAATTCCCCTTCACCTATGGTAGAGAGTAAGGGAGACATGTACAGGTGTGCGATAACTATGTCTACAGATGGTGAATGTTGGAAATGTTGCTTTCTGCAGCTCCTTACAGTTCGTCTTCACCTCGTTTAAAAAGTAAGGGAGACATGTACAGCAGTGCGTTACCTATGACTAGAGATGGTGAATGTTGGAAATGGTGCTTCTGAGTCTCCTTACAGTTCTTTTTTGCCTAGGATAGAAAGTAAAGGAGACATACTCAGCAGTGCAATGTTTATGTCCACAGATGGTGAATGTTTGTAAGAAAGTTTTCTGCAGCTCCATACAGTTCTTTTTCACTTAGGATATAAAGTAAGACAGACATGTACAACTGTGCGCTAACTATGTCTAGAGATAGTGAATGTTGGAAATGGTGGTTTTTGCAGCTCCTTACAGTTCTTCTTCACCTAGGGTAGAAAGTAATGGAGATACGTACATCTGTGCGCTAACAATGTCTACGGATTGTGAATGTTGAAAACAGTGCTTTCTGAGGTTCCTTACAGTTTTTTTTTTTTTTTTTCGCCTAGGAATGAGAGTACAGGGGGCATACTCAGCAGTGCACTATTTACGTCAACAGATGGTGAATGTTGGTAGGAAAGCTTTCTGCAAGTCCTTACCATTCTTCTTCATTTAGGGTAGAGAGTAATTGAGACATGTACATCAGTGCGCTAACTATGTCTAGAGATAGTGAATGTTGAAAATGGTGCTTTCTCCAGCTCCTTACAGTTCTTCTTCTCGTAGGGTAGAAAGTAATGGAGATATTTACGCCTGTGTGCTAACTATGTCTACGGATGGTGAATGTTGGAAAATGGTGCTTTCTTAGGCTCCTTACAGTTCTTATTCGCCTAGGATTGAAAGTAAATTAGACATACTCAGCAGTGCACTATTTGTGTCCACAGATGGTGAATGTTGGTAAGAATGCTATCTGCAGACCCTTACAGTTCTCCTGCATCTAAGGTGGAAAGAAAGGAAGAGATGTACAGCTGTGCACTATGTATGTCTACACATGGCGAATGTTGGAAATGGTGCTTTCTGCAGCTAATTACAGTTCTTCTTCACCTAGGGTAGAAAGTAAGGGAGACATGTACAGCTGTGCGGTATGTATACCCACAGATGGTGAATGTTGGTAAGAAAGCTTTGTGCAGTTCCTTACAGTTCTCCTGCATCTGGCGTAGAATGAAAGGTAGACATGTACAGCTGTGCGCTATGTATGTCTACAGATGGTGAATGTTGGAAATGGTGCTTTCTGAGGATCCTTACAGTTCTTCTACATCAAGGGTAGAAAGAAAGGGAGACATGTACAGGTGTGCGCTAACTATGTCTACAGATGGTGAATGTTAGAAGTGGTGCTTTCTGCAGCTCCTTACAGTTTTTCTTCATCAGGGGTAGATAGTAAGGGAAATAGAGTACTATCCTCGCCTCTCCTCGGACTACCAGGGAGGTGGTAACCCAGACATGCGATCTGTCCTTCAGCACAGCTACTTCATCAGCTTCTGCTAAGAGGAAGACCCAGAAGTCAGATGCACGGACCTTCAAGAAGGAACCGTCCCGTGCAGACTTCATACGTACTTCGACCTCCCATCCTTCGACCGGTACTTCCACCAAACGTCCTTCCAAGAAGGCTCATAGGAAGCACAGTTGTCCTTCTTCGCCACGGCGCGTTTCTTCTCCTGCGCCACCCAGCGGTTGCCGCCCCAGGCCGTCATCCGTTTCGCCTGGCCGCACCGCTGGTAGCCGAACATCTGGCCGTTCACCGGCGGAGGAAGCTCCCCCTCCCGGCCATCCTCCCAAGATGGCCGATGAACCTATAGACCCAATGGACGATGACTGTCCGCCTACTGATAGCGGCGGCGGTGCTCGCTCGATGCCAGGCCCTCAGTGGCCTTCGAGGTGACCCCTTCTTTCATTTTCCTTTCTTCTTACGATGGCACTTATTCACTGGAATATTCGCAGCATTCGCTCCAACCGAGAGGACCTGAAGTTGCTGCTCCGCTTGCACCGTCTGCTAGTCGTAGCCCTCCAGAAATTGAAGCTACGCCCATGCGACCACATTGCCTTGGCACACTACACCTCTGTGCGTTTTGACCTACCCTCTGTGGTAGGTATCCCAGCTCATGGAGGGGTTATGTTGCTGGTCCGGGATGATATTTACTATGATCCCATCACGTTGCACACTGGCCTGCAGGCAGTTGCCATCCGCATTACTCTTCCCACTTTTACATTTTCCATTTGTACCGTTTACACTCCATCGTCATCTGCCGTTACCAGGGCAGACATGATGCAACTTATTGCTCAGCTACCTGCACCATTTTTGTTAACTGGAGACTTCAATGCCCACCATCCCCTTTGGGGCTCTCCAGCATCCTGCCCGAGGGGCTCCCTGTTAGCAGACCTTTTCAACCAGCTCACTCTTGTCTGCCTCAATACTGGCGCCCCTACTTTTCTTTCGGACACATCTCACACCTATTCCCATTTAGACCTCTCTATATGTACTCCCCAACTTGCACTCCGGTTTGAGTGGTATGCACTTTCTGATACATATTCGAGCGACCACTTCCCGTGTGTTATCCATCTCCTGCAGCATACCCCCTCTCCGTGCTCCTCTAGTTGGACCATCTCCAAGGCTGACTGGGGGCTCTTCTCTTCCAGGGCGACCTTTCAGGATCAACCCCCAGGGGCTCAGCATTCGTTTTCTGGGTACAGGCTTGGCGACCCCGGGGTTCCTGAGCTGGGGACTGGTAAGCGCCGCCAGTCCCCTGTCACCGTAACCTCTAAGCATACTTCAACGACCACCGTGCGGCGCGGCGGTGGAATGTTGTGTGTCTCAGGGAATGGGGATCTTGGCTTGACCGCCCGGATCGCGAGGATGGAATAAACCTCTATAAAAAAACCCTCAATCTCAAGGTGTGCTGCCCGCTGATGAGATGCATGGCTGTTGAGGTGGAACAGTCGATAGCGGGCAACCTCTGGGGAACCTGCCGCACCTCAGTTGTATAAGGCTTACCTAGGCACGCGGGGCTCTGTCTAGGTGGACTTCTAGTTCCCTAGCTGCTCGTGGGACCGAGATGGATCCTTCGAAATTCTCTTTTCTTCCTCCCAGCTGAAAGGGTGGGCTGCTGGAAGGTTCTAACACCGAGTCTCTTAAGAGGGCCCGTGCAGTCAGTCCCCCTGACTCCGGCGCTTCTTTGAAAAGTCCTGTCTTAGGTAACAGAATGCATTCTGGTAATCCGAATGTGTTTCTCATTGTGAAACGGAAGGAGGGTAGTTTCGAGAAGGTTTCGCCCTTCTATATACAAAAGGGATTGGAGGGAATCTGTGGCTCCTTAAAATCAGTGAAGCGCTTACGTAATGGGACCTTGCTAGTGGAAACTTCCACTTCCCATCAAGCAACTAACCTCCAATCTGCTAAATGCCTTGGAGAGTATGCCATAGACACCGAACTGCACAGCACCTTGAACTATAGCAAAGGTGTTGTGACATGCCAGTATCTAGCTGATATTCCCAAGGAAGAACTGCAACGTGAGTGGGCTCCGGAAGGTATCGTTGATGTCCAACACATCATGAAGAGGGTTGATGGCACTCTTGTCAAATCCAACTCCTTTATTCTGACCTTCAATAGCACAACACTTCCTGAACATGTTAAAGCTGGCTTCCTTCGCCTTAGTGTGAGGCCTTATTTCCCGGCCCCAATGCGCTGTTTCAAATGCCAGCGTTTTGGGCATACCACCTTAGGCTGTAAAGGCGATGCGACTTGTGGAAACTGTGGTCAGGCTGCTCATGAAGGAGTTGGTTGCTCGTCTCCGGCTTAATGTCTTAATTGCTCTGGGAACCACCCTGTTTGGAGTAGGGACTGCCACATATTTTTAGAGGAACGCAAGGTCCAGGAAATAAAAACAACCAAGCGTATCCCCTATGGTGAGGCCAAGAAGATTTATAAGTCGATGCAACCTCCCACATTTGCTACATCTTTTGCATCCCTGGTACAGAAGCCTACTCCAAAAGTCGATGCCTCAACGCAGACTGAGGTGGTGAGTGTTGGCACTAACACCTGTAGCTGTCAGTGCACTTGCAACGCAGCCAGTGTTCCAGAGCCAGTAGCCCCTACTCCAACGGCAGACAAAAGTACAGTGGCGGACTTGGTCCAGCCCCTCGCACCTCCAACAGCTGAGGTTGTCCCCAAGCCCAGTGCGCCTCTTACCACTCCCACATCCGCTCCCCCAAAGTCCTCCAAGCCACAGAAATCTACTGTGCAGCAGCAACAGCGGGTCAAATCCCGTGGTAAACCATCTGACCATGCGGATGTTGTTTTACGCGAGGCTTCATCTGACTCTTCCCCAGAGTTGATGGAGTACGATGTATGTGTGGGGCAATCATCTCGTCCCACGCCTGCCCCTCCACCTGCTGCGGTCTCCCCACCCCGTCGGAGAGACAGGATGAAGGTGCTACCCCCAACATAGATGGCTCCCATACTCCAGTGGAACTTGCAAGGGTTCAGGACGCATGTGGAGGAACTTCGTCTACTTTCTCAGGGTAGACCACTGTGTCTCTGTCTCCAGGAGACGTATTTCCATCCATCATACTCCCCTGAGATACGAGGCTATACACTCCACAAAAAGGACGACCTGCGTGGAGAGAGAGCTAGAGGAGGCGTAGGTATTTTCGTCAGGACGGACTGCCATTCCTCGCCTCTCTCACTTACGACGACTCTACAGGCCGTCGCTGTGTCCGTGCACGTGCGTCATACATTGACTGTATGTTCACTTTACTTGCCCCCACATGATGCTCTTGATGAAGCGGCCCTCACCGACCTTCTTACACAGCTCCCCCAGCCATTCATTATTTGTGGTGATTTTAATGCCCACAATGTGCTTTGGGGCTCTGCAATTACCTGTCCCAGGGGTAGAGCAATTGAGAGGCTTCTCCTGTCATCCTGCGCCTACTTGCTCAATGGAGGACAGAGTACTCATTTCTGCACGGCGACTGGGTCGTTCTCTGCCATTGATCTCTCGCTTTGCTCTCCAGCTCTTGCCGCTAATGCTCACTGGGAAGTGGTCGCTGACTTGCGCGGCAGTGATCATTTCCCAATCTGGATTCACCTGCCAGATGGCGTGGGCCCCGAAAGGAGACCACCACGATGGGTAATCAGTGGAGCTGACTGGACACTTTATAGCCAGTTGGCCCAATTCGAACACTGTGCGAATGTTGAGGTGTGGGTGGATCATATTACCAAAACGGTCCACCATGCCGCTGCGGCATCCATTCCACAGTCCACAGGCCACCGGAAAAGGCCACCTGTGCCTTGGTGGAGTGACGAATGCCGCTCTGCAATCAGGACCAGGCGTGCGGCTCTGCGGCGGTTCAAGTGTCGGCCGACTGCTGAGAATCTTGCAGCCTTTCGGGTGGCGAGGGCGAGATGTCGCCGCATTATTCGTGAGAGCAAGAAGAGGTCGTGGCAAAAGTTCCTGAACACCATTAATCGTTCCACCAAAAGTTCCATTGTGTGGGAGACCATTAGGAGAATTTCTGGCAGAGGAGGGAGGTGCCCCATAGCTGCTGTAATGAATAACGGCACTCTCCACACAGATCTGCGAGACATTGCCCAGACTATGGCAGCATATTTTGCGACAGTTACTGCCACAACCAGTCAGGATCCAGGTTTCCAGCGCCATAGAGCGGTTGCTGAGAGGTGTAGTCTGAACTTCCAGCCCACCTCTCGTGAAGTTTACAACTGCCCTTTTTCTATGTGGGAGCTGGATTCTGCATTGTCTGGAGCTCGTGACACTTCCCCTGGTCACGACAGGATCCATTACAGTATGCTATGGCACCTCACAATGCGCAACAAAGAAATCCTCCTCGCACTTTTTAATGCCATTTGGGCGTCGGGTCACTTTCCTGACGCGTGGCGTGAGGCAGTTTTAATCCCTTTTTTAAAACCTGGGAAAGACCGCTCGAGCCCAAGTAGCTACCGTAGTATTGCCCTCACTAGTTGCATAGGGAAGACCTTGGAGCGGATGGTCAACCGCCGCCTTGTCTGGATGTTAGAATCCCGGCAACTACTTAGTCGCTATCACTGTGGTTTCAGGAGGTTTCGTTCCACCTTCGATAACCTTGCCCTCCTGGAGGCGGCTATCCAACAAGCTTTCCTACGCCGTCATCACCTTATAGGTGTATTTTTCGACATCGAGAAGGCCTACGATACCACTTGGCGGCGTCTCATCCTGGAGCAGCTTCACGAATGGGGTTTTCGTGGTTGTCTTCCTCTTTTTATTCAGTCTTTCCTCTCGCCACGATATTTTAGATACCGAATTGGTGACGTCCTGTCTGATCGCTTTGAGCAGGAGAACGGTGTCCCTCAGGGTAGCGTTTTAAGTGTGACTCTGTTTGCCATCGCTATTAATCGCATTACGTCCATGGTGAAAAGTCCTGTCCAGTGTTCTTTATTTGTGGATGATTTCTCTTTGTTCTGCTCTTCTTCAAGCCTTGCAACGACAACTCGTCAGTTGCAACTTACGATTAGGCGTTTGGATGACTGGGCGCTGAAGATTGGATTTAAGTTTTCCACCGAGAAGTCTGTATGTGTTCTTTTTAACCGTTCTCGTTCGATTTTCACCTTTCCTGAGTTGCGCTTGAGGGACACTATTCTTTCTTTTAAAGACACGGTGAGATCTCTGGGGCACATTTTTGACTCGAGGCTCACGTGGTTACCTCATCTTAAAGACCTGAAACGGCGGTCGCTTCAGGCTTTAAGCATTTTAAAATGTCTTAGCCACAGTACATGGGGAGCTGACAGGACTTGTCTGCTCCATTTTTACAGGACGTTTGTGCGATCTCGGCTCGATTATGGGTGCACGGTGTATGGGTCTGCGAGGCCTTCGTACTTGAAGATTTTGGACGTTGTCCACCATGAAGGGCTGTGGTTGGCCACTGGGGCATTCCGAACTAGCCCCATACCAAGCCTCTGTGTAGAGGCTGGTGAACCGCCACTTCATATGCGGCGACGGCTACTTACGGTACGCCAGGCGTATAAAACTTTGTCCACACCGTACACACCTGCATACCATACCGTTGCTCAGCCTCCTCTGGCACGGTTATTTCACAACCGGCAACGTGCGACGCAGCCCTATGGGATTCGCGCACAGGATTGCCTCGCTGCAATGTCTATGGCTGGTCTTCGTGTTTTACGTCGCGGTTGGAGCAGATCTCCACCTTGGCTCCTCCGGAGACCCAAACTTATTTTAGATTTGACTCGTTTTAAGAAGGATGGCACGCCAGATTTTACATTCCATTCACTTTTTTTTAACATTTTAGATGTGCATCACGGTTTCACTGTCGTTTACACTGATGGCTCCAAACAGGAGAATTTCCTTGGCTGTTCTGTGGTGTTCCCTGACCATGTTACCCGGATTCGCCTCCCTGCTGAATATACCGTTTTCGCAGCGGAGCTCCACGCGATCCTGACGGCACTGGAGCAGATGCATCGTGTTCGGGGCGATCGATTTCTTCTCTGCTCCGATTCTCTTAGTGCCTTACAATCGCTGCAGAACCTGTACCCGACTGAAGAGATGGTCCAGCTGATACATAGCCAACTGTACTTGCTCCAACAGCGGGGTAAAGAGGTATCCTTCTGCTGGGTGCCTGGTCATGTCGGCATCTGGGGCAATGAACAGGCTGATCGGGCTGCCAAGGAGGCCTGCAGAGAGCAGGATGTGGTCCAGTGTCCTATCCCCTTGCAGTCAGTCATCGCTGCACTCCACAGGAAGTGCATGGACTTGTGGGAGGACGAATGGCTGGCGGTGACGGCCAATAAACTGCGGTCGGTAAAGTCAACCACTCGGCCGTGGCGTTCCTCCTGTCGGTTGCTCAGGCGGGAAGAGGTGGCCCTCACACGTCTTCGGATCGGGCACTGTCCTCTGACGCATAGCTATTTATTACGGCGGGAGGATCCTCCGTTTTGTGATGCTTGTGGCGTGCACATCTCTGTCCGCCACATTTTAACAGACTGCATTTTATACCGTGATGCAAGGGCAGAAGCACAAGTTGATGGTGATCTGCCCTGTGTTTTAGCTAATGATGAGACGTGTGTGTCTAGGGTTTTTAAGTTTTGTGATGTGTCTGGACTCTGGCCTAAACTTTTAGGCTGGAGGTTTTAGTGTATTGCAGAGTGGCTGACTCCTCCCTTTTATTCCTTGCGGTCAGCCAGCCACTTCCATCTGCTACATTGTTTTAGCCCCCTCTCTCGTTTTCTTCCTGTGTTGTCCATGTTTTACTGCTGACGCCCTGCTTCATCCCACGCTTCGGTGTGGGTGAGCACATCTTTTCCGATGATTGTTTCCCGTGTTTTATGTTCCGTTTTATGTAAATATTCTGAGCTTTTTTTTTCCTTGACACCCGTCTCACTATGATGCTGAACGGGCGCTGAAGACCTTGCTGTCGTGCGCCCACAAAACCCCTCTACTACTTTCAGGATCAAACCTTCACAAGCTGCGATCGTCAGGTCGCACACCTCACGGATGTCATTCTCACTGCTGCTGAATATTCCATCCCTCACCCTACTTCTTCTCCACGTCGCATACCGGTCCCCTGGTGGACCGCAGCATGTAGAGACGCTTTACGTGCTCGTCGACGTGCTTTACGCACCTTTAAACGCCACCCTACAGTGGCGAATTGTATCAATTATAAACGATTATGTGCTCAGTGTCGTCGTATTATTAAAGAAAGCAAGAAAGCCAGCTGGGCTGCTTTCACAAGCACCTTCAACAGTTTTACTCCTTCTTCTGTTGTCTGGGGTAGCCTGCGCCGGCTATCTGGCACTAAGGTCCACTCACCAGTTTCTGGCTTGACGGTCGCGAATGACGTCCTTGTGGCCCCTGAGGATGTCTCCAATGCCTTCGGCCGCTTTTTCGCAGAGGTTTCGAGCTCCGCTCATTACCACCCTGCCTTCCTCCCCCGCAAACAGGCAGAGGAGGCTAGGCCACCTAACTTCCGCTCCTCGAATCGTGAAAGTTATAATGCCCCATTCACCATGCGGGAACTCGAAAACGCACTTGGCCGATCACGGTCCTCTGCTCCAGGGCCTGATTCTATTCATATTCAGATGCTGTAGAACCTTTCTCCTGCGGGTAAAGGTTTTCTTCTTCGTACATACAATCGCATCTGGATTGAGGGACATGTTCCCGCATGCTGGCGCGAGTCTATTGTTGTCCCGATTCCTAAGCCGGGGAAGGACAAGCACTTGCCTTCCAGTTATCGACCCATCTCGCTTACCAGCTGTGTCTGTAAAGTTATGGAGCGAATGGTTAACTCTCGATTGGTTGGCTGCTCGAGTCTCGACGCCTACTTACCAATGTACAATGTGGATTTCGTAGGCGCCGCTCTGCTGTTGACCATCTGGTTACCTTGTCGAACTTCATTATGAATAACTTCTTGCGGAAGCGCCCGACCGCGGCTGTGTTCTTCGATTTGGAGAAGGCTTACGACACCTGTTGGAGGGCGGGCATTCTCCGCACCATGCATACATGGGGCCTTCGCGGTCGCCTCCCTCTTTTTATTCGTTCCTTTTTAATGGATCGACAGTTCAGGGTACGTGTGGGTTCTGTCCTGTCCTGTCCTGTCGGACACCTTTCGCCAGGAGAATGGGGTGCCACAGGGCTCAGTTTTGAGCGTCGCTCTCTTCGCCATCGCGATTAATCCAATAATGGATTGCCTCCCAGCTGATGTATCAGGCTCCTTTTCGTGGACGATTTTACCATCTATTGCAGCGCGCAGTGTACACGTGTCCTGGAGCGCTGTCTTTAGCATTCTCTTGACCGTCTTTACTCCTGGAGTGTCGCCAGTGGCTTCCGTTTTTCTGCCGAGAAGACGGTCTGTATTAACTTCTGGCGCTACAAAGAGTTTCTCCCACCGTCCTTACGACTCGGTCCCGTTGCTCTCCCAATCGTGGAGACAACCAAATTTTTAGGCCTTACATTTGACAGGAAACTTAGCTGGTCTCCACATGTGTCATATTTGGCTGCCCGTTGTACCCGTTCTTTAAATGTCCTCCATGTTCTCAGTGGTATGTCGTGGGGAGCGGATCGAACCATCCTACTTCGTCTATATCGGTCGATCGTCCGCTCCAAGCTGGATTATGGGAGCTTCGTATACTCCTCTGCACGGCCATCCATCTTACGCCGCCTCAACTCCATACAACATCGGGGTTTACAACTTGCGATCGGAGCGTTTTATACTAGTCCCGTCGAGAGTCTTCATGCTGACGCTGGCGAATTGCCACTCACCTACCAGCGCGATATACTGCTTTGTCGGTATGCCTGTTGGCTACTGTCAATGCCCGACCACCCGTCTTATCGTTCCTTTTTTGACGACTCTCTCGACCGTCAATACGGGTTGTATGTCTCTGCCCTGCTACCCGCTGGAGTTTGCTTTCGTCGCCTCCTTCAACACCTTAATTTTTCACTCCCTGCAACCTTTCGAGTGGGCGAGAGCCACACGCCACCTTGGCTCCAGGCTCAGGTTCGCGTTCACCTTGACCTCAGCTCGCTCCCAAAAGAGGTTACCCCCGGTTCGGTCTACCTCTCCCGTTTTGTGGAACTTCGTTCGAAGTTCATCAACATGACTTTCATTTATACAGATGGCTCTAAGACCAATGACGGGGTCGGGTGTTCCTTTACTGTCGGGGCACAAAGTTTCAAATACCGGCTCCATGGACATTGTTCGGTCTTCACAGCTGAGCTCTTTGCCCTCTACCAGGCTGTTCTTTACATCTGCTGCCACCGACATTCAGCTTATGTCATCTGCTCCGATTCCCTGAGCGCCATCCAGAGTCTCAGTGATCCGTATCCGGTTCACCCTTTCACACACCGGATCCAACGCTCTCTTCGGCAGCTGGTGGACGTCGGTTCTCCGGTTAGCTTTATGTGGGTCCCTGGCCATGTCGGTATCCCTGGGAACGAAGCTGCAGATGACGCGGCCAAGGCTGTGGTCCTCAGCCTCGGACAGCTTCTTGTTGTGTCCCTTCATCCGATTTTAGCAGGGTTATTTGTCGGCGCATTTTATCGCTGTGGCATGCCGATTGGGCTGCACTTACAGACAACAAGCCTCAGGCCTTAAAACCTCTTCCCGTGGCTTGGACGTCATCCTCCCGCCCTTCTCGGTGGGAGGAGGTAGTTTCGGCCCAGTTAAGAATTGGACACTGCTGGTTCAGCCATCGCCATCTGCTGACGGCTGCATCGGCGCCGTTCTGCCCATGTGGACAATTGCTGACGGTCCGCCACATTTTAATGTCCTGTCCGGATTTTAACACACTGCGTCTAGATCTTAACCTGCCATGTACTTTAGATGCCATTTTAGCGGATGACCCACGAGCAGCTGCTCGTGTTCTTCGTTTTATCAATTTGACAAACCTCTCTCAGGATATTTGATGATGCTGTTTTTTAATCCTATGCCAGTCAGTCTGTCTTTTATCGTGTTTTCCATTTTAGTTGTTGTTTTAAACTTGTGCCTCGCGGTGCATTCTTAACGTAGCCAGGGCGCTAATGACCATTAAAGTTGTGCGCCCTAAAACCAGAAAAAAAAAAAAAAAAAAAAAGAAGCTGTGCGTTAACTATTTCTACAGGTGGTGAATGTTGGTAAGGAAACTTTCTCAGTTCCTTCGAGTACTTATTCACATTGGGTAGGAAATAGAGGGGATATATGAAGTTGTGCAGTAACTATATCTGCATATTGTGAATGTTGGTAAGGAAGCTTTCTGCAGCTCCTACCAGTACTTCTTCACTTAGAGAAGAAAATTAAGCAGATATATACAGCTCTGCACTGAGTGTACCTCCAGATGTTGAATGTTGGTAAAGAAACTTTCTGTAGCTCATTCCATTATTTCTTCACCTATGGTAGAACATAAAAGTGACATATACAGCTGTGTGGTAACTATATCTGTAGATCGTGAATGTTTTTAAGGTATCTAGCTTCAGTTCCTCTTAGTACTTCATGACCTTGAGGAGACACCCCCCCCCCCCCCCCCCCACGGGGTTCACAACTCTTTTGTAGATACGTGTGTACCGAGGGCAGCAGTGCTAGCTAGTGTAGTCTTCCTTTCTTTCTGGGCTCTATACCTTCTTATTCCACATCCTTCTCCATCCCCCATCTCCCCCATCCCCCCCCCCCCCCCTCACATTGCACGCTCTCTCTCTCTCTCTCTCTCTCTCTCTCTCTCTCTCTCTCTCTCTCTCTCTCTCTCTCTCTCTCTCTCTCTCTCTCTCTCCATTTGGAGTACGTTAATTCCTACATATGGAGACAGATGCTCGAAACTGTGAAACAGTCTCTCTTTTTCGATTGCTCTACTGGCAAGTCTTTGTCCTCCTTCTGTTTTCCTCTTTTGCTCACCTCTTTTCTTTACTATTTTCTCTGCTGCAGCATTTGAGACCTCTCCTCTTTCCTTTCCTTTTCTTTGTTCCTCTTTTATCTTTTTTCCTCCCTGTGCATGTCTGAAGGCTGTCCCATGCATTCCCATGCTTTATTCTCTGCCCCAAGTAGACAACTAGCATATGTTCATACCCCCTGGTAACTGCCATGCAATGTGAGATGTGATTACCCGAGCTGATGCCTTACGGAAGTTTCCTCCGTCTGTTACATGGCAGGTGTGACCTGAGGTGTGAACAGTCACCTAAGGCATGAGTGCACTCAGAGAGAGCCCCCACAAGGAAGGAACGTGCCATCAAAGATGCCGGTAATCATGGGGGGGATACTTCTGCAATGGTTTCCTCATTATCTACTATGTCTGCTCATAAGTGAAAGTTAAATGAGTCTCGGCCACCGCTAATTCTTCCATCAGTGCCACTGTTCCTTGTTGTTTCTTGGTCAGATGAAGGTCAAGACTCCCCCCCCCCCCCCCAGTCTACCCTTTCATTATTCAGAAAGGTCTTGATGCAATTGCAGATCCTGTTAAGTCTTGTTCCCTATTACAAAACGGCATCTTGTTAGAAACAGTCGGTGCCCTCCAGGCACAAAAATTTCTGCCTACTTCACTGCTACAAACTTTCCCTGTCCAGTTGGAAGTGCACTACGCTTTTAATTCATCATGTGCGGTCGTTTATATGCGCTCCCTCGACAGATTGTCTGATGAGGAAATTCAAAACTAACTGTCTGACCAGGGCATAACGGCTGTTCATTGAGTCATGAAAAGGGTTGACATGGTCTTTGTTCCAACCCGTACTGTCTTCTTGACATTTGACAGAGTTCAACTTCCATTGAACATACGAGAGAGCTACAAGATAATTTCTGTTCACCCTCACATCCCAAACCCTACGCGTTACTATCGGTGTCAGCGGTTTAGTCATACCAGTCAGTCATGTTCCAATCTGGCCAAATGCGTTATGTGTGGCAAGAATGCCCTTGAGGATGCTTGTCTACCTCCATCCCCTTGTTGCATCATCTGTGTGGGTGACCATGCTGCTTCCTCTTGAGATTGTCCCATTTTTAAAGACAAACGGCTCATTCAGTAAATCAGCGTGAAGGAAAAGGTGTCAACATTTGCTGTTCAAAAGTTATTTGCCAGTCGAAATCCACTGTGCCTCACACAGGTAAATACAGCATTGTCCTTGCCTCTCCTCGGCCTACAAAGGAGGCAGCCATGCAGACTTGTGATCTCAGGTTTAATGCCACAGTTATCAGATCAGCCAGCGCAGAGGTCGTACGTTGAACCTCCCCACTCTCAGCTGCTCACTCTGTGGTGCAGTCTTCATCGGGTTCTGCTAAATCCCAAGCCCCAAAATCAGATTCCTGGACTTCCAAAAAAGAGCCTACTTGTGAAGATTTTTTTACGTACGCCGACTTCACAACCACCGATTCCTCCTTAATCTCAACGTCCTGTTTTCAAGAAGACTAATAAGAAACCGAGTTCCTCTCCTTCTCTGCCATGGCATGTCTCATCTACAGCACGATCTGGTGGTAACCGCCCTCAGCTGTCTTCTGTGTTGCTGAGGCACACTGCAGGTGGCCGATCAACAGGCCGATCGCTGGTCGTAGGAGCTGCTACCACAACATATGGATCAGGATATTCTGCGTTCAGCAGAATGCCATTCCACGCTGTCAACCACGGGCTCTGAACAGTCGTTGAGTTGAGGGCAACCTTGGTCACATTCTTGCCTTTTCTCTCCACTCTATGTCCATTATCCATTGGAATATCAGCGGCATTTGAGCCAATTGGTATCAATTGCCTATCCTCTTATGATCCTACTGGCTGGTCATCTTCTGTCTTCAGGAACAAAGCTGTGTCCCCACAATCGCTTTGTTTTCCCCCATTTTCAGTCAGTGCAATTTGATCTCCCCTCTGTTGAAGACATTCCAGCACATGGGGGACTCACAATTCTTCTCCATGATACTCTCCATTATCACCCAATCCCCTTAAAAAGTTCCTTCCAAGCTGTCATTGCCACTGTCCGTCTTTCCCTTTCTGGATACACCTTCTCTCTTCGTACTGTATACATTTCATCGTCCACACCAATGGCAAGAGCTGATTTCCTTCATCTTCTTGGTCAGCTTCCACCCCCCCCCCCCCCCACCACCCTATTTGCTGGTTGGGGACTTCAGTGCCCACCATCCACTTTGGGGATCTCTGTGACCTTGTCCACATGGCTCACTATTGATAGGCGTCTTCCATCAAGCAGATCTTGTTTGCCTCAACACTGGGGACCCTACATTTTTGTCTGCCTCTACAACAAATTTCTCTGATTTGGACCTTCTGGTCGGTTTTGTTCTGCTAGCTCGGTGCTTCGAATGATTTGCTCTTGCTGTTACACACTTGAGTGACCACTTTCCATGTGTCCTTATATTGCAGCCACAACTGTCATATATGCACGTGAGATGCTGGAAGTTTGCCCAAACCAATTGGACACATTTTTTGTCTCTAGCAGCATTCGATGACCGTCACTTTCCTAGCATCGATGATGAGGTCACTCATATTACAGAAGTTATTCTTACAGCTGTGGATCATTCAATACCTTGCACCTGCGATTTGCCCTGGCAGCCCCCAGTTCCTTGGTGGAATGAGGCATGCCTTGCACAAAGCGTAAGTGGCGATGTGCTCTTCGGGTTTTCCGACACCATCCTACTTGGGCAACTGTATCCGCTATAAGCATTTCCGTGCACGATGCCGTCACGTCATTCGCGATAGCAAGAAGGCAAGCTGGGATTTCACTAGCTCATTTAACACCTTCACTCGCTTCTCGGAAGTTTGGAGTCAGATTCGAGGGTTATCTGGCGCACCTAGTTTCTCCCCGGTCTCTGGGCTCACTGTCGCACATGGTACATTAGTGGACCCCATTGCAATTTCTAACTCATTGGATCAACACTTTGCTGAGATTTCGAGCTCTTCATATTACCCGCCTGCTTTTCTCCTGAAGAAATGTGCAGTGTAAGTGCGACCTCTTGCTTTCTCCTCTCAAAATAGCAAAAGCTGTAATACTGTTTTCTCCATGTGGGAACTACAACAAGCACTCTCTTCTTCTCTCTCTTCTCCCCCAGGACCCGATGGCATCCATGTCCTAATGTTGCTGCATTTATCATACCCTAGTCTGCGTTACCACCTTCGCCTTTATAATCGAATTTGGACCGACAGTACTTTTCCCAGAAGATGGCAGGAAGGTATCATAGTTTCTGTTCTGAAACCTAGGAAGGACAAACATCTCTCCCCTAGCTATCACCCCATTTCTCTCATGAGTAGTGTACGTAAGGTTTTGGAGCATATGGTGAATTGCTGTTTAGCCTGTTGGCTGGAGTCCTGAAATATTTTAACACCTGCCCAATGCTGTTTCCAAAAGCATCGTTCTGCAGTTGACCATGTTGTTGCTCTCTCCACTTACATCATGAACAATTTTATCAGGAAACGCCAAACAGTAGAAATATTTTTTGATCTGGAGAGAGCATACGATACCTGTTGGGGGACAGGTATCCTCCACTTACTGTTCTTTTGGGGCTTTCGAGGTCGACTGCCCGTTTTTATTCATGAATTTATGGCAGATCACACACTTAAAGTGTGGGTGAACATTACATTCTCTCATACTTTCTCTCAAGAAAACGCGGTAGCCCAGGGCTCTGTGCTAAGTGTTGTACTGTTTGCCATTGCCATAAATCCAATTATGGAGTGTCTGCTTCCTAATGTCTCAGACTCCCTCTTTGTGGACGATTTCGTGACCTACCATAGAGGTTTTGCACCCTAAAACCATAACAATAAACCTAGGGTAGAAAATAAGAGATATATACAGCTGTGCAGTAACTATATTTGCAGATGGTGTATGTTGGCAAGGGAGCTTTCTGTAGCTCCTTCCAGTACCACATCACCTAGGATAGAAAATAAAGGTGATAAGTACAGTTGTGCAGTAACAATATCTGCAGATGGTAGATGTTTTTAAGGAAGCTCTCTGCTGCTCCTTCCAGTACTTCTTCACATAGAGTAGAAAATCAAGGTGATATGTACAGCTGTGCAGTAGCTATACCTGCAGATGGTGAATATTGGTAAGGCAGCTGTCTGCAGACTCTTCCATAACTTCTTCACCTAGGGTAGAAGATAAAGGTGATACATACAGCTGTGGAGTAACTGTATCTGCAGATTGTGAATGTCGGTAAGGAAGCTTTCCGCTCCTTCTTCCATAACTTCGTCATTTAGAGGTGAAAATCTAGGCGATATGTACCGTTAAGCAGTACATATATATTCATCTTGCAAATGCTGGTTGGAAGCTTTCTTCAGCTATTTCTATAAGTCTTTTGCGTAGGGTAGAGTTTCAAGGCGATGTGTACATCTGTGCATTAACTCTATCTACAGATAATGACTGGTGGTAAGAAAGCTTTCTGCAGCTTTTTTCATAAACATTTTCCTCTGGTGTTCTCCAGTTTTTTTGTTTCATAAGTTTTTCAGCTAGGGTTAAGAATACAGGGCGATGTGTACAAGTAAACAGTTACTATATCTACAGGGTAAGAAGCTTTTGCCAGCTTCTTTCATAAATTTTCACACAGGATTAAGAACCAAGTTCAATGTGTAGAACTGTGTGGTAATTATATCTACAGATTGTGAATGGTTGTGTGGAATGTTTCTGTACCTTCTTTCATAAATTTTTTACTCTGGTTAAGAATCATATTCAACATGTACAGCTCTGCCATAACTATACTTTCAGATAATGAACGATCATAAGGAACACTTCTGCGCCTTTTTCCAAAAATTTTTCGTCTGTTTAAGAATCAGTTGTGATGTGTTCAGCTGTGCTGTAACTCTATCTACATATAGTTACTGGTGGTAGAGGAGCTTCCTGCAGCCTCTTTCATAAATTTTGCACTTAAGGGAAAGAATCAAGGGAGATGTGTACGGCTGTGCAATAACTATATCTACAGGGAGTTGCAAATGGATATGAAGCATTCTGGAGCTCATTTCATAAATTTTTCATCTAGAGTGATGAGCCAAGTTCAACATGTACAGGTGTTCAGTAACTATATCTACAGACAGTGAATGTTGGTAGAGAAGCTTTTTGCAGCTTCTTCCATAAATTTCTCACCTAGGGTTACGAATCTAGGATGATCTGTACTGTTGCACAGTAACATCATCTACAGATAGTGACTGATGGCAAGGAAGATTCCTGCAGATTCATTTATAAATATTTTACTTACAAATATTGGCTAGGGGAATTAGTAAAGTAGTGCTGTAACTATATTTACGAAGAGTGGATAGTGTGTGGTTAGCTTGTTACAACTTCATTAATAATTTTTTTACTTATTTTTAAGGTGCAAGGGAGATGATTGAATTGGTCAATGAAGTATATCTACAATGACAGGCTAGTGTGTGAGAAACTTTCTGAAGCTTCTTTCATAAATTTTCCAGTTAGTAATAAGAGGTAAGGTATTGTAGTAACTACAGCTACAAAAAGCATCTACAGGGTGTGATGTTTTCTGCTACTGCTTTCACGTTGTGTTAAGAGGTAATGGAAGCAAGTGAGAGGTTGTAGTAACTGTATGAACCAAGTGTGTCTAGTGGGTGAGCACCTTTCTGAGACTTCTTTCATAAATTTTTCATTAGTTTCTAGATGCAAGGGAGATGAGTTGTGCATTATAGTAGCCAGTATCTACCAACAGTGGCTAGTCTGAGTGAAGCCTTCTGCAGCTTGTCTCATAGGTTCCCCCTTGTTCCACAGGGTGCTTGCCCATCTTTGGAAGGTTCGTGCTTGGCTACCACAGGGCCCTAGCCTTTGCAGAACCCTTTTCCCTTCTGTACTACATGTCTACCCTCTTAAAATATATATATATATAAATCCCCCCCCCGTCTATTGGGGATCATGGGTGGCGTGTCTGTAGCTGACATAAGAACAGTTTCACCACTGTTTCTCATTCCTTTTTCCTTTCTTTGTTCAACTTCTCACAGCCTTCCTCCACTTGAATGTTTGATGCACCTCTTACTTCTTCTTCTTCCTCAGTTTCCACCCGTCTACCATCATGTGGGCCAATCTGTGACGGCTCTCTGGGACCAAGATCCATTCCCTAATTACTGGCCTGGATCCATTCCCCACTTTCTGGCTGAACTGTGGCAGACCATGTCAGTGTGGACCCTATTGCTATCACCACCACTTTCTGTGAAAATTTCGAGCTCCTCTCACTATCACCCTGACTTCCTCCACCAGAAGCAAACAGAGGCGGCTCAGATGATATTCTTCCCTTCTCAGAATGGTGAGTGTTACTATGCTGCCTTTACTGTGATGGAGCTGGATCATGCTCGCTCTTCATCCTGATCCTCCACCCAGGGCCAGATGCTTGAGTAACTCTATCTACCAAGAGTGGCTATTGGTGAGAAGCAGTCGGCAGTTTCTTTCATAAATTTTACCCTTAGTTTTTTGATGCAAGGGAAACAAAGCATTGTAGTAAGTGTTTTTACTGAAAGTGGCTATCTGGTGAGAAGCTTTCTGCAGCTCATTCATAAATATTTCACTTAGTGTTAACCCTTGGACTGCTGTTGATGAGTTTACTCGACATGCTGCCTGCCGCTCCATGGGTGCTACAGAGTATAGTTGTGGGTGCTGGTTTACCCCTTAGTGCTGTCGATGAGTTCAGTCGCACCAGTTTGCTGGCCCCTGAGCACTTATGATGAGTACAGATGCACCGCTACCTGAGTGCTGATGATGAGGTAACTTGTACAGTCGACTTCCCGCCCACTGCCTCAGTAGCCTCTCACAGTTCTGGCTAATAGCTTGTCATCAGAACCTCTGTCTGTTGTGGGCCTAGGCTTCAAACTACAGGTTTGTGTTCATCAGAATTTTCTTTAGTCCTTTTTTCCTATCATGTTTTACAAAGAAAGTGGCAGACGTGGTTGGTGCACTGAGGAAGAAATCATGGAGATTCTTACAAGGAGCAACAGTGAGGATGAACTGTATGATTTTGACGAAAGTTTCAGCTCTTCCACAGAATTGGAAAGCTGTAGTGATAAACCTTCCACGTCAACAAGTGTTTCAATGCAGTCTGGTGTTTCAACAAGACATGTTAGTATTTCTGAATCTGAAGACTCAGAAAGTGATGGTGAAATACCTATGAAGAAATCATGTCTTAATGATGAATTTGACTTCAATGAAAATGATGTCATGGGACAGTTTTTTGTTACTTACGAGAATGTTAAATTTCAGTGACAACTCTGCCAATACTGGAGGAGATTAATTATTTAAAATGAGGAACACTGATGACAGAGTTTGTACAGCTTTCCATTGTGCAATTAATCCACATAAGAAACTCTGCAATGATGAAAGTTTGTTATTATTTAAAGGACGCTTATCTTTCACACAATTCATTCCATTGAAACAAGAGTATATTCAGACGAAAAACATTTGTGTTATGTGATTGTAAGACTGTCTGTCTTAGATTTCATTTTTCTACAGGGACATCAACAGAAACTAAGTTCCACAATTTGAGGAAAAGTAGTGATGTAGTGGTGACACTAATAAAACTGTTTTTAGAACGTGGACAATACCCACTACCTCGATAATTGGTACTTAAGCGCAGAAATTTTCCTGGCTTCACACTCGTGGGACAAACGCATGTGGCGCTATCCATAAGAACAGATGCAACATGCTGAAAGTTCTGCAGAAACTGAAATGGAAAGACATTAAATTTATTTGCGCTAACAAATAAAGTGGTGTGACAAAAGGGAAGTGTGGACATTGACCACATGTAACACCACAGAAATTGTTGACAGGAATATTAGAGAGAAAATTAAGAAACCACAAATCATTGTAGAATATAACTTGAATCTGGTATCAGTTGACCATTCTGATAGGCTGCTTAGCTCTGACAGATGTATACGAAAAACAATGATCTGGTATAAGGAGTTCGTTTTGCACATTCTTGATCTGTGTGTTTTAAATGCTCATGTTCTTCACAGGTCACTAACAGGTAGTATGCTTCTGATAGAGTTCATCGGTCGCTGGTAAGGGAACGTCCAGAAATGTATGCATCAGAGTGCAGAAAAGCTGGCAGGGGAAGGTATTCTGATGATAATCCTCAAAGGTTTTTGGGAAGGGATTTTCCAAACAGTATAACAAGTGAGCATTCTTAGTAAAGTAGGCTACTGTCTAGATGCATTGTTTGCTGGAAACAGAAAGTGCATTAAAAAAGCAAGTACGAATGTAAAACTTGCAAGGTGTGTGTCATTCCCAGTTTTGAAAATTACCACACAGAAACAAATTGCCAATTGCAGCACAGAACGAATACAACAATGCTATCAGACAAAAACTTAGAAATTGAAAAAAATATAAAAAAGCAAAAGACAACATAAAGATGTATTTTTAACTTTGCCAGTGCTGGTCCAAAGCCCAGATCAAAAAGAAGGATGGAAAATATATTCACGAAGTATAAAAGAAACTGGTAAATTTACTGTTTATGATTCTGAACCTGCTATATAAGTGAATTTTATGTGCCAACGAAAAGACAGAGGTTTCACACCTTTAAAATGTTGGAAAATCTATTGAGTACTTACGTGCAACAATTAAAAGTGCAGCACAAAAAAAAATTGTTAGGCAGACAGTCATATCCAGCGATTCCTTGTTACGCTACCACTGATTACCATCTGCAAAGGACAGCTGCATGTGTGCCTGGATAGAACACTTCACACAGTGTACCTATTACAGGTAAAGAATCTGATGGCAGACGACAAAGAACTCAGATTTTTGTATTCTCAGAAACAAATAGTAGACCATGTGAAATTTCCACACACATCACAAAACAAACTTACCAAAGTGAAGTATAAATGTTCTTACCACTGCTTACGGTACATTCCAATGTGTATGTCATTTTCTGCTATTAACAACATAATATGGCATTTTGAACAACGAAAACAGCGTACGGTTATCTGTAATATATGGCTTATTTTTATTCAGTCTTGAGTTAGTACGGTTAGGAACCAATAGAGAAATGCAGATCCTAGTGTTGGGTGAAAACACGATGATCCATGGATCCACCTACTGTGCCGAGAGACCACTCCAGTCGCAGAAACTGAAAGCAACCCTGTTGCTTCCGGACAGTATAGCTAACGGTTGCAACAGCTAGTGCTGGATGGCAGTGAGGGAATTTGATATTCAGGTGCAGGATTACTTTGAAAGTGAGAGGTATAATGAAGGACCTATTCTCCCTGTGTCAAATGTAGTGCAACGAACAGCCAATGAGCTTGTTATTGGAACTGCTATAGTGAAACGTGTGACTCAGAGAAAATGCATAGGCCTTGATAGTGGTGAGAAAGACTTCATGCTTAGCAAGCCAGGTAAATGCAGGAAGGGTATGAAGCGAGTGAAAGCCATTGACAATTTTAATCAGTGTGCTATTTGTGCCCATATTTACAATTATTACTGTAAAGGTGAATTACCAACTAGGAAAAAACTTTTTGTTTCACTTCATGATGCAGGTCTGTTTTCCGGGGGTATGACGTCGCCTTCTTAGGTTCTGATTTCCTTAGACTTCAGGTATAAAACATTCAACAATCATAAATTTGCACTGCAGTTTCCTCAGAAAAAATGTGCACTATTGACTTTGACAAAGTCATATTTACAGATCGACTTGAATATTACAAAGTTGTATCATTTATTAAAATCTTACCCTAAAAGAACTTAACAAATACTCGTGTTTCACACATTTGGACTGATGACACAATTTCTTCAGTTCTACGAAAAACAACTGGGAAAGGTGACAGTTTAATTGTTTGCCATGCTGGAACAAGTTCAGCAGTCATAAACAATGCTTTGTGGGCTTTTGCTTCAAAGTAGTCAGGAGATTTCCACGAAGAAATGAATGCTGCGATCTACATCTCACGGTTTAAGGATAAACTTCTTTGGAACATTCCTCCAGAGTCTATTATAATGATAGATGAAGCACCTTATTTTTCTAACCAGGTGAACAAAGTGCCGACCATGTCAAACAGAAAAGGTGATTTGTTAAGTTGGTTGCAGTG
The DNA here is from genome assembly GCF_023864345.2 of Schistocerca serialis cubense. Taxonomy (NCBI): domain Eukaryota; kingdom Metazoa; phylum Arthropoda; class Insecta; order Orthoptera; family Acrididae; genus Schistocerca; species Schistocerca serialis. The sequence goes on from NW_026047573.1 coordinate 13,919,808, forward strand.
ACATAATGTTAATTGCACTGATGAACCAAAAAAGGCAGAGCTGCTTCAGCTTGTTAAGCCCGTAACTGCCATGTGGAGTGGTCCCGCTGTTAGGGGCACCATGTCGTGGATTGTGCGGCCCTTCCTGCTGGAGGTTCGAGTCTTCACTTGTGCATCGGTGTGTGTGTGTTGTCCTTAGCATAAGTTAGTTTAAGTTGTGTGTAAGCCTAGGAGCCAATGACATCAGCAGTTTGCTCCCTTAGGAATTCAAAAAGCCACAAACTCTTGTATACACGATTGATGATGAAATCAGCTAGACCTGCTGGTCACAAGGTTATTTGTTTGCCACCGTACCATTGCATGTACAATGCGATTGAGTGTCTTTGGGCTCAAGCAAAAGGAAATGTAGCAAGAAATAATAAGTGTGCACCTTTTTCACAAAGCAAGGAGTTAAAATTGCTTCATCGAGCTTCGAGCTGCACATGGGAGCTGTGCGGCCTGAGACTCCTTGCCATGGTTTGCAAGGTGTTTTGTCCTTAGTGTAAGTTAGTTTAAGTTAGATTAAGTTAGATTAAATAGTGTATAACCCTAGGGACCAATGACCTAAGAAGATTGGTAACATAGGTACTTACCACAAATTTCGAAACTTTCGTCAGGCTTTGACTGAAGTTCAGTAGATATGTGGTGATTCTACATGTGAAAAAAAATATTGAAGGTGCTTGCGAGAGAGGGTGAATTATGGAGACCCACATGAAAAACATTGTTAATCTTGGTGAAGCAGATGGTGGTAAGAGTGCCAGCAGCAGCTCTGAGGACAAGATTTCAGATGATCATGAAATTCCCAGTGCCTGGTCCAACTACAAGAATATTGGCTGTCTCATTTATGGGATTAATGCAGTGCATGGTGAGTACACAATTCAGTTGTTCTTTCTTAACATTCACATGCAGAAACATGAACTGCCTTCTTATGTCAATTAAGAATTTCAGGAAACTTATTTCGGCATATAACACGAATATTTGTTAAGTTCTTTTAGGGTAAGATTTTAATAAATGATACAACTTTGTAATATTCTTTGACACTTAACTACCACAGTTTGAAATTGATTCCATGGTGTAATATGTGTTACAAGAGTGATCAGTGATAATTTTAGCAAAAGGTTATTAATATGTTTCCCTAACTATTTTCTCTCTGCTATTGCTTTATTTAAAACACACATAAACATGTATGTTGTTGTACTTGTTTATAAGGTTTATTAAACCTATCAAAATGCAGCAGTTTTAACAACTTAAGTTGAACTGATGAACGGAACTGTGCAATTGCACAAGTATCATTAATTAACATTGAAACTATTAAGAATAAATAATATCCCTTGAATCTTGAATTCTATCAAGGTAGCAACTCACTTTATAGATAAATATCCTGCAGTAATGACACTTCTTGCACGTGATACATATAAAAGAGACAAAATAATTTGAAAACTGTCAATAATATTTCCCACCTGCACTACCTTATGTGTCTCATGGAATCAAATTCCATGGCGTTAAAATAAAACCAAGTAAATTATTGAGTATCAACTTGGTGACTGCTGTTTTGTCCAGGTGGACAAGCACAGCTATTCAGGCATGTGTTCCAACAAAGCTGAGTACCTGGCACAGGCGCTGACTCCATGGGCCTGAGGGGGCCTGAGCCCCCTCAAGAATCGTTTGGGTGGGGAGGAACGGGAGCAGGGAGCTCTCCCAATAATTTTAGAAAATTATTAGTTACATTATGCTTTTTAAAATCCCAAAATTATGTTGGAATTTATTATTTTCCTTGTTTGCAATAGATCCCTTTTAAGATACATTCAGTAATGAGTTAAAACAAGTAATTATTATGGTAGTAAGCAGGTTAACTGAAAACGAGGGGTGTGAATCATGATAGTGTTACGGTGCTGCAGCCACACTTAGTATTTGACCTAGTGTGTGAAATTTTGGGGAAAGGCCGGTGCCGGTAGGCCAACACTGAGGCTGTGGTGACATCAAAAGGACTGGAGCATAAGTGCCTGGAACTCTCCGCCTTGCATCACCTTGACGCTTTGAGACATTATGACACTGCGGTGATATATAGCCCACCTTGCTGTCACAGTCATTCAGTGTGGGTAGTTTGATTCAGTGCATGGTGCAGACATGTTTAGTATTCTGACTTTAGTGTCTAGTGGTCTAATTTGTATGACTATATTTTATTCATTTACTTTAATCTCTTAGTGTATTGTGAATTAAATTTGCAATGGATAAATGTGATACCAAAAAGGCACGCTTAGAAGTTGTTGATACTGCAAGTCAACCTCCAACAATTATTGCGTCATCAATTGCTTCATTGTCTTCGGGTAAGAACTATTCACACCCACAACCTGGACAATCTGGTAAGGGAAGGTCATATCAGAAGTCTTAGTTGATCAATTATACATGGCTAGAATATGAAGTATCTACCAAAAAAGTCTTTTGCAAAACCTTCAAATAGGCAGATGCTAAAAATTTATTACAATTTTCTTAAAAAAAAAATGCATTTACTTCAATAGGATTTTCTAGCTGGAAAAAGGCTTTGGAAAAATCCCATCTTCATGAAAATACATTTTATGGACAAATAAGGTGTTCTGAAACTAAATTCTATCACTAACCAAAGTATGACCTCCCAATTCAGTGAACAGTTAGACAATAATATGAAGAAAGCTCTTGAGACAAATTTTTAGTACTGTGCAATTCCTATACCAATAAGGACTAGCAATTAGATCGCACGAAGACATCATCTCAAATGTTTTCAGTTGTTGGAACTCCGGAAGAATGATGTACCTGAGTTTAAAGATTGCTTAGGGCGTTCGGGGTGTAAATGGATGTTCCATGATACTCAAAAAGAGATTATTGATCTACTAGGAAAGTATGTGTTGAGAAAGTTTATTGGCTTCAATCAAGAAGACTGAACATTTTTATGTTATGGTTAATGAAACAAGTGATTCTTCAGTTCATGAACAAGTGTCATTTTGTGTTCATACTGTCAATGATTCCTTAATCATCAATGAAGTCTATTGGCTTGTATGAGACTCTCTTTAGTGCACTCTGTTTAGTATTTTAAAAGATGTTTTTGCTCATCTTGATTTGTCAGTGGATAACTTCGGAGGACAGTACTATGATGGTGCCTCGAATATGAGAGGTAAGTTCAAAGGACTAAAAAAGTTATTTTTGGATATACAACCAAAAGCATGATATATGCACTGCACTGCTCACAGGTTAGACCTGGCAGTTGTAGACAGTCTCCAACATCTTTCATCTATGAGGGATATTATGGCTTTAGCCAAGGACGTAATAAATACCATAGCGAATCCAACAAAATGATGTTACTTTTCAGAAGCATATGATGTGAGAGCGCCATCAACCAAGCTAGTCTGTGACCCCTTTGGCCAACTCAATGGACTATGCGAGCTTCTAGTGTCTTGAATATTGAAAAACTTTGAAGAACTTTTAGAGTTTTTTGAAACATTTTCTGCAGAGGACAAAACAGAGGCAGGTTGAAAATGTGCAGTCTACCTTGAGTCAACGTTACAATTAAAGACTTACTTCTTTTTACGTCTTTATTGCCATGCAATGAACCCAGTAGAGGATGTCAATGAAAAAATTCAATGCCTTCATCTAAGTGTTGCTGATCTGGAAAAAATATGAGGGCTTGATTTGTATACTGAATGGAAGGTGTGATAGTTCTGAACACTTTTGGGAATTGTGTTTAAAAGAAAAACCTTCACAAGTTGGTGATCCTTCACTTCCTAGGAATCGAAGTATACCCAAGAAGTATGAAAACAACAAAGCCAGCGCATCATACACTTTCAAAACCCAAAAGGAATATTGCAAAGCTGTTACAATGAAGTATGTGAAATGGTGCAGTCTTGCATTACAGAGCGGTTTGCTTCAACTGGACTCTCACAGGTCATTGCAGATGGGTTGGAAAAGTGTGCTTGCTTTTAGTAAACAGAGGTGAAACAAATTTGGAAAAATCAACTGAGTTTTTCAAAAATGACCTAGACATTCAGAGGCAGCACTTACTCTTGAATATGTTATTTGATATCACTAATTAAAAACAACTGGTCTTAAAAAATATGCTTGATGTAAGAAAGTACATTACACAAGAGCCTGCAGTTGTAGAAATGTTATGTGAAGTGGTGAAGTGAATTAAGATTCTCCAAGTAGTTCCAATCACGACAGCAAAATCAGAATGGTCATTTAACACTCTTAAATGTCTGAAGTCATATCTCTAATCAACAAAGGGACAGAATCGATTGGACAATTTGGCTATTCTTCATGCCCACCAAGATGTTATGGATGAATTGGGTATTTCACCAGTCACCAACAACTTTGTATTTAGTAATCCAGTCAGATGGTTGACATTTACACCTTTATAAAGACACTCTAGCCCTAATAATGGCATTTAGAGCAATATTAAAAATCTTTATAAAATAGAGAATTAAAGACATACACAATGTTAAATTTTTAGTATCTAAATATTAGTACTAGTTTAGTACTGTATTACTATATAACTACAATACTGTATTGACTATTTTCAAATACCTTAATTTTTTTGGGTTGTAACACTCAATTAAAGACCACTTTTTACATACTTTTTGACTGAAAGTATTAGGCATACTTTATTAAAGCATTAACTTTGAAATATTGTTTTTATGTAATGAACCCTGAACCTTATTCAAAGTAAGCTTACATTAGCTATTTCACTTATTAATAAAAGTGCTACTACTGTGTGACAGCAATATTTTATGTTTTATTCTCTTAATGATAGTTTAGGATTCATTTCATATAATTTCAGTCTTTTCAGGGCTATATATTCACTGCTCTGTAATAGTCTGTTAGCATGATTATCACTGTAAATTAAATTAGCTTTTTATGGAAATACCGCTGGCACTCATTGCCAATTAGCACAAGCACCAGGGATCATTGTATTTTGGCTCAACTTTAAAAACGGGTATGCAAGAAAGAACTATTGAGGTAAATCTAATTAATCAAATCACTTTCACCATAAGCTAAATACAAGATTAAATCCTTAGTGATGGAAAATAGTTTTAATGATTCAGTTTGATTCTGCAGTAATACATCTGCAGAGAAACTATGTAGAGACAGCATTTGTTCTGTATCAGCTGTGAGAGGGCACAGTGCTTTGCCTGCAGTCGTAGTTACTCCAGAAATATTCAGCACCGAGCAGGTGCAGGCACTGAGAGTGGCTAGTGGGTGAGAAGCTTTCTGTAGCTCCTTTCATAAATTTTTCACTTTTTTTTTAAACCTGCAGGGAGCTCACAGCTCTTTAGTGGGTTCGTGCTTGGCTTCCACAGGGCCCCAGCCTTTGCAGCATATTTTCCCTTCTGTGCTGCATATCTATCCCCTTGCTCTTATTTTTACCCTCCTTTGGGGAACGTGTTTGGGGTATATTTTGGAATATGTTCCACATTTTCAGTGGCTCACATTGGATCAGTCTCACCACTGTGTTTTCATTCCTCTTTCTTTCTTCATTCACCTTCACCTGTCCTCCTTCCACTTCAGCATTTGAGGTTCCTCTTTTCCTTCTTCCTCCCTGTGTACTCCTGTAGGCTGGCCCATGCATCTGATGCATAGCAGGTAACAGGGTAACGTGTATTTCCCAGACTTGGGTCTACAGGTTGGGTTCACACATACCCCTCCATTGTGTAGGCAAGGCCCAGGGAGGGGTGATTGCCTGAGCAGCTACCTTCCCAAATTGCCGACTGGTCCCTCCATCAGGTGTTCAGTAGGTGTGACCTGAGGCATAAACAGTCACCTAAGGCAGGTGCGCTGCCTTGAGAAGGGGGGCCCCCAGTTGGAAGCAGTACATCATCAGAGATGCTGGCAATCATGGAGGATTTTATTGCAATAAGACAATCATCTTCCCAATCATCTACAAAGCCTAAGTGGAATGATCTAACGATTCAAAGACCATCCCAGTTGCACCACAGTTCCTCATGGTTTCACTTACTGTAGACAGTGAGTCCTTTGCATTGGTAAATCCATTTATTATTTAGAAAGGTGTTAATGCAAATGCTTGCTCTGTGAAGGCCTGCTCTCTTTTATGGAGTGGCATTTTCCTCTTGGAGACTATTTCTGATTCTCAAGCACAAAAACTGCTTGCCTCTTCACTTCTCCTCAGCCATCCTGTTAGTTTCAAGCTGCTCTGAATTCTGAATTCTTTCCATGGTGTTATTTACACTAGGCTGCTTGACAGTGTGTCGGAGGCTGAAATCCAAACATACCTGCCTGATCAGGGTGTCACTGCCATCCAATGGATGATGAAAAGGATAGATGCCTCCATAGTGCTCCCCCCCCCCCCCCCCCCCCACACACACTTTTTCTCACCTTTATCACAGTCCAACCATACATTCCGAACTCTACACGCTGCTACCAGTGTCATAGTTTCAACCACACTAGCAGTTCTTATTGGCATCCGGCCAAATGTTCAACTTGTCATACTAATGTGCACAAGGGTGATTGTCCACCTCCTTCAGCCTGCTGCATTATCTGCAATGGCGTATGTGCTGCCTCCTTGCAGAATTGTCCCATCCTCCCAGAATTGTCCCATGTACCTCAATAAGGAGGCGATTCAGGAGGTCTGGGTGAAGGAAAAGTGTCTTACGTGGTTGCTCGCAAGTTGTTGGCAAGTCAGAAACCCTGTATGCTACCATATGGCACCTACAGTACTGTTCTAGCTACAGCTCACTCCACAGAAGAAGTGGCCAAGCAGACATGCAAATTCAAATTTAGCACCATGGTTGTGAAATCGCCCAGTGGTATGGTAGGGTATCCATCTAATCCTTCAAATGTGCAATGCATCATCAAATGTTCACCTCATGGGACAAATACCGCAGCTATACAACCGGCAGCATGGAAAGGACAGAAGGAGTACTCTTGATGTGTTCCTATGTTGCTCCAGCTACCCAACATCCACGTCTTTGTCTGGTAACCAGAAAGATTCAAAGAAGTTAAACAAAGGCAAGCAGTCTTTCCTTCACTGACTCGAAGATCGTCTTTGACAGTGTTGCCACATGATATCCTCATCAGTCCGATATCTGTGTCACTGGTGCACAACACCAGCCATTTTGTTGCACTGTACTCTACAGGCCAAGAGCAGAAAAATGCCGATGCTCCTGCAGACCTAGTGGATTGGGATCCTCCTGCCTTTATGCCCTGAAGCAGAGTGTCTCTGAAGGCTGGCACTTGGCAACTGCCGAGGTGATACCCCATCATATTTTTCTCATCATGAGTATCCTCCAAGGCGTTTCTTCACAGACTGTTTTGACCTTCCCCCCCAAGGTCGGCATTCCATCTCATGGGGGAGCCATGCTGCTCATACAGGATGACATTCATAGTCAACCTATCTCCCTGACTTTCTGCCTACAAGCTGCTGCAGTTCGCCTTTTCCTTCCTTACTTCAAGTTCTCCCTTTGTACAGTTCACATCCCTCCACCATTTGATATCAACAGGGCAGACTTCCTCTAGCTTATTAGGCAGCTACCTCTCTCCTTTCTGCTGCTCAGTGACTTTAATGCACACCGTCTCCTTTTGGGTTCTGCCAGAACTTGTCTGAGAGATGGCTGACCTTCTCAATCACCGTAATCTCTTCTGACTTAATACAGGAGCACCCATCTTTCTTCCAAAATCCACACACTCCTATTTCCATTTCAATACACTCTTCTGTGCTGCCCAGCTTGCCCATCTTCTCGAGTGATCCATTCTCTCTTACGCATACTTGAGTGACCATTTCCCATGTGCTACATGTTTACTGACTCCTCCCCATCTATGTGAACACCCAAATGATAGCTTACTAAGACTGACTGGAGGCTTTACTCCTTCATGGCAACCTTCGACAAACATCATTTCCCCTATTTATGATGACCAGGTGCAATTTCTTAAAGATGTTATCCCAACCTGCAGAATGTTACATACATCGCACTTTCTCTTTACCGCGGCATGTCCCAATCTCTTGATGAACTGAGTCATGCTCAGATGCAATTTGCGCGTGGGGACATGCTCTCCACATTTTTAACCATCATCCTATGATAGTAAACTGCATATATTTTAAAAAGATGCATGGTCAGTGTCCTTGCATTCCTCAGGATAGCAAAGAAGCTAGCTGGATTCATTCACTAAGTCTTTTAATAGTTCCACTCCATCTTCTGTAATGTGAGACAACCCCCAATGGCTCTCTGGGATCAACATCCATTCACCAATTCCTGGTCTGACAGTAGCAGACGATGTTATCATGGATCCTACTGCTATCTCCAATACCTTGGGCTGCCATTTTGTGAAGATTTTGAGCTCCTCTCAATATCAGCCTGCATTCCTCCATCAGAAAGGATTTGGAGGTGGCTCAAGTGATACCCTTCTCTTCTCAGCATCGTTAGTGATACAACGCTGCCTATGCGGGAGCTAAATCATGCTCTCAGTTCAAAACATGTTATGTTGAATTTTTACTTTTTTGCATTTTAAAAATCTACATAGTTTCCACTTTCAATTCATACATAGTTTCTTCAGTTTAGAAGACTAAAATGATTTTTAAAATATTTTTGAATTTTCTTTTGCATGGGTGTGACCCACTGTGATGCTGTTAAACTGCTGTCAAATCTTGTACTAATGAATGTAAAAGCATATGAGAGAGGAAATGTGTTCTGGCCAACCTGTAATAGTTCAGTGTATATCACTCGCACGATCATCATGTTTTTTTATGTTTATTTACTCTTTTGTAACCCTGAAAATATTCATAGTGAATTCTGTTCATTGAAGTCTCTATTTTATTGAAGGATAATCATGGGTGAACCTAAAGTGGCTAGAAATCCTCTGAAGGCTTTTAAGAAAATAAGAAATGTAGGAAAGCCAATGGTAGATGTTATTACCATAAACAATAAATATGATAACGAAGTGTGTGAACCTAACTATCTTGCTTCAACTGCCCATTGCAGTGAAAGTGGAAAAGTAAGTACTTGGAAGAGGAAGCTGGGTTCAGTTAGTGAAAAGTATGAATATTTTATGGGAAAATCAGATGTGACTGAAAGATTTGATATGTCAGTTCTCAACTTAATTTTTGCAAACTGTGTAAGATGTACTCAGTGTAGTGAAGTTGGTCTGGAACACATTGTAAAAAAATCATGTAGGACTTGCCAGTGAAATGGAATTGAAGTGTGGTAAGTGATCATACATGACAACTTTCTGGAACAGTGTTTCAATAGCTCAAAATTACGAAAATGGTAGCAAAATCTATGAATGCAACATTAATGTGTCTATGCCTTGCATACAATCCATAGGGTGCTACAGTCGGTGCAGTTTCCTGAGGCACAATGAGTCTTCCAAATAGCACTTAGCAGTAATATCTAAAAATTGTAGATGTCCTCAAAAAACAAAGATACACTTGAAATAATTTTGCAGCTAACTATAGTGGCAGTAGTGGAGGAATGGAAGTGGCATGTGTTGCTAGCATATTTCAATGTTTTGTTGCGTGTGGTAAAGTGTGATATGTGAATTAATTTGGTGGCAGTGATTCTAAAAGTTTCAGACATCTTCAAGGACTGAACTGGTACACCAATGATGTAGTGTGGAAATTTGTGTGTATTGGACACATACAGAAACGAATGGGATCAAGACTTTGGTGACTGAAAGCTTCATACAAAAAAACAAAACCTCAGTGATGGCAAAGGATCAGATGGGAAGGGAAGGTTAACTGGCAGTGTAACTGACAAAATACAAAACTATTATGTATTTGCTATTAGGCAAAGTACACACAATGTTGAAGTGGAGATGGCTGTTTGGGTTTTTTTCAACCAATGAAAGTCCCCATCAAAGGAGAAAACAGCTGGTGAAACTACAACCAGGGATTGCTAACTGGTGATGTGCACACCTATAAACATAGTCTGCCTGATATTGTAAAGGGGTGATATAACCTGTTTTCAGAGACTTAGCGGCACCATAACTGTGGAAAAAGTATGCTCACAGAAAAACTCAAAACCCCAATAAAAGTATAAATTAAACTGTGTTTTGGTGCCACATGGTGATCACAAACTCGTAACAGACTCAGCATCAAAATATGAAATAATTAAAGTGTTGCAAGAGGATAGAAACGTTCTGTTAGCGAGAATCAGTGAGCTAGAACAAGAACTAATCAAATATGTAAGCAGTGAAAAGTGGTGTACCGTAAAAAGCGCGTCGAACACACACAATTTAAAATCGCAACTAAAAATGCACTCGTGTTATAATGTATCTACAATGCCAACGGTATCCAGAAAAAGTGCGTCTAAACAAGTGCAGCTTCAGATAAAGAAACTGTTCTGATGTCAGCTGGTAAAGAGCCAATGCAATGTGTAAGTGTAACTGAAGTCAGTGTTTACACGGCAATCAGCGAAAACGAAACTGTAATGAATGATTCCAATAGTGTTCCAGAAGATAAAGCACCTGAACATATGAAACAAAGTTAAGAGTTAAGGAATGCATTACGGAATCTGAAAGTTTTATTAGTGAGTGACGGCCAAGACAGGTACTGCAGAAACATTCTGGAGACAAAACTAGACACAAAATATGACATTCAAAGTTTTATTGAACCAAATGCTCCTATCCGTGAAGTTTTTAATCGAATTGACAAATTAGCAGAAGACTTGAACGCAAGTGATACTCTTACATTAATGGCAGGGTTGTACGATACTGGAGACTCCAACAACAACATGTGTTATCAAGTGTTCTCCAACTCAGTAACAAGACAAACATCATTTTGCATCCAGTTCCCAAAAGATTTGACAAAGAACATATAACTGAAAAAATTGACATGTTTAATCATCATTTAGTTCAAACAGTGAACTGCTCAAAATTTTGCAACAAAAGTAGAATATCCATAAACTTTGAAATGGAATGACTGTCTCGTGATAAATTCACACGTCACAGATTCCACTTGAACAGACAGGGGAAGGAGCAAGTATGCAATAGACTGTCTATCTTAATTAAAATTAACAATCGTACAAACCAGATGCATGTATCCCTGAATCAACCAGTCTACCCGAAGAAATCAATGTTTCACCAAAATAAATACAATGTGAAAACCAGTGCAGTAGAAGTGCCTAAAATGAAACAAATGCTACTTGACAAGTGGATTACCATTAGAAGCACCACAGTACATGAAAGGCAGGGCCCAGAATCCAGGGAACTAGCTAGCAAGAAGACACCACCCACACCTCAAATCAAGGAGGATTTTTTACAGCTAACAATAGTAGATGCAAAAAAGAGGTAAGTGGTCTAGCAAGACACAATATAGTCCCTGTTTCATACTTTAAATTGTTCCATCAGAATGTTCAGTCTCTTTCCAATAAAATGAATGAAATACATATCTTGTTAAATGATATGAGTGATATTTCTGTTTTATGCTTTACTGAGCACTGGCTAAATAAAGACATGATAGAACTAGCACACCTACCTCAGTTTAAATTAGCTGCCACATTTTGTAGAGAAGTACGCAGGCATGGTGGTAGCTGCATATATGTTCGAGAAGATATAGACTTCACTAACGCAACCAAATTTGACAACTTATCTAAAGAAAGAGACATAGAACTCTCTATAGTAGAACTGCCAACTAGCAATTCTGTAATCATCTGTGTATATAGGTCACCAGATGGTGATAAAAAAGTTTTTTATAATAATATGGAAGAGCTGTTAGAGGACTTCAACACTGTTAAAAAATATTATCATTTTTGGAGATTTCAATGTTGTAAATTTAAAGAAGAAATCAATGACATACTGAAGTCCTTTAACCTAAAACCAACTATAACCAACCCAACTCATATTACCACTACTTCTGCAACAACCATAGATCAGGTGTTTGTAAATACAGATAAATATTTCTGCAACACACAGACTGCAAACACTGGTTTTAGTGATCACAATGCCCAAATACTAACAATCTCTATTCCAGGAAACATGAAAGCCCAGAAAACTAGAGCTATTGTGAGGAAGTTTAATAATGAAAACATAGATTACTTTTGTTCTCTCTTGAGAAGAGAAATATGGACTGATGTTTACAGTTCAAACAACACAAATGACAAGTTTGATAAGTCTATGGCCACATACAAATATTTTTTTGAAATAGCCTTTCCTAAACAAACGTCACTTATAAATTCTGTGTACAAACCAAATAAAGGGTTCACAACAGGAATAAAAATATCATACCAGAACAAAAGGAACTTATATCAATACTCATACCAAACCACAAATCCTGTATTTATCAATTACTTTGAACAATATAAACAAATACTTAGACAGGTTATGACAAAAACAAAGAAAATTGAAAACAACAAACAAATAAAAAATTCCAGGAATAAGACTAAAGACACCTGGAGTATCATAAAAAGAGAAACAGGTACTACATCATTAGCACCCAAAAATATAGAATGTCATGAAAACAACAATAAAATAATCAACCCCACAGTAGTGGCTAATAAATTTAACAACTACTTTTATAATGTAGCACACCACCTGATTACCAAACAATACAACTCACAATCAGACAGCAATACACTCCAGTTAGATACAAAAATTCTTACAAGAACCCTATTCATGTCTCCAACAACACGTGAGGAATTATCTGTCATCATAAAAAGGTTACCCAATAAGTATTCAGCAGGTACTGATGAAACATAAGGTAAAATCATCAAAGCAAGTGTAACATCTATCACAAAACCATTAACGGATATTTTCAATTCATCATTTGTGAGTGGTGTATTCCCGAAAAATCTGAAAATGGCAAAAGTGACACCACTGAACAAGAAAGGGGACAAACATGAAGCTGCAAACTATAGACCTGTATCAGTATTGTCAGGCTTTGGTAAAATTCTTGAAAAGCTATTTCTTAGAAGTCTGACAGCCTTTCTAAATAAAGAAAACATAATAAGTGATGCACAACACGGATTCTGAACTGGAAGATCAACACAGTCAGCTATTTATACCTTCTTAAATGAAATTCTAATTGCAGTAGATAATAAGCAACATGTGTCTGGCATATTTCTTGACCTTAGTAAAGCCTTCGATGTAATTGATCATAAAACTCTGTTGCAGAAGCTAGGTAACTATGGAATACGAGGCCTGCCAAACAAGTGGATACATTCCTACCTTCATGACCGTCAACAGATCACTCAGATAAAATACAAAGACATAAAAACACAAAAAAATTGTAATTTTTACAGTAATGCACAAAACTATACATATGGAGTTCCTTAAGGATCAGTCCTTGGGCCAATTCTTTTCATTCTTTATGTTAATGATTTGTCAGAAATATAACTAAAGGGACAACAGTACTTTTTGCAGATGACACAAATATCCTAATCAAATAATGTGATGAGGAAAGCCTACAAAAAACAGCTACAGGTATAATACAAAATTTGACACAATGGTTCAGAACAAACAAGCTAATAATAAATAATGAAAAAACAGTGACAGTCAATTTCCGTAGTTCTCAGAAACTACATCCTGCAAGACCAATTTTTAAAATCAATGGAAAAATTGTATCATCGGTGAGTGATACAAAATTTTTAGGTATACATATTCAGCAAAACCTAAAATGGGAGACACATCTTAACCATGTAAATAAAAAGCAAAACACACTTGCGTACGCAGTAAGAATCCTTACACAAAATACAAGCTGTGCATCTGTGATCACAATGTACCATGGCAGTATTCAGTCACTGCTGATGTACAGCATTATCTTTTGGGGGAACTCCGTGGGTACAAACAAAACATTTAGGCTACAGAAAAAGATCGTTAGAATAATAAGCCATGCTAAGTACAGAGGCTCCTGTAGACCAATATTTAAAAATCTCAATATATTGCCTCTTCCTTGCTTATATATGTATGAAATATTAAATTTCACAAAAGGAAGTATTTTAAAAGATGGAAATATCTTTAAGTATAACAGTGATTACCACCCTCGTGATACTAGGTGGAAGCATTACTTTCATGTCAATACAGTAAGTACAAACATTTGTGAGAGAGGAGTGTATCATACTGGCATACTGTTGTACAATCACATGCCATCCTATTTGCAACAGATGCAAAATTTACAAAAGTTTAAAGTGAAACAGAAAGAGTACTTGCTTGACCACTACTTGACCACTGCTTCTATTCTGTTTCCGAGTTTTTAGAGTATCAGAAAAGTGTAGTCTAACTGCTCAAATAGGCTATCATTTTATTTAATTGTATTGAATTTGTCATCAATATTCAACATGTATTGAATAATTTTAAATTATTTTTCCTTTCAAAATAACAATGTGTATGATGTTGTATATACTGTACCAACCTGACTTGTCCTACATTGTTCGTGCAAAATATGTACCTAAACATGATTTACAGGACCAATAAAGAAATACAAATACAAATGCATAGCCAAGAATTCACAAGACTGTATTTGTGAGAAAAGGAAACAGTTCACTTTGGTGTGTGTGATGATGTTGCTACTTTCAATGATGGCAACATTGTAAGGTGCAAAGTATTTCAAAACATAGGAATGAAGGTAGGTTTCAACATGGTATGAATGATGCTTGCCTTAGGTATGTTACATCTTCAGGCTACTGACAGGAAATAGCCTAAAAAAAACAAGCAAGAGAACAGAGAGAAAGCTGCTAGAGGAGTTTGTAGAAGAAAAGGTAATCCATCTTATGAATCTGGAATGCACTAAAAAGGTGATCCAAACTTTGTTGCTCAATTCCTAAAAGTTTTATTTTTTCATATACGTTCCATGTTTTCTCAAGATCTGCCAAGCCATTTTGCTTCAGATCTTCAGGAAATGTAATACAGTCCCTTCCACATAACTTAACACAGTCTCTTTCCAGAAACCTTTATATTTCTTTATAAACAAAAAATGGCAAAAAAGTAGAGAAATTTCATTCAAATGGAAGAAATTAATCTCTAACAACTGAACTGAAACTTTTAAAAATTACTCTGTTAAGCCGTAGCCAATACTCCAATAGATAACCTACCAAAATTTCAACTTGCTAGGTCAAATACTTTGATTAACCATGTTAAATAAGTGCTGTTTTAATGTTGTAAAGATAGCGCTTTCCAGAGACCCTTAACCTTGTTAAGACATTGATAACTCAGCTGACTCCCGTATTCATTAGTGGTAGCAAAACCTGCAAACATTGAAATGAAAATGTACAGTGGTATCCGAAATAGAAAAGTATGAGGGTTACTCCAAAAGAAATGCACAACATTTTCATAAAAATACAATTTTCATTCTGCATGTGTGAAAGTTTTACAGTGTGTAGATACATCCTTCCCACTTGATTCCAAACTTAGTTCAACCTGTTCCCATGAGTGGTGCCGTCACAGCATGCCTTCTAGATGGCTGCTACACTTGATGTTCGTCAGAAGCAACATACTGTCATAGAATTCTTGTGCTGTGAAAGCGAGACAGTGGGAAACATCCACAAGAGGTTGAAAAAGGTGTATGGAGATGCTGCTGTCGATCGCAGTACAGTTAGTCAATGGGCAAGCAGGTTACATGATGAAAGCAGGCACGGCAGTATTTAGGATTGTCCCTGCAGTGGCAGGCCTCATACTGCACACTCTCAAGACAATGTGCAGAGAGTTAACGAAATGGTGACTGCTGACAGATGCATCACAGTGAACGAATTGTCACACTACCTTGGAAAAGAGGAAGGAAGTGTTTGCAGAATACTGAAAGTGTTGGCGTTAAAAAAGGTTTGAGCTAGGTGGGCTCCCAGGATGTTGACAGTGGCTCACAAAGAAACAATAAAAAGGTATGCAGAGAACTTTTGGAACAGTACAAGAATGGTGGAGATGAATTTTTTGGAAGAATTGTGATTGGTGATGAAACATGGCCCTGTCATTTTTCATCAGAGATGAAGAGACAATCAATGGAGGGGCATCATGCAAATTCAACAAAGGAGAGGGGGGGGGGGGGGAATTCAAAACCTCACCTTCTGCTGGAAAAGTTATGGCTACGGTGTTTTTCGATTCTGAAAGACTCTTGCCTGTGGGCATCATCCCAAGTGGAACCACCATAAATTCTGATGCATATGTAATGACACTGAAGAAACTTCAAGCTCGACAGAGTCGTGTTTGACCACATTGGCAAAAGCAGGCTGTTTTGCTGTTGCATGACAATGCACGGCCACATGTTAGTCAAAGAACCATGGAAGATCACAAAACTCGGAAGGATAACACTGAACACCCTCCTTACAGTCTGACCTGGCTCCATGTGACTGTCATCTCTTTGAGAAACTGAAAGACTCTCTTCATGGAACAATGTTTGATGATGATGATGATGATGATGATGATGATGATGATGATTTCCTTGTGCCTTGTGCACACCGCCAAACAGTGGAGCCAACAGGTTGGTCCAGAATTTTACCATGTGGGTATACAGGCGCTGATTCCAAGATGGCATAAGGCAGTTGAGAGGAGTGGAAATTATGTGGAGAAATGAAAATATTGTTCCTAAAGGATGTATCTA
This sequence comes from Schistocerca serialis cubense, assembly GCF_023864345.2. Taxonomy (NCBI): domain Eukaryota; kingdom Metazoa; phylum Arthropoda; class Insecta; order Orthoptera; family Acrididae; genus Schistocerca; species Schistocerca serialis. Next base: position 13,936,327 of record NW_026047573.1, read on the forward strand.
CACACTGTAAAACTTTCAAACATGTAGAATATAAGATGGGTTTAAAAAAAAATAGTGTGCCTTTCTTTTGGAGTGACCCTCATACATAGTTCAAGCATTTAACACTGTGATTAAGAAGAACCAGAATTTCATACAAAAATGAATTTAAATTCAGTCTGCTATTAAATTGCTGTGGTTGGCAGCAGTCAAAATCATGAACCTTTACCAATATCTATCCAGTTTTATTAAAAATGAAACTCCTCCAGCTGTGTTTAAGATTTTATATTTATTGGGCTACTAGTTTCGACATTGCACCAACGCTATCTTCAGGCACTATATAACAGCAGCATGCATAAAACTAACAATGTCAGACATCAGTAGTGTGAGCTAGTGTACAAAATAAATATATTATAAACATATTATAAATATGATGAATTCATTAAAAGTAGTTACATTTTGTTCATAAATAAGTGAATAGTCAATATATTTAAACTAGTAATTTTATACAAGAACGGGTTTATGTGGATAGGTGAAATAATTGAGTATTATGGTGTAGTGATGGTCATCCAAGTAAGTGGGTGACAAGGCATTTCAATGATTGTTGTTAACTTATGTCAACTCTTGACTGGATTACGTATAACAATATGAGAGTTATACTTTGCGTACCTTACGCTGTACTCTTCTTCAGTAATTAGTTATTAGAGGAACTAAAAGTATTTTAGATATGTGACGAGCTGCTTTGATTGACAACACCCTGTTTACTTCTATTTGGAGCATTGTTATGTACTTCATTGTTCTTTTACATTAGATTACCTTAGACCTGGGTCATGGCCTTAGTGAGGCACCGACATTGAAACGGTACGTTTTGGTGGCATGTTAGCTTATGTTTCTCTTGTTGGAATGAGTAGATTAATTAATTGACTCATACGCATTTATTTTACACCACTGAATACCTTTTAATATATTAACTGGGTTCCAAACCATTCTTCCACTTCCTCCTCACTTGTGTTTCATATTGTTATGAATGATGATGTTTCAGTAACCTGTTCCACTTTGTTACTTTATAGTGATGATGATACAGTGTTATGCAAACTTAAATCCTTTCCACCTTTCCCACTATTCACTATTTATAAACAGTGGAATCAAACCCAGAATGAGATTTTCACTCTGCAGTGGAGTGTGCGCTGATATGAAATTTCCTGGCAGATTAAAGCTGTGTGCCAGACCAAGACTCGAACTCGGGACGTTTGCCTTCTGCAGACAAGTGCAAGAGCACTTGCCTGCGAAAGGCAAAGGTCCCGATTTCAAGTCTCGGTCTGGCACACAGCTTTAATCTGTCAAGAAGTTTCAATGGAATCATACCTTACATATGTCAGATTGGCAATGCGTATTTTCCTTCCTGTTAGTTAAACTATGCACACAAAGAAGAGTTTTAGGGTATTCTTATTTGCTTTTAACACAATTTTAGTACTGTTTTATGCCTATATTATTCTCTCTAAGAGTAATGGCACATCACCCAGACTTACATACACCCCCATTTTTATTCTAATGTCTGGTATTGATCTGTAACAGAAATAACTGTGCATATTTAACATCATTTGTACCATAAAAATTGTTAATGTCAAGGTAAATTGCATCTTAGTGAAAATGAATTAAATGTAACTACTTTTAATGAATTCATCCTGTATATAATCCATTTATAATATATTATTATTTTGTACACTAGCTCAGAGACTACATGTATGGTGTTGTTACATAGGGCCTTAAGATGATGTTGATGCAACACTGAAGCTAGTAGCCAATATAAAGTCTTACGTACAGCTGGAGGAATTTCATTTTTTATAAAAATTATACCAGCTGTGCCCCACCTTCATCCAGTTTAAATATGGATGTACGAAGAATATCTGAGGTACTGGGCTGAGCAACAAGCCAATGTGACAAACCACTGCCACCTATGTTAGAGGCAGCCACAGGTGGAGTATACAGCCTTGATTACTGATTAGCTCCATGTGAGCAAATATGCACCCATCTGATGATCAGTAATAGCCAGGAACCTCTCTCTCCACTCCCCGTGCCCTCCCCCCCTTCTCCCTCACTCTCTCTCTCTCTCTCTCTCTCTCTGTGGTTTTCTTTTTTTTCCGGGTTGCGATGGGGGGGGGGGGGGGGGGGAGGGGGCGAGGAGGGAGGGAATGTCTCTGGACAGGTGCCTGCATCTCAGCAGAGTGCTGCCCCCTCCCCCAGAAATGCCATTGACTCAGTTATCTGCTAATTAAAATTCCACTAATTGAGCCTCTGTAGACAGGAAACTATTGACTGTATGGGTACCCAACATTATAGGAATAACGTTGAGACTGAGCACTGCAGGGTTTGTGTTGCTGGTTGTGTATCGTGACATGCGTTATTTCTCTTACACAAAATTTTTGTTGTACAATCAACCATTTTTCATGGGGATCCCCTCAGGTAGCGGAAGTTTAATTATAACCACCATATACAATGTAAAAATGTAGAGTCTCAACCTACTTCCAGGGTGCAAGCACGAAATTGCTCCTACATATGTCGATGGCTGCCCATGAGTGGTAATTCCCTGCATCATCCTTACTGAGAAGTACTCAATGTAGTAACAATTTTGTTCTTAACTCAACCAGCCATGATTTTGGTAAAATTCATTGGTGTTGTATAGAGTCGAGTGTCTTGCTGGAGTCAAGGAATACTGTATCCACGTCAGTGCCTCAAACTCTGGCTTTTTGTGTGAAAAAAGCAAAGTTTTATTTTTGTGTGATTGCTGTTTTTGCAGTCCATACCAGTTAGAACCTAGGACATAATTCTGGTTGATACACTTCATTGTGTTTGATTTCAGAATACAGGGTATTTCAAGAAGTACCAACTGAGTAAAAAAAAAAAAAAAAAATCACAGCTATTATGTTATTTGAGATGTGTCCATGAATAACACACTGTAGGAAAAATAAAACTCTTGAGTTTTGCATGGCTCCCACTAGGTAGCAGCACTGTGCATCCACTTAAGTTCTAGTAAAAATGGTGTGCAGTGGCAGTATGTAATAACTGTTTAGCATGGCTTTCATACTAGGTGTGGCGTGGATCCTCCTACAGCACAGAGCATTAGATGATGGCATGAACAATTCTGAGAAACAGGTTGTTTGTGCAAAGGCGAATCCCTGGGCCAGCCCCAAGTGTCTGACATGGCCATTGAATGCATCTGCCACAGTTTCACAAAGAGTCGGCAAAAATGTGTTCACCATGTAGCTCGACAGTTCAACATGCCCTCAATGTCCCTCTGGCTTGTGTTGCGAGGACGCTTACACATGAAACAGTACAAAATTCAGCTACTGCAAGCTCTTTGTGAAGGGGAAAACAAAAACATTCTGTAATTTCATTCTTGGCAAGATGGAGGATGATAGTTTCCTTCCGTGTCTAGTGTTCAGTGACGGGGCAACATTTAATGTAAATGGGAAGGTTAACCATCGTTATGGGAGAATATCAGGTATGGAATGAAAAGGTGTCTGGTCCAGTTTTCTTTGCTGAGAACACTGTTACAGGTAGCACATATTTCGATATGCTTCAGATATTTTTTTTTTTTTCTTTTTTTCCCACAGTTGGAGACTGGTTTACATGGCTTCATTTACCTACAGGATGGGGCTTCGCCATGCTGGCAACTGGAACTGAGGGAATTTTTCAATCAAAGGATTATTCAATGATGGATTGGTTGCACTGGACCAAATGATTCGGCCTTGTATTACTGGCCTCCAAGTTCACTGGACCTGACCAAATGTGATTATTTCTTGGGGGGGGGGGGGGGGGGTTATACAGACTCTGTTTATGTTCCTCCCTTACCAACAACAATGAGTGAACTGAGATGTCCCATAATAGCAGCTGTTGAAGCTGTAACCCAAGACATGCTCACTGCAGTGTGGGAATGGTTTGAATACCGCATTGACATATGACATGAATCTCAAGGGGGGCATATTGAAGACCTATAAAAAGATATGAGAAAACATTTTAAGTTTTCTGTTCATCAAAAAACAACTCATTGTATTTGTTTATTAGTTTCAGAAATATAGGCATGCCAAAGCAGATGAATCTTTTTGATACACCCTATATATTCTAGTATTCTGTAATGGATGGGAATCAGTGACATGAAATTAGGTTTGCGGTTCACTTTTGGTAGCCTCCTCCTAGGTGGGTAAACTTCTTTCCAGCCACTGGCCACATTTTTTTCCTTGAGAGATCAACAATATACCATATTAGAATTAACATGGGAGCAATCTCTGCTGTATGTTGTGTATAGAATAATGAAGATTCATTTGGGGCCCAAATCACTTCTCAGGTTTAGGGATTTTTAACTGTTTCTAAATTCCACTGACACAAATAACTGAATCACTCATTTTTGCAGTGGTGTGAGAAGTTTGGCAGTTCATCACCTTCCTTCGAAAAGGAACACTGGGAAATGCACCAATGCATTTCTGCTTTCCTTTTCTACCCATTTAACAAAGACCAAAAATAGGGGAAAAATCAGGTAGTCACAAATATTTGTACAGTGACAGGAAGGAGTGTCATGGACAACATACTAAGAATCCCCACTGCTGCTGTGTTGTGTTGTGCTGTGCTGTGCAGTGGTGGTGGTGGTGGTGGTGGTGGTGGTGGGAGTTTAAAGGTAACTTTATATGTTTTTTCTCAAACACATCAAAAACCACAATTTCTGGCAGATACAATTCCCAGTACACAATTAAATTACATTAAATATTCTACAATAAGGTACTCCCTAGGATTACTACTGCCTGCATTGCAGGCATTGTAAAAATGGCAAATTATTAAAAATAGCATTTCAGGGGTATAAAAGATGTAACTATTAAATGAAGTGGTTTAGGAACAAATATTAAATGTGTGTACCAGTGCAGTGAAGTCATATTCAGAGAAAAATTGTGTTCTGTGGGTGTAACAGGATGTATCAGTGCAAGGGGAGGCAGGTGTCCATCTTGGGGTTGTGCAGTTCCCTGTTCCGTAGGCCTGCATATAGGCAAAATCTATATAAATCTCTGCACACTGCTCTGTCCTGTCAAAGGGTAATTGATTATCAGTCATCCTGTATGGCAGATGCAATATTCTTCCAGGAAATGCGACTTCCCACATTAAAAGTGTTGCTCTTGTATGTTTACAGACAGACTATACCCCCCAGAATTTCCTCTCCATTCCCCTTTGTGCATAGGCGAAATAACTTGACAGAGGTTACGCTTGTATACTGGGGCTATTTTCAGTTTATCAAGTAAGTACTCGTTTGCAATTGCTAAGTGAGTTGTCGTGTGTAAATGCCCGACAGCTGTAGCTGTCAACTGTCTACCACACTAAAGAACCTGCACAAAGTGTAATGTGCCATCTATACTTATTAGACAGTGTCAATTTTGTGGCTCCTTTCACTGCCTGGAATACTTTCTGCAGTGTGAGGGGTGTCGAATGCATCACACTGGCCTTAACTTTCTGACCAAATGACGAGGTCCAGAAGTTGAAATTCTTGCCTGCATCAGGTCACCCAGGTGATGTAGAACTTAATGTATGTTGACATAATTCCAACAACACATTACAGCAGATTACTGTTTTCAGCTCATTCTGTGAGTACCAGCAATTATGCTTAAGAGAACAGGACAGGAAATGCTGGGAAAGTATGTAAACTTATGAAGGAGAATCAACAGAACAGTGTGCAGCAATTTACATGGATCCTGGGAGTAGCATTTTTTGTGCTGCTATTGACAAACTCATTCGTGTGTACTGTGTAGTGCCAATGCACTTTGTGGAAATTAAATAATCCTGGACACCTCTGCACAGTGTCACTGGTGATTTGTAGGGATAGCTGTGGAGTGTAGATACAGCTCAGTGAGACGACCTGTACTTGCTTCTTGTGATGTAGTTGGGTACCTAGACTAGGGAATCACGTGCTTGACCTTAAATCTGAAGTCCTGCAAATGTGTGAACTGCATGCTCACAGTCCGGCAGCATACTTCTTCTCACACTACCGCCTTCCCACTTCTCTGCCTCCACCCTGTTACACCCCCGGAACACGATATATTTCCCTTAACCTTTTCGCTGCTGTCGGTACATATACACATCCTGCAATGTCATTTCCTAGTTCCGATGGATGTGTGTACGTACACCACTCAGGTTCTCCTACAGTGCTGTGGATCTCTGAATGTCTCCTACACTGCTCTTGCCTCACTGTTGTGGTTGAGCTACTTCTGTATCTCAGAAAATAAGAGTGTTAAAATTATTTATTGTACAACAATGTGCCTCATTGTGCGATATCATTTGCAAAAACCTTGTTTCAATAATATCTGAAATCATTTGAGACAAGATGTCTATTAGGACCACACGATTCACGATGTACGAGGACACGAGTGGGCACATCGTGTGCGACAGTCATCTGGGTATAAAACTTGATAACTAGGTAACAAAAAGATATACAGCTCTCCACTGAGTTTTAAATAAGATCTCAGTATCTTATCTGCATTTCATTCACTACAATGTATGAGCTAAAACCAGTTGTGCAAGAAAGCTTATGCCATGTATTTTTACATCTGTGAATGCTTTAAAATTCTGTGAATTTGTTGCAGCACAGTAAGTATGATAGAAAATGAAAAGGAACACACGTCTTCATGGAGTGAAGATGTCAGACTGTGAGATGTACAAAAGTCTGTGTGTTTTTTTTTTTTTTTGAAAGATGGCATAAGAATTTCATATCAGCCAGAATGCCGTCTCTCAGCACGGGCATCAGGCATCAGCATCTGGTGAGCAGTACAGCCAAAACAAATGTTGTCTTTGCACAGAATGCAGAGGGCACATATCTAGCAGTGAAGGGGTTAATATGCTCCACTGCACTTTGATGGCACATTGTAAATATTTGTTCCAAAATCCACTTCATTTAGAGATAAACATTAATTTTTTACCATCAGAACATTGTACTGAGTTCACAAGTAAATCAACTGAAGATAATTGCACCTGTTTCAGGTCTTAGTTTAAGATTTTTTTGTCATCCTTTGCGGCATCTGAAGATGGCCTTTCAAGTCTGAAAACAGTTACGGTTGTTTCATAAAGTGATTCTGCTGAAAATAAATAAAATACCTTACTAACATCAATTATCTGGAACTTTTCCATCCCCCACTATGTGGAAACTGTTAATCCTAGACAAAAATGAAAAGGACATTTGTTTTTAGCAAATTTAATGTAGGTTTTTTTTTTGGAATGTATGTTCACTAGAAGTAGAGTTATGTAAGAAGAATATAGGAAAGTAAACTTTTCAGTACCCCCCACCATCACTGGTGTGAATTTTTATTATAGATGCTGTTTATAAACACACTCTTCTAGCATTGTAGGAAATTTTGTGAGTGCACAAATTTTCCCCTATTTTTCCTTTGGTGACTGGACTATACCCTCAAATATCATTTCTGTGTAATCCATTAATGTATGTGTGCTAACTATGTTGCCACTGTTGTCATTACCATATGACCAGAATTTGTCTCTTCATGAGAAATCATTAATTATGTTCTGCTACAGTGGTCACTGAAGGTCCCCCATGCCACTAACCATGGTCCTTGCCTAGGCTGTGTGACTTAGGTGGGTTGCTGAATGAGGACAGTGCCATCAAGTAGTTGCAGGAACAGCAGTCAGCATGATTGAATGATGTGGTCTTGTAAAATCAGCCTGCATTCCCTTGGCATTCTGATACTGCAAGTTTCTGAAAGCAAGGGGAAATTAGAGCCAACACTTTTCCAGTGAGCATTCAGGTCTACTGCATGACTTAATGATAGGGCAGCCTGTTGATAAAATATTCTGTAGGTAAAATAGTCGTGTCCTCTTCAGGTATTCCACTGCACTTTCCGTCATTTCAACCCCGTGTCTGTCTCGGTTGCAGTTACAACAAAAATTACAGATCTTAGGTCAGTAGGTTGGACAAAAGTCTCATCATCGCTTGACATTTTGTCAGGCTTTTGTAGATTTCCATCAAAGTCAAATGGCTTCTCCAGCTCATGACATCTTATCTCTTGTCACTAAGGATAAATATTTACTTATTTTTCCATCAATAAAGTAATTATTCCTGTGTTGTTGTTGTTACTGCTAATTCACATATTAACAGTCAAAAATATCAAAATGTTCCAAAACTGATAAAGAATTACTGCAGAATGTTTGCAGTTGAATAAACATTTCTACAAGATACAAATCCAGTGTAATGTATAGCACACATGTGAAACTTGTGCAACAAAGCAGTGGAAAGAGTATTTTTGTGCTACATGGCGCTAATATTCTGTTGACAATAAAATAGCATCTGCTGAATGTAATTAGCATGAGAATAAATGAACTAAAATGCACACTTGAAGCATCTTGACGTTGCTTTGCTGTCCTTCCACTGCAGACATTAGGCAAACTGTACCTGCCCACTCCCAGTGCTGCAGTTTACTCTTGTGGATCATGAACCCTCACAGAAAGTGAGTAAGCTGTTAGCAAATGTATCTTTGGTGTTACAGGGATTATGTAAGCAGACAAAAGGTACTAGTTTCATGTGTCTCATGTGGGGGAAAGTACGAAATCCAGTAGGTGGGAGTTGGATACATTGTATAAACCAGAGATCTTTGAGAGTTTGAAGGAGTGTTAGGCAACATTGAACTAAACCAGGGAAATTAATACAGTAAATGATGAAGAGTTAGGTTTGAGAGATAAAATAGGGAAAGCAGCAGAATGTCACACATGTAAAAAAAAAAGAGAGAGATTTGATTAACGAAAGGAGAAAATATAAAATATGAAGCAAATGAGGCAGTCAGAAGTGAATACAGATATCTGGAAAATAAAATTGACAAATTGTGAAATGGGTAAGCACAAATGGCTGCAAGACAATGGCTAGGCCTAGGCCTTAGAGCCATGCATAATTTGGATAAAGATGAGTTGCTTCTATGGGGAAAATTAGAGACCATTGGAGAAAAGAGAAGCAGCTGAAGGAATATCTAGAGCTCTGATGGCTGGCCAGTACCAAACAAAGAAGGGGAAGCTGAAAGGTGGAAAGAAAATATAGAGAATTTGTATAAAGGGAAACAAACTTGAGGACAATATTACAGCAATAGAAATAGTAGGTGAAGATGAGATGAGAGATATGATAATGCAAAGGGAGTATGATGGAGCACTGAAAAACCTAAGAGGAAATAATGTCCATTGAGTAGGTGACACTACATCTGAAGTACGGACATCAGTGGGAGATTCAGCAACGAAAGAATTATTGATCCTCAAGTGCCGGATATGAGATGGGCAAAATATCCTTGTACGTCAGGAAGCATGTAAAAATTCCAGTTTCAAAGTAGGTAGGTGCTGACACGTGAATAATACTGAACTGTGAGCCTGATAAGCTATGGCTACAAAATAAAGAATGAATTTCTTACATGGAAAAAGCATTACAACTATATCTTGGAGAGCAATAGTGTCAGTTCTGGAACAACAATACCAAACTAACCACTTACCCTAGAAGGGCTTGAAGAAAGGCAAACATGTGTTCCAAACATTTGTAGATTCAGAGAAAGCTTTTAATAATATTGTCTTTACAAACCTTATTGAAATTTCCAAGGTAGTGGGTGTGACATGCAGTGAGTGAAAAGTTATTTATGACTTCAGAAATCAGACTGCAGTTACAAGAGCTTAATGACATAAAAGACGGTTGTGGTCAAGAAGAGAGTGGGACAGGAAGGTAGTTGATCTACAGTTTTATTCATTCTACAGTTACTTTTATGGTGTGCAAACCACTGTGCAGTGGATGGCAGAAGATATTTTCCACTGCACGTTGTTGCAGTTTTCGTGCATTCCATTCACATATGTATAGTGGGAAGAATGATTGTTTAAATCCTGTTTACACACTGAATTAGTCTAACCTCATCTTTGTGACTGCTGTGGAAATGGTACATAGTGGGTTGTAGTATATTCCTAGATTTATCACTTGAAGCTCATTCTACCAACATAATAAGTAGGTTTTCACAGGGGAGTTTTTGTCAATATTAAAGCATTTATCAGTTAAGTACTTTCTGAATATTCATGGCACTCTCCCAGAGGTCAAACAAATCTGTGACCATTCATGCTTCCATTTTCTGTATATGTCAATTATTTGTCACAGTTCCCACACAATGTATGCAGCGTCATTCATAGACTGACTGCATTTCCGTCATTATCTGCCAATGAACCTCATTCTGTCAACCTACTTTACATATGATTGAGACTCTGTCATTGTTCTAAGAGGGTGATTCAAATGAAAATCTTAAAAGTGTAGTAATATTTTTAATTGGAACAGTGGACAAAACACTTGCATGTCATTTTTCAATGTAGTCTCCCTGATGCTGAATGCATGTATTCCACAAATTTGGATGTGCATAGATACCAAGATGAAAGAATTATTTTGGTCATGTGTGTAGCCAGTCGTGCACTGTGGTTTTCACCTCTTTATCACTTCTGAAATGCTTATGTACCGTTGCTTGTGAGTGTGCATTTAACAGGTGATTCTCTAGGAGTGTGGTCTGGTGAATGAAGAAGATGTATCAGACATTCAAATTTAATTTCCTGAATAATCTCAATCTCTTAAGGACTGTGTGCAATTTGGCATTGTCTTGCTGTAGCAGTATTCTTAAAGTCAAGAGTCCTCATCATTTACTACTGATTTCTCAGCATTTCTGAATAAGTAGTTCTAGTTACCATCACTCCACAACCTACATAATGCTCCAGAATTATTCCATTTGCATTCCAGTAGAGACTGAGCAGGACTTTTCCAGCAAACACCTGAGTGTTGATATTTTTGGTTTCGGAAATGAGGTGTGTTGCCATTCGTCGCTTGAATTTTTCATTTCTCATTGGTGAAAGTGGACCCAAGTCTCATTGATTGTAACAATTTTTCTCAGAAATGCACCTTCACAGCCACTGACGTGATGCTCTTTCGATTCGACAGTCAGCTGACATGGTATCCAACTCAAAAACATCTTATCGAACTGCAGTACATTGTGAACAATATTCTGTGCTGAACCAATATTAATCTTCAAACTTGTAGCTATTTTGTTCAGAGTCAGGCGTCTATTATCTTTTGCAAGCTGCTCCTCTAACTCAGTGTTCTCATCCGTTACTACACAGTGAGCCTGCACTGGTCTTGGGGCATCCTTAACAGAAATTAGACCACTTTCAAACGTCCTACACCACTCATACCCTTGGTGCAATCCCCCTGCGGGTTCGGGGGTTAGAATGGGCCCGCGGTATTCCTGCCTGTCGTAAGAGGCGACTAAAAGGAGTCTCCAACGTTTCGGCCTTATGTGATGGTCCCCTCTCGGGTTTGACCTCCATCTTTCAAAATTTATCCGAAGAGTGAGCCAATTGGGGAAGGGCGCCTTACATGGTGCACTGTTTCCGTCGTGCAATTAGACCTTTCGCCGGATTTCTCGTCGTTGCAATGGTGTCCCGCTCGTTTTCGATCTCTTGGGCGATTACCACGCTGCACTCTGCAGTGTTTCTTTTAACTGCGACGACGACCTTGGCCATTTTTGCACCTAAGATCCAGCACGGTAGCCAGTCCGTTGTGGTGGGGCCGCCATGTACCCTCTTGGTTGTAGCCCCCTGACAACACAGGGATCGCTCTACTGATGCCTGCGCCGTTAACTCCCCACGTATGCCAAGGAGTAGATGCCCATCTCCTTGGGGCATCAGGACTCCTGGCAATGGCCGTCCTGCCAGGTGGCTATTGCTGCGGCTGGGTGGCGCCCGTGGGGAGGGCCCTTGGTCGGAGTAGGTGGCATCAGGGCGGATGACCCGCAATGAAGCGTGGTACATCATCTCTCGCTGGCGGCCAGCCGCCAGCAGTCTCTAAGCGTTCTCGGGCTCAATTTAATGCTGAAAAGTACAATCCGAAAACGTTCCCCTCTCTGGCCACGCCGTGGGAGGAACGTAAATCTCAGGATGGCAGTAGCACTTATTCGCCCCGATTCTTAGTTTGTACGAGAGCTGATGAGGAGTCTTTTCTCTCAACAAAGCCTCAGTTCTTCGTCGAGCATTTAGAGGACAAGTTTGGGGAGGTGGAGGGCTTGTCAAAAATGCGCTCTGGATCGGTCCTGATCCAAACGGCATCCTCTGCCCAGTCACGACGGTTACTTGCTTGTGACAAGTTGGGGGATGTTGCTGTTACGATCACACCGCATAAGAGTTTAAATATGGTCCAGGGAGTTATTTACCATAAGGACCTTCTTTTGCAGTCTGATGACGAGCTGCGCGCCAACTTAGAGCGCAGAGGTGTACATTTCGTCCGGCACGTTCATCGGGGTCCGAAGGAAAATCAGATAGCTACCGGTGCCTTCATCTTGGCCTTCGACGGTGATACGTTACCAGAAAAGGTCAAGGTGATGGTCTACCGATGTGACGTCAGGCCCTATATTCCTCCCCCGATGCGGTGCTTCAAGTGCTGGAAGTTTGGCCATATGTCTTCCCGCTGCACTTCCAGCCTCACATGTCGAGATTGCGGACGCCCGTCTCATCCCGATACTCCATGTGCCCCGCCTCCCATCTGTGTCAACTGCGGGGAGCACCATTCACCTTGCTCGCCAGACTGCAGAATCTTCCAGAAAGAACGCAAAATCATGGAATATAAGACCCTGGACCGACTGACTTATACTGAGGCCAAGCGGAAATACGACCGATTACATCCCGTGCGAATGACGTCATCCTACGCCGCCGCTACAACACCTGTGCTCGCCCCATCAGTTTCACGACTTCCAGCCAGCTCGATAACCAGTAAGACTCCTCCTGCCCCCTTGCCAGTGGGCGGCTCTACCCACCGGGTTGCTCCTGCGCCACCTACCTCAGGGGCAACACCATCCCCCCCATCAGGGACGTCCGTCCCTGCTTCTAAGCCGGAGAAGTGTCCAACTTCTTCGGCTTCTCACGCTCGCAAGGGGTCCCTCCCTTCCCAGGTTTCCACCAGTGGGAAGGCTGACGACCGCCAGTGGCGTAAGTGCCCGCAATCAGCTGGTCGACGGGCTTCACGATCCTCCTCAGTCCCGGAGACTGAATCGGTGAAGCCCTCCCAGCCAGTTAAACCCAAGGAGCAGCGTGAGAAATCAAAGAAGAAGAGCTCTAAGCCCAAGGAACTCGCGGTGGCAGCCACCCCACCGCCACCTTACAGCTCTGCGTCTGAGGACGAGGTGGAGATCCTGGCGTCTGCTGAGGACCTAGAACTCGCCGGTCCCTCAGACGCCCTGGATAACACTAGCACGGGTGCTCAATCGGAGGCAGCAGGTGACCCAGCGGCGTAATCTGCCTTCCCCGTCCCGTCACGCCTTTCTCAGCCATGGACAATACCATCCTCCAGTGGAACTGCAGCGGTTTCTTCCACCATCTCGCTGAGCTCCGCCAACTTATCAGCCTTCACCCTTTCTTCTGCATTGCTCTCCAGGAAACTTGGTTTCCAGCAATGCGAACCCCCGCCCTCCGTGGCTATCGGGGTTATTATAAGAACCGAGCAGCTTATGAAAGGGTGTCTGGTGGCGTCTGCATATATGTCCCTCACACTCTGCACAGCGAGTCTGTCCCTCTCCAGACGCCTTTGGAGGCTGTCGCTGTACGCGTGTGGACGCCACAGGCTGTTACCGTCTGCAGTCTTTACATTCCACCGGATGGTGATGTCTCGCAGCTTGTCCTGGCTGCACTGGTCGCCCAATTGCCGCCACCTTTCTTGCTATTGGGCGACTTCAACGCCCATAACCCTCTGTGGGGTGGGTCAGTGGCAACAGGTCGAGGCGCCATCGTTGAGCATTTCTTGTCGCAGCTCGGTCTCTCGCTTTTAAATGATGGTGCCTTCACACACTTCAGTGTGGCGCATGGCACCTACTCCGCCATTGACCTTTCCATCTGTAGCCATAGCCTCTTACCGTCTGTCCAATGGAGTGTGCATGACGACCTGTGTGGTAGTGACCACTTTCCGATCTTTTTGTCACTACCACAGCGCCACTGTTATGGGCGCCCTAGCAGATGGGCTCTGAATAAGGCTGACTGGGACTTGTTCTCCTCCACTGCCGCTTTTGAGCCTCTCTCTACCGATGACATTGATGCGGTGGTTCAATCGGTCACCACCGGCATCGTTACTGCCGCCGAATCTGCCATTCCCCATTCCTGTGGGTCCCCTCGGCGGAAGGCTGTGCCTTGGTGGTCGCCTGAGATCGCTGACGCGATTAAAGATCGCCGGCGGGCGCTCCAGCGTCACAAGCGACATCCCTCCTTAGCCCACCTTATCGCCTTCAAACGGCTGCGTGCGCGGGCCCGCCTCCTTATCCGCCAGGGCAAGAAGGAGTGCTGGGAGCGGTATGTGTCCACGATTGGCCTCCATGTCACTCCCTCGCAGGTCTGGGCCAAGATTCGACGCGTCTACGGCTATCGGACCCCTGCCAGCGTCCCTGCGCTCTCACTGAATGGAGCCGTTTGTACCGACTCCGACGTCATTGCAAATCGCTTAGCAGAGCATTTTGCTATGAGTTCCTCTTCTGCGAATTACCCCCAGGCCTTCCGCTCCATTAAAGAGAGGCTGGAACGTCGGAGCCTTTCGTTTCGCAGCAACCACCCGGAATCTTACAATGCTCCATTCAGTGAGTGGGAATTTCGCAGTGCCCTAGCTGCTTGCCCTGATACCGCTCCTGGGCCAGATGGCATCCACTGTCAGATGCTGAAACACCTTTCAGTGGACTGCCAGCGGCGCCTTCTCGATCCTTACAACCGTCTTTGGGTCGAGGGGGAGTTTCCGTCGCAATGGCGGGAAGGCATTGTCATCCCCGTTTTGAAACCTGGAAAGAACCCTTTAGAGGTGGACAGCTACCGTCCCATTAGCCTCACCAACGTTCTTTGTAAGTTGCTTGAACGGATGGTGAGCCGGCGCTTGAATTGGGTACTGGAGTCTCGGGGCCTTCTGGCTCCATCTCAGGGTGGGTTCCGTAAAGGCCGCTCCGCCGCCGACAATCTGGTGAGCCTGGAGTCGGCCATCCGTACTGCCTTTTCCCGCCGTCAGCACCTGGTCGCTGTCTTTTTCGACATGCGGAAGGCGTACGATACGACGTGGCGTCATCACATTCTTTCTACGCTCCATGGATGGGGTCTTCGGGGTCCTCTGCCGATTTTTATCCGCAATTTTCTGTCGTGTCGTACCTTCCGCGTGCAAGTCGCGGCCTCGTATGGTTCCTCCCACGTCCAGGAGAACGGTGTGCCACAGGGTTCCGTTTTAAGTGTCTGTCTGTTTTTAATAGCCATTAACGGTCTTGCTGCGGCCGTGGGAAACTCTGTCTCCGCTTCCCTGTATGCTGACGACTTCTGCCTTTATTACAGCTCTACTGGCATTGCAGCTGTTGAACGTCAGCTACAGGGCGCTATCCGTAAGGCGCAGTCTTGGGCTGTAGCGCATGGGTTTCAGTTTTCGGCAGCCAAGACCTGCGTTATGCATTTCTGCCGGTGTCGAACAGTCCATCCTGAGCCGCGGCTTTATCTTGCCGACGAACTCCTTGCTGTGGTGGAGACCCACAGGTTTTTGGGGGTGGTTTTCGATGCCCGGTTGACTTGGCTGCCTCATATCCGGCAGCTTAAACAGACGTGCTGGCGGCATCTAAACGCTCTGAGATGCTTGAGCCACACCCGCTGGGGCGCCGACCGCTTTACCCTGTTGCGGCTCTACCAGGCGTTAATCCAGTCCCGTCTGGATTATGGGAGCCTGGCTTATGGCTCAGCATCCCCATCTGCGTTACAGGTGCTGGACCCAATTCTCCACAGCGGGATACGCCTTGCCACTGGTGCTTTCCGCACCAGCCCCGTGGACAGCGTACTAGTGGAGGCAGGTGTACCTCCCCTGCGGTTCCGACGCCAACGTTTGCTGGCCGCTTATGCTGCCCATGTTCTAAGCTCGCCCGGGCATCCAAATTATCGTCTCCTGTTCCCGCGATCGGTCGTCCATCTGCCAGATCGTCGGCCCCGGTCTGGTTGTACAATAGCGGTCCGCGTCAAAGAGCTTCTCTCTGGGCTTCAGGTTTTCACTGTTCCACCTACTTTCCGGGCTACTTTGCATACACCCCCATGGTGTGTTCGTCGCCCTTGCCTTCGGCTGGACCTGGCACAGGGCCCGAAGGACTCAGTCCCTCCAGAGGCCTTCCGCCGCCGCTTTTATTCTATCCTGGCCACGTATCAGGGCTCTGGTATTGTCTACACTGACGGTTCGATGGTTGCTGGTCGTGTCGGGTATGCGCTCACTCTAGGGGACCGTTCCGAACAATGTTCCTTGCCGGATGGCTGCAGCGTTTACACTGCTGAACTGGTCGCCATCTTTCGTGCCCTAGAGTATATCCGCTCCTGCTCAGGTGAGTCCTTCGTTATCTGTAGCGATTCCCTGAGCGGTTTACGAGCTCTCGACCAGTGTATCCCTCGTTCTCGTTTGGTGATGGCTATCCACGAGTCTCTGCATACTCTCGCCTGTTGCGGCCGCTCTGTGGTCTTTGTGTGGACCCCTGGTCATGTCGGTATCCCGGGTAACGAACATGTTGACCGCCTGGCGAAAGAGGCCACCAGCAAGCCATCTCTGGACCTTGGCCTCCCTGAGACTGATTTGCGGGCAGTCTTCCGCCGCAAAATCTTGGCGCTATGGGACGAGGAATGGCGCGAACTGACAATGTCCAATAAACTCCGTGCTGTCAAGGAGACGACGGCTGTGTGGCGGTCATCCCTGCGAGCCACTCGCAGGGACTCGGTCGTTCTTTGCCGGCTCCGCATTGGCCACTCCCGACTGACACACAGTTATTTACTGCGCAGGGAGGACCCTCCTGTATGTCGCTGCGGGGCGGCTTTGACAGTGGCCCACATTCTGTTGGCCTGCCCCCTTTTAGCTGTGGTCAGGCAGACATTTGCGCTGCCTGATACGCTCCCTGCCCTTTTAACAGACGACTCCGCTATGGCTGACTAAGTTTTACGTTTTATTCGGGCAGGGGGATTTTATCATTTAATCTGAGTGTTTCTGTTTTATTGTATTGTTTTGTGTTGATTCTGACCTTTGGCCTATGATTTTACACTGATTTTTTAATGTGTTTCTAAGTGGTTGGCTTTTCCTTTTTTATTTCTATGGTCGGCCAACCACCGTCATTCTCTATGTGGTTTTCGTTCGTTTTGTCTTGTCTTTGTCTCAGTCTCTCCTGTTCTGTATCGTCTGTGATCTCTTCTGTTCCTCGTTTTTATTCTCTGTGGGTGTTCTTTGTCTTTGGAAAAAGGGACCAATGACCATGGCAGTCTGGTCCCTTTAATCCCCCAAACCAACCAACCAACCCTTGGTGCAATGACAAACGCAAACCATCATACTGCACTGTCTTTCTGTTATGAATTTTGATACCACACTACAGAAACAATGCATCGCAGTCTTGCTCATTTGCAGTGCATGTTGACAGGGAAGCAGCCATATTGTTGTGGATGGTGCTGTCTTCTGTCTGTCGTTCTGAACCCCAAGGAACACTACTGCCACCTACCAACCCCAGAGCACAACTTTCCGAAATTTTGTTGAACTTCTAAGGCTTCACTTTCAATCACCCTCATATTTTGTATCGGTACATCCATTTATCTCCACAGATTCTGATTGTCACTCATGGTACTACAGTTATATAGTAGTACATATTTTTGTTTTGTGAAGTGCACAATTTCACATTGCAAACATTTAAAAACAAGTAGCCAAGCTATATACCACTTTTAAATATTCTAAAGGTCTGACTGAATGTTTGGGCAGCTTCTCTTGGACAATACTTCATTACAGATAACTGTATCATCCACAAGAAGCCAGAGGTTAATTATGTAGATGAGGCCACAAATGTACAATAAAAACGACGACAGTCCTGACACATTTTCCTAGTGCACACCAGATTTCACTTCTACATCTGTCAATAACTCTATGCCAGAGTTAGCACACTAGCTGTGTGCTTCCTATCAAAGAATCCTCAGCCCAGTCATAAATTTTTCCTTACTCTCCAATGGTCCTACTTTTGATAATAACCATAAGTGTACAGAGTCTTATGCATTTCAGAAATAGAGAAGTACTGAATCTACATGACGTCATTGACCCAAGGCTTTCACTTGAGTGCAGTGGACAGTATGTTGAGAAGATGAATATCAACAAAGCAAAACAATGTAATGGTATAGAGGCAAATTAAATCAGGGAATTATGTTAGGAAATGAGACGCTACAAGTATTGTGAATTTTGCTATTTGGGCAGTGAAATGGTTTTCAAAGCAGAAGGGCAATTAAATGCAGACTGGCAATAGCAGTTTATGAAAAAGAGGGCAGGTTAACATCCAATTTCAGTTTAAATGCCAGGAACGTTTCTAAAATTATTTTACTGTAGTAAATGATGTGTGTGATCAGCATTTCAGACGACAAGAGAATAAAAGCTTTTGATGTGTATGTAAGAATGGTGTTGACCAAATAACAAATTAGCAGATAATGAAATGAACTGGGTAAAAAGAAAATTTATTGAATAACTTCGTTGAAAGATGGGTTCAGTTGAAAGGACCCAATGAAAGCTATCAAGGAATTGTCAGTTTGGTAATGCAGGGCAATGTGAGGTGTAAATATGACAGAGGGAGATTAAGGCTTCGGTAAAGAAAAGGGTTCAGATGCAAGTATGTGGTAGTTTCACAGATATGAAGAGGCTTGCACAGATTGGACTTACAAGGAGAGCTGCATCAAACTAGTCTTGAAGACAGGAACAACAACAACAACAACAATGGAAACAGTCATTTCAAGGTTTCATGTTCCAAACTTTTGAGAGTGAAACGTGATTCCTTCAGTAGCTCTCTATCTACAACCCTAAACTTTATTTTGTACCTGCTATGGAGTAGTTCCTGCTTCCATCAAAGCTGCTGCACAGTGATTTTGTATGGCAGAGCATCCATCCTATCACAAGCTGTTCTTCTAGGATTTGAAGAACAAATATCTTGAGCTGGAAAGATAATATACAAAGCAAAAATGAAATATTGGTGGCAGGCAATGAAAACCTCATAAATACATTTTGTTAAATTTTGCAGTTGAAGCAAAAATAGTTTCTGAAAAGAATACTATAATGTAATACAGGAAGTTGCTAAATGTGTAAATATATAAGAGAAGCCTAGTTATTGACAGATTAGAGAAATCTATGCTGTTTCAAAACACTCTTTGATTATGGAGTTACTGGTTACTGGAAGTTAGTTTTCACAGACAGATGGAGTTAAGAGGCCTAACATCGATTTGTGAAATGTTAGTTTGACTTTTATGACATGAAAAATTGCCAAATACAGGTCTTGTTGCCTTGGGAACACTGAAGATGGCAGATGGGACAGTTTGAATTCATGGAAGCTGTTTGTGCAACACTGAATCTGTTGAATCCTTCACTTGTTGGGTGTCCATAAAAGGGCAGTTGTAATAGTAGAAGAAGAAGAAGAAGAAGAAGAAGAAGAAGAAGAAGATGAAGAAATCTAACAGTGATGTAATGATAAGTTCTGTGAAGTTTGGAATGTAGGAGATGAGATACTAGTGAAATTAAAAGCTGTGAGGGCAAGCCATAAGATGGGCATGGATCCCTCAGTCAGTGGCACTTGCTTGCGAAAGGTAAAGCTCCCAGCTTTGAGTCCTGATCTGGCACGTAGTTTTGATCTGCCAGCAAGTTTCATGTTTGTAAGTTGTACCAATATAATGATGAGTTTGGAAATCATTGCATAATTTGTACTGTTATAGTGATTAAGTGTCTCTCATTAGACGTTGCTTCATGTAATGTTCACATTGAAACTCAGGTCATTGATAGTGAGACACTTGTACCTATAATAATTACTGAAGGTATAAGGGCCACAAAAATTAGAATAATGATTTACATGTTCAGTAAACTACATATATAGGTAGTATTATTATTTTAAATGGGGACCTGGTAACATATAACTCTGGGGAGGAGGATGTAGTGGAACTGTAGCTGAAGCTTAGGATAGTTGAACTAGTACTGGATAGATAGAATAGTTTGTGATGGGAGGTACTGTGCACAGTTTATGGTCTCTTTAAGAAACTCCAAATGAGACTAACATTCTACGTAGTACACATAAAACAAAGCGTAGTATTATAGACAGGGATGTTAAATTAATCTAGGTGGCTGTTGAGAGTAATGGGATGCCTTCACTTATTACTGTAACAGAATATTATTCAAAGACATCTCACAAAACACAAAGAAATTCCAGTCAATTGTAAAGGCAGTAAGTGGCACAAAAATTAGTCCAGGCACTTATGGACGACACAGGAAATGGAGTGGAGTGTGGCACATGAATAGCAGAAATGATGTGCAGTGTTTCAGAATGTTCCTTTACTAAAGAAAATCCAGGAGTAGTGTCCCTATTTTACACTGATCTCCAGGAAGGGTAGGAGAAGAGATCCAGAAAAGACAAACACAATCACTGTAAGATACCTTGAGATAACTTGTACAGAATGAACCTCTCCCCCTCCCCCCCCCCCCCCCCCCCCCCCAAGGCATCAGGTAAGGATTCCAAAAGTATCAGTCCTACAGAATGCAAGTTCTGCGTTTCTTGCACACTGCCCTGAAAGCCATGGCTCAAGGCTGTCAGGTTGGTGCAATATTTCTTGACTTGTGAAAGCATTTGACAAAAAAATGAAAGAATGACCATATATGGCAAGGCTAGTCAACCTGTTTTTACCTTCTGTTGAATTTTTTATCTCCTGTTGGTAATAAAATTTTTTACCCACCCATCAGTTCTACAGTAATGGTGACTTATAAACTAAGAAAGTAACAATTACGTAACAATAATTACTTAACAAATACTTTGTCAGAATTTTATGAAAACCTAATAGAATACCTGTTGGTGGGTGGTAGTGATCTGATTGACTATCACTGATATATGCTATCCATTGAAGATTGTGAGCAGATGGAAGATTTCTCATTAGGCTGGATGCAGCACATTATTTTAAGTAGTGAGTCATCGCCAGATGTAGATGTATCTTCAGGCTCTTCCAGGGATATATGTTGGGGCTCCTGTTGTTAATGTGGTATATTAATGAACAGAGAAATAGTATTAACAGTAATCTCAGTCTTTTTGCAGGTGTTGCAATTACTGATAATAAAGTAGTACATGATGAAAGATGCACAAACAAGGTGTGTGAAAAAAAAGTAAAGAGACTGATTATTTATCTACCAAGTTTTTATATTTCTTGAACAATAATACTGTCCCTTTCAAAGTAGCTCCCTTTGACAGCTGTACCCTGGTGGAGTCATCACTTCCAGTCTTGATAGTGGCAATGAAAGGCTTAAACTGTTACAGCTTTTAATGTGATCAGTCATGTTCTTTTGAATGATCTGCAAGGTCCCAAAATGATTTCCTTTTAAGACATTTTGCAGTTTCAGGAAAGAGAAAAGTCACAAGGAATCTAATCAGGAGAATGGGGGGCTGTAGAATACTAGGAATGCCTCTTCAGATCAAAAATTTCGTGATGGAAGGGGTTGTGTGACATGGGGCATTGTCATGATGAAGCATTCATTTGTAATCAGTGTCTAGTCTCCCTTGATTCACACTTTTCCTGGGCCTTTCATCTTTGTAAAACAATTGACAGGCAGTTTTTCCTGGAGAGAGTGTTATAACTTCAAGTTAAATAAATATATTTCGAGGACGACACAATACATGTAATTCGCAGATCAAGTAAACAAAGTACGACGTGTGTACACTTTAACAGTCAAATCAGAACTGCGTCTGAGTCTAGCGGCTGCTCGCGGCTGGCCGCTTAGGTGGCCTTGCTGCGGTGGCACTTTGAAAGATTGGCGATTCACAACACTTTTCCCCCTCTTACAATTTTTGCACAGATCTTGATGGAGGTGGCCTGTAGATTGCTAACATCCATAGGTGTTGTTTGACTGGCCATAAAGCCTTGAGGAGGAGGCTTCCTGTATGGACGGATGTGTCCCCGATGATAACAGGTTGAAATGACAGGAGACGTGGGGGTTGCATCTGCTGGGGCCCCATGCACCAATCTGCCTTGTTGCGGCAAGTCCGGTTGTTATAACAGGAGACAAGGGTGATGTGTCCACGTCCGTAGGAGAAGGAGGCAAGTAGAGTTGTTCTAACATTTGGTTCCTGCATGGGCACATCTCCTGTTGGCGTCAGTTCTTGTGGTGGCACTGAGATGATGGTGAGAGGACTGTGTTGTGAGTAATGAGATATTCCAGGATCCTGAGTGTCAGGTAGAGCCGAAGGTGGTGTAGCAGCATCCGGAACAGGTGTTGCCAGCTCACGAGGCTGAAGCTGGTCCAAATGACGCACTGCAACACCCGTGTCCATCTGGATATCGTACAGGCGTCAGCTACAGTGTTGTAAGATGCGGCCAGGACTCCATTTTGGCTGCCTACCATATCCCCGTACCCATACACGGTCGCCGGTGGTGAACTGGCCAAGCAAAGGCATCCGCGGCCATGAGGTGGGAGGCTGCAGAAGAGGAAGTAGCATGCAGGGCAGTCGGCCATGTAAGTGCTCAGCCGGGCTGTGGTCGCCAATGGGGGTGAAATGGTAAGAAGCCAGAAATTGGAGAAGCACATCATCAGCAGCAGCAGAAGAAGTCAGCAGTTTCCTCATATGAGCCTTAAATGTGCAGACCAGACGTTCAGCCTCACCATTTGACTGTGGATGGAATGGAGGGGCCATGATGTGCATGACGCTGTGATGGGCACAAAAATCAGCAAAATCAGAAGAGGCAAATTGTGGGCCATTATCAGTAACAAGAGTAGAGGGAAGGCCTTCCAAAGAGAAAATGCGAGCTACAGCTTTTGTGGTTGCCACGGTGGTAGGCAACGGGCAACGGACAATGAAAGGAAAGTTAGAGTAGGTGTCAGTAGTGAGACGCCAATAAGCACCTAAAATAGGTCCCGCGAAGTCAGCATGAATACGCTTCCTGGGCTTCTCAGGCGAAGGCCATGGTGACAAAGATGACTTCGGTGCGGTGGCCTGTGACGCACAAGGGCCGCAGGCAGCGACCATATGTGCGATTTCTGAGTCAATGCTGGGCCAGTACACATGACAGCGCACCAGAGATTTTGTGCGAGAGACACCCCAGTGCCCTTGGTGAAGGAGACGCAATACCGAAGCATGCAAAGATGCAGGTACCACAACACGCAGTGAAGCATTTTTTGTGGAAAGGAGGATAACACCATCCCTGAGGTGGTAACACAAAGCGTAGTAGTTCCGCAATCGATCAGAAGTCTTAGCGGACATATGATCTGGCCAACCCTTCTGAATACAGCGTAAAACCTGGGAGAGGGTAGGGTCAGAACCCATAGCAGCCACCAGCCACCAGCCGGTCCCCAGTGAAGGGGAACCCGTCCACAACCCGCTGCTCGGGCACATCCAGGTGGAAACACAAGAGTTCATCCCTATCGAATGCCAGATCAGGACCCATGGGAAGGCGAGACAGTGCATCAGCATTCGCATGTTGAGCTGTCAGCCGGAAATGAATCTCATAATTGAAATGAGACAAGTAGAGAGCCCAACGCTGGAGGCGGTGTGCAGCCTTGTCAGGAAGTGACGTTGATGGATGAAACAAGGAAACAAGTGGTTTGTGGTCCGTAATATGATGAAATTAGGATCCATTGAGGAAAACACCAAACTTATGAAGAGCATAAATAATGGCCAAAGCTTCTTTTTCAATTTGATAATACTTTTGTTGGCCATCTGTGAGCGTTTTGGAGGCATAAGCAATGGGTTGTTCAGAACCGTCAGAAAAATGGTGGGCAAGGACTGCACCAATTCTGTATTGAGAGGCATCCATGGCAAGAACAAGATGTTGGCCAGGTTGATAAGTAGCCAGGCACGGGTCCTGTTTCAGCATAGTCTCCAATTTCTGGAACGCCACATCGCATGACACGGACCAGTGAAAAGGCATGTTTTTATGCAACAGGCAATGCAACAGCTGAGCCACCGAAGCAGTAGACGGTAGAAACCTGTGATAGTATGCTATTTTCCCCAAGAAGGCCTGCAGTTCCTTAACAGATGTAGGGGGGGAAGGGCATCGATTGCAGCGACAGTTTGCTGAAGTGGACAAATACCATACCAAGAGAGTTGAAACCCCAAGTACGTGATAGAGGCTGGAAAAAAATTTTGATTTCTGCAAATTACACTTAATGCCAGCAGTCTCTAAGACATGTAAAAATGTCGTGTTGGCAGAAGAGCCAACACCTTGTTACTAGAGGAGCCCGAAATGCACGCATCTTAGCTCATGCAGGCTGCCGTGAGGAGGGAAGAACTATACTGACATGAGGTCTGGAACATGACAAGGAATTAGAATTCAGAAAGCGGATGTAATTAGTTTCATACTTAACTTTAATCCATTAATGATGAACATTGCTCTTGACAGTACATGAGTCACAATATTATCTGTTCAGAAGACATAGTAACTGAATATGGCGCCTTGTTAGGTCGTAGCGAATGATGCAGCTGAAGGCTATGCTAAACTGTCGTCTCTGAAAATGCTAGCAAAGTTGGCTGTACAACTGCGGCGTGTGCTAGGGCATCTCTCTAGACTAGACCTGCTGTGTGGCGGCGCTCTGTCTGCAATTACTGATAGTGGCAACATGCCGGTCCAACATATACTAACGGACCGTGGCCGATTTAAAGCCTACCACCCAGCAAGTGTGGTGTCTGGTGGTGACACCACAAAAAGTGTGCAGAGATTCTGAAGATGTTCTTCAGTGGTGGAGACATTGACAACAATGTAGTCCATGTAATTTATACACCCAGGGACAGTGAGCAATAATTGTTCCAAGAATCGCTGAAAGAGAGCAGAGGTGCTGGCAATCCCGAATGGCAATCGTTCGTATTGATAGAGGCCAAAAGGCATGTTAAGGACCAGAAACTGCCGGGAAGCAGCATTGTGGGGAAGCTGATGATAGGCTTCTAACAGGTCAAGTTTAGAAAAATACTGGCCTCCAGCAAGTTTAGTGAACAGTTCTTCAGGTTGAGGCTTAGGGTAAGTGTCGATGAGGCATTTAGTATTTACAGTGGCTTTGAAATCGCCACAGAGATTAATATCACCATTGGGCTTAGCAACGACAATGACAGGAGAGGACCACTTACTGGAAGTGACAGGAAGCAGGACTCCTGAAGCAGTGAGACGATCCAGCTCCCGTTTGACCCGATCACGAAGGGCCACAGGAATGGGCCAAGCCTGAAAAAACTTAGGCTGAGCAGTGGATTTGAGCGTGATATGAGCTTCAAAGTCGTTTGCACAGCCTAACCTAGGACAAAAAAAGGACAAAAAATGTCATTGACAAGGAATCCAATTGAGCATAAGGAATAGCATCAGAGACGATATTGACAGTCACCTATGGAGAACCCAAAAACACGACTGGCATCGAAAACAAAAAGATTCTCCGCATTACTATGGTCGACCACAAATATGGGAACAATGCAAACTACAGATGTAAGATACCTCAGCATCAAGTTGTCCCAAGAGAAAAATCTTCTGTTTATTGTAAGTCCATAATTGCCTAGTGACAGGTAGCAGGATTGGAGAACCCAACTGAAGATACGTCTGAGAACTGATGATAGTGGCAGCAGAACCAATATCCACCTGCATGCGAATATCCCGACCCAGTATTTGGACAGTGAGGAATAACTTCCCTGAAAGGGAAGAAGTACTATTGACAGACAACAAAGAAGCAGAATCAGCGTCATATTCATGAACATCATGTATGCGGTCAGATTTGCAAATGGATGACACATGACTCTTCTTTGTGCATTTGTGACACACGGACCAACGCTGTGGACAATCCTCTCGTGAATGTTTTGTAAAACACTGCGTACATGAAGGAAGTTGCCGTGGGGTTTGCTGCAGTTTCTTAGAGGTTTGTTTACGGCTAGGCTGAAGCTGCACTTGGGAGCATACTGCGGCCATGTCGGCTGGTGGGGACACACCGCATGCTTTGTCAACAGCTCACAGAGATTGTACATCCCCGATATCACCCTATGCCTCTATTTGTGCTCATGCAGTGCGAAAAATTTCAAAAGACTGAGCAATGGATAGGACTTCATCTAGAGTCGGATTTGCCAACTGAAGGGCACGTTGCCTGACTTCTTGTCGGGCGCCGACCAGATAATAGCATCCCGTACCATGGAATCGGCGTAGGATTCTTTGTGAACGTCAGTAAAATATCAACACTTTCAACTAAGGCCATGAAGTTCAGCAGCCCAAGCATGATAGGATTGATTCGGTTGTTTTTGACAACGATAAAAGGCAACACGATAGGCTACCATATGCGTATGCTTTTGAAAATATACGGATGGAAGTGAGCAATTGCGACAACAACCGATACATTTGAGGTGAAATTCATGAAAGGAAAAGAGGCTCATATGTTTGGTTGTCCAAGACATGAAATGCCAAGAAGTGCTGTCGAAGACGTTTTTCGTAATCAGACCAGTCTTCTGCCGTCTTATCGTAAGGAGGTAAAGGAGGGAGAGACCATGACAAGAGACACCCCACATTGGATGCCATGACAAAATTACGAATCGCATTTGTGAGAAGTGTTTGCTGTTCAATGAGACCTTGCAATAGATGACTTAATTAGCCATGGAAACCTGTGGTTCAACCATGAAAAAGAAAAATTCACTACCTCGTCGCCAATTGTCCGAGTCTAGCGGCCACTGGCTGGCTGGCCGCTTAGGTGGCGCTGGTGCTGCATGGCTGGCAGACAGCGCCGCATGTGGAGGACGCGCGTAACTGCGCAGCGGCACTTTGAAAGATTAGTGAATCACAACAGAAGGGTTGTGGAAATCTCTGTGCCACTCCTCACTTTGCTGCTTTGTCTCAGGATCATACTCCAAAATCTAGGATCCATCACCTGTGATCACATAACTGTATCATTTGTGGTCATTGGTAGGCCTCTAAAAATCAGTGCACATATTTCTTCTGCTGAATTGGAGTTTTTAGCACCATTTTGGTGCAAACCTTTTACATGTACAAAACTTCAGTCAAAATTTCATGTATGGTGAAAGTGTTCAACAAGTTGCCCACCATCCTTATTGTTAAACGTCAATTTGATTTCTGACGAGTGTACAAATATTAGACTTTTCGTTAGTCTTTGAAGCTGGAAGTCTCACTGAGTGAAGTTTATCTTCAAGTTGTTCTCAGCTTTCCAGAAATGATTTGTGCCAGTGAAAAAGGGGTGCTCTTGATAAGAATTGTTCCCCTTAGGCCTGTTTCAACTTTTCAAATGTCACATTTCTGCATTCCACACATTAAACTGTGCTGTTCCATATTCATAGCACACAACAAAAACCCGACTTTGCTGATAGCACTCTCAAAGATAATGTGACAGCTATACAGATCTGTAATTTGGACTGAGCATCTGGAAGGTATGATTACACCAATCCACACAAGAACAACAACACAGCATTCCTAGATCACTTGCAGTGTTGTCAGTCTTATTGCTTTTCCCACACACCTTCCATCTTCAATGAAATGTTGCTAAGTTTTAATAGTGCTAACATTGTGTAACATACTGTCAAGATTTATGATATTAGTGATACTACTCAAAGTTGTTAAGGACTTGGACGCTATGCATGCACAATTTAAAAAATCTTTGTCACCCTTCTGATTTGCATGGTGCATTGTGATAATTATATGGAAGTACACAGCCATTTTCTGTATCAGTTTGCTGTCATTCATTAGAAGATGAACAACCTTAAGTACAAGTATTCTCTTATGATGAACTAAAATTATTATAATCTGCTTCAGAAATACTTTCTGTTCATCCAAACAAACTTATACAATTAAACTGAATTTGTATTTGTACTTCTATGAATTGTGAAGCAGTTCGGTGATTTCTTTCGAGAATCAGTTTCTCTCACCACGTAAAACTAAAGTGACACACCTCATTGCTGTACATTGTCGTATAAGAAGTGAGCAAATATTAAATCCTTTCTTCAACTTTTTAAACATGTCACATTTGTATATTGCTTTAAATGTCTAGAAATTTAAAACTGAGCACTTCACATTATGGAGAAATGTAGTGTCCTGTGATTACGCTGTCAGTGAGTTGTGATCTGAATTGGTCAACATGTACAGATACTTGTGTAGCAGTTTGTCGAATGATTACATAAGCATATTCATCAGTGAATCAAGTGGCAGACTTTTTCACAAAATAATAGAGAACTGAGTAAGTCTATATAAGAGACTGCTTGCAGAACTCACATCAGGCATGTGGAAGCTGTATCAGAGATGAGTAACAGGAATATTGATTATATAAAGGGAAGGGTAGCAGAGATAGTGACAGGTAGGTGGACACATGGAAGGATATGATGGATATACTAACTGGGGTGTTCAGTATTTCTGGCAGTTGTGCCAGTGGAGAAGAGATGTACAAAACAATTCTTATCAGGGATACAATCAGAACTGCTCACTCACTGAAACTGACAATCTCTTTTAGATGATTTACCACTCAGCATTCGCTTGACAAATTAAATGAAGGAAAGGTGCTTTGCCTTCTTCATTAAACATCATTATACCTGTATTTTCAGGTTATTTCAACATTTACTGTAAAATTTTTAATGATTTTGTCTTTACTTTTTTTGCAGTTTTAATATTTTGGGGTCCTACATTACAACTTGTGTATTTCTGTACCATCAGTGTTTAATTTCTTGAAAGTGCTGAGTATGCAAGGATAATTGATCATTTCCTTTCACATAATTTGCTGTCAAATGTACAGTTCGATTTCAGAACTGTGCTAACAACTGAAAACGCTACAATGCTATATTACGTTGAAGTGCCAAAGAACCTGGTACAGGCATATGTATTCAAATGCAATTATATGTAAACAGGCAGACTGTGACACTTTGGTTGGTGCCACCTATATAAAAGAAGCGTCTGGAGCAATTGTTAGATCGGTTACTGCTGCTATGGCAGGTTATTGAGATCTGTGTTTGAACGTGATGTTATAGTCGGTGCACGAGCGATGGGACGCAGCGTCTCCTATGTACTGATGAAGTGGGGATTTTCCTATATGATCATTCCACAGGTGTATCGTGATTATCAGGAATCCAGTAAAACATCAACTCTGACAGCTGCACCCGGAAAAATATCCTGCAAGAAAAGGACCAACAACAACTGAAGAGAATCATTCAACATGACAGAAGTGCAACCCTTCCACAAATTGCTGCAGTTTTCAATGGTGTACCATCAACAAGTGTCAGCATGTGAAACATTAAATGAAACATCATCAGTATGGACTTTCGGAGCTGAAGGCTCACTCTTGTATCCTTCATTGCATGACACAAATATTTATGCCTCGCATGGGCCTGTCATAACTGACATTGGACTGTTGATACTGGATACATGTTCCCTTGTCAGATGAGTATTGTTTCAAATTGTACCGAGCAGATGGACGTGTATGGGTATGGAGACAGTCATGAACCTATGGACCCTCCTCATCAGCAGGGGACTGTTGAAGCTGGTGGACACTCTTTAATGGTTTGGGAAATTTTCTATTGGAGTGATATGTGACCCCTGACGTGTCTAGATATGACTCTGTCTGATCACCTGCACTCATTCATGCCCATTGTGCATTATGACAGACTTGGGCAATTCCAGCAGGACAATGCGACACACCACGTTTCCAGAATTGCTACAGAGTGATCCCAGGAACACTCTTCTGGGCTTAAACACTTCCGCTGGCCACCAAACTCCCCAGATATGAGGATATCTGGGATGCCTTGCAACGTGCTGTTAAGAAAAGATCTCCATCCCATCGTACTCTTACAGATTCTTGGTATCAGTTCCCTCCAGCAATACTTCAGATATTTGTTGAGTTCTTGCCACATCCTGTTGCAGCACTTCTGTGTGCATGCAAGGGCCCTGCAGGATATTAGGCAGGTGTACCTCTTTCTTTGGCTCTTTGGTGTATTTCCTCTTTGGGGTACTGGATGGATAAAACGAAAGGTTTCAAACACTAGTCACCTTACTTAATTGAGGCATTTGATTGTGTCAATCACAAAATTTTGCTCCAGAAGTTGGACCATTGTGGAATGTGGGGAGTGGCTCACAATTTGTTGATCTCCTTAAGAACAGAACAGAAGGTCGTTCTTCATAGCACTGAGAATTGCTACGATGTGGAATCAGAGTGAGGCACAGTTAAATGGGGGGCAACATAGGGTCAGTTCTGAGGCCACTCCTGCTCCTTATTTATATAAATGATGTGCCTTGTAGCACTAGAGATCAGAGGCAATTCTAGGTCAGTCAAGCGGTGGACAAATGATGTGGTGGGAAGGGAGTAAGGGGTTTGGGGGAATGGAATATCGCTTAACAAAAGAAGAGTTGGGGGTCCTCCACAAACAAAATGTTAAAATTTGGTGTTGCCTAATGTAGTTTTTGGTAACTGTTTTGGAGTTCAGGGTGAAATCATGTCTACAGAATGTGTGTGCCTAGGAAAATAATATGATTTGACACAGATGTCTGGCGATTTTGAAGGTTTTGTCCGGGGTCAGCAGTTTGTTTTGGCAGGCATACCCAGCATATTTAGCTTTCTTGATTATTGTAAGTGGTACTCAAATGTGGGTCACTCCAAAAGAAATGAACACTATTTTCTTAAAATCCATCTTTTATTCTACATGTTTGAAAGTTTTACAGTGTGTAGATATATCCATTAGGAACAATATTTTCATTTCTCCACATAATTTCCACCCCTCTCAACTGCCTTACGCCATCATGGAACCAGCGCCTGTATACTCACATGGTAAAATACTGGACCAACCTGTTGGAGCCACTGTTTGGCAGCATGTGCAAGGGAGTCATCATCTTCAAACCTTGTTCCACAAACAGAGTCTTTCAGTTTCCCAAGGAGATAATAATCACATGGAGCCAGGTCAGGACTCTAAGGCAGGTATTTCAGTGTTGTCCATCTGAGTTTTGTGATCGCTTTCATGGTTTTTTGACTGACATGTGACCATGCATTGTCATGCAATAGGAAAACATCCTGCTTTTGCTGATGTGGTCAAACATGAATCTGTCAAGCTTGAAGTTTCTTCAGTGTCATCACATATACATCAGAATTTATGGTGGTTCCACTTGGCATTATGTCCACACGCAAGAGACCTTCAGAATTGAAAAACACCGTAGCCATAACTTTTTGAGCAGAAGGTGTGTGTTTGAATTTTTTTTTCTTGGGTGAATTTCCATGATGCCACTCCATCGATTGCCTCTTCGTCTCTGGTAAAAGATGATGGAGCCATGTTTCATCACCAATCACAATTCTTCCAAAAAATTCATCTCCACCATTGTCGTACTGTTCCAAAAGTTCACTTCATACCATTTTTCTTGTTTCTTTGTGAGCCGCTGTTGACATCCTGGGAACCCACATGGCACAAACCTTTTTCAACGCCAACACTTTCAATATTCTGCAAACACTTCCTTCCCCTATCCCAATGTAGCGTGACAATTCGTTCACTGTGATGTGTCTGTCAGCAGTCTGTCTGTCTGTCAGAAGGGGTATACACTTCTTTCCCCCTAAGGTAAGTCTTTCCGCTCCCAGGATTGGAATGACTCCTTACCCTCTCCCTTAAAACCCACATCCTTTCGTCTTTCCCTCTCCTTCCCTCTTTCCTGATGAGGCAACAGTTTGTTGCAAAAGCTTGAATTTCATGTGTATGTTTGTGTTTGTTTGTGTGTCTATCGACCTGCCAGCACTTTTGTTCGGTAAGTCACATCATCTGTGTTTTTAGATATATTTTTCCCACGTGGAATATTTCCCTCTATTATATTCATATCATTAATGAGAAATTAACATTGATGAGTGGTAAATGTGTAGAAGAGAGAAACTAACTTTGTGATGACTATAGATTGGATTAACTTACATTTACTTTCATTCCAAGTGATCCATAGCTAGGAGATACTCCAGGATGTAGAACATGTCAGAAAAACAATAATACATGACAAATATTTACAACTCAAATAAATAAGCTAATGTCCATTCCACAGGTCCCAAGTGGAATGATCGTCATTCTTTAATGAACATTATATGAAAGAATCATTTTACAAATACTAATGCACTGAATTTAAAATAAAAAAGTTTTTTTTTAATTTATTTATTAGGTAATAAACGTGTAATACAACTACTAAAATATTTACGGTGAACATATTACTGCACTTAAATGGCGAAGTTAGATTATACTCACACACACACACACACACACACACACACACACACACACACACACACACACACACACACACACACACACACTTACAATGAACACACAAATCAATTGGGTCTACTGAGAAATTCAGCAATGGAACAGGAGGAGTTGGCCACAGATAAATTCTTTAGGCTTCTCTTAAACTGAATTTCATTGGTTGTTAAGCTTTTCATGGCTGCCGGCAAGTTATTGAAAATGTGTGTTCCTGAATAATGCACACCTTTTTGCACAAGACTAAGTGACTTTAAATCCTTGTGAAGATTATTCTTATTTCTAGTATTGATTCCATGAATTGATCTGTTGGTTTGAAAAAGTGATACATTTTTAATGACAAATTTCATTAAAGAATCAATATATTGGGAAGCAGTAGTTAGTATCCCTAGTTCCCTAAACACATTTCTGCAGGATGTTCATGAGTTCACATCACATATAACTCTGACTGCACGTTTTTGTGCCCAGATAACTTTAGCTTGGCCTGATGAATTACCCCAAAAAATAATTCCATATGACATTATGGAATGAAAGTAAGCATAATATGCCAGCTTTTTCACTTTTATATCCCATATGTCTGACACAATTCACATTGCAAATAGAGATTTATTAAGACGCTTCAGCAGTTCTGTGGTATGCTTTTCCCACTTGAATTTATTATCAAGCTGTAATCCCAAAAATTTAACACTGTCCATTTCTTCTATTTGCTTCTCGTCATATGTTAGGCATATACTTGTGGGACACCCCTTACAAGTTCTGAACTGCATATAATGTGGTTTTTCAAAATTTAGTGACAAAGAATTGGCTAGGAACCAGTGATTCATGTCCACAAATATTTTATTACCTGATCTTTCTAAGACTACATGTGATTTGCTATTTATTACAATGTTTGTATCATCGGCAAACAAAATAAACTTGGCATCTGGTAATGTTACAGATGAATGGTCATTGATATACACAAGAAAAAGTAAGGGCCCAAAAATGGAACCTTGTGGGACCCCTAATGTAATTAGTGTCCAGTTGGATGATGCCTGATAGTTTGATACATGTCTCTTTCCTAATATCACCCTTTGTTTCCTGCCAGAGATATAAGATCCGAACCATTTTGCAACATTTCCCGTTACACTATAATATTCTAATTTACTTAAAAGGATATTGTGATTTACGCAGTCAAATGCCTTTGACAGATCACAAAATATACCAGTTGCCTGAAATCTTTGCCTAATGAATTAAGCACATTTTCACTGTAAGTGTAGATAGCCTTCTCAATATCAGAACCATTTAGAAATCCGAACTGTGACTTTGACAGTATGATACTTGAGATAAGATGGTTATGAATTGGATTGCGCATTACATTTTCTAAAATTTTTGAGAATGCAGGCAAAAGTGAAATTGGATGGAAATTTGATGCTATTTCTTTATCTCCCTTCTTAAACAGTGGCTTAACATCAGCATATTTTAACCATTCAGCAAATATTCCACTGTTAAACAACTGGTTACACCGATAGCTTAATATTTTACTTAACTCAGAATCACATTCTTTAATTAGCTTTGTTGATATTTCATCATACCCCCTAGATGTTTTTGATTTTAAAGATTTTATGATGGACATTATTTCTGCTGGGGTAGTGAGGGTCAAATTCATATTATGGAAGTTACTTGAAATGTCTGGTCTGAGGTATTCCATAGCAGCATCTACAGAACCTGAAAACTCCATCTTTTCAGTAACAGTTATGAAATGTTTGTTAAATAGGTCTGCAACACTAGACACATCTGTCACCGATGTTTCATTTACTCTTAATGCTATTAGTCCCTCTACAGTCTGGTTCTACTGGTCTCCTCCTTCACTATATCCCATATTGTCTTTATTTTGTTATCTGATATGACTTTCTTTTCCTTGTAATATATTTGCTTTGATGTCCATATTAAAGTCTTTAATATTTGCAATATTTCTGGTAATGTGCTATAGCATCAACATCAGAACTGTTTTGGATTGACAGATACAGTTTTCGTTTTGTTTTACAAGATACCGCTATTCCTTGAGTAATCCATGGCTTCTTTGTAGACATTGCTCCAACCTTGGTACGTTTTTGAGGAAAACAGTGTTCAAATAAGGTAAGCACTTTATTAGCAAAAGTGCTATATTTTTCATTCATGCCATGAGCACTCTAAACACCAGTGCAGTGAATGTCTCTGAGGAGTGTCCTAAAATATCCAATTTTTGGCTTATTGATTACCCTCTTGAGCTCAGATTTAACAGATTTTATATCCTGTTCAGTGTTAACATTTAACAGAAGGGACTGCATGTCACAATCTGAGAGGCCATTGATTCTTGGTTTTGTAATATAATTTTGTTCATTGGACTTTTCTATAGAGATACTATCAATGGCTGTGTGAGAGCAATTGGCTACCCTAGTGGGAAACTTTACAGTGGGAATTAAGTTGAATGATAGTGTTACTAACCCAAATAAGTTCTTATTGGTAGAGTCATTAAGGAAATCTACATTGAAACCACCAGCAACCACTATTTCTTTGTTTTTGGTTGTTAAATGGGCCAGTACAGCTTCAAGGTGGTTTACGAACAGATTAAAGTTACCAGCAGATGCTCGATATACACTTAATATTATGGAGGATTTTTTGTGAAATTCTACTTCTGTTTGCACAGCTTCCATATGCTGTTCTAGGCAAAATTTATGAATGTCTATGTTCTTAAATTTATGACAGTTCATGATAATTTTGGCAATTCCTCCTTTCTCCATTTCTGATCTACAAAAGTGAGATGCTAACCTAAACCCTGTAACACTTAAAAGTTCTATAACAGTAGTCACATGATGTTCAGAGAGGCAGATTATGTCAGCTGTGTTTGAAGACTAATTCATCTATGCAGACAATTAATTCATTAATTTTATTTCTCAGTCCTCAAATATTTTGATGCAATAAAGATAGCTGACATTTCACATTGACTGAGTTAACAGTGGGTAAAGTTAGAATATCTGCTGAGTGTTGAAAATTCTTAACCGATGGCTGTTTATGCTGATGCAATAAGCTAGAATTATGTTTCTTGGTTTCTTTCTCAAACTGAAGGTTTGTCTCAGTCCTAACCTCTCTTAAAATTTGCTTTCTTTCTGTCCTCCCTACCCTAAAAAAGGGTCTTTTCTGAACCCTATAACCAGTGGTATTTTATCACTCATGACAATGCCTCCCGCCCTTTAACTTTCTTGCTATTTTCCCAACAAGTTTACCCATCCCCTTCCTGTTGAGGTGAAGGCCATGTCTAGTATAATCCCACCTATTGAGAGAATCAACAGGAACCACACCAGTGTGTGATCCTGCACCCGACATAAGCAACCGTTCCAACTCCAAATTAACTCTCTTGATAGAAGAGTTCAAATAAGGTCGGTCATGGCACCCAAGAACAGATACAAACGCAACACTAGTATGCTTCAATAGTGATGCAATCTTCGGCAGTTCACACTCTATACTGTACCCAGGATCTCTGTCAATACTATTACCTGCCTCACCAACTATAACCACGGAGTCTTCCTTAGTGAAATCTTTGCAAAGTGATCCTAAATTCTAAATCCTCTGTCGCCTGCTCCAGACCAGCACTAGGTTGAAAAAAAAAAAATGGCAACCTGGTATTCTGATCCTAGTTCATCCTGAAAAAGTTGGCCAACACCTCTTCCATGGGAATTAGGTAGTAGTACGTGGAGGCTTCTGAAAAACGATGCAAAGATGAAGTCAGAGGTGCCAAGAAATTTTGTGTGGAAGACTGGGTTAAATAATAAATAAAAAAAGTAAATAAAAATATAGTTTCCAAATTGGCTGAAACGAAGAAACAAAGGGAAGAGATACAAAATCAAAACCATAGATTATATAGTATACCAAACAGTCTTTCATTTGTTAGTTTTAAGAAATTTAATAATTTTGAACCCTATGAGATAGGGCATCCACTGGATTTCAATATGGAATTTAATGATTTGCCTGAAATGTGAAATGGTAATGAGAAAATGTAATTTGTGAGGGGCTTTTTGAAAGGGGATGCTTATGGATGGGCAGCTCACATAGCTGATAGTTGTACTTCATGGCAAAGCTTTGAGAAAGCGTTTTTAGATGAATATTGGTCGAAAGAGAAGCAGCAGAGAATTTTTAGTAAATTTTGGGGGAGGGGAGAGATTTGACTCTAGGAATGATACTGTGAAGGCTTCTGTCAGCTTTGGACATACAAACTGAAATATTTGGACAAAGAGCTAGGTAGTGAATTAATAATTATGGGTTTAGAAACTTCAGAAACTTAGATAATTGCTTGTACCTGCCCCTATGGGTAATATCAGTGATTTCTTGAATTATGTTGATAAAGTGTAGAGGGTGAAGCCATCAATGGAAGATGGTAGGAAGAATTTTGATGACTATAATCAATCAAGGAGAGAATTTCAGGTAAATAGGATGAACAGAACTAATTACAATAGAAATTCAAGGAATGGTTGGGTGGAGGATAGCCAGAATGGGCACAGAATTGGTAGGAGAAATTCAAGTAAAAGAAATTGAGGAGATGGCTTTAATTCTGAATCAAACCATTTAAACTAGATAATGCTCCAGTTTTGGATTGCACTAGAGAAGGTAGTGATGTAGAGCCAGTTGTGTATAATTGTGCTGTGATCACACATAAGGGTAATGTAAATGATAGAAGTAAGACAAGTGTAATTTATAATTGTAATGAGATGTTGAATGATGGTGTGGGTAACAAATGTTCATTCTGAAAAAAGAGAGGAGGAAGTTATTGTAATAAAATAAAGTGATGAAACAGAGCATGTTGCTGTTGCTCAGGATGTCCAAAGTGTCAAAATGG
Organism: Schistocerca serialis cubense; assembly: GCF_023864345.2. Taxonomy (NCBI): domain Eukaryota; kingdom Metazoa; phylum Arthropoda; class Insecta; order Orthoptera; family Acrididae; genus Schistocerca; species Schistocerca serialis. The sequence continues at coordinate 13,973,407 of NW_026047573.1, forward strand.
ATGTTAAATTTTTAAGAGAACATAAAGAATTCAGGTGTTCTGCTTTGTGGTCTAAACGGCAAACAAGGATCAACCAATTTGCCAAGTATTTGAGGACAGTATAAGTGGTAGTGGGTGTAATTCTGATAGTAGTTTTAATGATGATAGCAATGACAAATCCAGCAGTGATGAGGGTTAGGTATTTCAATTTATAGTTGATAATGATGCCCATGCCATAAGTAAAGAAAGAGTAGAGGAGGATGATATTAGGCCTAATGAAGAGTCAGAGTTTGAGAGAGGTAATGAGGAAGAGGATGATGCTATCTGTCGTTTTACTGTGTCTGATAATCAATTTTGTAAGCAGGATGATAGTTTTTCCAGGAAAAGGATTAATGAGGATTTGTTGTATGAAGAAGATCACATGATAAGTTAAAAGGGAGTGTGGCACCCTGTAATAACAGCAAGGGTACAAGGTATACAAGTTAAGTGTGTACTGGACAGTGGTAATGATTTGAATGGCATTTCACAGACATTTTTTGAATCTATCAAGAACACAGAGGTTGTAATAGTGATGCTCGTTTCTGGAATAAAAAATTATTGGTGCTAGTGGCAAGCTATCAAAGAGTGTGAAACAAGAGATACTGTGAACAGTGGAATTGGCAGTACAGCTGTTGGAGTGCAATTTCTTGGTGATTCAAAATCTCAGCATTGATGTAATACATGGTATTGGTTCCATGTTGAAATGGTGTGTAAATGTAGATTTTTTGCTAGTAGTGAGTTTAGCTTTAAGTTCAACGGAAGTAGGGACGAAGTATCATTTTTGGAAGATGTGAACAAGTGTGTGGAAACTGAATCAGATTTGCCATTAAGAGTTTTGACTACAGAGCAGGTTACTGAGGAATAAGAGGAGGAGAGAGTGAGATTGGAGAGAATAAAGAGAGTTGAAGATGTTGAAGGTATTACAAACAATCAAAGGGAGGAATTAATGGGTATTCTCCCGAGCAACTGTAAGGCATTTTCTGACAGGCCAGGTTTGGTAAAATATTTTGAGTGCAAATTAAAGTTTAAGGATGATGAACCATTTTTTCAAGAAGCCTTATATTATTCCACTTTCAAAAAAGGAAACAGTGAGAAAACAAATTCAAAATATGGTCTCATGGGGGATTATTGAAAGGTCAAACAGCAGGTATAATAACCCACTTATGGTCGTAAAGAAGAAGAATGGTGGTATCAGGTTGGTTCTGGATGCCAGGAAGTTGAATGAAATTGTAATAGAGGAGAGTGACAGACCAGCTTAAGTAGATGAAATTTAGCAAAAGTTCCATGGATGTAAATTTCTGACTTCTTTTGATGTGACTCGTGACTGAGCTATTGACCAATAAAATAAGTCTATGTAGATGATGTCCTAGTAGTGACTGCAGAATGGTACAAGCACTGTAAGGTTATGAATGAAATACTGACAACTATGTATAGAGGAGGTATGAAACTAAAATTAAGTAAATCTTAATTTGTAAAGAAGGATATTTCATTTTTTGGACACAGGATTAACAAGGAAAGTATACAGCCTGATCCAGAAAAGTTTGCTGCTATTGCAGATTTCCCACCCCCCAAGGAACAAGAAGGATTTTAAAGCTATGTTTGGCTTCATATCAGATTGGTCATTTAACCATCCTTGCCCTGGTAATTAGTTGAAAAACGATGTGGTGTAGAATTGGACACGGTAATGTGGAGAGGCATTTCAGAGTTTGAAAAAAAATTAGTAAATAGTAAGAAGTTAGGACATCCAAATATTTCACTGCCTTTTTGTATGAGTACTGATGGAAGTTTATAGTGTTTGGGGGTAGAAATTTTCCAATTAATACTTACTGAGATGAGGGTTGAACACACAACTATTGCTTTTGCTATCAGAACATTACAGCCACATGAAAGGACTATTACTTGCCAGAATTAGAGGCTTTGGCAATTACTCCTGGGTTTCAAAAGTTTGAGTACTATTTGCTTGGACTTGAGACCATAGTGTATATAGATCATAATGCTTTGATAAATGCAGGGTCCAGGGTGAAGCACACCAATTTCACTGTGTGGGCTGCGTATTTGCAACAATTTGATTTGGATGTAAGGTATGTAAAAGGAAAAGCCAATTTTGTGTCTCATGCATTATCTCACACCAGACAAGTGTATCCCCAATGTTTGCATAGTAGAGTAATATTGGAGTATGTGTATGTGGAGAAAGTGTTTGCACTGCAATCACCGACATAATGTAACTGCGGCGGAATAAGGGGAACCTGGCCGCATTCACCAAGGCAGATGGAAAACAATCCACAGGCTAGCTGGCACACTGGACCTCGACATTAAACTGCCGGGCAAATTTGTGCCAGGGACTGGTATGCTTTCCCACCCAGAAAGAAGTGTGTTAGACTGTACGGCTAACCAGGCCGGCTTAAATTGGTACCTTGGTTAAAGAATTTCTGTCTAAAACGTAAGGTAAGGAGAAAATGAAAAGTGTGAACATATGAGGAGGATAATTAACATCTAAAGTAATCTGCTGATTGGTGCAGCAGTGGAGGCAATATGCAGTATGATCCATCTTGGATGCCAGGTCTTAATATTAATTGTGGTATAATAGATGTGTTTGTCTTCAATGGCATCAGTATATTGAGATAACAATTTACCTATACAAGTGTGTCATGGTACAGCCTCATATAACATAAGGAAATTACAACTTTAAACATTGTTGCCTAGAGTAATTTGTGGAAATAATAAGCAAGATTTGTATGTATATCACACTTCAAGCTAAGATGTTAAGTAATTTAATGGAGAAAAGTGAAATAATAGACATTCTAAGTGATAATTTTGTCTGGTTGGTAATGAGCATTAAGTTTGCCATAGCATAAGAATTTTTACTTTGGAGTGTTTTTCAGTAGAGTCAGTTTTGCATTAGGTAAGCAGAGCAGGTGTTTATTTATTAGATAATGAAATAATAAAAGAGTGAATAATGTTATTGACTTAAGGGTTAGGGAGCCTGTCTCTGCAGTTGATATATTTTTTAATAATGTGCTCCACTAGTTAACTAAGTGAGAATGCAGCTGACAGACATGCTTGAGTAATGAAAAAGATAAATGTATACAAACAAATATGGTGTAAATATATTAATGATCTAACTGCGAAATAAGCAACATTGGGTACTGTTTATATTGTGCAATTCATGACACTGCAGCTGGGAATGAGAGATTAAAAGAAAGAGTAATATTTACAAGTCATATAAGGCTCCATTATTCAATCTATATGTTATCTGGAAACATCTATTTGTTTTCTGAGGAATTCTGAGATTAAAGTGGATACTGAAATGAAGAAAAGTAATTTTGCTGATTAGCTGATAACTGTGATGATAGACTGATGTAAATATTCTGACAGGTCAACTATTAGCTAAAATTTTGTGATTTTTGTGAGGATTTAATTTTCAGTTTGAATGAGACTAGTGCTTAGAGTTGATTAGAGAAGTGGGGCAATGATTTGGTACAACTTCCATCCCCAGAAATTTTGATTTGAATAATAATTAAGTTATCATCACATAAGTCTTTTTCTTTTTGTAATGTAAGGATTAGTAAATATATACTACTGCACATCTTGAGTTTTTGCTATTTTGCAGTTGGGAAAGAGACCCACATCTTTCAAGTTTAACCATTTTCAGGCAGTTATGACTTAGAGTAATGTTTTGTGGTGTAATGTGCACTTTATTTATAAAAAATTCTAATCCACACCTTGCGTACTATAGTCAATTTTAGTGCTAATTGTTAAAATGTTATGAGAACTATGTGATGTACTTATTTATGATTCAAGAACTATTATTTGCCATTAGTGTTAAACTTTTTTTTTCTTTAGACTTAAGTTTCAAGAAAACGTAAGTGTAGTAAAGTAGTGTATTTTGTCTCATTTTTTAATGTGCTGTGGTGGAGGAGAACCACTTTCATACTAACTGCCACTTGTACCTGTTGCGGGCATGGGCGACTTGATGAGAAACTGCGTAACAGCTCATTAAAAGTGTGAAAGTGCTTCTGAAAAATACCAAACATTGAGCAAGTGAAATTTTCTGCCTGAAAGTGAACTGGAATGCACAGTGCAATTTAACTTGTTGCAACCCATGGGAATTTATTATTTGAATCAAGTAATATGTATCTTAGAATGTAACCTTTGTTTATCCAAAAAAGACATCACATATGATGAAGATGCTTAACTGTTTTTAGAAGTATAACTTGTAGATATCTTATGTAAATGTACACTACACTGTACGTAAATATTTTGTATGGGGTTTTTGTATGGCCAGTTCACATAAGTATAAATTTGAAAAAAAAATTTGAACTGTGGTTTGGATAAAATTTCATATGTTTATTCTTTTGTGTGTAGAATTTTAACCCACTGTCTGGGGTCACTGGTGGTCAGTAAATTGCCCAGTTAGCTATTTGCAGTATCTATCTACTCAATCCAATGAGGGATGATGTGATGAAGCAATTCAGGATAATTTTTCTTCCCCTCTTGTTTTGCAGTGAGCCTCTTCTGACTAATTACCATTAGCATACACGAGTATAACCTGCATTTTCATATAAGAAAAAGGTTGGCTCCCAGTTTTAAAAAAATTTAACACCTGATCTAATTTTGTGCTTAGTGTTATGTATGTAATTGGTATGAAAATTTTTTTTGACTATTGCTACTTAGTATCCTTCATCATAGGGTGAAATCAGTAATTGTTTTGTAAATTAAATTCTGTTGTTGACATATAAACAAATATAAATTCTGTAATAATCTAAACATTTGGAAGACAAAACACTAGCATTCTTACGTATTTATTTCACTCTATTCAAAAACTAGTTATTAAAGCCACCCCTTAATTAATTCCACAGTAATTAACAGTTTGTTAGAAGTATTGTATATGTAACAGTATTTGTTAATTTCATGATTTAAACAACTAAATTGGCTTAACCCTCACCATAGTAGAAACTGTTGAAAAGAACCAATTTTTTATGTATTCAATTAATTTAATGACTCAGTTTTAACCCTTTAACTGCTCTGGACATTTTAACATGCACGCCTTTGCCCCTGTCCCTGTCCCAGTCGATCAATCAATCTACTGTGTAGAAAGGTTTATTTACTAGTATTCTGTACAACTTAGCTTTGAAGATATTGACAGGTAACTCTTTTAAATCTATACTTAACTTATTGTACAACTTAAGTCCAAGAACTAAATATGAATTCTGTGACTTGGATAGGTTTTGATATGGTACATCTAAACATGATTTGTTCCTGGTGTTATGGCTATGCACATCCCTTCTTAATGATATATTTAAAATATTGTTCCTAACATACAATAGAGCATTATAGATGCAAAAGTTTATTACCGTCAGGCATTGCAATTTAACAAACAAGGGTTTACAGTGTTCTAACTTATCGGAATTGGTTATTATTCTTACTAATTTTTTTTGTAAAAGTAGAATGCCCTTTATGTGACTGCTATTGCCCCACAATAAGATTCTATATGATATGATACTTTGAAAGAAAGCAAAATATGCTGATCTTATATAACTATTACGGACATGTATTTTTATGTTTCTAATTAAATAGATAACTCTTGAGAGTCTGGCAGATAAATGTTTGACGTGTGGTTCCCATGTCAACTTGTTGTCTACTAAAACACCTAAAAACTTTCTACTTTCTAAGTCATGATTCTCTCTTAAGCAGAAGGAAAGTGCCTGGGTCTTACTTTCATTTAGTAGAAAACCATTTGCTCTAAACCATAATGAACTCTGAACAAAGGTATCTTTAACTATATTTTTTAGTGTATTTAAATCTGAGCTTTTATTTAAAAAAGTTGTGTCATTGGCATACTTTATTGTGTGAGAGTTTACAAAAGATGGCAGGTCATTAATAATAAGTAAAAACAATAGAGCTCCAAGTACTGAGCGCTGTGGCATGCCAGACCTAACATTAATCAGATCTGACTACTCCCTGTTAATGCATGCTACTTGTTGGCAGTTCTCAAGGAAGGATTTAATCATATTTATGCTGCTATTAGCAAAACCATAATAGGATAACTTATTCAGTAAAGTATCATGGTCCACACAGTCAAACGCTCTGCTCGGATCACAAAATGTAGCCTGAGCAAATCCCCTAGCCTCAAACACATCCAGAACAAATTTTACAAGCATGTGTCGTGGATTTACCTTTCATGAATCCATATAGTTTGTCACTGATTAAGTTTAAGTTATCTAAATACATACTAACATGATTATACATAATTGTTTCGAGAATTTTTGAGAAAACAGAAGTTAACGATACTAGTCTGTAACTAGCGGGACAGTTCTTATCAACTTTCTTATATACTGGGACCACTCTAGATATTTTTAGTACATCAGAAAACTTGTTTTCAGCTAGACATTTTTTTACACAGTAGGTTAAGGGATCAATTATGCAGTCAATAGTATCTTTCAATAAGTTACATGATAAATCATAGTAATCAACGCTATCTGAGGCTTTGAAATTTTTAACTGTTTTCAGAATTTTATTGGTACACAGCTCTGTGAAGTTGAAACTGCTCTGGTGGGGCCTTTCAAAATAGTTGTCAATGAAGTTATAGGCATTTTCTAGAGGTTTGTCTATTGAGCTGCATATTTCTCCAATAGATTGGACGCAGAATTTATTGAATTCATCTGGGGATATGGCAAAAAGTCTTTTTCTTTAGTGTGTGCCACAAAGTTAATTATACTCCAGACTTTTTTGCATTTATTTCTAGACTTTTCAATGAGGGCTGTATTATATAGCTTCTTAGCATCATTAATAGCCTGTCTATAATTACACTTGGCTCTGGAATATAATTCTATATGTAGTTCAGATTTGCTGTTCTTGTACATACCAGAATACAGCATAACAGTGTCTTTCATTTGCCCTAACTGTGGCGTATACCATTCCCTGTTTTTCCTTCTCTTATAACAACTACTATCTTTAATATTTAGCACCGCCTACACAAAAGTATAGTAACCTAGATCTCAACACTCCCTGTGAGAAACTGCAAATTGAAACATCAGGTATAGTAATTGAGTGCCTTAAAATATTAGTAGTAGTAGTAGTAGTAGTAGTAGTAGTCCACAGGTCACCTAGTGGCAAACACCTTCAGAGCACACAGCGACAGGTACAAAGGCATGCGTGTTAACACATCCAGAACAGTTAAAGGGTTAATTGTAATTTCTGCAAATTTAACTTCGAATAATGTGTAGCTTCAGCACGTATTATTGTGAGGATATATAAGGGCCCAATTTTAGGTCCCAAGACAGTCAGTCCATGGCTGGGTTTAAGAAGAGAAATCCGTGTTGGTTAGATCAACAACAATGTATCAACTTAACTGTGCAATAAGTGTAACAAAATTAGGCCATGTGTTAAAACAATGACAATGTCTATTCCATATGTACCTGATTATTCTGGAAGAACTGTGAATTACATTTTTACTGTTCATAGATATTCAACACTAAACTATTGTAACAGTATGTTGATGTTTGCCTGAAAACTATTAATGAGAGTTATCGAAAGTTAAACAGTAGTGCACTGGCCATATTAAATGTGTATATGGGAGGATGTGTGAAGTGAAAGTAAACAACTCTTAATTGCAAATGTGTACCTGTGGGCTTCATTATTTACGGCAGACAGTACTGCATTTCCAGCCCCTATTTTTGCAGCTAGTACATTGACACAGAGGACAACAAATGGAAAAATAAAGAAGACAAACTAGCACATAATGACTCCTTACAGTGGCTCCAACAGCTTTGCAAGGACATGATCTTTAACTGGATACCTGGCCACATCAGGATACAGGGAATCGACATGGCCAACAGAGCAGCCAAGGAAGCATTTTGGGATGGTGGTGTTTGTCAGAGTCCCATCCCTAGGCATGCTGTCATCTCATTATCGAACTGTCTCATCACGTGTCTGTGGGAAACCTGTCTGTCACCTTCAGCCATTTAAACTGTGGTTCCCCAAATTGATCGCACAGTCATGACACACTTTAGACTTCGTGTCACCCTCTAAGCTGGAAGCAGGTTCTGCTTACCAGTCTGTGCACTGGACATAGCCCTTCCACAAATGGCTTCCTCTTCTTGTGGGAGGATCCATTACTCTTAGGTTTGTGGGGTCATTTGCATCCAAGTGATAAACTTCTGGACAAGACTCCTAGATGACCAATTATAGGAACTGGAGAACATGCTGTGTGTCTACCCAGTTGTAAAAGCCTGTATAAGAGAAAGGCACCACTCATATATAGTGGTAGGAAGGTTGGCACCCCCACACACCATAGGAAATAGTATTCTCACTCGCTGTTGAGGTCTTTAAGACTATTTGTATTCTTAACTAGTTCTAGAGAGTAGAATTATTTGTCAAGCAGATAAGATTTCGTTTTGTTTGTATTGAGTTTTATTACCTATTAAATTCTTTGCATCAATATGTAGGTGACACATTTTTATGAAAATATGTCACTTTCTTCTATGCCACACTTAGGCCAATGGATCACTTAGTCATAAACATGGAATGATTTGGCTTCATGGCTGCACCCACTTACTATGCTCAGGGGACAGGCTTCATGAGGGGAAATGAAGAGTCATTTTCATTAGTGATACCCATTTATTTTCCCATACCTTACAAGATGGTACAGACAACATTTGTCATTAATAACTGTCTGTACAGGTGCATTGCACTGACAGTATGGCTCGATCAATGAAAGCAGAGGCTATACGCTCCGGTGGTGAGCCGTGGCATGACCGCATGAACCGAAAAGGCCGCGTCTCTGAAAGTACAGTTTTTTGTGCAGCTGATGGAGGCTTGTGACTTTCATGGGTGGGAAAAATGCATCACTAAATGAACAGATGCATGCCATGGATTGAGCAAATGTGCAACACTGCATATGTTTTTGTGGGGAGCCATTTTAACCCATGTGGTTGGCACTGAGGAAGATCAGAGACATTTTGTGTAATGTTGACCAGCTCACACTGCCCACATGCTTCATCCTGTGAGAGCCGGAGCACAATGCACTATTGCCAAAATTTGCCATAATGGGAAAGTTGTGTGCTTGGGCAGTGTGATTGCTGGCACTCTGTGCTTGTCGGCTGTGCTGCAGTTATGCTCTTTAAGTGTCTCTGTGGTGTGGCTGCCACCCAGATCCCCTTTCAAGGAGAGGAACTCCAGAGCTGGCTAGTGAGAATCTGCTCCAATTGACCTCTCTGCAGAGGTTGAGCAGCTGCCAGACACCTGATGATGGGCTGGCACTGTATCATCACATCATCTCCTCTTTGTTGGAGAGCTATCTGGATCTGGTGATTCATCATTTTCTTTTTCCATTTAAATTCTTAGATTCCCCTTTTTTCTGAATTGAGCTTGTCGGCTCTTGATGAAAGACAAGCAATCATTGCCCATTGGAAAGGTGAGTGGAGCTGCAGTGGTGGCACCCACAGCAGCTGCAGGGAGTGTGGAAGCTGCTGCACATGCACCAATCACAGGAGAAACTGCACCTGCAGAAGATTGGTAGCGTATACTGTGGCAGAAATACTGAATTCAGTGTTCCGAAACTGTTTCACTGCGGAAAATCGTAACACGGTCCCCGACTTCAGCCGTCGCACGGACGCCAAAATGGAAAATATTGAAATAAACGATATCGGAATTGAAAAACAACTGCTATCACTTAGTAGCGGAAAAGCATCCGGACCATACGAGATACCCTTACGATTCTACAGTGATTATGCTAAAGAACTTGCCCCCTTTCTATCAGCAATTTATCGTAGATCGCTGGAAGAACGTAAAGTACCTAGCGACTGGAAGAAAGCACAGGTCGTTCCCATTTTCAAGAAGGGTCATAAATCAGATGCGAATAATTATAGGCCTATTTCGCTTACGTCAATCTGTTGTAGAATAATGGAACATGTTTTGTGTTCTCGTATTACGACGTTCTTAGATAATACAAATCTCCTTCATCATAACCAACATGGATTCCGCAAACAGAGATTATGTGAAACTCAGCTCGCCCTATTTGCCCAAGAAATTCACAGTGCCGTAGACACTGGCGAGCAGATTGATGCCGTATTCCTGGACTTCAGGAAGGCATTTGATACGGTTCCGCACTTACGTTTAGTGAAAAAAATACGAGCTTACGGAATATTGGACCAGGTTTCTGATTGGATTCAGGAAAGAAAGAACACAACATGTCATTCTTAACGGTTCAAAATCTGCAGATGTAGAGGTAATTTCGGGAGTACTGCAGGGAAGCGTGATAGGACCTTTATTGTTTACAATATACATAAATGACTTAGTTGACAACATCGGTAGCTCTGTGAGGCTATTTGCAGATGACACGGTTGTCTACAAGAAAGTAGCAACATCAGAAGACTCGTACGTACTCCAGGAGGACCTGCAGAGGATTAATGCATGGTGCGACAGCTGGCAGCTTTCCCTAAACGTAGATAAATGTAATATAATGCGCATACATAGGGGCAGAAATCCATTCCAGTACGATTGTGCCATAGGTGGTAAATCATTGGAAGCGGTAACGACCGTAAAATACTTAGGAGTTACTATCCGGAGCGATCTGAAGTGGAATGATCACATAAAACAAATAGTGGGAAAAGCAGGCGCCAGGTTGAGATTCATAGGAAGAATTCTAAGAAAATGTGACTCATCGACGAAAGAAGTAGCTTACAAAACGCTTGTTCGTCCGATTCTTGAGTGTTGCTCATCAGTGTGGGACCCTTACCAGGTTGGATTAATAGAAGAGATAGACATGATCCAGCGAAAAGCAGCGCGATTCGTCATGGGGACATTTAGTCAGCGCGAGAGCGTTACGGAGATGCTGAACAAGCTCCAGTGGCGGACACTTCAAGAAAGGCGTTACGCAATACGGAGAGGTTTATTATCGAAATTATGAGAGAGCACATTCCGGGAAGAGATGGGCGACATATTACAACCGCCCACATATATCTCGCGTAATGATCACAACGAAAAGATCCGAGAAATTAGAGCAAATACGGAGACTTACAAGCAGTCGTTCTTCCCACGCACAATTCGTGAATGGAACAGGGAAGGGGGGATCAGATAGTGGTACAATAAGTACCCTCCGCCACACACCGTAAGGTGGCTCACGGAGTATAGATGTAGATGTAGATGCAGATGCATGTGGGAGTGTTCCAGCAGCCGATAGAGTATGGTGATAAGTTGAGACTGTGAGTACTGTGCTGGCCAGAGGCAGGCAGAGCTGGAGCATTTCTCTTGTCCAGCACTAAGTACACCCATTGCTTTTTCCATGGTGGGATCCGCTTGATCAGCTCTTTCTGCAGTTGTTTATATGATGAATGCATTGGTAGGTCAGTGTTATATCCTGCACTTAAGCCATGCATTTTTGGTACAGTTGGTTAATTACAAGCTCAAATTTTGCAAGGTAACAGGTTACACAGATGTTCATGAAGACAGCCTCTGTTTGGCCAAACCGTATTAGAAGGTCACAGGGCCAAAAAGGATGCAGCCTGCCCAACACCCATACAGTGCTTGTGGGTGCTCCTGCAATTGTAGGAGGCATCAGTGTGGTGGAGTTTCCTGCTCCAAAATTTTCTTTGGCTGTCTGAGGCTGCACGATGCCGGATTGTGTAGGGCATGATTGTATCTCCCTCTACAGCCTGTGGTTGTTTGCGAGCAGGGCTTGTCACCATCTTACCTTAGTCAAGTCATACCAATGATCAGCCAGCTGGAGTGGCCGAACAGTTCTAGGCACTACAGGCTGGAACCGCGTGACCGCTACGGTCGCAGGTTCAAATCCTGCCTCGGGCATGGATGTGTGTGATGTCCTTAGGTTAGCTAGGTTTAAGTAGTTATAAGTTCTAGGGGACTGATGACCTGAGCTGTTGAGTCCCATAGTGCTCAAATCCATTTGACCATTTTGAACCGATGATCATTTATCATCTCATTTAGTCTCAGATCACATCAGAGTCACCAGTGATGGGGTATGTTGTTAGCAGTGCCTACACATAAGTGTGCAGTGAACAGGCTTTACTGGCATGCCCATACATGATGCTTGTGGGACAGACTTGGTGACTGGAAATGATGAGTCATTTTTGTCAATGACACATTTTTCCATATCTCGCAAGTTAGTACAAACATCTGTCATTAATGTCCATTCATGTAACCATGTTGTACTTGCAGTTAGGTCATATCAGTGTTTCAGAAGGTTTTACACTCCAGTGGCAAGCCATGGGTTGACTGTGTGAACTGAGAGAGTAAAAGACTGCATCTCTGGAAGTTCACTTTTCAGCACATCCCACGGAGTGTCGTGACCTTCGCAAAAGGTAGAAAAAGCACCAGGAAATGAATGGATGCACACTATGAAATTATTGAATTCACAATTCTTCATGTATGCATTTGTGGCGAGACTCATTAGTTTGACCCACATGGTTTGTGACGAGAAATGTCAGAAATGTGTGTCACGTCACGTTGACCAGCTCGCATTGCCCGCCTGTTCTGTGCCTTGTCGACCTGCAAGTTACACACTGTTGCCAGACTTTGACATAATGGAAAAACTGTGTGTGTGTGGGCCACATGCATGCTTGGCACCAGTGACTTGTCAGCTGTGCTGCAATCACACCCTTCACGCGTTTCTGTGGTGCAGCCACCACACAGCTATTTCTGTCATTGATCATTACCGACAAATCTCATAAGGAAGTAAATAAGTTGGAAGCTGTCAACACCACACCCATTCAATTTCAAGAGCTTTTTGGAAAAGTTTCTAGAGTGAAAACCATGCATTACCTTTATTACATGCTTCTATTCAGAACACACTTTCATCATCAATGAGACCCCTGAATATAAGATCGTGATGCAATAGTGAATGAAAATATCTTCAACAGTTTGATCTTAAGTTGAAAATGTCTAAAATATTTCCGTTTTATCTTGGCTGTTGAACTAGTTGCTCAAGACAGTTTCTGGAAGATGTTCAAAACACTTCACAAGCTGGGTTGTTGATAACCACTACAGTCAAGCCATCGATGCACCAGTCTATTCTTAAACAGCAAAAGTTGCCTCCAGCTAATGAAAGACGTGAATTTCCTATGCTACTGAGTGTAGTCCTCCGTGAATTTTTCTAAAACTACTGTGGTGGAATCAGCTGTCCAGTAAAAACACCTGACAAATTACTTTTCACCTAGGCCTGCTACTCATGTCAAGGTAACTTCAGCTACACCTTTCCATCCTAAATGGTTTAATACTTTTGTGAACATCAATGAACACTCCCTCCTATGGTGTCCAATGCCTTTGCAATAAATGTTCCATGCGTCATTAAATATTTCAGACCTTTCTGCTGCAAGTTTTTCACCTCTCAATCCCAAGAATAATTTGAGTGTGAGAAATTCCTGGAGAGGAGTAAATTCAGAAACTTAACTTCAACAACACACTGGTTGAATTTTGGCAGTTTAAAATATCCTTATTCTGGAAGCAGTCTGATTAGACTATCTGCAAATCAACTGCCAAGTGCTCACCAGAGGACCTCAAATTACCGCCTAGATTAAGACCCTTATGTACACTCCACAAGTGCTTGGTTAACCAAGTAGCCACTTACTTTGAGTAGTGCACCCCTTCCTATCAAGGGGAGTGCAACTCTCCATCTGATAATGCAGGTTTAGAGATCAGAAGCTACAATTGCCACAGTTGACAAAAGCTTTGGTTGAAACACATCACCCAGCTTCAAAACAAAGGATGCTGATCAATTCTGGTAACAATGCTGAAAAATAATCACACTCAGTCACTGGTAAAAGTGGAGAGGTGAGATTGTATCCTTTGATTGACCAGTCTTCTTATTTATAAAATGTGCAAGTGAATAGAAATTATTTGCACTAGCCAACCTGCCATTGTATTTGCAGTAGTCAAATAATTTGTAATCTTACCACATACAAATTTTGAAAAACTTATGATTTTCAAGTGCTCACCTAATGCAATAATATAACGTAATTTGTTTGCAAAAACACATAAGTGAATCAGTGTTTCAAGGCAAATGTAAATCCGCCATGGATGTGAGAATCAGAAAACGAAAACTGATATCTGATTGTGAATCAAATGACAATGGTAGGCTCGATACAAATACTAAATTTGGTTTTCTGGAAGAAAAGAATTTAAGAGGGTGATTTGCAAGAATAATTACTCCATTTCTGCAGAAACAGAGTAGGTTTATTTGAACTCCATATGACCTGCATCGTTGGAGGTATATCTGCATCCTCAGCAAACCACCGCACAGTGCTTCGTGGAGGGTATATTGTACCACTACTAGTAGTTACCTTTCTTGTTCCAGTCTCAGATGGAGTGAGGGGAAAAACTGAGTATATTTCTCCATATGAGTCCTAGTTTCCCATATGTTGTTTCATTAAATATTTGTTGGCAGCAGTAGGCTAGTTCTGCAGTCAGCTTCAAATGTCAGTTCTCTTAACTGTCATGTTGTTAGAAGTGTATGTCTTCTTGCATTCAGGGACTCCCATTTGAGTTCCCAAAGCATACCCATGACTCTTGCATGCTGATCAGACCCACCAGTAACAAATCCAGCAGCCTGCCTCTGAATTGCTTCGATGTCGTACTTCAGTCCAATCTGGTGCAAATCCTATTCAGTTACACAGTACAAAAGTGTAGGTAACACTACTGTTCTACATGCAGTCTTCTTTGCAGATGAACCGCACTTATCTAATATGCTCCCAGTAAACCAAAGCAGACCATTTGTCTTCCTTACCACTAACTTCACAGGTACTATGGGATGCTGGGGCTTGTAAAGTCTGGTACCATTTGGGAGGAACAGGAAGTTACTTGTTCATGGTAACAGTATTTCCCTTTTTCATCATGTTACAAAGCTCTGAAATGTGAAGCAATGAAAAATACTATGTGAAAAACCTGTTACTATTCAGGTGCATTTCTAAACAGTTAAAATTTAAAATAACATGGGGAGAGGATTATGTGTGACATCATTCTGAACTGCTTCTTTCTCAGGAATAAACATGTGAAAACTGTTGTAAGATACCTTTATTTGTGTAGGAGTTATGATCTATGAAATTTTGGGACACTTGTCAAAGTCAGCATTACAGCATATGCTCAATATGACGTTCATTGTGCCAGTCCAGTTTTGCGAGTCATGCTGCACACATCACAGGATCTGAGGCTCCAGCTGTAAGATCAGGATCCTGTGGTGGCCATTCAATAAAACCCGTCCTACTTATCCAGTGACCTCCAAAATATTTCAGCCAGAAACAGTCTGACTTCAGTGGCTTATTGGGGAGGTGCACAGTCTCATTGGAAGGTGGTTGGGGAATCACCCTCTGATTCATCAGTGTTGGAAGCACATAACCATGGATCATAATAAGATACTTCACACCATTCAAGGTTCCACCAATAAACACTGGACCCATGATTCTTGGCCCAAATCCCATGACAGATGATCAATTTTTGACCATTAGCACATGTCTAGGGATCCACGCACCAGAGTGTTAGCATCTGACAAGTATAAATGATTTACTTCTCCTTGTACATAAAAATTAACTTTGTCACTCAACAACACCTGTCATATGAAATTTGGATTCCTATTACTCTGATCAAAAGCCCAGTCCACAAATTGCACCTGCCAATCAGAATCGCCATCAGAGATGATACTGAGACTGTAGCTAATACAGGTGCCACAAGTGTGTTTGCAACACACACAGCTTTAAACCTTGACACCAGATGTTACTGATAACCAGTGCATGCAGTGATGTGGACTTACCACAAAGAGTGACAAAATTTCTTACCATCTTGTCATCAGTGGTTGTTCTTCGATGTCCAATACATGGCTTGTCAAGTAACTTGAATAGTGTCGTGTGTGAAACACCATTTCTCTCAGGATGCCGGACATTGAAGTCAGCAGCAATCACTCTGGTACCTCACCCACCACTCATTAACACAAATTCAATGTGTCCCTGTGTGTGCCATTGTGAATCAGCAGACTCGGGAGGATGTCGTTATCAGGAAAAAGAAAACTGGTGTTTTACGGGTCGCAGCATGGAATGTCAGATCCCTTAATCGGGCAAGTAGGTTAGAAAGTTTGAAAAGGGAAATGGATAGGTTAAAGTTAGATATAGTGGGAATTAATGAAGTTCAGTGGCAGGCGGAACAAGACTTATGATCAGGTGAATACGGGGTTATGAATACAAAATCAAGTAGGGGTAATGCAGCAGTGGCTATAATAATGAATAAAAAAAAATAGGAGTGCGGGTAAGCTACTACAAACAGCATAGTGAATGCATTATAGTGGCCAAGATGGACATGAAGCCCATGCCTACTACAGTAGTACAAGTTTATATGCCAACTAGCTCTGCAGATGACGAAGAGATTGATGAAATGTATGATGAGATAAAAGAAATTATTCAGATAGTGAAGGGAGACGAAAATTTAATAGTCATGGGTGACTGGAATTTGGTAGTAGGAAAAGGAAGAGAAGGAAACATAGTAGGTGAATATGGAATGGGGACAATGAATGAAAGAGGAAGCTGTCTGGTAGAATTTTGCACAGAGCATAACTTAATCATAGCCAACACTTGGTTCAAGAATCATAAAAGAAGGTTGTATACATGGAAGAGCCCTGGAGATACTAAAGGGTTTCAGATAGATCATATTATGGTGAGACAGAGATTTAGGAACCAGGTTTTAAATTGTAAGACATTTCCAGGGGCAGATGTGGAATCTGACCACAAATTATTGGTTATGAACTGTAGATTAAAACTGAAGAAACTGCAAAAAGGTGGGAATTTAACGAGATGGGACCTGGATAAACTGACAGATCCAGAGGTTGTATAGTGTTTCAGGGAGAGTATTGGGGAATGATTGACAGGAATGGGGGAAAGAAATACAGTAGAAGTAGTATGGGTAGCTTTGAGGGATGAAATAGTCAAGGCAGCAGAGGATCAACTAGGTAAAAAGACGATGGCTCGTAGAAATCCTTGGGTAACAGAAGAGATACTGAATTTAATTGATGAAAGGAGAAAATAAAAAATGCAGTAAGTGAAGCAGGCAAAAAGGAATACCAACGTCTCAAAAATGAGATCGACAGGAAGTGCAAAATGGCTAAGAAGGGATGGCTAGAGGAAAAATGTAAGGATGTAGAGGCACATGTCACTAAGGGTAAGATAGATACTGCCTACAGGGAAATTAAAGTGACCTTTGGAGAAAAGAGGATGACTTGCATGAATATCAAGAGCTCAGATGGAAACCCAGTACTATACCTGGAAGGGAAAGCAGAAAGGTGGAAGGAGTATATAGAGGATCTATACAAGGGTGATGTTCCTGAGGACAATATTATAGAAATGGAAGAGAATGTAGATGAAGATTAAATGGGAGATATGATACTGCGTGAAGAGTTTGACACAGCACTGAAAGATCTAAGTTGAAACAAGACCCCGGGAGTAGACAACATCCCATTAGAACTAATGACAGCCTTGGGAGGGCCAGGCCTAACAAAACTCTACCATTTAGTGAGCAAGATGTATGAGAAAGGCGAAATACCCTCAGACTTCAAGAAGAATATAATAATCCCAATCCCAAAGAAAGCAGGTGTTGACGGATGTGAAAATTACCGATTTATCAGTTCAATAAGTCACGGCTGCAAAATACTAACACAAATTCTTTACAGATGAGTGGAAAAACTGGTAGAAGCTGACCTCAGGGAAGATCAGTTTGAATTCTGTAGAGATGGTGGAACACGTGAGGCAATAATGACCCTACGAATTATCTTAGAAAAATAGATTAATAAAAGGAAAACCTACATTTCTAGCATTTGTAGACTAAGAGAGAGATTTTGACATTGTTGACTGGAATACTCTTTCAAATTCTGAAGGTGGCAGGGGTAAAATATAGGGAGTGAAAGGCTATTTACAATTTGTTCAGAAACCAGATGGCAGTTATAAGAGTCGAGGGACATGAAAGGGAAGCAGTTGTAGGGAAGGGAGTGAGACAGTGTTGTAGCTTATCCCCAATGTTATTCAATCTGTATATTGAGCAGGCATTAAAGGAAACAAAGGAAAATTCAGAATATGAATTAAAATCCATGGAGAAGAAATAAAAATTTTGAGGTTCGCCAATGACATTGTAATTCTGTCAGAGACATCAAAGGACCTGAAAGAGCAGTTGAACAGAATGGACAGTGTCTTGAAAGGAGGATATAAGATGAACATCCACAAAAGCAAAATGAGGATAATGGAATGTAGTCAAATTAAGTCAGGTGATACTGAGGGAATTAGATTAGGAAATGAGACACCTAAAGTAGTAAAGGAATTTTGTTATTTGGGGAGCAAAGTAATTGATGATGGTCGAACTAGAGAGGATATAAAATGTAGAGTGGCAATGGCAAGGAAATCATTTCTGAAGAAGAGGAATTTGTTAACATTGAGTATAGATTTAGGTGTCAGGAAGTCGTTTCTGAAAGTATTTGTATGGAGTGTGGCCGTGTATGGAAGTGAAACATGGACGATAAATAGTTTGGACAAGAAGAGAATAGAAGCTTTCGAAATGTGGTGCTACGAAAGAATGCTGAAGATTAGATGGGTAGATCCCATAACTAATGAGGAGGTATTGAATAGGATTGGGAAGAAGAGAAGTTTGTGGCACAACTTGACTAGAAGAAGGGATCGGTTGGTAGGACATGTTTTGAGGCATCAAGGGATCACCAATTTAGCATTTGAGGGCAGCGTGGAGGGTAAAAATCGTAGAGGGAGACCAAGAGATGAATGCACTAAGCAGATTCAGAAGGATGTAGGTTGCAGTAGGTACTGGGGGATGAAGAAGCTTGCACAGGATAGAGTAGCATGGAGAGCTGCATCAAACCAGTCTCAGGACTGAAGACCACAACAACAACAATACACAGTACAGAAATCACTGCCTATCATTATATCTTTTTCTTTTTCTCTCTGTTTTCTAATAAACATTACTGTATTGAAATCACTTTTTATTCCAAATATCACTGATCACATTATAGTAGTTAATTATATTTAAACAGTTGTAGCTCACCAAATGTGAATTGTAGTGGTTGGCTTGTTGGCTAGCATCGTCTGCTGGTGTGTCTCGGCTGTAGCACAGCTGGCGTTGTTTGCTCTGATGTAATTAACTTCTTTGGTGACATAGCTGTAACTCGTAGCATCGGTCACTTGTTGGTTGTTCTTGATGTTTGTAAGTGCTGGTTAAACCGTCTTATCATGTGTTTGTATTCGCTTTGTTACTTTGTGATTTTCGTTATACTTGATCACTTTCAAAGAATAAAAGGTTTCACTTCTCTCATATGTTCTACTTTCTTATGTAAACATTTTTATTTTAATTAGATTAATTTGTTGCTTCAAGGTTCAAGGATGCAAAATTGTCTTCCAATTGCAGGGTCACCAAGTGCGCTGTCGCCGCCCTACTAATGAGTTTTATTATTTGCGTAGTTCAGCTCCAGCTTAATGTTGACTAAATTCATCGAGTGAAAGAAGGAACAGTGCAGCTGATGAAGAAAATGTCACCTATTGCGATCATTCACCAGTAACTGATGCTGCCTGACTACTTCTCGTAATAACTCTTATTCAGAACTCCTTTTCTACAATAGTTACAGCAATTTATTTCTGATACCTATGTACAGTCTGCTCTTGAGGTACCATCTACTGCGTTACCGCCCATTAAATTGCTTCTTTCTACTTTTGCTGTTATACACAAAGTTCCTCATAATACATTCTTCATTATTTTCCTCCGAAGTCCAACAACTGTGTCGGAGTATCCTGCTGCCGCGACTCTGGACCTCCAGCGAGTAACGTCGTCAGCCTCACTGTGTTTGCTCCATAGCGGCCCACTACTTGCCGCATCAACGAAAGTCCGCGCCAGTTGCTGGCTCAGTGTTTGAATTATCTGCACATATAAAAACAAAATACTGCCACAGTATTTATGCACATAACTAAGAAATCCTGACACGCAACTGAATTTTATCATTTAATTAGAATTTGTGCTAGGCCAGGGGTGATAGATGGCGCATGCAACAGACCACTTGTCATCTGTTACACCACAGGCTGTTGCAGCAACTTACCCTATAGTACTCATCCCACTTGCTGACATCACAGGAAACATTTGGTTCTTAATAGATATCCTTTTTATCCAGCCACCTGTCCCCCACTCTATAGAATGATTCAGCTCTCTGAAGGAATTTTGTAACTTATTGCCCATATCTAATGGTCAGTAAGCTGAGCATTTGAGGTAGGGTTGCCAGCTGGGATTAGTGTAACATTCAAATGCATATTTTGTCCCAAAAGCTGGACTACCACTTTAAATAGAACTGACCAGTTGTGTATTTTCACTTTTTGATCAACAATTACTTTGAGGGGGTACTAACATTAGCTGCAATAAGCTATTAAAATAATTCAGTAGCTAAAGGTGAAAATTTGTGCCAGACTGTGACTCAAAGCTAGATTTCCTGCTTCACATAAGTGTTTGCCTTAGCTGTTTCAGCTATCTGAACACACTCTCTATCTGACCCAAATTCACAACTTCAAGCACGCTAACTGATAACATCCTCACTGCATGTGCACGATAGGGTTCAAACCTCTAGTGGGAATATGAAAATTGCTGCAAACATATCTTGTATGTGGGATAGGTTTAGAGTTTGGATCAAATGAAGGGTGTGCTCAGGTAGCCAGAATGTTTTAGGTGACTGCTCATGTAAAGCAGGAAATCTGGTTTTAAATCCTAGTCCACCACAAATTTTTAGCTTTCACCAGTGAATTGTTTCAATGTCCAATTGATGCTGATATTGGTATCTTCCTCCAAAAATTGATAATTACAGTCACTGTATCGAGAACAAAAGTATGTTCTGCTGGGCATGTCTGATGGAACATGCCACACACATGTAATAAGTAGTCAGATTTGTGATATCAACATGCAACATGTTTAATGGGGAAAAAAATTGAACAGCCTTGTAATTAGGCAGCTATAGTATCAGCTAAGTAGTCTGTCTTCCGAACAGTTTAGCCTTTTTCCTAAGCTATTCATATGTCAAAATACTTGTTCCTTATTAAAGAAAATAAACAATTATCTATCCTACAGAGACAGAAAACTTATACCCAATAACTTTGGTTACTTTAAATGAGAAATGGATACTGAAGTATAGCTTCTTATATTTTTGTAAATCTAATTAAACATATTTTAAGAAGAACTTTAGTTTTCTTGGAAATCAGGTTCCGGAATTTTTGACAGAATAATTTTAAAGTACAGGACAGTGTTGTATTAGTTGATTTCAGTTTGTGTTTTTTTGTGAAATGAGTACAGACTTTAGATGTTGATAATAAGTCTGGGAATTGCATAGTAATATTCTGCCACTTTCAATAGTGCTTAATGAAAATGAAGCTGCAGATTGAAAGAAGCTGTCGTTTTAGTGTGTCAGTATCTTTTTACATGCAGTTGTCTATTCTTTTTTTTCATTAAACTCATGAAATTTTGTCACTGATCAAAGAAGTTGCCAGTACAGTGTTTAATGTTCTCTGCTTGAGAACGTGCCCAGTTCTTGACAGTTGTACCCAGGTTGGTTCATCAGCTAATGTCTGCACTTTAAAAAAATAGGGGTTCATAAAAATTCTTTGTTAGTGAAGACCATAAATATAATTTTTGATACGTAGTTCATAATAAATGAGCTGTCTTCAGATAACAAAATTTTTAGTGTTAATCAATAATTGATTGAATACATTGTCATAAATTACAGCTGTATGCATTATACAACCTTACAACGTTTTTTGATCCTAATTTGTTTGCTATTTGATATTAAAATTGTATTAGTTATCAGTAAAAAATTATATTTATGATCTTTACTAATGGATTTTCTCTGAATGCACAGATTTCATTAAATGCAGATCACTCATCTCCAGTTCGACTGTCTGTGGCAGCATGGTTTCTTTCTTCCATTACCTGGACCTAGCTGTGAATGCACTGCGGCAGATCATGGGTAAGAAAGCTATGCAGAAACGTACTGTACTGAAACTTCCACCAGGCAGCATACAATGTAACTATTCCAAGCATCAGAAAAGGTCTTAATTTTGAATGAAAGGTGGAAATAATGGCAAAACCTTGGTATATTCTGGAATTTGATAATTTACACATTCACTGCCAAGCCCATGATAATCCAAACACAGTCATGCACAAACCCTTTCATTCATGTTAGCAAGTTTATGGTAACATATTTCCCAAAACCTGAACAGCTACTAAGCACAGATTGTACTTAAATGAAAATGCTTGCCATACTATTATGTTTATCGACATCTAATATACTCAAGTTTTCAGTCAATGAACTGCTCAATATGCCACGTAGAATTACTGCCTTTTTTTCATACACAAAATTACATTCATTGCCACGCAGCTGGACTGCTGTGTCATATTCAGACACAGTGGAGTTATTGATAACAAAACACAATAAGGGCATTAACATAAACTAGTTAAAACTTTTGATAAAGTGTTACTGCCAACTGTTTGAAAGATGTTGCAATGCTTGACATCTAAAAACATAGCAAATTTGTACTCTACACCATTCACAACTGTAGGTACATAATTAACATAAATAAAGGCGAAGAGGGTCCAGGACAGGATGCATTTCTCTCCCAGACACTAATCCACTGGTATTACTAAATGACTAACCTGGTTCATGATACCCAGCACCAGTTGCATGTTGCCTATGTAATGGCTTCCCGGACCAATGAAATTTGACTTTCAAAATTTCATAAATATCTTTCAATTTCAGCCAGTAATTAAATTCCTGCTATGGTCTACTCATTAGGAGATATAATCTTAGGTCAAATGTTGAATGGTAACTGTTGGAATCTGGCACCTCATACAAATACCTGGGTGTAATCCCTCACAGGGATATGAAAAGGAAAGATCACGTAGGCTCAGTTGTGGGTAAAGGTGGTAGACTACAGTTTATTGGCAGAATACTGGGGAAGTACAGTCAGTCTATAGAGGTGATAGCTTACAAATCACTTGCGTGAACAGTTCTAGAATATTGTTAAAGTGTGTGAGACCCTTACCAAATAAGTCTAGCAGGGCATATTGAACGTATACAGATCAGGGCAGTATGAATGGTCAGAGGTTGTAATCCACTGAGGGAACTGACCTGGAACCCTCTTGAAGATCGACACAATTGATTCTGAGAAAGTCTGCTGACAAAGTTTAAAGAACCAGCTTTATATTATGACTTTGCAAATGTACTGTAGTCCTCTCTGTATTCCTCACATAGGGATCATGTGGATAAGATAAGAATAATTACTGCATGCACAGAGGTGTTGCAAAAGTAGGTGTGTACCCACACAAACACAGTTAGAAATCCGAAACTAACAAAGTCTGAACTCAAGTTTATTTTTTATTTGTTTCACATATAACAGGTTGTCAAATAAGAGAATACATAAAAGAGAATCAATAACAAAGAGTAAAAAGGTAGGTATGAGAATCACAGTTGATGGCTCTCTTCTCTGTGACTCCTGTGCGAACTGTGGAGAACAATCTCTGTGGTTGGCGCGAATTTTACGAGTCAGCTGCGATCGACGTGTGCGGTAGTCACCACATGAGACCCCTTGGTGAGAGTGGAGTTCAGATGTTCCTCTCTGTAGTGGGCAGGGAAGTGCACTTGTCTGCCTGAATGCGTGGTGCATCAAGGCTGCTGCTTTACTGACTGCGGAGGTAGCGGAGTGGGGTTCTGCATCGTTGTCTTGTGCTGATCGCTGTGCGATGCTGACATTGCCAGAGTGTCTTGAAGTATATAAGCAGGTTTCACTATACTTGTTTCCCATTCAGTACTATGTTTAGGGTGTGTGCATCTCTGCATATCACGCGATGAGGTCCAGTGTATGGCGGGTGTAGTGGTGGTTTGACGCCATCTGTTCGTAACAATACATGCGTGCAAGTTTTTAAATCGTTGTGCATGAATGACACCGGGGCTCCATGTCTGGACTCTTTCGCAGGTTTGATTTCCTTGATCATTTCTCTCAATCCTTGTAAATATTCTGACTGGACATCTGCATTCGGTACCCCTGAGTCGTCAGCAAACTCTCCAGGCAGACATATTGTTTCTCCGTAGACAAACTCTGCCGGGGAGGCATCCATATCAGGTTTAAAGATTGTCCTAGGATCTAACAGTACAATGGGTAATGCTTCCATCCATTTAGTACCGTGGCAAATGAGGGCTGCTTTTAAGGTACAGTGCCATTTTTTCTACCATTCCGTTGCTTGCCGAATGGTAGGTGGTGTTGTGGTGATGGCAGTATTCCCAGAATCTTGCTAACTGAGCAAATAGTTCTGATTCAAACTGTCATCCTCTATCAGTTGTTGTGTGGAGTGGGTAGCTGATTCTCGATATCCAGGTTGACATGAATGCCGTTGTCAGAGTTTCCACCAAGATGTTATCGGTAGGTATTGCTTCCGGCCAGCATGTATACCTGTCAATGATTGTTAGCAGGTAGCGATTACCACCTGATGGTGGAAGAGGTCCAATGACATCCAGATGAATGTGCAAGAAGCATGCCTTGACATCCGGGAATTGTCCAATTGGAGGGCGCATGTGTCTGCTCACTTTGAATAGCGGACAGCGTGGGCAAGATCTAATCCAGTTACGGCAATTGGGGTCTATTCCTGGCTATACAAATCTTTTGGACACCAGTCTGGTAGTTTCTCGAACACTGGGGTGAAATAGGCCGTGGAGACAATCAAACACTCTTCTGCGATGTGTGATTGGAACGTAAGGGCGTGATTGATCATGTTGTACGTCACAATGTAGTCGTATATATTCCCGGGCACATCGACTAGCTGTAACTTCAATGCCGTGTTGTCGTCACTCAACAGGGTGTTTAGCTCATCATCTTCCTGCTGGGCTTGTGCTAGTTTGTCCACAGTTACAGACTGTGTTATACTGGATACCTGTGACAAACAATCAGCTACCACGTTAGTTAAACCTGCGATGTGGCGTAAGCCTGTGGTGAATTGGCTTATGAACTCCAATTGAGAATACTGCCTTGGGGAGTATTTGTCACTGTTCTTGTTGAATGTGTAAGTCAAGGGCTTATGATCGGTAAAAATTACTTGTGGTCTGAAATGTTTGATCACTAAATATACAGCCAAAAATTTTCTATCGTAAGCACTCCAGCGTTGTTGTGCTGGTGACAACTTGTGCGAATAGTATGCTAGAGGTTGCCATGTGCCATCCACCAATTGTTGCAGGGCTGCACCAACACCAAACTGGTTAGTGCCACCACCAGTGCCAAAGGTGCTTCTAGTTTATTGTGTGCCAGCAGTGCGGCCTGAGCC
The DNA here is from genome assembly GCF_023864345.2 of Schistocerca serialis cubense. NCBI lineage: Eukaryota > Metazoa > Arthropoda > Insecta > Orthoptera > Acrididae > Schistocerca > Schistocerca serialis. The sequence continues at coordinate 13,998,751 of NW_026047573.1, forward strand.
AGGCTTTGATGTGTCACTTCGAATGCTGCATCAGATTCCTCATTCCATTGCATGGTTGCATTGCTGCGAACCTTTGGGCCAGCTAATAACGAGTTTAATGGTGCCTGCTGTTCAGCTGTCTGTGGTAGATGCCTTCTGTGAAAGTTTAACATGCCTAGGTATCTTCTTAATTCTTTGACCATAATAGGCTTGGGCATGTGTAGAATAGCCTCAGCTTTTCCGGGTAAGGGTGCTGAACCTGTAGCGGATATGCGATGACCTAGAAATTCCACTTCAGGTTGGCAAAACAGGCATTTCGCTGTATTTAACACTATTCCAAACTTCTCTAAGCATAGGTGTACTTCTTTTAAATGCTGCTTGTGCTGTAAATTGTTTGCAGAATATATGAGAACGTCATCCAGGTAGGCAAAACAGAAGGTCAATCCTCGTAATACAGAATCCAGAAAACGTTGCCATGTCTGTGCAGCATTTCCCAGACCAAACGTCATGAAATTACTTTCAAACAATCCAAAGGGTGTTGTTATGGCAGTGTTTGGTACCCCTTCTGGCGCTACAGGAATTTGTGTATAGCCCTTTGCGCAGTCTAGCACACTAAAGACTGTGGCACCGTGCAGCGCGTGATTGTAGTCCCTTAACAAAGGTACAGGATAACAATCCGGAATAGTTATGGCATTCAGTGCTCTGTAGTCGCCACACGGACGCCAGGCTCCACCTTTTTTTGGTACGAGGTGTAAGGCTGACGCCCATGGACTGGATGACGGGCGTATAATTCCTCCTTTAAGCATTAGCTCGAATTCCGCTGTAGCTATAGCGAGGCATTCTGGTGGTAGTGTCCTAGGTTGACATAACACAGTCTGTGATTTTTATGTAGTGTACTGTATCATGCAACACTTTGTGCAGTGCTCCGGGTGGTTTCATTAATTCAGGAAAATCTGCTAGGGACTGCACGGTACTCTGTGTCTGCCATTTGAACCAACTTAATACTGGTACAGTCTGTGTCACGATAATAACAAGCCATTGATAGGTTGGTGAGACTGTCTATCAGGCAGGCATTGGCCAAGTCTGGCAAAAGTCTGAAGTGTGATAAGAAATCAGCTCCTAGTATTGCTTCTGCGACATCTGCTACTGTGAAATTCCATTTAAAATCTCTAGGGAGTCCCAAGTTCAGATTCTCTTGTTGTAATCCGTATGTTGAAATCTGTGAATTGTTGGCAGTGGATAAGTTAAATGTTGTGCACGGCCGGTAACAATGCAAGGACTTGATAGTATACTGAGATCTGAACCAGTGTCGATTAAAAATTTCCTGCCTGGCGCACCATCTGTTATAAAAAGGCGTCAAGATGCAGGAAGATAGGAGGTAGCATCTACTGCCACTTTCCGCTCCAATTTCTGCATCTACATTTACATCCATACTCCACAAGCCACCTGACGGTGTGTGGCGGAGGGTACCTTGAGTACTTTTATCAGTTCTCCCTTACATTCCAGTCTCATATTGTTCATGGAAAGGAGGATTGTCGGTATGCCTCTGTGTGGGCTCTAATCTCTCTGATTTTATCCTCATGGTCTCTTTGCGAGATATACGTAGGAGGGAGCAATATACTGCTTGACTCTTCAGTGAAGGTATGTTCTCAAAACTTCAACAAAAGCCTGTACCAAGCCACTGAGCGTCTCTCCTGCAGAGTCTTCCACTGGAGTATATCTATCATCTCTGTAACACTTTCGCGATTACTAAATGATCCTGTAATGAAGCGCGCTGCTCTCCGTTGCATCTTCTCTCTCTCTTCTATCAACCCTATCTGGTACGGATCCCACACTGCTGAGCAGTATTCAAGCAGTGGGTGAACAAACATTTGGAGAAAGAACGTGGGCTAATGCATTTACGTGCTTGCTCTCCATACCGACTATGATACCAACAAATGGTCTGTCTGTTCTCGGTTGTAGATTGCGGTGCGAAACGACTTCCATGTCGTCATCGGCTATGGCTTCTCTGATTGACATTGATGCCATTCGACATTAGTTTCGAGAGCTGTGTGCATAGGAGATTGACCTTGGCCGTTAGTGCATCGTAATCTGCCCAAGACACCATAGTAGATGCAGCTGCTGCGCTGACAGTTATGTCTACAACACTGACCTGTGTGTTCGGTGTGATCGCTTCCAGTATGCAGTCGGCGAGTTCTGCTACTGTGTCCAGTGACGTCTCGTTCTGCGTGCCGATGACTGCTTTTACCTGTGGTGGCAGGTGGGAACTCCACAGGGTATGCAGAATGCTATCTGGAATCGTGCCAGGGTCCTCCGTGCTGCGGAGATGGTGCAGGAACAGTAAAGGTTTCCTGTCACCAATTTCTTCTTGCGTCAATACTTGCCGGATTCTGTCTTCTTGAGAAATGGCTAAGCAACATATCAGTTCAGTCTTTAACCATTCATATGCATCCTCTGTTGGAGGAGCTGTTATGATATCCTGAACTTCAGTTGTGTAACGATGATCGAGTTGGCTTACTACGAGGGGAAACTTAGTTGTTTCTGCAGTTATTCCCGCGTGCATGAAACTCGCTTCCAGCTGTGTGAACCACAGCATAGGGTTGTGTGGCCAAAAGGTTGGTAAGCGAACCGCTAGTCTTGACACTGCTGGCGTGTCCATATCCATATCTGCTGTTTGTTTTGCAGTCGGGGTCACCAATGTTGCGTAAGTAGGTGTGTACCCACGCAAACACAGTTAGAAATTGGAAACTAATGGAGTGTGAACTCAAGTCTCTCTTTTCATTTCTTTCATATATAACAGGCTGTCAAGTAAGAGAATACATAAAAGAGAATCGACAACAAAGAGAAAAAAGGTAGGTTTGAGAATCACAGTCAACAGCTCTCTTCTCTGTGACTCCCATGTGAACTGTGGAGATTAATCTCTGTGGTTGGCGCAAATTTTATGCGTCAGCTGCAATCAACGTGTGTGGTAGTCACCACAGAGGCATTCAGTCATTCACTCTTACTGCACTCCATACATGAACTGAATAGGAAGGAATGCCTAATAACTGGTACAGTGGAAAGTAGCCTCTGTCATGCACCTCGCAGTGATTTGCGGATTGTAGATGTAATGCCTTGAGTAGATGCAATGAGGCACTGTAGCTTGTGATGTGCCACTTACCCAGACTACATTCGTGCAGTATTCCATACTGAGAGTACTTCATGACTTCCGACTTTAACTGCAGGTTCTAACCTTCTCCAAATTTTTTCATGCACATATCTGTCAGATATTTAGATCTTAAAATAGCTAGAAACTTCTGATTGCTTTAGAAATAATTTAAAAATGTGGGAGTTTCATTCCTTAAGGAACTGGAGGTTTGCTGTTTAGTGTCAAATTGCTATAGCTACTTGTCTTGGCTGAGGTTTGTTCTATGGATTATACTAGGACATCTATCATAATATTTTTATCTGCTTGAGCCTTAATACAATGTTACATGGGAATTATGTTATCAATTTAAGCTGGATTTTAGCAAACACTTTAGCCACCATATTGCTTGTCTTCTAATCCGATAATATGCCTTTGACAGAAAAGCAGGAATGTAATCTGTTTGTGTCAGGCTTTGTTAACTTCAATCAGCTTTTTGATTATCCATGGCTTTCATTGTATACTGCACAAAATTAGTACAGTTTTTACACAGTCAAGATGACAGGACTCTTATTTTTTTGTTATATCAGATGTAAGTTTTTGGTTAAATACATAACATAGTGATTTGAGCACACATTTCTATTGATAGTTGTAAGGATGATTTCAGTCTTATCTGAACCATATTTTATAGGTACAGACAAACATATTATGATTCTTGTCCTTTTGAACCTTTCACATTTTCTCAATCTATGTTATAGCTTGCTCAGTAGTTTATATTATGTATTAAATTAAATTTTTGTTTAAGCTATTGTTGTTGAATTTAGAATATTTCTGTTTACAGTTTTTGTGCCTATGGAATAATCACGTGCTGACTCAGAATTATCTAGTGTATCAGTGGACTATTCATACTGAACTCCTTCCTCCTTAGTAGAGTAATAATCTAATTGTTGTGTGCTGACATTATGAAGCTCCCGTGGTACTTTGATGTGTTGACTTGCTGTTTACTGTGATTATGCATATATAAGGTGATTATATTCAAAGTTAAATTTTCAAATCATTGTAGAAATAACACCACTGGTACGAATGACATCAAACTGCAATGGAATATTATCAGAGATGGGGAAATCGTATGGCAGATGAAAAATAAATAGTTACAAAATGTAGCAATAGCACTGCAAGCATCATAATTTAATAGTTTTCAACCACAAAACAGAAATGAATTGTACAACAATGCTTAAGATGTGTGTTTCATATTAAACAAACTGTGCTACTCAGTGTATATGGGTGTAAAGGTGTGATACCATTAGTAATGTAAGCCCACCAACCACAACAGGTTCATATCACATTGAATGACAAAATTTGATTTTTAATTGTCCTGAGGCCAAAAACCACATAAAAAGAATCAATCAAGATCAAATCAGATCAGATTATTAATTTCTGTGCCATTGGCTCAAAATATGTTCAATATCCTGCCCACTGTTTTTCGCAACAAGTTGAAATAAAAAAACAGCATGTTCCACAACTGATTGAAGTGTTTCTGGGGTCATGTTCAGAATGTTTTGCACAATACATGACCTCAGTGCAGCTAAGTTTGCAATCAGAACACTGAACACAATGTCCCTGAGTTAGCTCCACAGCCAGAAGTAACATGGATTAAGATCAAATGATCAGGATGGCCAAGATGTAGGGAAATGGCGGCTGATTATTCTAGCTTTTCCAAAATGACGCTTCAGCAACTGCTTAACTGGATTTGCAATGTGTGGAGGTGCGCCATCTTGTATAAAAATAATCCCAACCACACATACAAGCTGTTGGAGAGCTGTAATGATGTGGTTGTGCAAAAGAGACTGACAGCACTTAGCAGTGATGGTACAAGTAACAGGATCAAAAGCATTTCTCTTTGTAAATGATGCTGTAGCCCCACACCACACAATGACCTTTTTAGGATGAAGGGGAATTGGTTGATTTGAGTGTGGATTTACTATGCCCATATTTGATAGTTCTGTGTATTGACATATCTTGTCAGATGGAAGTGTGCTTGATCTGTCCACAAAATCTTCCACAGACCATCTCAAATGGTACCATATTCAAAGGTCTGTCATCCTAGACCTCACTGATGTTGGCACCAATCCTCATTTTTATATTGGTGTCTACTACTTGGAGAATGACAACTGTTTGTCACTCAAGATTTTTCTGCATCCCTGCAAGCAGGAATATGAAGAGTTTCAACCAGATGTATACCTGCTCTCCTTCACTTGGGGAAAAGGTGTCAACTGCCTATAGGGCAACTTCCTTCCATAACAGTGTGATAGAAATGTGACAGATAAGAAGCTCTACCTGCCAAGTAGCGTGCTTGATGCAGTACTGTATGTGTCTCAGATTTGCTAACATACCCTTCAGCATTATAATAGCCAGGGTAATGAATAGAAGTTTGGGTGCCTAACTACACACATGCATTCTCTGGCACTCTTCAACAGAGTAGTTACTCATGGCACATTATTAAGTATTAATGGACTACTGCTTTAGACTTACTAGAAAGCAGACAGCTTACAAGAAATACAGTGCAAGGTACCAGCAGTTGCCAGGCACCTCAAATGTGTAAGTTGTTTCCCAGTTTTCTATGAGAAGTCAGCGAGTAATGTTGGTTTGAATACTTATTACTCATAGCCAGAGAGAGAGAGAGAGAGAGAGAGAGAGAGAGAGAGAGAGAGAGAGAGAGAGAGAGAGAGAGAGAGAGCTACTCTGTGTCTAAATTAGCTTGTAAAATTTCATGCTGTAGATGTAAGCACTTAAACTAATATTGTTAAAGGCCACTAATCCAAGTAATCTGATCCCTTAAAGAATCAAACATGCTTGCATAACACAGCGTCAATAGTCTGATTACTTTAAAAATGAATTATTGTGTTAAATATTTGACTTCAAGTAGCTGGTGACCATTGCCACACTGCAGTCCACTTATCATGGGTTGGAAACCACTGCTCTGCACTGTTCACAACTGCATGTACATCATTAGCCTAAATCAGAGAGAGTAATGGATATAGGTCAGTATTTATTGTATTCCCAAACAGTATTCCATCAATACAACCTAATGTCTAACCTGGTTCATGATACCCAGCACCAGATGCATGGTGGCTATGTAACAGCTTCCAGGGGCAACAAGAATTTGAATTTCAACATTTTATATATATTTTTATATTCAGTCAATAATTTAATACCTGTTTTGATCTACTCATTAACAAGGTATAATGTTAGGTCAAAGGTTTAACACAGTTTGACTGTAATATGGACATGATGGTGTTTTCAGTCAGTGTAGCTCATGATTGGCAAATTACACGGACTATATTAATGCAGTGTTTCATACTGAGAAAACTTGGTGACCTCAAACATAAGTTCAAATGTTATCTATTTTTTTTTCTTTTTTACTTGCAATTCAGATATTTAACACATTTAAACTGCTGCAAACATCTGATTGCTTTACAAATAATTTAAAAACTTGAGTGTTTTTTTCCTTAAGATATCATAGGTTCACTGTTTAATGTTGATTTGCTATTACTGCTTCTCCAGATGGAGGGTTCTTCTGTGGTTTATATTTTGCCTCCTTTCAGTGTATTTTAAACATGTACTTGAGTTGTAATACATTTAGTCCCTTGAGAATTACATTATCAATTTAAGCTATGTTTTAGCACACACTTTGGCCACCATATTGCTTGTCTTCTAATCCCATCATATGCCTTTGAAGTTAACAAGGGCCAACAAAATTAAATTACATTCCTGATTTTGTGAATTTCAGACTTCTGACCACTCATGGCTTTTATTGTATACGGTATAAACATTTGTTCTATCTTTACACAGTCATGTAGTGTTAGGACTCCTGTTCTTTTGTTATATCACATGACAGTTTTTACTTAATTACTCAACATTGTGGTTTGAGTGTAGATTTGTGTTAATAATTGTAATGATGGGTTCAGTGTAATCTGAATGTGATGTGTAAGTACAAAAAAACATATTACTCCTCTAGTGCCTCAAAGGTTTCACAGTCCTTAACTCTCTATGAGTACTTCCTCACCAATTGATGGACATTATGTACTGTATTTTGCTCTAAATGTTTTTTCCACTATTATGGTTAAATTGTGAATATTTCTCTTTCCATTTAGTTATTGTGCATATGAAAATATAATATGCAGATACTTGGAGTGCCAGTGGTCTACTCATATTGATCTCCCTGCCCCTTAAGTGAAGTAGTAATCCAGGTGTGTGATTACATTATGAAGCCCTAGAGTTATTGTGGTGTGTTGTCTTGCTATGTATTTTTCAATATGCTTTTGAATGATGCATTATTTAATATAAATGTTTAATGACTCTTGTATTGCAGTCTCATCTTAGTGCTATAAACTTCAGAAATATAGGACATAAATGTGTTACTAAATTCCTTGATGATTTCATTACATCGAACTCGAGTAGGCTTACTGATGGAGCTCCTGATGACATTTACTTAAATTGCGGTTTGTGCACTGTTTCCTTTATTACATTTGTGTGTAATATACACATGCACTCTGAACAAACAGTTTGGTCATTGAGTAAATATTTCAAGAATTTAAAAAGCACATTCATTGAAACTGACCATTTACTGTCACTCTTGTTCTAGAACTACATATATATAATATTAGAGGAAACAGTTGTATGTTGCTATCCACATATATGCTCATATCTGTATGATCTTCTGTGTATTACCTTGTTGGCTTCTTAAATGAAACATATGTACCTGACAGACAATGTGTAGTGTTTAGCTCCAGAAATGTCGGTTTGTGTTCTTTACATTTTGATTTCCACAGTTTTTCTTCATACGTGGAGAAATGTATGATGACTGATAAAAAATTTTTCTGCAAATATTAAAAGAACCCTTTCAATGTTATATACTATTTCATTGTTACATTGAGTTTTCTTCAGTTTTGTCAATTATATGGAACTGTGAAGATGGTCAGTGACAGAAACCAGCTGTAATAAGTTTCAGAAAGTAGCTGTGTCATGCATTTCTCAAAGACAGTACTTGCTTAATAATTTTAGGCAGAGCCTCTGTGTACCTCAATGTCTCTGTATGAAGGCGCGCACACACACACACACACACACACACACACACACACACACACACACACACACAAATGTATCTGTTATACCATTTGATCATTATCCATCCTGTACCCTGACCACTACCACCACCATGAATGGGTCCCTTAGACTGTGGGCTTGTATTTCCTTTCTTACTCTCTCCCAATGTACCATCATATCCTGAGGAAATGACTGCTACAAAAGCTGTAGTTTTCACAGTTAACTTTTTCATTTGATACAGAAATTCTTTGTATGAATTTTTATGTCAGTATATACTCTGTTACAGTTTTTCTGTGTACTTGGCAGTTTGTGTAAAATTTGATAATTATTTCATGTTTATTTACTTTTCAATAACTTGCACTAATTTTCACATAAATTCTGCAAAGTACTTCATAAAAATTGAATCTGTGGTGTGTTTGAGTACTCGTATCGATTCCACAATAGATTATTTTTCCTGTGTTCAGAGAAATTTTTAGATGTTCATATTACATTATGTAATCATCATTACCTTTTTCTGTTATCGAAGTCATTGGAATATGCTCTCTTTGAAAGGAAACAAAAGTTTTTTATGTTAGTGATGCTCCTCTCTAGCATTCTAATTAAGTGAGTTTTAAAAATACTTCTCTGTATTCAAAATAATTTTGTAAATGGTAGATAATGAAATTATTGGCCTACAGTTGAGTTGTTACAAAATCTTAATTTTTTATATTCTGACCAGATCAAGCATCATTCATTATTATTGGTTCAAATATTACAGGCCTTATTTTAATGAAGTTTCTGTTTATAGCTATGATATATGTGCATGTAACTGTGATTGTGTAAAAGCACATAAATTCCATTGTGGAATACAAGATATCATGTGAGCAGTGAGTGTATGTTGTAAATTTATGTTTAATGAGTAACAGTGCTGTTACTCATTCAAGAAATTTTGCTATCCATGAGAATATCTAATGCCTCATACAATTTTCTTTTTGTCATATGGTCCTTGACAATCTTTGAAAATGCCACCACATGACTGACAGCTATTAAGCTGTTAACTAAGTCTGACATTGCTTCCACTTATTTGCCAGACTACTGTACTATCACCTTTCCTCTCGGCCTCCCTTGGCCAACTCTTGTTTTTTCGACCCCGATGGTATTAGGTTGCGAGGCCAGAGGGTGTCTTTCATTTTCTTTCTCTAATCATTATGTGGAAGGGGGCAGGAGGGCATGTTCAGGTGTGGTGAAGCCAGGATTTCTTGTGGAGCAAATGCACAGCACAAAGCTCAGTCTTCAATGCTGTGGGTTATATAAGGCTGTTAATATGACCATGTAAGAATTGTCCTCAAAATCCAGAAAATAATAATCCTCAGATATGAATTACAAGTAAGCGGTGGTGATGTTGGAACAGGTCATAGAACAGTGTTCATATGATACCAGTCTCACTCAGCTCTGGTTTTGGAACGAAATGTGCCCAAAGTTAGATATGTTTGTCTGCATGAAGTAAGCAGAATGGAGAATGAGCCTACTGCATAAGTTGTGCTATATTGTCATAACGTCTTTTCAAAATGTAAGTGAAAATGTGGAAGTATTTCACCAATGCAGAAAACGTAAGTTGTGTGGTCAAATGCAAGTAATGTTAATAGGCATTATTGTGGCATTGCTCTTGCACTCTGCCAGTATTCCACATGAGGTGTAATTCACCTCCTTAAATGTAGCAACTGCATTTTTGTGTGTTGGGTGAAAAACTGTAGCAGATTTAATGCTCTTTAGATACATACAGTTGGTGAAAATGGAGATGTAGCTCCAAACCTCATTTGAAAATAATAAATAAGTGATCAATTTGTGAATGACAGAATACCAACAAACTCAAGACTCACTACATTTGTTTGTGTTACTGCATGTTCACAAAATTTTTTGTTTTGTGATGTCCATAAAGTCGTTCATTCATAACAGTTTGTTGTAAAGTAATAACCTCATTGCATGGTTATCACATCAATATTTTAAATACAAGCAAGTCACTGAAGTGGAGTTTCCATAGATCACTATTTTTTTTCATGTATGTTCTGCACATTATCATCCACATGTTAAAAATGTACCAGTAAACATCTGAGCCCTTAAAGAATCAAACACGCTTGCATAAAACAGCGTCAATAGTTTGGTTACTTTAAAAATGAATTATTGTGTTAAATGTTTGACTACAAGTAGCTGGCGTCCATTGCCACACTGCAGTCAACTTACCATGGGTTGGAAACCACTGCTTTGCATTGTTCACAACTGCACGTACATCATTGGCCTAAATCAGAGAGAGTAATGGATATGGATCAGTATTTATTGTATGCCCAAACAGTATTCCATCAATACTACCTAATGACTAACCTGGTTCATGACACCCAGCACCAGATGCATGGTGGCTATGTAACAGTTTCCAGGGGCAACAAGAATTTGAATTTCAACATTTTATATATATTTTTATATTCAGTCAATAATTAAATACCTGTTTTGATCTACTCATTAACAGGTATAATGTTAGGTCAAAGGTTTAACACAGTTTGACTGTAATATGGACATGATGGTGTTTTCAGTCAGTGTAGCTCATGATTGGCAAATTACACAGACTATATTAATGCAGTGCTTCATACTGAGAAAACTTGGTGACTTCAAACATAAGTTCAAACGTTATCTAATTTTTTTTCTTTTTTGCCTGTGATTCAGATATTTAACACATTTAAACTGCTGCAAACATCTGATTGCTTTACAAATAATTTAAAAACTTGAGTGTTTGGTTCCTTAAGATATCATAGGTTCACTGTTTAATGTTGATTTGCTATTACTGCTTCTCCAGATGGAGGGTTTTTCTGTGGTTTATATTTTGCCTCCTTTCAATGTATTTTAAATATGCACTTGAGTTGTAATACATTTAGTCCCTTGAGAATTACATTACCAATTTAAGCTATGTTTTAGCACACACTTTGGCCACCATATTGCTTGTCTTCTAATCCCATCATATGCCTTTGAAGTTAACAAGGGCCAACAAAATTAGATTACATTCCTGATTTTGTGAATTTCAGACTTCTGACCACTCATGGCTTTTATTGTATACAGTATAAACGTTTGTTCTATCTTTACACAGTCATGTAGTGTTAGGACTCCTGTTCTTTTGTTATATCACATGACAGTTTTTACTTAATTACTCAACATTGTGCCCGCATCTCGTGGTCGTGCGGTAGCGTTATTGCTTCCTATGCCCGGGTTCCCGGGTTCGATTCCCGGCGGGGTCAGGGATTTTCTCTGCCTCGTGATGGCTGGGTGTTGTGTGCTGTCCTTAGGTTAGTTAGGTTTAAGTAGTTCTAAGTTCTAGGGGACTGATGACCATAGCTGTTAAGTCCCATAGTGCTCAGAGCCATTTGAACCATTTGAACTCAACATTGTGGTTTGAGTGTAGATTTGTGTTAATAATTGTAATGATGGGTTCAGTGTAATCTGAACGTGATGTATAAGTACAGAAAAACATATTACTCCTCTAGTGCTTTCAAAGCTTTCCCAATCCTTCACTCTCTATGAGTACTTCCTCATCAATTGGTGGGCATTATGTACTGTATTTTGCTCTAAATGTTTTGTTTCCATGATTATGCTTGAATTGTGAATATTTCCATTTCCTTTTAGTTTTTGTGCATGTGGAAAAATAACATGCAGGTACCTAGAGTGCCAGTGATATATTCATATTGATCTCCCTGCCCCTTAAGTAAAGTAGTAAACCATGTGTGTGATTACATTATGAAGCTCTCAGGTTATTTTGATGTGTTGTCTTGCTATTCAATGTGATTTTCTATATACTTCCAGATGATACATTATTTAATATGATTATTTAATCACTCATGTATTCCAATCTCGTCTTAGTGTTATAAACTTCAGAAATATAGTACATAAATGTGTTACTATATTTCTTGATGATTTCATTAAATTGAACTCAAGTAGGCTTAATAATGAAACTCCTCATGACATTTGATACGTATGCCATTTACTTAAATTGCGGTTTGTGCACTGTTTCTTTTATTATACTTGTGTGGCATATACACATACAGCATATGCACTCTGAACATACAGTTTGATCATGGGGTAAATAGTTTAAAAATTTTGAAGTACATACATTGAAAATTTTCATTTACTGTCACTCTACACTATCCACATATATGCCCTTTATCTGTATGATCTACTTTGTATTACCTTGTTGGCTTCTTAAATGAAACATGTGTACCTGACAGACAGTGTATAGTCTGAAGCACTGGATATGTATGTTTGCATTCCTTACATTTTGATTGGGACAATTTTTTTTTCCTATGTGGAGAAATGTATGACAATTGACAAAATATTTTTCTGCAAATATTAAAAGTACACTTCAACTATAATACACTATTTCATTGTTACATTGCTTTATTTTCAGTTTTGTCAATTATATGGAACTGTGAGGATGGTCAATGACAGAACACAGGTGTTATAAGTTTCAGGAAGCAGCAGTGTCATGCGTTTCTCAAAGACAATAGTTATCTAACAATTTTAGGGAGACTCTAAGTGCACATGAATGTCTTTGTGTGAAGACTTAAACACAAAAGTATCTTTGTCTACCATCTGATCATTTTGTATGCTCACCATCTCCTCAAGGGGTGACTCAGATTGTGGGCTTGGATTGAGTTCCTCCTCATTTCTTAACTTCTCCAGACATACCACCCTCTCCTGATTGTGGAAGTAACTGTTACAGAAACTTTAGATTTTGCAGTTAAATTTTTCATTTGATACATAAATTTCCTTGTGTGAAATTTGTATGTTAATACTGTTGCAGTCTGACAGTGTGCTGAAGAGTTTGTGTAAAATTAGATAATTTTTCATATTTATTTACTTTTCAATAACACTGGGAAATTCATGTGAACATCAGTGCAAAGTACTTTGTGAAAATGGAATTTGTGGTGTGCTTGGAGTACTGACTGTGAAAGAGAAACTCTTTGATATTTGTAATGCATAAGTTTGGTGTCACTGTCATTTGTACGATTAATGTCATTGGAATTTGCTCTCCTTTAAAGGAAGCAAATATTTCATATTAATCTTACTGAAATTCTTAAGTTAATGTAACTTTTTCAAGCACTGTAATGAAGACTGTTGTAAAAATGTATCTGTATTGGGCATGCTTTGTTAAATGGTAGAGACAAAAATTGTCGCACAATTTGCTTGTTAGAAATAACTTACTGTTTATATTATGATGGGATGAAGTAACTTTGTTTCAAGAATAACAGCTAATTATTTGACTCAGAGAGCTGGTACTGATAGCTAAGTTGTAGCCTGAATGTAGCTTTTGTTGTGTAGATGTACACAACCTCCCATGTGCAATAAAAGATAACCTGTAAGAAGTGTCTGTAATGGTTTTGTTCTAAAAGTTATATTTATTCAGTAACAGTGTCATTACTGTATAAGTAACAACTTGATTCCTTTTCTGTGCACTGATATAAAATTGTAGTTAGACTGCAACTATCATGTACAAAATTTCACAATCCATGGAAATACTCTGTCCTTCATACAACAATGCTCCTTTTTCATCAGGCACTCTCTGACAGTCTTTGAAAATGCCACCACATGACTGACTAAGCTGTTACCTAATTCTGACATTGATTCCACTTATTTATCAGACTACTATCACCTTTCCTGTCAGCCTCCCTTGGCCAACTCTTGATTTTTCGACCCCAATGGTATTAGGTTGTGAAGCCGGGCGGTGTCTTTCATATTCTTTCTCTAATCATTATGTGGAAGGGGGGAGGAGGGCATGCTCAGGTGTTGTGAAGCCAGCATTCCTTGTAGAGCAATCACATAATACTAAGCCTGGTCCTCCAAGCTGCAGGTTATTTGTTTAAGGCTGGTAACATACCCATGTAGATGTCCGCACACACCTGAAAATAATCATCCTCAAATACGAATGCGAAGTAAGAGGCGGTGAGGTCGGAAAGGGTTATTGTGGATGTGTAGAGAGCAGTGTTCGTATGATATCACTCTGATTAAGCTCTGGTTTTGTAACAAAATGTGACCACAGTTGGAGATGTTCTTTGCATAAAGTAAGTGGTATGGAAACATGAGCCTACTGAATAAGGAAGCACCCTTGGAAGAAGGGTTGCTGGGTTTGGTTGTGATTCCACTGAAAGGCATTATGAGGTGTTTTGGAAACACATAATCTCACATTGCTGCCACTACTACATGGACAATACTGGAGTGGTGTATATCAATGAGGTGAACTCGATGGTTACTGAATAAATACAGATGAGACAGAGCAGACTCCTGTTCTGTAATACCAATGACAGTGTGCAGCAGATGAAGAACATAATTGTGGCTGCCAGATATGAAGAGGAGACCAAAGTGAAAATGATTACACTATGCTGTGATGGAACACTGCCAAAAGTTACTTCTTCCCAAGGCAGTCTCTCTTCAGTGCACGGCCTCTCAAGTAGTATGATGTCTGAAGGTCTCTGTCCGTGACTATTACTATGAAGACAGTGACTGTTTGTTGCTTATGATCATTCTCCATCTTTGCCATCATATGAAGAGTTCCAGCCAGATGTGGACCTGCAGTACTTCACTTGGGGCAAAGGACATCAACTGCATGTAGGACAACAGCCTTGGTGGAATTGGCAATTCAAGAGGACTACCTGGCCAACAACATGCTTCACCGGTACTGTACAAGTCTCACCTTCCCTGACGGCCATCAGCATTATAGATGCTGAGGTTGTAAATGGCAGTTAGTCCCAAACTACAGGTAGTATATTCTCTGGCACATTTCACTGTAGTAGATGTGGCACATCAAGGTATTCTGATGAGTTTTCAGCTGATAGTAATATTTAGTACCATTGGACTATTACTTACACCTAATCAGAAAGCAGCCAGCTGAAAAGAAATATAGTCAAGATGCAAGCAGCAGCCGGCACCTCAACAGGATGTGGTAATGACAGTGCCTGTTTAATGATCAGCAGCTCTTATGTCAGTGAGACACACTTTTCCCCCTCTCCAAACCCCCTTCCCCTCGACCTGCTCTGTTGCTCATATAGCAATAGAAGCAGCAAATAGCAAACAGCACTGAGTATAAAGTCACTCTGTATTTAAATTAGAATGTAAAATTTATGCTCAGTGTGTTAGTACATAAACTAAAATGGCTAGTGTATAGTTCTCCAAATAATCTTTTAATGTCATATTTTATTTCTTCAATTATGTGAATGGAAATAATTGTAAATCGATTATAATCTACATCACATCACTGTAATATTGGTTAAATATGTATTATTAGTATGTAGTATAGTCATAGACATCTCAAAAATAGTTTCAGAATGTAAGTCTAAATGTGGAACTATTTCAACAATGCACAAGACAGAGGAAGTTCTGTGGTCTGATGTATGTAATGTTAGTAGACATAATTCTCCATCTCTTTTGCACTCTGCCATCATCCCAGCTGATGTTAAATTGAAGGAAGTTAACTATACAATTGTATCATTAGATGTAAGGTGAAAAATTGAAACAAATGTAATGCTCATTACATTCACACAGTCAGTGAAAATGGAGATGTAGCTCTGAAACTTGTTGTACAATAATTAAAAAATAAATACCTATGAATGACAGAATATTGACTTGATTAATGCTTACTTAACGTTACTATTTCTATTATATTGACAAATGTTGTTGTTATGAACAAACAACTTTATAGACATATCATGACAACAGTTTCTTGGAAATTTATAACATGCTTGCATGGTTATCATGTAGATATCTTGAATACAAACAGGTTAATGCAGTGGATTTCCAAACGTGTCTAATTTACTTGTGGAAATTTTGTAGCACATGGATGACAAGGTACAAATGTACCAGTAAATTACAGATCCATTAAACAATCAAACTCCCGTGTGTGAAGCAACTTTAATAGTCCAATTACTTTAAAATGAGTTTGATTACTTCACAGTGAGTTAGTGTGTTAAATATTTGACTTCAAGTACAATAACAAACCTTACCTAAACTTTTTCCATTTATGTTCTAAAAGTTAATTGGATTCCATTAAGAGGTCACATTCTCAAATACTGGATAAACAGACCCCAGGTAGCAGCATGCTGTCAGTTACACTTCTTAAAGACAAGTTCACAGTGCCTAAATCTAATACTTGTTTCTTTCTGTTTTAAACTTATAATATATTTCCTAATGTGCAGTTTCAGATTATGAGGGCATTTTAAATTTTCAGAGTTGGTCAGTCATTATGTGGAATAACAAAACTAAAAACTGACTAATTCCAGGGGCAGTGATTTTTTTTATTTTTTTTTTATTTATTTTTTTAATTTATTTTTTTTTATTTTTTTTTTTAATGCTCCAACAGGTCTTTGTTAGTACAGTAATATTTATTCTGAATGCCAAGTCTACCATTACTGGTATTAAAATAATCCTCTCATTTTGGATTCTGCACTTCTACACAGTTGCAACTGCACTGTGTCTCAATAATGGTATACATGCGGCTAAAGATCAATGTGATACAGTACACTACATCCCACAGTTGGATGTATTTGACATTTGGAGCCCAGTGCTATCTTACATACTCAGCACACTAACATAGGGTGGTCAGATGAAGAACTTTCAGTGAGAGGTGTAAGGATGTTACACTAACTTCTTAGATTCTAGTATTTTATTATTTTCAATATTGCTCTACATTCAGCTTTCAAATGTTCATGTTTATATTTTCTGTTCAACAAACCTTCAGATTCTCCTTTCCTGGATATGAATTGAATTGTCTGCTTGTGTGCAAAGTTTAGAAGTTACCTCAATCTGTCTACTGTAGGGAGAGAAATTAATTCCTATTTGCAGTATGCAATAACTGTAAATCATCATCTGCATCATTGTTAATAGTTTATAGTGGTTGTTGTAATTCAGTGAGCAGCTCATCAAATTTGTCAATCTGATTGAAAGACACCTGGAATATTTGTATTGACTTGAGTTGGCCCACTAGTAAATCCTGCAACTTCTCATTTGCCGAATTCAGAGCTTCTGGAAAGGAGTGTTTTTCACTGCTGCATCAGTCGTGGAGGGATGTGATTACTGAGAAAAGTGAATGTGTGTTGTGACATAACTTCTGCGCTCACTGGCTTTTTCCTTTTTTTCTTGTCTTCCAGAGAATAGTGATCTGACTGGAAAGTGATTTCTTTGGGTTTACTAAACTTGAACCCAAAATTCACCATCACATGTGATATTACTTCCATGTTATAAATTAATGACACAGGCTAGTGAAGATGCCCATTTTGAAAACGCCGAAATTCACTTTCTCTCCATTTTCTTTCAAGCTGTGTACAATTGCATGTTACATTCATACAATCATTCATACTAATTATAATGTGCATGGCTCAAACTTTTGGAATAGAGAGTGTGATGTTTACTGAAAACCACTATTCTACAAGCTGAGATCACTTTCATTCTCAGTTACTCAAACACAGTTTGTGGGTGAGAACAGAAAAATTATTGCGAAGTAAACAAAACATGATAAGCAGTTAAGTAAATAGGACATTCTTAAAATTTGTAATCATTGCACCAAAAAAGATGACAAAATCTGATTAAACCTTCCATTCACTTCCTTATTCACTTTCCTAAGGAAAGTGAGAAAAACTGCTCTCTTCAATTGTCACAAGTAAAACACCACCCAGTTCACTCTGTAATGCAAATAGTTCCTGAGGAAAAGATACTTAAAGCTGTGAGAACTTGAATTTGCTAAAAATTGATGCCCAAAACAAAGACAGTAGGTTTTAATGTCAAACAAAACAGTGTTTCAGATCTCTCTTAAGTGATACCCCTTATGTCCATTATAAACAGAATTACGGGGGTATCCTGTTCTGTTTGTTTTTTAATAAGTGTTTGGTATTCGATTTCTGCAAGTTTTCACTGCCGGTGCACTGTCACGCTTAGCACTGGTGGACGGTTAGAGTGGTGCAAGTGTAGTAGACCTAGATAGTGTACACAGGAGCTGCTATATGCTTTAATTTCTGTTTGAACGAGTTAGTGTGCCGGATTAATCACCTGAAGATGCTGGCCAGGTGAACCTCTTGGCTGACGTTATGTTCTGGCTGGAGCCTGGTTATGAGTAATAATGATATAGTAATGCTGGACACGAAAGCAAGATCACATATGAACATAGTTTTATATTACATTGTACATAGCTCCTGAGAGCTTACATACAGATACAATACACATCATAGTGTTATGCCAAATGCTTTAGTTGTGTATGAAAGCTCTTGATGTATGAATTCCAAAGACACTCTGTTCACCTAATACTTGCATATAAAAGACTGCCACTAGGTTCTTTCATGTGAGATATTCTTAACACCGCAATCAACATACTTAGTTCCAAAATGCTGATTTCTTGGGGTGTATGAACTAGAGGATTTTTTAGACCTTTGCAGGTGCAGAAGTGGTTCAATGTCATGTTGTGTATTTGTCCAGTGCCACATCAGGTCAGTGAATAAATCACCAAGAGAATTAGCTCATTTCCATGATTATGAAATCCTCATCACTGAAAATATACAAATACTGCTCAATGTCATATGATGATCAGAAACTGTGCAACAATGAAGATTTCCCCACGAACTCCATAGATAACTACTCCAGAGTAGTTGTGCACATCACATGGAAACTTGCTACCCTCCAGTGAATGTGAGGTATGAGTGAAGATCGGCAAGATGTGTCACCTGTTAACGTTAATTGTCTGATATTGTAATTAGCTATCTCTTGCCAGAAGGAGCTGCATTTCCTATAATTGTCATGATGGTATTGCTTTTACTTGGCAGGAAAGACCCAAGGAGTTTCAGACAGTTAAAGGGTGCCCACAACACTTAATGCATGCAAGATTACTGCACAACTTTTACAACCTTGAAAGATGCCCCAGCTATAGGAAGCAATGGTTAGGCACAAAAGCTCTCCTTCAGTAGTAGACCTCTGTTTTCATATGAAGCAGGGTCTGTAACTAAAAGACATGGCCTATATTTAAGGCACTGTGCTACAGTAATTGGGAAAACTCGATAATCATTAACTCTTTGTCTTCCTACTGACAGGCTTTTTCCATTTGGACTGCACAGTGCACTGTATATCCCCTGTATTGCTATGTGACCTGGAGCTATGGTAGCTCTGCTAACAGAAGGGTCTGTAGTGACTGCAGCATGGGAGTTCAGGCTCCAGGTTGTATTTCTGGTGCTGCAGAGTGGAGACCTGTGTCCGTTACATACACTAACCTGTCTGTATGTAGACAGGTACCCTCCAGAGAGGAGAATCTAGCTTAGTTAGGTAGGGCTATTCCAGCAGAAAGTCTTGCTAACAACTGGAACATCAGACATTGCTGGGAGTGTTGTGGTGTGACACTGTGATTACATTGCAAACGCATGGCATTAAAGATTCTGTGGGCTGTGACCCTTTCATTTTACTTCTTAGGTTCATTACTCATGTAACCAAATACAAGTGGTGTGACACATATGTTACAATGCAGTGCTGGGTAAGTACAAGTTGACTAGTACCAAAAATTATTTTTGGGGGGATGCAAAAGTTGCTTAATTGTAGCTTGCCCAATGCTATTGGTATTTATCAGATAAGATGCAATCCAAAGCTGCTTCTTTCTTCTTGTGAATTTCCATATGGCTTCCAATTAACAATCTTCATTCAGATACCTAATCTGTAATGTTATAGTGCTTCTTTAAAGGCACCCACACTCCATACTTATATCCAGTCTCCATTAATCACTCGTACCTTCATATTTACTACTGGAAAATCCAAATATGTCTTGATGGATTGCAGCACATATTACATCATCCATACAACAATATTTTACATGATCTGAGACACCAGAGATCAGACATTGCATACTGTTACATCTGTTAACACATTTTTTTTAGTTCACTGCTTCTGGCATTTGCTACAGGAGAGGACTACTATATCATTGTTCTCATGCAATTTTTGTAAAAACTATTGTGCAACTCTGAGTGTCTATCACAAAATTCTTTGCAGTCAACTAAAAGATGAAAATGAGAATTTCATTCCCTAGCAGTGTTCCATACTGTGCATAAATGAGAGATTCTGAGCATAAAGTAGACTATGTCATTGAGACAACATTCTACCACATGAACCATTCAATGATGGATTGGAAGCCATCAAAAAGACAGCACTGCAACCCCCTGTTGGCTGTAGGTAAGACTAGGAGAAGCACTAGGCTGGTATTGGACATGAGGGCAATTAATAAAATAATAATCGTGTGAGAATCTGAGCAGAAAATTTAGTTCAACAAGTACAGTGGAGCCAAGGATCAAGTACCTCGTTTCCATCAATTTGAGTATGTCGTATCGACAGATAAGTCTAAACAGAGCTCCTGTAATGTACACTGCTTTTATTTCTGCATGTCATACCTACCCGTTTAGAATGACATCAGTTACTCTAAACATGAGTGTTGGTGTGTTTATAATAACATTACATGATGTGTTAGGCCCAGAATTACTACAAAGAATTACTTTATATGTGGGTGATTTGATGAATGCCACACAAATTTTGGAAGTGCACATGTCATTGGTAGAGAATGTTTTAGAATACTTTCAGCAATATGATGTTAAAGGCAATATGAAAAAAAAAAAAATTTTCTAGACAGAGAGAGACAGAGAGAGACAGAGAGAGACAGAGAGAGACAGAGAGAGACAGAGAGAGACAGAGAGAGACAGAGAGAGAGAGAGAGAGAGAGACAGAGAGAGAGAGACAGAGAGAGACAGAGAGAGACAGAGAGAGATAGAGAGAGACAGAGAGAGATAGAGAGAGACAGAGAGAGATAGAGAGAGATAGAGAGAGAGAGATATAGAGAGAGAGACAATTGACAAAACAAAAATACAAAGAGTTCATAACTTCCCAGTATACCAAACAGGTGCAGTTAAAAGTATCTTCAGATTTAGCCAATGAACATTGTCATTTTGTTCCAAACCAGTTTTTATATGCAGAACAATTACAAAATTTTGTACGCAGACTGATCCCTTAGATTGGGTCTGAAGTAATCCAGTCTGCTTTTAATAAGATCAAAGATGCACTAGCAAATAAACAGTTGGTGTACCATATGAATGTCCCAGGATTTTTACTTGTCAACTGATGCTTCATTTACCAGGTTGGGAGCTTCTCTCTTCCAAATTAGGGGTTTAGATGGTAGATGAAGTGTCTGTACACTACCCTTTCCTAATGGGCCTACACAGCCATTGAATATGAAGTTGTCACAATTATTTACCCTTTCAGGAAATTCCACCACTATTTTGTTGATAATTACACCAAAGTATATTGTGGTTGCCAACCTTTAAGCTTTCTTCTCAGTTGCAAATTAGTGTATGCAGAAGTGGTTCACTTCAGTAATACAATTTAAAAATAGTTTGTCATGGAACAGAACAATGTAGTAACTGACACATTACCATGTTTACCTGAAGAAATATCCAGTAACTTTTGCTCTGAGGGATGAAGTTCTAAATATAATGTCTTTCTGGTGCATGATAACACTTATTGTCTGTGTTTCATGTCAGCAGCAATGTGTGTCATCTCCAAGACAGGAATCCTAGGTGGAGAGAAATCAGAATACAATCTGCACTTGACCCACCTAAGACACTAGTTAGATACTATGTGCTTCACAATAATGTATTATTTTGTTGTTGTTTTACCCAGTATAACTGGTGTAATTGCATTCCAGAGGACAGCCTGGAGAACCTAATCTTGTACATCCATTAAGCACTGGGGATCCTGAAGTGGTTAAATGTGTTGAGAAAATCAATGGCTATTGCTATTTTCCTTACCTGTAAAAGAGAGTAAAATGGATTATCCACAAACATCTACTCTGTCAAAGTGTGAAACCTCCAAACTGTGGCTCTGAAGGTGAGCTCCACCCAGTCTGGGTGGAAGAAGAGATTTAGGTGACATTACCTCATGCTCAAGAGTTTGCTTTCCGTTACGGTCCTCTGCTGCTGTGCACATTCAAATCACCCACTATATGCACAGGCACTCATATGAAGCTAAAGTTTAGGAGCACTGTGCTGCCACAAAAAGCTGAACACAGGTTGTAAGTCAGCTGGAGTGAGACGTGGGCTGCCAGATTCACTTGGACACAGATCTCTAGTGTGCCTGGTGAACTGAAGAGATCAGCAACAAAAAGTTATAGTTTATTATCTAGAAAAATGTATTTTAGTATAGAGGTCTAGTAGGTACAGGTAGTACATATACATAATAAAGATGGGATGGCAGGCAAGATTGTGGAATGAGGACACAGTAGCATGTTCTGTTTCCCACAACCTACATGAATGCATTTGAAATTTCAGATGAGGAATCATAATTCAGGTCTTAGATATGGTAGCCAGGTAAGCTTGCAGCTCAGTAATATCACAGACAAAAAATTTAGAGCAGCCAGCTACT
The DNA here is from genome assembly GCF_023864345.2 of Schistocerca serialis cubense. Classification (NCBI taxonomy): domain Eukaryota; kingdom Metazoa; phylum Arthropoda; class Insecta; order Orthoptera; family Acrididae; genus Schistocerca; species Schistocerca serialis. Next base: position 14,021,399 of record NW_026047573.1, read on the forward strand.
AGTCAGACTTGGGACAAACTATATGATACGAGATTCAAAACTTTCATGGCTTTGTTGACATTTTCTATCGTAAGTGGCCACGATTTCTTTTTTATATATGAAAAGTGGTCAAAACACTTCATCATAAATTTTAGTATTTCTATCAAACAAAGATTTGATAGGTTCATCCACATTAGTCCATGTTGATGTAATTCAATAGCTGAAGTGAAAAACGTATAAGTAGTTTATCAGATGATAGCGAAAATCAAAAGATCCTAATTCCCAATACTAAAATAATATGGACACTTGCAAAAAACATAAAAATATACGTGGACACTACATTAAGCGGCGAAAATGTGTGGATGTCAGCATAAATGATGGGGAATGCTATGTTTTGATGTAGCAAAACATTTATAAAGATTTGATATAGCACTATGGCAACAAAGGAGTTACTACTGTAATTTTGTGTTTCCTTGTTAGAGTTGTGGGGCATTTCAGTAGCAGTGCTATCATGTATAAACACCGCTGTGTTTCGGGCTTCCATATAAATCTGACCACTAACAAAATCTCTAACCTTGGCTATGGTGTACGAAAGAAGATGTTTCTGTAAAGGATAACAGTTCAGGGCTGTAAGAGTTTAGATTAGTGAGGTTTCCCGCTTTAGGCCCAAGAGTGTCCTGCAGTTGTAACTAAGTGAAGGCAGCAGCTTCTAAGCAGTCAGTGTATTAATTACATGTCACAAAGTACAATCAGTAAGTCTATAATAACTGTTCCACATTCAGTGCCATTCTGCTCCAGATAACTTTACTTCTGCTCTTATGTGTTGCCTTCTTTAGGGCCGCCTGAATCTTTTGAAGTGTGTAGATTGTTGTTTTTTATGGATCACACCTACAGATATCTATTATGAGGTTTGATGTAAGAAAAAGAAAGATTAATTTCTACATCTACATCCATCTACATCCATACTCCGCAAGCCACCTGACGGTGTGTGGCGGAGGGTACCTTGAGTACCTCTATCGGTTCTCGCTTCTATTCCAGTCTCGTATTGTTCGTGGAGAGAAGGATTGTCGGTATGCTTCTGTGTGGGCTCTAATCTCTCTGATTTTATACTCATGGTCTCTTTGCAAGATATACATAGGAGGGAGCAATATACTGCTTGACTCTTCAGTGAAGGTATGTTCTCGAAACTTTAAAAAAAAGCCCGTACCGAGCTACTGAGCATCTCTCCTGCAGAGTCTTCCACTGGAGTTTATCTATCATCTCCATAACGCTTTTGCGATTACTAAATGATCCTGTAACAAAGCGCACTGCTCTCCGTTGGATCTTCTCTATCTCTTCTATCAACCCTATCTGGTACGGATCCCACACAGCTGAGCAGTATTCAAGCACTGGGTGAACAAGCATACTGTAACCTACTACCTTTGTTTTCAGATTGCATTTCCTTACGATTCTTCCAATGAATCTCAGTCTGGCATCTGCTTTACCAACGATCAACTTTATATGATCATTCCATTTTAAATCACTCCTAATGCGTACTCCCAGATAATTTATGGAATTAACTGCTTCCACTTGCTGACCTGCTATTTTGTAGCTAAATGTATTCGTAGCTCATTAAAGTTGTCTACATTGAGACTGAATTGCCATACCCTGCACCATGCGTCAATTCACTGCAGATCCTCCTGCATTTCAGTACCATTTTCCATTGTTACAGTACTTGGGCACAGTCAGCTTCAATGATTTTGTGCTGCCTTCTTGCAACCTGTGATTCTGTTCCTGCTCATGCCACATAAAACAGGTAGCTTCATGTTTCTATCTCGGTGTGCACGTGTAAATCTCCACTAGAACACACATGCTACAAAAATATCTGTAGCTAAAAATCTTGGGACATCAAATCTTTGTGTGTGCCTGTGCACAACACATCAGTTACCCACAGATGAGTCACTGCCTGTCTTCAGTTTTTGTTGTTGTCATGTTATTGTAATTGGTAAATGGTTGCACAATTGTGTTGGTGGCTAGTGCAGGTAGAGGAGACACAAGGATGATAACTGCTTTCAAATAATCGAGGTGTCAGTATTTTATGGTGGAAGTGAGGGACCACTTGAAGTCCGATTCACATGTAGGACAAAAATCCCCAGGGAATCCAAAATGAAGATGATTAATATGTGTCAGAAGGTGTAAGCCTACAACTGTGTGAAATCTTGCAGTTGGAATTAGCCCTTCACTGTTAAATTTGGTTGATCCCACGTGGCTCCCCTAGAAATATCATGTAATGTACAGTTGTCTTGTCAGTTGAAATAGAAAGCTTGGTATAATGTGTGACCTGTGATTAGCAAAAGTCAGAAACTGATGACACACAGTTTCACAGTGGCTGAGGATCCTGCAATTTAAAAAATGCTTTAGAAATAACAATTGACCCCTACCAAATTCCAAAAGCTTGATGTGCCTTTTTAGACTACAAAGAATGATCTCATGCCACATGTGATTTTTAGTATGGTCATATTATTCTTTCAAAAGTACCCTGCTACTTAAATGGAAACTTTTACACATTGCAGTGTACAGTTTTGTAATATGTCTGTGTTGTGGGGACATTATATGGTGGCAAATAATGTAGATAATCTGAGCTCATTATGTAGCTCTAATTGCAAAAGTACTTTTGTAACATTCTGTTACCTAAATCTGATGTCGTTATTTTCTCTAAACATAGTTGGCTGTGAATTACATGTTGAGATTGTCAGACAATTTCTTCCATAAGCGAAAGCTCGTAGTTTATAAATTTTTGGCTTGAAATTACTGTATGTTCAATCTCAGAAATGTCTGAGAAGGATTTTTAAGCATTTTTTAAATTATTATACTTGGAAACAATTACAAATAAGTGTATTGTTCAAATTTTGTAGCAGTATAGGCTAAGTAAAATCCTTCTAATGCAGATGACAAATTGATGTGTTACGTAGGTACTGTGCGTGAAAACTGCTAGCAGTGAATAGTCTAAACAGACAGATGTGTCTCAATAATGTCCAGTTTCAGAAAATTATCATACCATGAAAGATGCTTGTTGGTTATGTCTACAATAAGACAGGCCATTCATTATATGCTATTTATCACAAAGTAAATCTGCAGTTGCCAACCCACACAATTTCAAAGTATGTGAACTACCTACATTAATTGTATAGAAGTTCTCATTGCTTGTCAAACCTCAGTCCATGCAAACATGTTCAAGATATGTTACTTGGTGCCTCCATATGCACAACAAAAAAATGACACACACACACACACACACACACACACACACACACACACACACACACACACACACACACACACACAAGCCACAGTTGTTAGACTTAGGAAGGTGAATGATGTTTCCAGGAGAATAAAGCATGGGGAAAATGTCTTGCATATCCAGTTTCTTCTACACCATTGTATAGAGTTGCATTCATCTTATCCCAACAGTATGTTCCTTTGTACATAGTGTGTTATAAATTTCTGTGCATGTTTCAGAGTTGTGCTTACATATAGCTCCTTCCACATCTGCATCCCTAACAGTTTTTTTTTAAATCACTGATTGTTTCCCTACTAGGAACTGATATGTGGATTATGCTGATTTAGGTACCCCCAAGTGTTCCACAGGTATGACTAGTGCATACCTGCATTATCTGTTAAGCCCTCTGACTCTTGATCAGTCTTGTAGAAAAGCTGTAAACTGATTTACAGATATTGTGCAAATGATGTACACTATACAGTTTTATACTAACATGACTTTTTTCCATATTTATTACCACCAGAAAATACTATGCACATCAAATGCTTCTATGCAAGTAAATTTGCTCATCAACCAGCCTACCCCTCTCTCCTATGACACAGTACCACAGTAGCAAATGCAATCACTGTCTGAAGTTACAGTAATTCCTAGATGCAATATTTTCAGTATAGTTTGACAAAAACTAACATTCCTTGTGTAGCAAATGCTCACAGCAGTTCCAAGACATATGTTTATTAGATACTTAGTGTAATGTGCTTTGTCAATGGCCACATCCATACTAGTGTAATTGGGCACTGAACTCCACTGCTGGTTTTTCTGATGGGTGTGAGGAAGATGATGGGAATGTGTCCATGGATGTCTCCTGGTGTCAAAATAGCAACATTTATTAATAAACAGCAATATATTGGTTGTGGGCACTCTAGGCGAGGGTTGCTTCCATTCGTAATATTTTTGGTGGTGATAGAGGTGACAGGTGGATGTTCACAAACGCGCCAGCTGCTGCATCTGTAATTGCATTGGCATATCTTGAATCTGCTGCGTTGCCAGTGGCACTCCAGCCTTCCAGGACATTTTGCTGCAGCTGGAACAACTCACTGTGGGACTCAGTCATGCTGGCAACTGGGGGGTGTGGCAGGACAGATCAGTGCCCTGTCTCAGCAGACATCCCCAGCACCGACACTCTGGTGTGAATGCGCCAGCGTCCCTGGCCCTGCCCCAGTCATGGTGTTCAAGCCAGCAGCATCCAGGATAATGCCGACAGTGCATTATCACAAAGCACCCCAAGCAATGGCTCCAAAGACAGTGTCCTAAGATAATTAAGGCTGGATAGTTATGGCAGTGGAGTCACTCTGGCAGCTCCTGGGAAACTACGTGCATTATGACAGTGACTATTACAATGATTGTGATTGCAGTTACAACTCTGAACTGGTGGTGGTGGTGGTAAGTAACACAGCTCTGCGTCACTCAAACATCTCAAGACAGATGATGGTGATGAGCGGGCTGCCGGTCCTTAAATGTGGCTTTCTTGCTGGTCTGCTGTTTTTCTTTCCCAGTAGGTCAGGGGAATATTCTGGTGTTGCTCAGCTGGCCTATCTGATCCAATTACTGCCTCGATGTTGGTGCCCTGGCTTGCAGTGAGCTGCTTCTTGTCATGTCTTCTCCTGTATGGTGAACTGGCTGTTGACACAGCATTATCCTGTGTTACTGTACTCGGCACTCCACCGACCAATTATGCCACAGTATCATAACACTGAACTGCACAACTGAGTGTAACACACACAGATTCAGGCTCCTAATACTCCTTCACTTTTTAACTATCTTTATTATTCCAAATTCCTAGCTTTAACTAATTTAATCACTCTCATCTTTCAACACACTATAGTTTGTTCAGTCCCCAATTCAAAAATTGTATTGCTTTCAGTTTTAGAGTAAACAGGAGTAGAAGTCAACTTCCTCATTAGTGTGGTTCCTGAACTCACATCTAGGTTTTTAATATGGGAATATGTAAAGTGTATTGTATACTCTTTACCAATAAGAACAGTAGTTGGGTTTTTAAAGTGAAGGTGTGCATCTTTCATAAACTTGTTCTATAGTGAAAAATTATACTCTTTGCAAAAATAATGTGTTGCTAATGCTTTATCAGGAATGATGATATTATTAGTTTTATATCTCAATATACTGAAAGCATATGAAGACTGATCAATTTGTAATACAGAATGGGCTTATCGTTGTTTTTTGAAAATGTTTTCATGGGATGCATCTTATCAGTGGAACATGATTCCACACATTTGCCAAAACACTCAAATCAAGTATTACCAAGGCACCACCTGATTTTCATCTGTAGGATGATTCTTACTCTATGGACCTCCTTACTTCATTCAGATATATTTATTTAGCACAAACTGAACAGTCAACCAACAGCTTGAATGTATCTTTATCAACAACAAAATTTAATTTTACAACATTTATGAGACATCACATTTATTGTATGGATAATTGTTCATACAATAACATTGTTGTTGTTGTGGTCTTCAGTCCTGAGACTGGGTTGATGCAGCTCTCCATGCTACTCTATCCTGTGCAAGCTTCTTCATCTCCCAGTACCTACTGCAACTTACATCCTTCTGAATCTGCTTAGTGTGTTCATCTCTTGGTCTCCCTCTATGATTTTTACCCTCCACGCTGACCTCCAATGCTAAATTTGCGATCCCTTGGTGCCTCAAAACATGTCCTACCAACTGATCCTTTCTTTTAGTCAAGTTGTGCCACAAACTTCTCTTCTCCCCAATCCTATTCAATACCTCCTCATTAGTTACGTGATCTACCCACCTTATCTTCAGCATTCTTCTGTAGCACCACATTTCGAAAGCTTCTCTTCTCTTCTTGTCCAAACTAGTTATCGTCCATGTTTCACTTCCATACATGGCTACACTCCATACACATACTTTCAGAAACGACTTCCTGACACATAAATCTATACTCGATGTTAACAAATTTCTCTTCTTTAGAAATGCTTTCCTTGCCATTGCCAGTCTACATTTTATATCCTCCCTACTTCGACCATCATCAGTTATTTTGCTTCCCAGATAGCAAAACTCCTTTACTACTTTAAGTGTCTCATTTCCTAACCTAATTTCCTAACCTAATTTGCTCAGCATCACCCGATTTAATTCGACTACATTCCATTATCCTCATTTTGCTTTTGTTGATGTTCATCTTATATCCTCCTTTCAAGACACTGTCCATTCCGTTCAACTGCTCTTCCAAGTCCTTTGCTGTCTCTTACAGAATTACAATGTCATCGGCGAACCTCAAAGTTTTTACTTCTTCTCCATGAATTTTAATACCTACTCCAAATTTTTCTTTTGTTTCCTTTACTGCTTGCTCAATATACAGATTGAATAACATTGGGGAGAGGCTACAAACCTGTCTCACTCCTTTCCCAACCACTGCTTCCCTTTCATGCCCCTCGACTCTTATAACTGCCATCTGGTTTCTGTACAAATTGAAAATAGCTTTTCGCTCCCTGTATTTTACCGCTGCCACTTTCAGAATTTGAAAGAGAGTATTCCAGTTAACATTGTCAAAAGCTTTCTCTAAGTCTACAAATGCTAGAAACGTAAGTTTACCTTTTCTTAATCTTTCTTCTAAGATAAGTCGTAAGGTTAGTATTGCCTCACGTGTTCCAACATTTCTACGGAATCCAAACTGATCTTCCCCGAGGTCCGCTTCTACCAGATTTTCCATTCGTCTGTAAAGAATTTGCGTTAGTATTTTGCAGCTGTGACTTATTAAACTGATAGTTCGGTAATTTTCACACCTGTCAACACCTGCTTTCTTTGGGATCAGAATTATTATATTCTTCTTGAAGTCTGAGGGTATTTCGCCTGTCTCATACATCTTGCTCACCAGATGGTAGAGTTTTGTCATGACTCGCTCTCCCAAGGCCATCAGTAGTACTAACAGAATGTTGTCTATTCCCGGGGCCTTGTTTCGATTCAGGTTTTTCAGTGCTCTGTCAAACTCTTCATGCAGTATCGTATCTCCCATTTCGTCTTCATCTACATCCTCTTCCATTTCCATAATATTGTCCTCAAGTACATCGCCCTTTTATAAACCCTCTATATACTCCTTCCACCTTTCTGCCTTCCCTTCTTTGCTTAAGACTGGGTTGCCATCTGAGCTCTTGATATTCATACAAGTGGTTCTTTTCTCTCCAAAGGTCTCACTAATTTTCCTGTAGGCAGTATCTATCTTACCCCTAGTGAGACAAGCCTCTACATCCTTACATTTGTCCTCTAGCCATCCCTGCTTAGCCATTTTGCGCTTCCTGTCGATCTCATTTTTGAGACGTTTGTATTCCTTTTTGCCTGCTTCATTTACTGCATTTTTATATTTTCTCCTTTCATCAATTAAATTCAATATTTCTTTTGTTACCCAAGGATTTCTATTAGCCTTCGTCTTTTTACCTACTTGATCGTCTGCTGCCTTCACTACTTCATCCCTCAGAGCTACCCATTCTTCTTCTACTGTATTTCTTTCCCCCATTCCTGTCAATTGTTCCCTTATGCTCTCCCTCAAACTCTCTACAACCTCTGGTTCTTTCAGTTTATCCAGCTCCCATCTCTTTAAATTCCCACATTTTTGCGGTTTCTTCAGTTCCAATCTGCAGTTTCAATCTGCAGTTCATAACCGATATATTGTGGTCAGAATCCACATCTGCCCCTGGAAATGTCTTAAATTTAAAACCTGGTTCCTAAATCTCTATCTTACCATTATATAATCTATCTGATACCTTTTAGTATCTCCAGGATTTTTCCAGGTACACAATAACATTACAGTACATAAATTTAACAAGATATCAGTCCTACTGGCACAACATTCATGTTCTTTAATTTAAATTTTTCATAATTAAAACTACTTTATTTCTACATGAGATGCTGCCTTTGTTATCAACAAATTCCATTATTATAACATGAAACACAATATTTTTTAACATTAACAGTGTTCCTAACAAGCCTAATCACACAGTTTGATGCTGGAATCACACCCAATGTAAAATAATCTCCACTAAACATTAACATTTTATTGCATTAATGAAGTGTTCATAATAGAGTTATGTGGTAACTGTTTCAAATAATAGCATCTCAGCACTGTGTTATACAATACCTAGTAGGTGACACATGTACTTTGAATTAATATAAATTTTGATAGAAGCTGTTTTTCTTGTAGAATTCCAGAAATTTCTTTTGAGCTGGCTTACGTTGGAGTGTGACAGACTAACTTTGACATTGCTTTTCCCTGGCATTCATCCACTGGTTGTTAGGAAAGTGTCATCTTTAACAAATCAATAACAGCAAGAAATCTGGCACCTCCCTTGTGCCTGATTTACAATGCAACACAACGTCTAGAGAACAACCTCATGTTAACAACTACAGCAGATTGATAGCAGCAGTGGATCAGTAAGAGAAATAAGTCACTGAAATCATGGGGATGGCAATAGGAACATGGGTCTCCATTTACTTATCTCACGATGGTGGTCATGTTGTACATGCACCAGATTGTAGAACACATGCCACATGATAGCTTCGTGCCACAGTAAACAGCAACAGGTTCCTGGAAGCTCATAGGCCTATACATTCATATTACACTGGCTTGAAAAATATAAGGACAAAGCAAATTTTGCATGGTGTAACAGCCAAATAACATACCTCAGAGAAACTGTACATACAAATAATTATTTCAGTATTCTACAGAAGGCAACTGAAAGAGAAACTGACAAACAGAAATGATGCTTTCATTCAAAGAAAATAAGTACACTGAAGTGGCCATGATTTATGAACATCCTCTGGCCTACAAAAGACAGAACATGGTTCATAATAGGGTGTGTGATCAAGAATGAGAATGCATGATCTGCAATGTGCACCCATTTTGGCACAAGGTTGGTAAAGAGTTCCTGTGTACAGTGTTCCATTCCTCCTCCAGTGCAGCTAACAATAGCTAGATGCTCATTGGTGCATGTGGCCATGCTGCAACGCATCTCCCCAACATGTTCGATAGGGCCTAAGTCAGGGGAACATGCAGGATAGTCCACACGTCAGATATCCTTGCATTCCAAGATCTCCACATGCACTGTTCGGTGCAGTCAGTCAGTGAAGTCACAGCCGAATGCACTCCTGAAAAAGCAAACATTGGGAAGAAGTACTGTGTCACAGTGGTGTTGTCTGGTCAGTATACTGTGTTCAAAGATTTGAAGGCAGTATGCCCTTGCAACATTGTGCCTCTTACATCATGACAACTAGACTACCAAAATGATGATGTCAGGCAATGTTGGTGAGATGCATTAGTGCTCTCACCAAGAGGTCACACATATTGCATACAGGAACATTATTGAACATGATCAATTTGGTGGTTGAGGTTTTAGGGCATCGACAGTGATAATGTTGCATGGGCATATTGCCTGCTAATCATTGAACACAGTTCACTTACAGGTCAACGTCTTTGTGGCACTACTCCTTCTATACCCCTGCCTTTCCAAGAGTGCATTTGGCCCTGACTTCATTTTTATGGAAGACACTGCAGGACTGCATCTAACAGCACAGGTGCAAGAGCTGTAGGTGTGAGAAGATATTTGACCAGTGGGATAGCTTGCCCATTCCCCTGCTTTAATTCCCATGTAGCATGGCTGGATGTGTTTGGGAGACATACTGCAGCGCATCCACATGCACAGTCAACTGTCCTGCAATTATCGACAATGCTGATGAATGGAAAGCTCTACCATAAGAACTACATACCAAATGTGGGGGCAGAATGCCACTACATTGCGGAGCACACATTGCCATCCATGGTGATCACAAGAGACGCGTGCAGCCTATTGTCATTTCTAAGAGTTCTGCTTGATTCTGAAAAAATCCTTTTCTTAAGATAACACATTTAATCTCCAACTAAAGTATATAACTTTACCTCATAACTGAACAGACACTTTACACCATAATGAGAACACAAGATTGATTCTTTAACTTAAGAACTTTCTCTTGCTCCTCCTTTTTTCTTGGGGGGGTGGGGCAGCGGGATGCACTGTCAATACCACACTGACTCCCAAGAGGAAGAAAAAAAAAATTACGTCACCAAAGATTATAAGCTATGGAATAAGCTACATGCAAAGAAAAAACACTTAATTACTAGTATCTACAAAAACTGTTTTAGCCTTTCTCTTATCCTGCAAAATATGACTAGTGTGTGATAGTGCCCACCACCATCCCACAGAAATATGGGCTGATGTAGTAAATAATCTGTAGCATACCCTGTAATCTAAGATACGTTGGTATGTGGCAATCTGCTTGTGTGGCTGAAAAGAGACTACCCCATAAATCAGTCTTTTAATTAGATTGCATTCAAAGTTTCCTCCTGTGAATGTACAAACCATTATGAATACAACAAAATATGCTGTAAGTGTGTTCCTTTACCTGCCATAGGCCTAGACAAAGAAACAGGATATACGGTAAGCATTTTCATGCAGCAAAGCAACTTACACAATATTAACAAAGGAATGGCATCCATCATAAGCATGTTCTTAAATAAACTAACAGATAATTGTTAATGATACATGCACAACATTACAGTACATCATATTATGTTGACTACTTTTCTTGCCTGTCCTTTGTACACTCATGTGTTTTCATGTGTGTTGAGAGTCATCACAATTCTGACACTTGCAGTCAGTGGTAAATGCATTTTCCATAAGTTATGACTTTGGGCAAAAAACTTTCCAAAACATTACACATTTGATATTTAATTATACCCTGTGAGCCAGGATAATCTATAAAATATGCCACTCATAACAGAATGGTTTCATTGGCTGATTGTAACTTCAGTTGTCATTGGATAACTGTGAAATTGAGCAAATATCTTTGGAGTGGAATGCATTTTAGTCCGATGAAATAGGTACCCATTCCACCTGCAATCCTTTCACAACTGTACTTCTGGCTGACTCTAGCATTCACTGCTGCAATCACTGAAAGTTTCTTGTTATTGCTGGTGTTTCTAACGAATTTACAAGAATTGTGTGTGCATATTACTATACATTAAACTACATGCAACAAAAGAAAATAAGAAAATTTGAGTGCAGAAAACTACACTGAAACTTCATAGTTACAAAACTTGGTTTGAGGACTGAAGCACTTAAAAATCTCTCCATTAGGGTGCATAAACAGTGGAAACAATCAACTCTGTCCATTCACTGGGGCCCCTGTAAGGATCACAGGTTAATGTTTTGAGTACTCTTTATTGGCTTCCCTTCCATGTGATGGTGGACAGTTTTCAAATTCAAGAGTGAGGAATGTCTATGGTGCACTGGTATATTTATGACTTGGAGCCATTTTTGTAATCATATGATGTAATTGTTCCTACAAAGCACTTCTCATAGCTGGATAATGCGATAAATATTAACAAGCTGACAGTAAATATTACTCCAACTTGTAAAATCTGGGAATCTAATAACTTTTCCCCTGCATTTTTTTCTGTTGGTCCTATCATAATCATTATCCTCCCCCTTCTCCTACCATTAAGAGTTTTGACTTTCCAAACTCTACCACAGGTTTCAATGTCAATTTTCAAAATTATTCACATGGAAACCAAATTGTGTTCTTTCTCATGTTTAACCTGTACAGTAACACATAACAAAACTGTTTTGCACCCTAAATGCCTTTGGGTTCATTTAGAAAAAGATTTGCCATTTTTAGGTCTGCTTTCAAAATGGTTTCACAATGTTTCATCACCTGAGTGGTGGGGAGAGTGTTGTAGCTGGAGCAAATCTTTTCTGGCTGGGGCTTTGGTCAAGTGAAAGATTTTTAGAATCATACCAAGGAATGTAGATTAGAATCTGCCATAACCTGCTTTGGTCATTTTCGACTGTTTTTCTTGTTTTGAGTCATGGGTGCAGCTTTTGTAAATGTGAAGTAATCTACTTATTTAAGTGATGTAAAATACTTTACAGCTGTTTGGGATAACTTGTTCATTCTTCAGTTGCAGAGATATAAGGTGAGTAACATCAAAATTTTTTTAAAATGTATCACATAAATCATGGACTCATCTGTCCACGTGTCATCAGTCATGGAAGATGATGAACATTGAAACAGGAGGTGTTCTTGTACCTTGCTGATATTTGCCAACTAAGTTTCTTTAACATTTAAATAATTTTCCTTCTTGAAAATGGAGATTTGTGTTTGAAGCATAGCAGGTATTTCAACATATTTTTGACTTGTAACTGATTTTTATATATTAATTCATAAAATGATATTGCTTATTTATTATTGGAGTATTGTGGATTGATAATGTAACACAGACCACCAAGTACAATACTGATGTAATTTTCTCAAATATAAAACTTTTAAATTTTGATAGAATATTTGCCCTCAAAAGGCAAAGGTCCAGAACTCAATTCATCAAACAGTTTTAACCTGCTAGGATGTTTCATATCAGCACACACTTTGCTGTAGAGCTGAAAATATGTTCTATTGTAGTTTGATAAAGTTTCCGAATTTGTAAATTCTGAAAAAATTTTGTCAAAATATAATTTTCAAGTGTTCATCCAATGCAATAATCTCATTTAATTGGTTTGGCTTAAAACATTGACATTCACTTATGTGCTTTTGCAAACGAAATCGAATGTGGATGAATGTATCACAGAAAGTAAATCAGGATCTAGTTGTGAATAAAATGACAATGTTAGGCTTGATATAGATACTAAATTTGGTTTCCTGAAAGAAAAAAATTGTGAGTATGATTTGCAAGATTAATTCCTCAAACTTCTGCAGAAACAGCATAGATTGATTGAGAACTCCATCTGAGCTGCACGGCTGGAGGTACATCTACATACTCAACAAGCCACTGCACAGTGCTTCGTAGAGGGTACATTATACCACTACTAGTAGTTCCATTTTCTGTTCCAGTCTAAGATAGAGAGAGTGGAAAACAAATGATATATTTCTCCAAATCTGTCCTAAATACTCAAATATTGTGTCATAGTCCCTATATGAAATGTTTTTTGGCAGCAGTAGGATAGTTCTGCACTCAGCTTCAAATGCCAATTCTCTTAACTGTCATGTTCTTAGAAATGCATGTCTTCTTTCCTCCAGGGATTTCCATTTGAGTTCCCATAGCATGCCTGTAACACTTGCATGCTGATGAAATCTGCCAGTAACAAATCTAGCACCCTGCCTCTGAATTTCTTTGATGTCTTACTTCAGTCTGGCCTGGTGCAAATCCCATTCCCTCGAACAGTACTAAAGTGCAGGTAACACTAGAGTGCTATATGCAGTCTTCTTTACAGATGAACCACACTTCCTTAATTGCTCCCAATAATCCATGGCTGACCATTTGCCTTCCCTATCGCTATCTTCATAGGTACTGTGGGATGCTTGGACTTGCAAAGTCTGGTACCATTTGATGAGGACAGGAAGTAACCTTTTCATAGTAACAGCATTCTCGTTTCTCATGCTTTTTAGATAAATATCTGATGTTACAAACCTCTGGAACATGAAGTAATGAAAAATACTATGTCAAAAATTGTTACTATTAAGGTGCATTTATAAACATACAACATTAAAAATAGCACAAATACATGCAATGTATTCTACAGGGCATTTATTACGGGTTGTCTGTATGTTGGGGTGCAACTTACAACAGCTATGGTGGCAGAGACCATACTGGATTTCAGTTACTTGTTTCAGATGGTGAGAGGATTATGTGTGCCATCATTCTGAACTGTCTCTTTCTCAGAAATAAACATGTGAAATCTGTTTTGAGAAACCTTTATTAGTGTGGAAGTTACGACCTGTTAAAATTTGGGACAGTTGGCAAAGCCGGTATTGCAGTATGTGCTCAATAAGACCACCATTATGCCAAACCTTCATTGCCAGTCATGCTGCACACATCACCAGATCTGTGGGTCCAGCTGTGAGACCAGGGCACCATGGTGGCCTTCTGATAAAATGCCTCCTATGTATCCTGTGACCTACAAACTGTTTTAGCCAAAAACAGTCTGACTTCAGTGGCATATTGGGGAGGTACACAGTCTCATTGGAAGGTGGTTGGGGAATCACCCTCTGATTTATCAGTGTTGGAAGCACATACCCATGGAACATATTAAGATACCTCACCCCATTCAAGGTTCCACCAATAAACACTGGAACCATGATTTTTGTCCCAAATCCCACATAAAATCATCAATTTTTCACCACCAGCACTTTTCAAGAGGTCCATGCAAAAGGGAGTTTGCATCTGACAAGTAAAAAACATTTTCTTCTCCTTGTAACTAAAAAGTAACTTTGTCACTGAAAAACACCTGTCAAGTGAAGTTAGGATTCCTATTACACTGATCAAAAGCCTCTTCTACAAATTGCACCCGCCAATCAGGGTCACCCTCAGATCTGGTACTGAGACTGTAGCTTATCTGGTGTCAAAGTTTTAAGCTGCATGTGTTGTAAACACACCAATGGCACCTGTATGTTTCTGAGAGCCAGGTCATGCTGTGACTTGGACTATCCACAAATGGTGTCAAAATTTCTGTTGCCGACTCTTCATCAGTGGCTGTTCTTGGATGTTCAATACATTGCTTGTCAAGTAACTTGGACACTGTCCTGTGTGAAATACCATTTCTCTTAGGATGCTGGGCATTGAAGAAGTCCGCATCAATCATTATGATACTTCATCCACCTCTCATTAACAAAATTTCACCATGACACACAGTAGGGACACAATGAATCACCTGCAACAAAAAGCAGAATTGACCACCTCCTAGCAGTTTCAAACTTGAACAGGCCATAACTCCTAGACACAGAGACAGCTGAAGAGAGACTTCACATGTGTGTTCTTGATAAAGGGGCATTTCAAAATGATGTGCTACATGAATGAAACCCTCAATACTAGGTACCCACACACAACTCTGAAACCTGATACTGCATATTTCACATGGACTCTATGGCAGAAAAAAAGGAAACTCACAGTGGCTGAAACCAACATACTGAACCATCAAATCCATGTTAGATAGGGTAAGCGAATGTTTGCATAACGAAGTCCACAGTAAAACAATGAAAACTCCGGCTCTTACAAGGGGAGGCCACCAATTGTGAAATTCAGATTCGATTCATACTGCGCATAATAAAAGCTCATGGCCAGAGGTGTAATGTGGCAAAGCACCAAGATGCACTTCTAAGCTGTTCTCGAGAAAATTGACAGTTAAAAGAAACCGTTGCGGTGAAATACTCCCTACGATTAATAATTTTCTACAGCGTCGTGGCGCAGCGGTAAGCGCTCGGATTCATAATTGTCTTCATAGTGTTTACCACGTATACACTCCTGGAAATGGAAAAAAGAACACATTGACACCGGTGTGTCAGACCCACCATACTTGCTCCGGACACTGCGAGAGGGCTGTACAAGCAATGATCACACGCACGGCACAGCGGACACATCAGGAACCCAGGAACCGCGGTGTTGGCCGTCGAATGGCGCTAGCTGCGCAGCATTTGTGCACCGCCACCGTCAGTGTCAGCCAGTTTGCCGTGGCATATGGAGCTCCATCGCAGTCTTTAACACTGGTAGCATGCCGCGATAGCGTGGACGTGAACCGTATGTGCAGTTGACGGGCTTTGAGCGAGGGCGTATAGTGGGCATGCGGGAGGCCGGGTGGACGTACCGCCGAATTGCTCAACACGTGGGGCGTGAGGTCTCCACAGTACATCGATGTTGTCGCCAGTGGTCGGCGGAAGGTGCACGTGCCCGTCGACCTGGGACCGGACCGCAGCGACGCACGGATGCACGCCAAGACCGTAGGATCCTACGCAGTGCCGTAGGGAACCGCACTGCCACTTCCCAGCAAATTAGGGACACTGTTGCTCCTGGGGTATCGGCGAGGACCATTCGCAACCGTCTCCATGAAGCAGGGCTACGGTCCCGCACACCATTAGGCCGTCTTCCGCTCACGCCCCAACATCGTGCAGCCCGCCTCCAGTGGTGTCGCGACAGGCGTGAATGGAGGGACGAATGGAGACGTGTCGTCTTCAGCGATGAGAGTCGCTTCTGCCTTGGTGCCAATGATGGTCGTATGCATGTTTGGCGCCGTGCAGGTGAGAGCCACAATCAGGACTGCATACGACCGAGGCACACAGGGCCAACACCCGGCATCATGGTGTGGGGAGCGATCTCCTACACTGGCCGTACACCACTGGTGATCGTCAAGGGGACACTGAATAGTGCACGGTACATCCAAACCGTCATTGAACTCATCATTCTACCATTCCTAGACCAGCAAGGGAACATGCTGTTCCAACAGAACAATGCATGTCCGCATGTATCCCGTGCCACCCAACGTTCTCTAGAAGGTGTAAGTCAACTACCCTGGCCAGCAAGATCTCCGGATCTGTCCCCCATTGAGCATGTTTGGGACTGGATGAAGTGTCGTCTCACGCGGTCTGCACGTCCAGCACGAACGCTGGTCCAACTGAGGCGCCAGGTGGAAATGGCATGGCAAGCCATTCCACAGGACTACATCCAGCATCTCTACGATCATCTCCATGGGAGAATAGCAGCCTGCATTGCTGCGAAAGGTGGATATACACTGTACTAGTGCCAACATTGTGCATGCTCTGTTGCCTCCGTCTATGTGCCTGTGGTTCTGTCAGTGTGATCATGTGATGTATCTGACCCCAGAAATGTGTCAATAAAGTTTCCCCTTCCTGGGACAATGAATTCACGGTGTTCTTATTTCAATTTCCAGGAGTGTAGTTAACGGATATTCCAAAATGAATATTTATAGTGAAAGTTAAACGTTCAAATTAGAATAGAGACCCCATGAACACACATTTGCTGTGGCAGGTATGAAATGTAAACTCCATTGTTACACTTGAAGGACAGATGTTGAATGGGCCAAAATGAGCCGCCGCATAACAGCGTAGTTGCCAGCTAACTTCAAAAGGTACATGCAGTCCCTAGCGCAACTTATAACTTTGTTGAAAATCAGTGCGTATGTGAGTGCTTTGGTACACCCTGTTAAACAAGTGGAAAAATGGAAGCGGTACAATTGAAGAGCGATGCGGGTCCTTCGCATGATAGTGATGTGATCAAAAAAGATTCTATAAACAGCGAAGTGGCGAAACAACAATTGAAAGATGTGTTGGTGTATTTTGAAAGCCTCCTTCATAACAGGAATCGCATCTCAGCAGAATCGTCATCATCAGTCAACGAAGAAGCCATGGCAATTGGGGAAGAAATGTTCCAGAATACGCTGCAAATGCTCGCCAAAAAAACCCTCGTTCATGATGAGGAACTTATAGACATTAATGAAATCAACGACAATAATGCCTATGAAGACGTTAAAACGAGTCCCATTGCCAACGAATCATCAGACGAATACAAGCCAGATGAGAAGAAAAAAAAAGGGTACGACTATATTTCTCTGGATTACAAAATTAGAGCTGTCAATCTGGCCAAAGAACATCTAGGCTAGAGTCTCGAAACTCTACAAAAAGGGGTGCTCTTGTTTGACAAATATGTGCTATTTATCCAGGTGGGAAGAGCAAATCAAACATGGCGGTAGCAAATTTGATAAATATTGTACCATCGATTCATGGGTGCATGATTGCTTCTTAGAAGCTCGACAAAACTTCCAGCAAGTTACTACCAGAAACCTGCAGCAGTGGGCCTTGGGCGCTGCAAGTCAGTTCCCAGATTTCAACTTCAAAGCTTCAAAAACATGGGTCACCAAATTTAAAAAGAAGCATGGGATTCGGCAACGGAAAATCACAAAATTTGTTTCCCGGAAAGAGATGGCTACCCAAGACGAAATTTTGGCCGCAGCGGACACATTTTGGATCCAGCTGCGAACGTTGATAACTAACTTTGACAAAGATTTCATTATTAATACTGATCAAACAGTTATGTAAAGAGCTGTTCACAAATGTCATATGACATGATGATAGAATATGATAATCTGATATTTCTTATATAAACGATATTTTTTTATTTTGTTTGTCAGTGTGCCAGTACCAGTCCACGTTCAACAGAACTCTTGCCGAAAAAGTTTAAAGGCTGTTCTGGTAGCCTGAGATGACATGAACAAGGTGACGCATTCGTATACGGCACAATATTCAATCACAATGTCTGGGCGAGTCTTGCCTCTTGTTTTCATGTGCCTCCAAGAGTCCACAGGTACATTTGGACCCAGAGTACAGAACACAGTTGATGAGTACGCCAAGAAGTATACCAAGGTAGTTATTACATCCTCCAAATCCAGTAAACTAACAAAGGGTTTGTTCGTGGACTTCTTGCATAATGCTTTGCAACCATACGTACAAAAGAAAGAATTTCTCCTTCTGATCAACTATTGGGGTGGGCAAACGAACCCAGCACTATACAATGAGATGTTCCAGGATGATAAGAAGCACTATAAAAGTCATTCCTCCAAAGTGCACTCCTCTCGTCCAACCGTGTGATGTGTATTTTTACCGACAGATAAAAAATTTTATCAAGTGCCTTCAAAATTGTGCTTTTTTAATCGAGCAAAACCGTGACATCAACTCCAGAGAGGATTGTACAAAAATCCAATCCATCGTCCACCACCAATTGTCTTCTCCGAGTTTTTCCAATATGATACGATACACATGGTATGCATCAAACCTGACGAATGATAGAACAGTTTTTCATAATGTCAATCAGGTGTGTACCCCAACAGATAATTAAAAAAAAAAATTGTTCTTGTAAAAACGCATCGTTTATCAGATGTGCTCAATGTCGTGCTGTTTTCTGCTTTCCATGTTTCTATGATAACTATCACTCAGGTTCATGCGATACTCCAGCTACTTCTGGTCACTAATTGTTAATTATGTGCGAGTGTATACCGAACTTTTCAATAGATTGTATCCACTTTAATATTATTTGTGATATTGTATTTTATTTCGAGTATTATTTTTCCACAACAAACGACTTTCAACAACTTATTATATGCATAATTGTTGCAACTGATTGCCATTACACCAACAACATGAAAACAGCTTTCACATCCCACAACTACCCTCCCGACCTGGTTCAGAAGCAAATTACCAGAGCCACTTCCTCATCCCCTCAAACCCAGAACCTCCCACAGAAGAACCCCAAAAGTGCTCCACTTGTGACAGGATACTTTCCGCGACTCGATCAGACTCTGAATGTGGCTCTCCAGCAGGGATATGACTTCCTCAAATCCTGCCCTAAAATGGGATCCATCCTTCATGAAATCCTCCCCACTCCACCAAGAATGTCTTTCCGCCGTCTACCTAACCTTCGTAACCTCTTGGTTCATCCCTATGAAATCCCCAAACCACCTTCCCTACCCTCTGGCTCCTACGCTTGTAAGTACCCCCAGTGAAAAACCTGTCCCATGCACCCTCCCACCACCACCTACTCCGGTCCTGTAACCCGGAAGGTGTACACAATCAAAGGCAGAGCCACATGTGAAAGCACCCACGTGATTTACCAACTGACCTGCCTACACTGTGAAGCTTTCTATGTGGAAATGACCAGCAACAAACTGTCCATTTGCATGAATGGTCACAGGCAGACAGTGTTTGTTGGTAATGGGGATAGCCCTGCGGCTGAACATGCCTTGGTGCACGGCCAGCACATCTTGGCACAGTGTTACACCGTCCGGGTTATCTGGATACTTCCCACTAACACCAACCTGTCAGAACTCCGGAAATGGGAACTTGCCCTTCAGTGTATCCTCTCTTCCCGTTACCCACCAGGCCTCCACCTCTGCAAATTTCAAGTTGCCACTGCTCATACCTCACCCTGTGTGTGTGTGGGGGGGGGGGGGGGGGGGGGGGGGCACATTTGAATTACAAAAAACAAATAATAGTTGCGTGGCGCGAGATTCGATCCGGCGACCTTTGGATTACGAACCCGAGCACTTACCACTGCGCCACGACGCTGTAGAAAATTATTAATCATAGAGAGTATTTCATCACAACGGTTTCTTTTAACTGTCGTTTTCTCAACAATGGCTGAGAAGTGCATCTTGGTGCTTTGCCACATTACACCTCTGGCCATGAGCTTTTATTATTCGCAGTATGAATCGAATCTGTATTTCACAATTGGTGGCCTCCCCTTGTTAGTACAAAAACCATGACAAACCAATAATGGTAAACCAATTTATATGACACCTACAACCACTGTCTAACAGTTGCCAAATACTAACAAGAAACTGATACTGGATGATTTTTTCCATTAATTACAAAGAGTCGAAATAACTGTTGGTAGCTTATCATACATGATTTCTTCGTTCATTGCAACAAGCAATAACTTGCTCATAAATTCCTTTATCACTCACAATGAAATTGATATCCATCCCTTGTCCTAAAAATGTATTGTGCCACTTTTGGTCAGTTTTCATCTTTTCTTCTCATAGCCTTCAAAACAAAGCTCATTACCTTATCAAGCAGAGTAAAAAGGAATACTGGGAGCACTTTGTTTCTTCCCTGGGGACATACCTCTCTCCGTTGCAGGTTTTGTCTGTGCTCCGTAGCCTCCTGAGCCACCAGTGTCAGTCAACTCTGCAGGGTCTTATCCTCCAAGATGCCCTGTGGAATGATCAATCGGTCCTCGCAGAACACCTCGCGATGCACTTCACAGTGGCATCGGCGTCCTCTTCCTATCCTGTTACATTTCTCCAGCAGAAATGCCATGTTTAACAGACCCCCATCTGTTTCAACCCACACCATGTTGAGCCTTATAATGAACCCTATAGTGAATGAGAATTATTTCAGGCTCTTACCTCTTAAAGAGACATGGCCCCAAGACTTGGATTCCGTCCACAGTTAGATAATCCGAGACGTGGTTGTTCCCCAGAGGCAACATCTCCTCAGGGTTTTCAATGACATTTGGCTCACGGGTGCTTTCCCATCACAATGGCCAGACGGTATAGTTATTCTTGTCCTTAATCTTGGGAAGAACTCAACTTCCCTCGACAGCTACCATCTGATTATCCTCACCCCTTCTCTTCCCGTTTCTCCGCTTTGGCGTTTGAGGTCACACTTTTTCATCTTCCTCCTCCCTGTGTGCTCCTGAAGGCCCCCCCCCCTCCCCCTCCCCCCCACATCTTACACATTACAGGTGACTGGGTAATGCATAATTCCCAGCCCTAGGTCGACAGGTAGGGTTCGTACATACCACTGGGTACAGATCGGTCCCAGACAGGTGTGATTGCCTGAGCAGCTACCTTCCAAATTGCCAATTTATCCATCTGTCAGGTGTTTTGGAGGTGTGACATGAGGAGTCAGTCAACTTCGGGGGTGCACCCCCTCCTGAAGCGGTCCCACAGTCGGGACGAGTGCACAAACGGAGATGCTGGCAATCGTGGCGATTCTCTGGCAGTGAGCCAATGGTCTTCAAAATCGACGTCTACAGAACATAAATGGAATGAGACTAAAGATTCAAAGACCCTTCCAGCTGCAACATGGTTCCTCATGGTCTCACATACTGAAGTGTTGGGCATCTGCAATGACAAATCCATGTATTATTCAGAAAGGTCTCAATGCCATTAACTGAACCTGTAAAATCCTGCCTTCATTTGTGGAATGGTGCTTGGCTCTTGTAGACTACTTCTGATTCTCGAGCATGACAATTGCTAACTGCCTCACTTTTCTGCGGCTATCCAGTTCACGCCGAGGCCCACGGAACTCTGAATTCTTCCAGCGGTGTTATTTATACTAGGCCACTCGACAGTCCGATCGAGGTCAAAATCCGGTCTTACCTCTCTGATCAGGGTGTCATTCCCGTCCGTCAGATGAGGTTAAAGGTAGATTCCTCCTTAGTGCCCTCAAGCGCTATTATTCTCACCTTTGGGTGCTTCAGTCTGAGATCAGGGCAGGCTATGAATTTATTACAGTCTGACTGTACATTCCAAACCTGATGCACTGCTATCAGTGTCATCATTTCAACGACACCGGAACATCTTTCTGACACCCAGCCAAATGTTAGGGATGAACACGGGGCTGCCTGATACAGAGCGGAAAAGGAGGTGGACAAATGCAATGGCTCAAGTTATTGGTTAGTCACAAACCCTACGTTCTCCCATCTGGCACTTTTAGTTCTGTTCTTATTATCCCTTGTTCACGAAGGACATGGCCATGCAGAAGTGCGACCTCAAATACAATCTGAGTTTGTGAAATTGCCCAGTGTCGAGGTAACATTACCGTCACCCTGTCCGGCTGTGCGACGCACCATCAGATTCTCGCCTCGAGAGGCAAAGCCGCTTGCTACACAACTGGCAGACCGGAAAGGTCGGGAGGAGAACTCCTGTCAAAACTTCCTTTTCCCTCCAGCCAAACACCACTCTTGTCTTCCTCTGCTAACTGGTGAGGGTCGAAGTAGTCCAACAGAGGTGTGCGGTCTTCTCCTTTGCTGACTCGAAGATCCTCTTAGACTGTGTCGCCACGTGATGCCTTGGCCCGGCCGGCCCCCGTGTCGATAGTACGCACTGCCAACTGTTTCTCTGCATTGGACTTCACAGACCAATAGCACGAGAGAGCCGACATTTTTGTGGACCTCGTGGCCACAGTCGACAGGGTCTGTAGTGCCACCTCGTGCTGTGGGTGGGGATGGGGTGCCCTGGGCAACCTCTGCTGTACTAGATGTGCAGGGGGGGATGTCATTGAGCCGACCTCAGGTGCGACTGAGCCAGCTGGCCAGCTCTCACATCACTCACTTCAGTGTGGATGGCGAACTGTGTCTACCTATCTTGCCTCAAGGTGAAGGCTGCACAGGGGATGCAGGGTCCTGCCAAATTCCGTGCACTTTGCTAATAGATTCCGTGTGCCATCTGATGCTTGTTGGGTAGAGGTGGGGGGGGGGGGGGGGGGGGGTGTTCGCTGAGCTGGATCAGAATGCATCTTTTGCCAGGATAGTGGCCACTCCTTCGGCAAGATCAAGACGGTCACGTGGGGATAGGGGTTTGTTAGTTATTGGGAGCTCCAAAATTATGCTGGTCGTGTTGCTCCTCAGGAACATAGCAGCTAGGGTGGGGAAGAAGTCCAACATTTACTCAATGTGCTTGCAGGGGGGGCCTTGTCCAGAATGTGGAAGAGGCTCTTCCAGTGGCTATCAAGTGTGTGAGGTGCAGACACCTACAGATTGTTGCACGTGTTGGCACCAACGGTGCCAGTCATCAGGGTTCCGAGGAAATCCTTGGGTCCTTTCGACAGCTAGCTAAATTGGTGTAGGAGCTCTCCATCTTTCGAAGAGTGGAAGCCGAGCTGATGATTTGCACCATTGTACCCAGGGTGGACTGAAGTCCTCCGGTTTGGAGTGGAGTGGAGAATCAAACCGGAGGCTATGTCGCCTCTGTGATGAAAATTGTTGTAGATTCCTTGACCTACGCTATGGGGTGGACGATTGTAGGACTCCCCTTGATAGATCAGGGGTGCACTACACACAGGAATCAGCTACACGGGTAGCACAATACTTGTGGCATGCACATGGAGGTTTTTGGAATTGGTTCCTTCCCATGGGAAACAAATCGTTGGCCTGAAAAATTACCAGTTCATAACACTGATGCAGGAGTGCCAACTGTAAAAATTGTTAGTTGGCGCAAACAGGTCATTCCAAAAGATTTAAATACGCTAAATCTAATGTTGGTAAATTGCTTAAGTGTCTGTAGCAAGATCCCCGTAATACTCTCTGAAATAATCAGTAGAAATGCCAATATTGTATTAGGTACCGAAAGCTAGGTGAATCCAGACATAAATAGCAGTGAAATTTTGAACTCAGATTGGACAATGCTTAGGATGGATAGGACTGATGCTATGGAGGTGGTGTGTTCATTGTAGTTAAAAGTTGTTTAAATGCAGTTGAGATCAATACTGAGTCAGACTGAAATAGCCTGGATAAAGCTGTCAATCAGACAAGGAGTGACTATTGTATTAGGGTGTTTTTATAGACCATCAGCATCCACAACAAACGTTGCAGAAAATTTCAGGGAAAATCTTGAGCATATAGGAAATAAATATCCAAATTATCCATTAGTTTTAGGTGGACACTTTAATCTGGTGTCTATTGAAAGAAAATTACATGTTTATCACAGGGGCAGAAGCAAAGACTCGTGTGAAATTATTCTAAGTGCCCTCTCAACATAAAACCTTGAGCAGTTGATTAGAAAACCAACTTGAGACGGGAACATATTAGATACCTTGGCAACAAACAGAACTGATCTTTTTGAGGAAGTTAATCTAGAAGAAGGTATTAATGACCATAAATTCGTTGTGGCTTTTATGTCAGTGTGAAGTAGCAAAAAAAAAAAAAAAAAAAAAAAAAAAAAAACAACAACAGAGAAACATCATAGAGACTTTTTTTTTGGGAAAGCAAATAAAAGTGTCATTAATGAATATCTTCATAATCAGCTCCAAGCGTTCACCACAGGACACAAAGATATTGAGCATCTTTGGTCAGAATTTAAATGTATTGTCCACCATGTGCTAGAGAAATATGTGCCTAGAAAAAATATAGGAGTGCGAAAGGATCCACCTTGGTTCAATAAACATGTTAGGAAGTCGCTGAGAAAGCAGAGAATTTTGCACAGTCATTTTAAACGTAGTCTCTGTCCTGCTGTCAAACAGAAATTATGTGAAATGAAAGCAGCTGTCAAAAGTCAATGAGAGATTCTGACGGCTATCTGGAACATCCAGTTAGTTCCGGATCTCTCAACTAACTGTCGCGCAGGATACCTTAGTAGACACAGTCGTAATCTCTAACTCATTGTGTCAATACTTTGCTCATATTTCAAACTTTTCTAATTACTCACCAGCCTTTCTCTCAAAGAATTTGGTAGCAGAATAGTGACCTCTTACTTTTTTATATGAAAATCATGAAAGCTACAAAGCCTTTTATTCTACGCCGGAACTCATACATGCATTCTCCTCCTCCCCGCTGCTCTGGAACTGGATGCTATCCATGTCCTGATGTTGCTGCACCTATCATACCCTAGTTTGTGCTACCTCCTTCACCTTTATAACCGACTTCAGGTTGACAGTACCTTTCCCAGAAGTTGGCTGGAAGCTATCATTATTCCTGTTCCAAAACCTTGAAAGTAAAAGCATTTCCCCTCTATCTGTTGCCCAATCTCTCTCACGAGTAGTGTATGTAAGATTTTGGAGCATATGGTAGATTGCCATTTAGGCTGGTGGCTGGGGTCCCAAAACCTTTTAACACCTGCCCAATGCTGTTCCTGAAAGCATTGTTCTGCAATTGACCATATTTTTGCTCTTATCACTTACATCATGAACGAATTTCTCAGGAAACGCCAAACAGTAACAATATTTATTGATCTGCAGAGGGTTTATGATACCTGTTGAAAAACAGGCATCCTCTGCATACTGTGCTCTTCTGGCTTTCGAGGCTGGCCATCCCTTTTCATCCATGAATTTATGTCAGAGTGCACATTTAAGGTGCAGGTGAACATTTCTCTATACTGCACTTTCTTCCAAGAAAACGGGGTGCCCCATGGCTCTATGCTAAGTGTTGTACTGTTTGCCAAAGCCATAAATCCAATTATGGATTATCTTCTTCCTGATGTCTTGGGCTCCCTCTTTGTGGATGCTTTTGCAATTTACTACAGCTCTCAATGGATCAGCCTTCTTGAACAACATCTTCAAGGATGTCTCGATCGCCTCTACTCATGAAGCATTGAAACCGACTTCCAATTTTCTCGCAGTAAGACATTCTGTGTAAATTATTGGCATCGTACGGAGTATTATATGCCTTCCCTACACCTACGCCCTGTTGACCTTCCATTTGGGGACATCGCCAAATTCTTGGGACTTAAGTTTGACAGAAAACTGCTGTGTCATATCATTTGGATTGCTGTCTGCAATCCCTCACATCCTCCGTGTTCTGAGTGGTATCTCCTGGGAGTTGACCGAGTGGTCCTCCTTCGTCTCTATCATGCCTAAATGCATTTGAAATTGGACTATGGAAGCATAGTTTATGGCTGTGCACAGCCATCTATTCTTTGGCATCTAGACTCTGTCCACCACCATGGATTGCATTTAGTGTCTGGAGCTTTTTACACTAGCCCTGTGGAGAGCCTTTACTCTGAGACTACTGAACATCTGCTGTCAACTCGGTGAGCTGTCCTTCTGAGTCATTGCACTTGTCATTTGTCTTCCATACCTGCTCATCTGACCTATGCCATTTTTTAGATATCTCCTTGGATTTAGAGTATGCAGGCAGCCCTTCCTCTTTACGACCACCACCGGGAGTCCACTTCTGTCAACTGCTACATTCACTCTCCTTCCAATTTCCTAAAATTTTCTACAGAAATGGGGGTACGACACAACCTTGGCTTCACCCCCAGACCTGCCTCCTCCATGACCTTTTTCAGCTTCCCAATGATAGTACCCCCCCTATAGTTTATCATCGGGCATTTGCTGCTCTAGGCACACAAATAGAGGATGCCACATTTATTTACAATGACGGCTCCAAGACCACATTTGGTGTCAGGAGTGCCTATATTCTTGGTGACACCCTGATTAGATTTCTGCTTCCCGACAAGTGTTCAGTTTTTACTGCGGAGCTTTATGCTGTTCACCATGCTGTCCAATAAATTCGTCACCATCTAGGAATACAGAATATTATATACTTGGATTTTCTCAGCTCTCTTCTCAACTTCCAAGCCCTTTATCCCATTCACCCTCCGGTCCACCAGACTCAGGACTGCCTCCACTTGCACTACTTGGAGGGCACCTATGTGGCATTCCTCTGGATCCCAGAGTATGTTGGTATACGTGGAAATGAGGCAGCCGATATAGCGGCAAAGGCTGCAGTCTCTCTCCCTTGGCCCACTGTTCGCATGGTTCCCTTTGCCAATCTACAGAGCATTTTATGTCATCGTGTTGCTCTTTTATGGTGCACACACTGGTCCGCACTCCAGGATAATAAATTATGGGACATTAAACCTCTTCTCTGTTCTTGTACCTCTTCCTTGCAGCCTCGTCATTGGGAGGAGGTAATTTTAACTAGACTCCAGATTGGGCACTGTCTTTTTAGCTACTGACATCTTTTGAGTGGTGCTCCTCTCCCGCTTTGTCCCTACTCAATCATGGATGGTGAGATACCTTTTACTTCAGTAGTGCTACTTTAATCTGCTATGCACCTGTTTACAGCTGTCGCCTGATATATATTCTGTTTTAGCAGATGATGTGCACTCCACCGATCCTGTCCTTGAGTCTATAAATGTTAGTGAGATGACGTCAGTCATTTGAAGCTCTCTTCAGGAAAAACAACCCCCCTTCAATAGCACTTTTCTCAGGTCTCCTTCCGTTTTTAGTTTCCCCTTCTGCTTCAGTTTCACTCCAATTCCTCTTGATTTACATTCTTGTTTTTATCCTCCAATAAGCCACAGAATGGGTACTTTTTTACAATGGTTGTTTTGCACCCTAAAACCATAATCAAAAATAAATAAATAAATAAATAAATAAAACAAAATAAAGACTGGAGCACCCACATTCCTTTCTGATTCCTCACACACCTATTCCCATTTGAATGTATCCTTGTGCACTGCCCAGCTTGCCCATCATCTTGAATGGTCTGTACTTTCTGAAACCTACTCAGGCAACCATTTCCCATGTGCCATCCATTACTGAATCCTATCGTACCTACGTGCACACCCAAGTGGGAGCTTACTAAGGCTGCTATAAGAATGTTCCATTCCTCTCACCTCCTCTTTACCACACCTTGTCCCAGTCCATTGGTGGTCTGAGGTATGTGTCAATGCAATTCATGTGCTGACACGTGCTCTCCGAATTATTAATTGTCATCCTATGAGTACAGTGGCATTCATTATAATCAGATGTATGCGCAGTGTTGTTGTGTTCTTTGGGATATTAAAAAAGCTAGCTGGATTTCATGTACTAGTTCTTTTAACAGTTCTACCCCTGCCTCTGTTGTGTGGACCAACCTCTGACAGCTCTCTGGGACCAAGATCCATTTGCCAATTTCCAGACTAACAGCAATAGGGTCTACAATGAGAATGCCTGCTACTATCTCCAATACCTTGGGTCCCCATTTTGCTGAAATTTCGAGATCTTCCCACTATCACCCTGCCTTCCTCCATCGGAAATGGGTGGAGGTGGCCTGGCAATACCTTTCTCTTCTCAGAATCGTGAGTGCCACAATGTCGGCTTTACTATGGGGGATCATGCTCTCAGTTCATCCCAATCCTTCTCCGCAGGGCCAGACATTGCAGATGTTGCAGAACCTTTCTGTTGTGGGCAAGTACTTTTTCGTTCAAACGTACAGCCACATCTGGCAGAGGGCGCATTTCCCAGATGTTGGTGTGAAGCCACTGTCATACTCATACCTAAGGCCAGTAAGGACAAAAACCATCCTTCCAACTACTGCCCCATGATAGTAATTTGCGAGATTCAAGCCAGCATACCAGCTGAGCATGAATCATACATTCTAATGACTGCACAGTGTGGACTTCGAGTATGCCGTTCTGCAGTTGACAATCTACTTACTTTGTCCACCCATGCCATGAATGGTTTTCTGTGGAAGTACCCGACTGTTGCCATATTTTTTGATTTGGAGAATGCCTACAACTACTACCGGAGAACTGGTATCCTCTGAACTCTTTACACATGGGGCTCCAGTGGCCCCCTGCCCCATCTCCTTCAGGAATTTTTAAAAGACAAAGTTTTCAAGGTGCGTGTGGGTTCTGCCTTGTCAGACACCTTTATCCAGGAAACTGGTGTGCCTCAGTGTTCTATCACGAGTGTCATCCTCTCTGCCATCACCATTAACCCTATAATGGCCTGTATCCTGTTGGGCACCTCCAGCTTCCTTTTTCTCGACAATTTTGCCATCTATTGCAGTTGTTGCACCCAAGTTTTAAGTGTCTGCCATTTCCTGATGGAATTCCCATTTATTTTAACTGTTTACATTTCCACTTGGGTTTGCCATCTGAGTTACTTGCCGAGTTGTCGACCTCATTTTAGTTTTTATGGTGAAGGCCATTTAATTTTTAGTTCTTGACCTCTGTTTCTCTTTGGTGTACTTTATAGACCTTTCTCCAAGTCCCTATTTTTAGCTGACTTCTCTTACATTGATTGGGATTGATGTGTATTCATTTTTTGACTCCTCTCTGTCTTCAGGTTCTATGGTTTTGACTTGGGCGTGTATGACCCCAGTTGTTTTTTCCCCTTAAACAAAACAGCCCAATCCAATAACAAATTTACTGCTAACCAAAAATAGACTGGTCAGAATTGAAGCGTAATATCCAACAACCTTGTCAGTTTGAGAAACCTGCTGTTCTTGTTTCAGAAAAAAAAATCTCATAAATTTAAATGGTTAAAAAGTTATTAATGAAGGTATGATTTCAAGCATCCCATTTTTATTCGATCACATTTTTAAAATCTGTGTTGATAAAGTTGCGGCCTGAAATTTTCTGAACAGGGTGATATTCTTACTTTCAAATATATTGCAATTGGAAGGATTTATCTAAAGTTCAAACCTTTTTAGAATAAATTGTAAATGGTGACAATGGGAAACTGGAACAGTTCTGTCGAAAATAAGGTGATGATATCAAAAGAGTAATCATCAAGCTTTTGCAAAATGCAGATACAAATCAATGAAACATGAAATAATTAGTCCTAAAACCCAGTTTGATTCCCTTTATGATACTCTTGTTTTTTTTATTGATTAATTCATCATTTTCTTGTTATTGGCACACAAATCACAAATCACAGAGTTACAGTTTGGCATCTCGTGGAAAGGCTACAAACAGTTGTGATCGACACCAGACAAGGAAGATGAGAAGTGTATTCAGGAGAGGACGAACAGTGACAGTTGCAGGGGTGAAATCCCATGTGTGAATTATGAAGTGTGTCCTGTATGATAACTGCACAAGTCATCCACAACTGTTAATGGAAGACATTAGGGTGTGAGCAGTTAGGTACTGACCCATCGGCACTGTACTTGTATGTGACGGAGCAGAGCGTAAGTACAAATGCGTATACTATATATTCCAAGGTTGCAAATTATATCTGGCATTATTCATATTATATGTTGTGGGAATAGACTACCCATGAGTAGCAACTCTCTCTCTCTCTCTCTCTCTCTCTCTCTCTCTGTGTGTGTGTGTGTGTGTGTGTGTGTGTGTGTGTGTGTGTGTGTGTACTAAATCACTCATACACACACACACACACACACACACACACACACACTTATTCCATATCCTAATGTACCACTGGTGACATTATGATTTTCAGGGGAGATGGTAGGCATGACAAGGAATGGAAATTTTTCACACTCTGTCAGCACCATCCCACACCCTCACCAAGGTTCCTGGAGGCCATCGCATCTATTGTCTGTGGGATGCTCTCCTGGAGCCACTCCTAGATACCTGGGTATGCCATTGGTGATGTTACCATTCAGGTCTACACTGCTGTCACCATCTGTGGCTGCTGCTTCCAGCTGTGCCCGGATGTTGTGTAGGTCGTGCAAGGGCATGCCTGCTGCTGGGGGCATGCACCACATTGTTACATTCTCCTTCACAGACATTATTTTTAGCAATGAACTAAATGAGTTCTGAGAAGTTACTGCATATATAAATATGGTTGTTAGTAAGAACTGCAGAATAGAGGAGATGGATGAGAGACAATACGTGAATAAGGAGGTACTATGAAAGGATGGCAGTAGTGCTCGAAAATACACACACACACACACACACACACACACACACACACTCTCTCTCTCTCTCTCTCTCTCTCTCTCTCTCTCTCTCTCTCTCTGCATGATGAGTGAAATATTTTCTAATGTCCATAAATGATATCATATTCAGTTGCAAATCAGCCTTAATATAAATACTTTAGTTGAAACTTCATATCATATTAAAACTGTGGCGGGCTGAGACCTGAACTCAGAACCTTTGCCTTTTGCGGGCGAGTGCTCTACCAACTGAGCTACCCAGGCATGACACACGACCCACCTGAACAGTTTTAATTCTGCCAGTACCTTGCCTCCAACCTTCCAAACTTCACAGAAACTCTCCTGCAGACTTTGCAGAACTAGCACTGCTGGAAAAAAGGACACTGTGGAGACATGGCTTAGCCACAGCCTGGGGGATGTTTCCAGAATGAAATTTTCACTCTACAGCAGTGTGTGTGCTGATACAAAGCTTTCTGGCATATTAGGAAGTCAAAGGCCCCAAGTTCGAGTCTCAGTCTGGCACACAGGTCAAATCTGCCAGGAAGTTTCATATTAGCATACATTCCACTGTGGAGTGAAAATTTCATTCGGGAATACGTCAGTTATTGGTTGTAACAACAATGGCAACAATGCTGCTGCCAAATGAGGTAACAACAGGACAGTTAATTACAAATGACTTAATTGTAGTCATTTTTTCCACTCAGTGTAGGCAAAACTCAAAGATGTACACAGGTAGCACAAATGGAAAGTACCTTGAGAAATTTATTTAAGAAGCTACTTAATAGAGTTTTACTTTTTGTTTATGTTTGATTATTTTTGTCTATATTTCTTTCTTCCTATCTGCTCACATTTGTAGCTATTGTTAAGATTTATTGAATTAAATAGTATTTTGATAGTGAAGAATTAGAGAATTATTAGAGAAAACATAGACTATTATGTACAGAAATTCACACATCTTGATGTATCATACTACTAATGACTTTAGCCTTAAAGGAGAGCCTTTGTGATGGCAATATGTAAGTAATTAATAACTAAGTTGAATATTCTCCTCCAGATGCACATTGTAACGTATTTATGTGAAATGTTTCCCAGTGATAGGACACCGTGACAGCTGACCTGCACCTGCCATTATCATGGACCCTTCTTTATGCTGACGATGTGATACTGGCAGCAGAAAAGAAGCTTGATCTGCAGAGCCAGACTCAAAAATGGAGTGACCAGGTGGTGCAACACAGTTTGTGCCTTAATTTGAAGAAAACCAAGTACATTATATCAGACGGACATGAAATGGGAACGATCTTGATTAATGGTGAATATCTGACTCGTGTGAGTAAGTTTAAGTACCTTGGTTTCACGATCCCTGTTGATGACCACCTCACCGAAGAGGTCAACACCACAACTCTGGAAGCCTGGATGAAATGGCAAACAACAACCAGAGTCATTTTCAACCACAGGATGAAAGTGCAATAGATTTTTGATTTTAAATTATCTGTCATTTGACCAGTTGCCTTGTATGGTTGTGAGTGCTGGCCAACTACAGTTGAGACAGAACGCCACCTCAGTGTAATGGAAACAAAGATGCTAAGGTGGACAGTGGGCCACACTAAGTTAGATCATGTTTCCAATAACAGCATTAGGAAACAGTTTGGTGTTGCACTGATCCAAGACAATATGCGTTAGAGTCATCTTCAATGGTGTGGGTAGCTTTTACAGGCCGGTGATGACTCTGTGGCCAGAGTGAGTTAGACACTTGAAGTCATCGGCAGAAGACTCAAAGGATGACCTAAGCAACATTGAGCTGATACGATTCATAAAGACCTTAAATACATGAACATCCACCCAGACACCCAGATTACAGCCCGTGATAGAGCAAAATGCAGACAATGGACCCATGTAGCGGATCCCACAGGAATGCGGGACAAAAGCTGAAGGAAAAGAAGAAGAAGAAGTTTCTTGGTGATAGGTGCTGATAGGTAAAAATCAGTTAGTCAATCAGTAGAATTTTCATAGGTTAATTCTTCAAAGTAATTGCAGTATGTATATTAGTTGCCACATTTCATGTGCTGAAAAGGTTCTGCTTATCTGTGTGGATCAGCTCTTCTGAGCTCACTACTTTTCCTTTTGTGTCAAAACATGCTGAAATAGATTTCTGCTGCTCAGTGTGTCCACTGTAGTAAGACACCAAGATAGTTTGAACTCTGTGTATTGCTTGTAACATACAATTTTAGATGACAGATGGACAATATCTGCATCTATTCCAGTCAGACAAGAGAATATACATCTATTGTATCATGGCAAGCATTTCGTGGATGTCACTGCAGTCACATTTTCTCCATGAACTTCATCCATAGCACCACAGAGCAGAAGTACTCGACACAGCATGTAGAAGTGCCCATTCATGAATTGCCTCTCCGGCAGCACAGGATCAGTACCACTCCGATCTACACAGAGTGTGAAACACCTCCTGAAAGTGCGGTGCTTGCTGGTTGCCAACTACCTTAACTCATGAACATCTTCCTTTGGCCAGCAGAGAGGAGAGAAGTGGACCTCTCATTCTCAGAATGACACATCATGCTTCACCACTACGGGCACACATGCACGCAAGTTCCCCAGATATGTGATATGCAGATGAAGCCCCTCATTGGTCATAAAATGACATACAATTGGCATATGGAGGCAACATGTACAACAACCTAGAAGAAACAGTAAGAATGGAACACCAAGAATGAAGTGCTCCAATTAAAATGGTCTAACAAGGGAACAGTGTGGTGAATGAGTTTTTGCAATTTTTTATGTTTAATATAAGTAATGTCCTGAAATCCATTATTAATTTCCCAAAATAATTCAATGCACTTCTCAATAATTCTCAAGAAATTCTACTTTTAAGTTTTCTGACTGCCTTTAATATGTATAGTGAGGTCCCTTTCTGTCAATAGGTCATGCAGTAGGATGCTCATGTACCATGTAGGTGTTGTAGGTTCAAATCCCACCTATTGCAAATTTTTAAATAAAGGTTCCTGTGCTACTAGCAGTTCCATAAACTTAAAATACACAAAAATAGAAAAAAATTCAGTGTGCAAGGCTGGTAATTATTGGTTTGCATCTCATTTCAGGCATTATTTTTTTCATTATTTCCCTTTTTTCCATTCACTTTGAATCACTAAGCCATTTAAATATAAAAATCAGCATGTATCTGCAAGGTATCATATCGAGTTGCTATTTTTATCAAAAATGCACACCTCCAAATTATAATTACATATCACACACAAAATATTTCATTGCAAATATACTTTTGAAATTACTGATCTTTTATAAAAGAATTACTGATATGTTGTAAAAGATTCCTTAAATTAAAGAAAAGCATTAAAAATTAAATTCGTTTTCATCTTCACATATTTTATGCTCCATGGGATATCCAATAAATATGCAAATTTGTCTAAAATTTGAGCAGAGCTAGGGATTGAACTTGTGCCAAACACAGAGTAGGCAAGCATTCTACTACACAGTCACATGACCTGTCAAAAAGAAGTGACCTCAATTCAACTTATCAAAGGAGCTCAGAGAACTTCAAACTTTATTGTCTCCAGACGTTTTGAGAGTTGCATTGAACTGCTTTTGCCAACTGAATTTGAGATTCAAACTTCATGTAACAAATGTAAAAACACACTAAGTTCAAGTGTCATGTGGCCTCCTCTAAAGACAAGGATGTGAGCTTTCTTCCATGCTGTTCAATCTGTGCACTGAAAAATCTGTGATGGAGCTTAGAGAGGTTTGTGAGTGGGCCTAAGATTCAGGATGGAAGGATATCAATGGTGAGATACACTGCTGGCATCGCTATTCTCAGGAGAAGTGAGAAAGAGTTACACAACATACTGAATGAAATGTACAATCTACTGATAACATAATACGGACAGAGTAAACTGAATGAAGACTGAAGTTCTGAATAAAGCAGAAGTGAGGCTACAGAAACCACAAAGATAAAGTGAAGGAACTAAACTGCCCTGGGAGCAAAAAAAAATGTATAGTGGATGAAGCATTCTCCTTCCAGCACACTGTGCCTTGTGAGCTACTCCAGCTGCTGCTGTAGGCATCCTGTACACACCCAGATAATACACATTGTAGGAAGAAACTACCAATAAATAGCAGTTACATGTGTCAGTGTGTTTTATTATCACCCAAATCATTCGTACACCAACACTCTGACGCTGAGTGCCAAGTGAAAATCTGAATATAAACAAACACACGGAGAAGCTCAACATGATAAAAACCAGAAAAGACTATTTCGACATGCTGAGAAGTTTATAATGCATTAAAGTCTTCCCCCCCCCCCCCCCCCTTGCCAACTCATGTAACACTGGAGCCAGTATGTGCGAGGATGGTGGGCAGTTCTCCATTGAGACTGCGGACTACCCTAATATCAGTATATAGGACACAAGTGCCACAATATGCTGAACTGAAAGTGGCATCCCACAAACCTCTCAGAGTGGTGGATCCTCCCACTGGAGGGGGCAGCCATGTGCTAGAGGGCTATGTCCAATGTGCTGGTAAGTAGACCCTCCTTCCAGCAGTGCTGTCCCGCGCTCATCTGGACCATTTCGTTGCCGGCAAGTCCCGTGGTGGAGTACGGCCATTGCCATTGCCATCCATGATCGCCGTTGAGCTTTGCAACACTTTAAGAGGCACCCATCCATAGCCAGCCTTACTACCTTTAGATGCCTTCACGCTAAAGCCCGTTATTTAATCAAACAGAGCAAGCGGATATGTTGGGAACGATTCGTTTCTTCCCTTGGGTCCACTGTCCCTCTGTCACGGGTATGGGCTACACTTCGCTCTCTCCAAGGTTGCCATCAGCAGTCCACCCTCCCAGGCCTTCGTCTCCCAGATGGCATTTGTACGGACCCATTAGTTCTCGCAGAACGTCTTGCGACCCATTTTGCAGTGGCATCAGCGTCAGCCTCCTATCCAGCTGCTTTCTTTCATCGAAAACAGCAGGCTGAAGCTCTCAGCTTATGTTTCACCACTTGTGAGCCAGAATCTTACAACGAACCTTTTACTGAATGGGAATTTCTTTCTGCTTTATCTTCTTCTCATGATACGGCCTCTGGCCCAGATTCCATTCATAACCAACTGCTTCAACATCTCAGTGCTCCACAACGGCAACATCTTCTTCGGGTGTTTAACCATATCTGGCTCCAGGGTGACTTCCCTTCTCAGTGGAGGGATAGCATTGTGGTTCCTGTCCTTAAGCCTGGTAAGAACCCCCTATCTGTTGACACCTATCGGCCAATTAGTTTGACCAATGTTGTTTGTAAGTTACTTGAACGTATGGTAGCCCGTCGGCTCACTTGGGTCCTCGAATCTCGGGATCTATTGTCCCCTTACAAGTGTGGCTTTCGAGAGGGAAGATCTCCAATCGATCATTTACTTCGCTTGGAATCCGCAGTTCAGCAGGCTTTTTCCCACCGCCGTCATTTGGTTGCAGTGATTTTTGACCTTCGCAAGGCCTATGACACGGCCTGGCGCCATCACATCTTACTAACCCTTCATCAGTGGGGTCTTCGGGGCCCACTCCCGATTTTTATCCGCCTGTTCCTGATCCATCGGTCATTCAGAGTTCGAGTTGGTACTGCTTTTAGTTCTCCACAGACCCAGGAGACGGGCATCCCACAGGGTTCTGTCTTGAGTGTCCTTCTTTTCCTCATTGCTATCGATGGACTTGTGGCCTTTGTCGGTCCCTTGGTCGCTCCTGCCCTGTATGTGGATGATTTCTGCATTTGGGTTAGTTCCTCCTCGATGGCATCTGCAGAACGGCAGCTCCAGGTGGCTATACGGCGTGCCTCTGCATGGACCCACTCACACGGGTTTCAATTCTCTCCTTTAAAATCGCGGGTGGTCCACTTCTGTCGCCGTACTACGGTCCACCCTGATCCAGAGCTCTATCTTGCTGCACAATTATTGCCATTGGTTCCACAGTTTCGTTTCCTGGGTCTTCTTTTCGACAACAAGCTCACTTGGCTGCCCCATATCAGACTCCTGAAGGTAGGATGTTTCCGTAAACTCAATGTCCTTCGCTTCCTCTTGGGGTGCGGACCGTACACTCCTCCTCCGTCTTTATCGTGCTCTAGTTCTGTCTCGTTTGGACTATGGTTGTCAAGTTTATGGTTCAGCTGCTCCTTCCACACTGCACGTGCTGGATCCAGTCCACCATCGTGGTATCTGTTTGGCCACCGGTGCCTTCCCTACTAGCCCTGTTGATAGTCTCCTGGTTGAAGCTGGGATCCCCCCCCCCCTTTCTGTTCGGCGGTCCCAGCTTCTGGTGTCTTATGCCCTCACTATCCGTTCTCCTCCCACTCATCCTTCCCATTCTATCCTGTTCCCAGACCAAGGACGTCGCCCACCTGACTCCCGCCCTCGGGCGGGTTTACCGGTTGGGCTGCGCCTTGCATCTCTTTACCGTGATTTTCAGCTTCCTTCTTTGTCCTGTCTTCCTCGCTCCCTCCCCTCCACCCCTCCTTGGTTAGTTCCTCGGCCTCGAATTCGGATGGATCTCCGCCGTGGTCCGAAAGATTCCATCCCCCCTGTGGTGTTCCGTGCCTTTTTCCGCCAAATTTTATGGAAGTTTTGGGATACTGTTGTTTTTTACACTGATGGCTCTAAGTCTGCTGATCATGTTGGGTATGCCTTCACGTCCTCTGTTGGAACGGAAAATCATCTGCTGCCACCTACATGTGGGGTGTTTACTGCGGAATTGATGGCAATTTCCCGGGCCCTTACCTTTATTAAACAATCACAACACAACCGCGTTTTGTTATGTACAGACTCGATGAGGTGCCTTCTTGCTATTGACCGGTGTTTTTCGCGCCATCCCTTGGTCTCTGCCATCCATGACCATCTCGCTGATACTCACCGTGCTGCTTGTTCTATTGACTTCCTTTGGGTCCCTGGCCATGTGGGTATCCCGGGTAATGAGCTTGCTGATCGTTTGGCTGGGGGAGCAGTTACTTACCCCCCATTTTCTGTAACCCCTCCTGCAGCGGATTTACGGCTTCACATCAAATCCCACTTCGCACAGTCATGGGCCAATTCTTGGGAGGCTACTCCACTGTCTAATAAACTTCGTGCAATTAAGGTGAAACCAGGCCCATGGCATTCTTCCTTTCACCTCTCCCGAAAGGACTCGACCACACTGTGTCGTCTCCGCATTGGCCATACCAGGCTGACCCATGCTTTTCTTTTGCGTGATGAGCCACCCCCGCTATGTGGTTGTGGCGCCTTCCAGTCAGTAGCCCACATTTTGGTTGAATGCCCCCTTCTTTTGGCTCTGCGTGTTAAGTACAGACTCCCCCACACTTTACCTTTGATGTTGGCTGACGATTCCTGGATGGTCTCCCTGGTTCTCGGTTTCCTCCGGGAGAGTGGTTTTTATTCTCAGTTTTAAGGTTTTTAATCTGTCTCTGGTGTTGGGGCAGGGCGGTGAGTGTTTGGGTGTCTCCCACTGTAGGTAGTGTTCAGAAATTCCCGATTCACCTCACTGACCGGAATTCTTTTTCTTCCCCTTTTACTCTGTTTTTACGCCCTTTTTTTTTTAAGGCTTGGTTAGTCTTTCTATTCCCATATGTACTTTGTGCATTATAGCAGTTGTATCTTTTAAGTCGCAGGTGGTCTTGCCTATGCTGCTTCAGCATAGTGTTGGGTTCGTTTCTCTTGCCAACTTCCCTCATTTATTTTTTATCAATGACAACGTGACTGCCCTTTTACGTTTTTCCCTCTTTCCGTTTTATTGTCCTGACTTTTCTGAGATGTCCCGTTAGCAGAATGGAGTATATTTGAAACAAGGGACTGATGACCTTGCTGTTTGGTCCCTTACACCTCAACCAACCAACCAACCAACCAACCTTCCAGCAGTGAGGCTGACATGAAGTCTGCCATGCCATTGAGGTTGATTTGAGAGACCGCAGTTGGTTTTCTGTCACATTCAACAATTCAGTCTCCCACTGATGCATGATGCATCTGTGAGAAAATGGGATGGTGGCATGCAACAGGTGGGACATTGATGGACAGCACAATCCCAACATGCTTCCTTGGTGACTTTGTTAGCCATGTTGTTGTCCTGTATCACGATGTGGCCAGGTATCCAGCAAAGGGCTACATCCTTATCACAGTGTTGGAGCCACTGCAAGGAGTCGTGGATGAGCTGAAGAGCTGGTCGACTGGATACATTTGGTAAAATGCTTGCAGTGCACTAAATGAGTCAGGACACACAAGAAAACTTGTATGATGATGGCTGTGAACCCTCTCCAGTGATATCAATATGCCATATAATTCCAATTCATAATTTATAAATTCTTCTGAAAGACACACTTTAAAAACCCTATCAGGGAAAACAGCAGAACAACCGAGGACATTCCCTTGCTGGGATCCATTTGTATAAACTATGATTAAACTGTAGTACATACTTAAAATGGACAAAAACAAAGTTATAAAAACATAATCTGGAGTCCAAGTTTTCTTGTACTGCGTAAAGCCAAAAATCATTTTGGGCCTCTGTAGATGCCAAAGCGGCAATGCATTCCATCCTTTGCTTGGTTGCATGGACCCAATTCATGAACAGCCATTCAATGTTTCATCGGACCACTGATGACCGAGGTGACACTGAATTTTTTCAGCACCTGGCGAGCCACAAGGATATGTCGCCGAATCCGGAGTGATAAGGGGTACACTCTGGTGACTCATTAGGACGCTACAGTCCTTGCCTGGTTTCCAGAAAGGAATTAATATTGCCTCCTTCCAAGTCGTGTTATACTGTCCATCAAAGCAGATCTGATTGAAACAAGAGAGAAGCTCTCCTTTCACTTCAGGGCACAGATGACAAAACATGGCATAATGGATCTCATCAGGTCCTGGAGGAGTGTCTCTGTCTGCAGACAAAGCTGATTCACTTCCAAAATGGAGAACTGTATGTTGTAGATTTCTTCATTATGCAAGAAGAAACTGAACTTCCTCATCTCTGCAGCCCTCCAGAATACTTGAAAAGCAGAAGCTTGTCTGGATAACATAATAACAGTTTAGGTTTCAGCTGAACAATTGTTTACTATGTCTTCTGGTGTGTCCACAAAGACGCCATTTCTTAACAAGGTCATAAGGGGACGTGTACTACCCTTGATGAAATCCGCAATACTGATTCCCAAATATGTGCAGTGGAAGTGGACTGATTAATGGGAGTCGTGAATTCCCTCCAGGAATCTCTTCTGTTCTTTTGTCATTCACGAGGCATGTACTCATGCAGATCTGAAGACATGAAGGTTTTCTGTAGTTGGACAGTGTTTGAAGTTCCACAGAGCTATTTGTCTGGCCCAACTGCCAATCGACAGTCGTCATTACACCAGGTTAGAGGCCACTGTCTGAGATGGTTACTAGACCCAGGAATGGACTCTGCGGCAGCACATAATATCTCAGAAGTGATATCGGTCACCATCTCCTGTACACAATACTTTTGTTCAGAAATAACATGTTGACTGCACAGCAACCAATTTCCCTTTGTAGCATCCATCTACGTGGTCTCCTGTCAGCCAACACCCTAGTTGGCAGGCAGATCCACACTGGTAAGTGGTCACTAGAATGTAAATCTGTAGCCACTTCCCACTGAACTGAGTCTGCAATAGCTGGGGAACAAAAACCAAGATCAATCGCTGAAAGAGGCCCTATACCTGTGGGAAAGTGTGTCACCTGACTTGCATTCAGAAGGCAGTAGTTCTCAGAATGGACGGGTTGCTCTATCATCCATGCCATGGAGCAATTAGGAGCCAAGGGCCATAGCACATTGTGTGCATTGAGGTCTCCCACAAGGAGGAAAGAGATTGGGAGTGCCTGGAAGAGTTCTACTGCTGCCTTTGCATCCAATGCATCATTAGGTGGAAGGTATAGAGAACACACTGTGATATTAAAGGGTGCAACAACTTTCATGGCAATTGCTTGAATGATCATGGTAAGGGGGACAGGAGAGGAGCAGCATCTGTTCTCAATGAAAAAGCGACTCCACGTTTAGCCCTCTCTCCAGTAGTATTATCCTTCATGTATGAGTGGTAACCCTGTAATACAGGTGTGTCGGTGACTTTAAGATGCGTTTCTTATAAGCAGATGCAGAACGGTTTCTCCTGAAGCAGGGGCTGTAATTCTGACAAATCTGAGCGACGCTGTTGTTGTTGTTGTTGTTGTTGTTGTGGTCTTCAGTCCTGAGGCTGGTTTGATGCAGCTCTCCATGCTACTCTATCCTGTGCAAGCTTCTTCATCTCCCAGTACCTATTGCAACCAACATCCTTCTGAATCTGCTTGGTGTATTCATCTCTTGGTCTCCCTCGACAATTTTCTCCCTCTACGATTTTTACCCTCCACGCTGCCCTCCAATACTAAATTGGTGATCCCTTGATGCCTCAGAACATGTCCTACCAGTTGATACCTTCTTCTTGACAATTTGTGCCACAAACTCCTCTTCTCCCCAATTCTATTCAACACCTCCTCATTAGTTATGTGATCTACCCATCTAATCTTCAGCATTCTTCTGTAGCACCACATTTCGAAAGCTTCTATTCTCTTCTTGTCCAAACTTTTTATTGTCCATTTTTTACTACCATACATGACTGCACTCCATATAAATACTTTCAGAAATGCCTTCCTGACACTGAAATCTATACTTGATGTTAACAAATTTCTTTTCAGAAACGATTTCCTTGCCATTGCCAGTCTACATTTTATATCCTCTCTACTGCGACCATCATCAGTTATTTTGCTCCCCAAATAGCAAAACTCCTTTACTACTTTAAATGTCTCATTTCCTAATCTAATTCCCTCAGCATCACCTGACTTAATTTGACTACATTCCATTATCCTCATTTTGCTTTTGTTGATGTTAATCTTATATCCTCCTTTCAAGACACTGTCCATTCCATTCAACTGCTCTTCCAAGTCCTGTGAGGTTTGCTGATGACATTGTAATTCTGTCTTAGACAGCAAAGTTTTTATTTCTTCTCCATGGATTTTAATTCCTACTCCAAATTTTCTTTTGTTTCCTTTACTGCTTGCTCAATATACAGATTGAATAACATCGGGGATAG
Source organism: Schistocerca serialis cubense (assembly GCF_023864345.2). Taxonomy (NCBI): domain Eukaryota; kingdom Metazoa; phylum Arthropoda; class Insecta; order Orthoptera; family Acrididae; genus Schistocerca; species Schistocerca serialis. The sequence continues at coordinate 14,063,480 of NW_026047573.1, forward strand.
GCTACAACCCTGTCTCACTCCCTTCCCAACCACTGCTTCCCTTTCATGTCCCTCGACTCTTATAACTGCCATCTGGTTTCTGTACAAAGTGTAAATAGCCTTCGCTCCCTGTATTTAACCCCAGCCACCTTCAGACTTAGAGAAAGCTTTTGACAATGTTGACTGGAATACCCTTTTTCAAAGTCTACAAATGCTAGAAATGTAGGTTTGACTTTCCTTAGTCTATCTTCTAAGATAAGTCGTAGAGTCAGTATTGCCTCACGTGTTACAATATTTTTACGGAATCCAAACAGATCTTCCCTGAGGTCAGCTTCTACCAGTTTTTTCATTCATCTGTAAAGAATTCGTGTTAGTATTTTGCAGCTGTGACTTACTAAACTGATAGTTCGGTAATTTTCACATCTGTCAACACCTGCTTTCTTTGGGATTGGAATTATTATATTCTTCTTGAAGTCTGAGGGAATTTTTCCTGTCTCATACATCTTGCTCACCATATGGTAGAGTTTTGTCATGACTGGCTCTCCCAAGGCTATCAGTAGTTCTAATGGGATGTTGTTTACTCCCGGGGCCTTGTTTTGACTTAGGTCTTTCAGTGCCCTGTCAAACTCTTCACGCAGTATCATATCTCCTATTTCATTGTCATCTACATTCTCTGCATTTCTATAATATTGTACTCAAGAATGATATCCATTAAATTCCACTGCAACACAGAAGTGCCTGTGGAAGCCATTGTTTAGGGATGGTTGTCCTTTTCTTTCTCCATCAGAGGTATTGATTTATTTTGGAGGTCAGGGGGAACTTTAGCAGGTTCACGGCTCTCTGGTTCCTCTGACTGGAGGTCCATATCCTCCACAGCATAGTCCCCATCAGAGAGGAGGGGAGCTTGCTGATCCGAAGGTGTAACTACACTTTCTTGGATTTGGAACAACTTTTCAAAGGACATTTTTATTTACTGATGGTAGAAGGTGGTTGCCTGGGTTGCAGGGATGGCTTAGTTGGCTTCTTATGGTGGGTAGTAGTATGTGGCTTAGGTGGCAAGCCCATTGCTGATGCTTTCGAACAACTTCAGTTTCATGTGGAAAATTTCCCCCACAGGTACACCCACAAATGCATGTACTCATACTTGAACCTATGGTCTGAGTAAGTGTGAAGGCATCACACTTAGTGACTGGCATCTTAAGGGCTGAATTAACAGATGTAGCAAAGACCCAGAGGTTGTGTAGCTTTGAAAGCTCTTTTAGCTTCACCATAGAGTATGCATCTCTTGACTTTCAATTCCTGAATTTTCCTTTCCTCGTTGTAAACCTCATACATTCTGCTCCACACTGGGTGACCCCTGGGGAAGTTTAGACATTTCAGAGGAAGTGTACAAGAATGGCCTGATTCATGAGCTGAGCCTCCACAATTGCTCATAACATCCCATAGTGGTATGGCCAAATTGTTGACATTTGTAGAATTACATTGTGTCAGGAACAAATGGGTGAACCTTAAGACAGATATAGCCTGCAAGGAATGTTCTGCTAATTCTGGAGTATTAAACATTAGAACAGACGTTGCTGATTTTTCCAGTTTTCCATTGACTCTCTTCTTACAGTTCTGCACTTATGTGATGCCCATATTTTTCCATTCATCATGTAGCTCTGTGGTTTCCACTTCCAAAATATTAGAGGAGGTTACCACACCCCTACTAAAGTTAGGGGTGTTATGTAACTCAGACTTGACTGGGTAGTCAGGTAAGGCCTTACATCCCAGAAGCTTAGATACTTGGTTCCAAATAGCAGTTTCAACTAGAAGTTGTTTCATTTCAAAGTTGTTTGACATTTTTTGGAACCCAGCAATACCTTCCAATGCCTTATGAATCTAGAAATGGGAGACCTTCACAAAGGTTCCTCCTGTTCGCTTGATTACAGTGGAAGTGTTATGGCACACTAATGCCCTCTTAACGTCATAATGAGACTTCTTTTTGAAGGACTGACCAACTGAGCTATTTTGATGAGTGGGTATATGTATTACCTGACAGTACACCTGCCCTGTGAGTAGTAATAGTTTGATGGGACCATTCCATAGGGATGCTAGGGAAACAGCTGTTGACACAGGCAGTGGCCTGCATGCTAGAGCAATCCTTATACAACTGGGCTGCAGCAGGTGTCCCAGAGGTTGCCTGCTAGTTTTACCTCAACAGCCACTCACCTCATCAGGATGTAACACATCTTGAGGGTAAGGTTTTTTTTTTTTTTTAAATAGAGGTATGAACTTTCCTCATGGTCCAGGTGGTGAAGCCATGACCCCCATTCTCCAAAACACATAACATTCCACCACTGCACCACATGGTGGTCGCAGAAGCATGCCCAGAGCTGTGGTGATAGAAGGCTGGTGGTACTTACTAGTCTCCAGCTAAGGAACTTCAGATCACCAAGCCCGTACTCAGCACACAAATGCTGAGCCCCTGAGGGGTGGCCAAATGCATGCCATGATGATGGATAACATTGAGATAGCATAAGAGAGACAGATGTACAGATGCATAAATGAAACACCCGTAGTCTAGTTTTGAATGGACAAGGGACCAGTATAAATTGAGGAGGGTGGTTGGATCTGCATCCCATAAATTACCATTGACGACACATAGGACACTGGGGGATCAAATACAGTGGGCTGCCACTTAAGACATGTAGGAGGACCAAGAGAGATTATTATCAAGCATGAGCCCAAGAAATTCCATAGTTTTAACATACAGAAGAGTAACAGATCCAAGACTTAAGGACAGTGGAAGAAAGAAACTGCAACACCAGAAATTCATACAAATGGTTTTGTCAGTGGAAACACGAAAGCCACTGTCAACGCTCTATGAGTAAAGACAATTGAAACAACACTAAAACCACTCAATGAGACAAGTCCATGCAGAACTGCAGTAGATGGCAAAATCGATAATGAAAAGGATGCCAGTGAAGACTGGCGGGAGACAGACCATTACAGGATTAATGCTGATATCAAAGAGGACGATGCCCAGGATGGAGCCATGAGACATACCATTTTCAAGGATAAAGGTGTCCGTCAAGGCAGAATCCACAAGTACCTTGAAAACTCAGGCTTTTAAAAATTCCTGAAGGAAATGGGGCAAGTGGCCATGGAAACCACACGTGTAGAGTGTACAGAGGATACCAGTTCTACAGCAGGTGTCATAGGCTTTCTCCATCTCAAAAAACATGGCAACAGTCTAGGATTTCCACAGAAAACCATTCATGATGTGAAGTACTGTATATTCAGTCTCTTTTGCAGATGAACTAGTTTCCTACAATTCTTCAAATAAATCCAAATCAAAATGTTGCCTTCTTTACTAACATACCTGTGTTAATTCCATTTCATATTGCTTTGCAACATTATGCCTAGATATTTAATCAACATGGATCATGTTGAGTGGCCCATTTCATAACTGCAGCAGTGCACCAAAGTACACTGTTTTGTCCTGCGAGTTTACCCAGCTTCTCTCTAGATGTGACTTATTCTGAATTTCCCCTACGCTCTTTAGACAGTTAATGAAACATGGAACTGCATGTAACATATACACAAACATACACAAAAGATATTTAACTAGATTGTATCACCACCATCCATAGTGTGGATAGGAACTTTGACTGCTGTGTGTTCAGGTTCCAGGTGAGTTGATGACTCTTTACTCACAGCTACAGGAGTCTTGGCTTCAGTGACACAGCTTGAGGCTGTTGCAAATGGGCTTACTATGGGGGGGGGGGGGGGGGAGGGGGGTTCATACATGGGGATCTGTGGATGTCCAGCACGTGACCTCTGTCCCCCCAATTGGTTCACAACTGTGGCTGCCCTGGGTGCTGCCCACACTGAGGTTGACCTCTCACATGTGGTTGGGTAGGAGGTGGTTCTGAGTTGATGCGAGTAGCAAAAGACTGTCCCAGGGGTCGATCACAGTGCCTGTACAGTAAGTCTGTCAACTGCAGACATCACTCAAAACTTGTTTGTCAGAGACCCAGAGTCAGATGCAGTCACCATACTCCATAGGTAGCTTCTTGGCTTTCACAGGGGGTGGGATAACATGCAGTTGCAAGCACCAGTGTTAGGCACACATTGGGGCCCTTTCTGGATATGGATACCAAAGAGGGGAACCAATCCAGTGTACTCATTGTGTGCATACCAGGAGAAGTCAATCCAGATGTGGGAAGGTTGTTCCCAGATGGCATGAAGTGCACAGGGTGCAGCCAATTGAGGGGGCTGGATCATGTTGCAACTAAGGATGTGTGTTACTTTGGACCAGAAGAGATTCTTTCTGGTTTCAGATGGCTAACTGAAGCCTTAAAGACTGCAGTCTTGCTTGCGAGATGAAGATGGAGCTCACAATCTGCAACATTATTGACAGAACTGACTGAGGTCCTTTGATTCAGAGCCTCCACTCATCTCTGTACCAGATATTAAAATGGTTCTGTGGCCATGTAGGCTGCAGATTCATTGACTTGCACCATTGAGCAGTGAGATTCTGGGTTCTGCTTTCAGAAGTAGTTTCTCTTTCAAATAAATGGAAGTAGATAGTTCTACGGGAATTTATACCTATGTGTATGAAAACTTTGTAGTTCTTTCGAGATGCTTCTGCTGAGCAATCCTGTGGGGCATATATTTTGCTAAAGCATTTCTTCAACTGGTGGGTCTTGATTTCTGGACAAATATCTATTGTGGAATTTGGCACAACAGTGTTTTGTAGCAAAGAATTTCCTATAACAAGGAATGCAATTTTTTTGCTGTGTTTCTCTTTACTGAGATGTTTTGAATTCTTTTTACTGTATGTTACACAGCTCAGCTGTATTGCAAAGATCTGTACCATCAAATACCTTGAGGACAGCAGTGTTGCCTCCCACCCCCGTTCCATCCAGCCCTTCACTTCACCCTTGCGGATGATTGTGGCATAGTGAATAACAAATTGGATTGGGTGCAGACTTTACTAAATTTCTTGGATGAAAGAATGATTATAACTAGGTTACTACACTTGTTGGGGAACACTTTGAGTGAAGTAGCAATGTTACAAAAAGCAGTTCACCATGCAAATAACTGATGATTAGGTCCTGAGCTGTTACTACCATAACAGTTCCTAGCCACAAAAACTACAGCGTGGCTGAACAGTTTATTTGCAGCACGTAGGTGAGTTTACAGAATGAAGATTTTCGTTATTCCACCACTTGTGGACTGATGTAATCTTGCTTCATCTGTGTTCATTCCATACTTGGAGTGATTCACAAAAGTGAGTGTAGATGCACACCTCCAATACTTCATGGTACATCCTTTGCAGAGAAGTAAAAAGCTATGTGAAAATTGGTATGGGTAAAGACACAAGAAGTGCTGCTAATATAGGAAGGAAAGGAGACCTATGTGATGATGTCAGCAGAAGAGTTACCACAGTGTGAGGGAGTCCCACAGTTTGCCTTATGTAACAAATCCAGAGAAGTAAAGTTGCCACTCACCATATAGCAGAGATGCTGAGTTGCGATAGACACAACAAAAAGAGTCACACAACTGTAGCTTTCGGCCATTAAGGCTTTTGTCAGCAGTAGACACAGACACACACACACACACACACACACACACACACACACACACACACACACACAGCGAGGAGCAGCACCAGTGCATGATGGGAGTGGGGACTGGGTGGGAGTAAGAGGAGGCTGGGGCAGGGAGGGCGAGGGATATTATCATGGGGGTGGCGGACACTGATGTGTTGCAGTTTAGATGGAGGACAGGAGAGAAGGGGCAGATAGGGGGAGAGGCAAAGTAGCACAAAGGAGAGAAATAAAAAGAAATTAAAAGAATGTGTGTGGAGGTAAAATGACAGCTGTGTAGTGCTGGAATGGGAACAGGGAGGGGACTGGTTGGGTGAGGACAGTGACTAATGAAGATTGAGGCCAGGAGGGTTACAGGAACATAGGATGTACTGCAGAGAAAGTTACCAACCACACAATTCAGAAAAGCTGGTGTTGGTGGCAAGGAACCATATAACACAGGCTGTGAAGCAGTCATTGAGATGAGAGATATCTTGTTTGGAAGAGTGTTCAGCAACAGGGTGGTCTACTTGTTTTATGGCCACAGTTTTTCGGTGGCCATTCATGTTGACAGACAGCTTGTTAGTTGTCATGCCTACATATAATGCAGCACAGAGGTTGCAGCTTAGTTTGTAAATCACGACTGGCTTCACAGGTAGCCCTGCCTTTGATGGGATAGGTGATGTCAGTGAGCGGACTGGAGTAGGTGGTGATAGGAGGATGTATGGGACAGGTCTTGCATGTAGGTCTATTACAGGGGTATGAACCATGAGGTAAGGGATTGGGAGCAGGGTCTGTGTACAGATGGACGAGTATATTTTGTCTGTGGGTGGTGGAATATCATGGTAGGAGGGGTGGGAAGGATAGTGGGTAGGGTATTTCTCATTTCAGGGAACAACGAGAGGTAATCGAAACCCTGGTGCTGAATATAATTCAGCTGCTCATACCCCTCTAATAGACCTAGATGCAAGACCTGTCCCATACATCCTCCTACCACCACCTACTCCAGTCCGGTCACTAACATCACCTATCCCTTCATAGGCAGGGCTACCTGTGAAACCAGTCATGTGATTTACAAGCTAAGCTGCAACCACTGTGCTGCATTCTATGTAGGGATGTCAACCAACAAGCTGTCTGCCCACATGAATGGCCACCGACAAACTGTGGCCAAAAAACAAGTGGACCACCCTGTAGCTGAACACGCTGCCAAACATGATATCCCTCATCTCAAAGACTGCTTCACAGCCTGTGTCATATGGATCCTTCCCACCAACACCAGCTTTTCTTAACTGTGCAGGTGGGAACTTTCCCTGCAATACATCCTATGTTCCCGTTACCCTCCTGGCCTCAACCTTCATTAGTCACTGTCCTTACCCATCCAGCCTCCTCCCTGTTCCCATTCCAGCACTACACAGCCGTCATTTCACTGCCACACTCAATCTTTTAATTTTTTTTTATTTCTCTCCTTTATTCTACTTAGCCCCTCACCCTCTCCGCACCTTCTCTCCTGCCCTCTGTCTAAACTGAAACACATCACTGTCTGCCACTCCCAACATACTATCCCTCCCCCTCCCCACCACAGTCTCCCCTTACCACCACCCAGTCACCACTCCCATCATGAACCGGTGCTGCTCCTCGCAGTGTGGTTCCACTTCTCTGAGACTGCAGACGTGTATGCAAGTTGTGTTTGCATGAGTGTGTGAGTGTGTGTGTGTATGTGTGTCTACTGCTGACAAAGGCCTTAGTGTCTGAAAGCTATAATTGTGTAAATCGTTTTGTTGTGAATATCGCAACTTAGCATCTCTGCTATATGGTGAGTAGCTGCTTTCCTTCTCTGGTATTGTTACATTCCATCCTGGATTTTCCATTGTTAGACGTTTGCCTCATGTGGATGATTCAGACTAAGACACAATTATGTTATGTGTAACTGTTCCTGGGCAAGGCAGAAGCAGCTGAATAATTTAGAGAAGTGTTGTTGCTACACCTTTTTTTCAGAACATGGGCATTCATTTAGTTTAGTATCACTGTTTCCTTAGAAAATATGAAGTAAATTGTTACAAGCAATGAAAGCCAAGGATCATGACCAGAATGGATTTACAAGATATCAGATTGCTAATTAACGGTAGAAACAGTGACATTGTGGGCAAGGCATTCTGTCTCCCAGCTACCATCATGGAGCAGCTCACATAATGTGACACAATCTATGTTGTATTGGCCAGAAAAGGCCATACATTTGTTACCAACCCATTACCTAACGCCGGCCGCGGTGGTCTAGCGGTTCAGGCGCTCAGTCCGGAACCGCACGACTACTACGGTCGCAGGTTCGAATCCTGCCTCGGGCATGGATGTGTGTGTTGTCCTTAGGTTAGTTAGGTTTAAGTGGTTCTAAGTTCTAGGGGACTGATGACCACAGATGTTAAGTCCCATAGTGCTCAGAGCCATTTGAACCATTACCTAACCTTCCAAAACAAGACCCTAAACCCAGACCTACATTCGTTAAATTAATTCAAAACACAAAAAAATCCTTCAGCAGATAGAACAACATTACAAAAGAGGACTCCACGGCATCATGACTATAAGTGTACAGACTTAGAGTGCTGTATTAGTTTGCTTGGCTTATGGCAGGTGCAGTCTGCACAAAATACAAGACCTGTACACCCTTCAAACTGCCGGTATGTAACATACTTGCTGACTGGTTTATCAGTAAAAGTAATAATTATGTAAATTAGAGTTAGAATAATAGGTTACCTGTTATATGAGAAAAAGTAAGCGAGCTTGTGAACTTTAGACTGCTTTGGAATGGTGCATGAAAAATTAGTTTAAAGGAGAAACATTTATGTACAAAATGTGGAATTATGGTACTGATGACACACACTCACAAATTACTGTGTTGAGTAGATGACCCTTTCTTCAGCTTCTGCTATTGCAGCATACTGCCATTTCAATTTTTGACTCTTATCACAGACTGATGTCTATGTAACTGATGTCTCCCCACCTGTTAGGCACAGGCTGTGACAAGGATGTAGTTATGTAAACCCCATTAATAAATTTCCTGTAGAGATGGTTCTGAATGGAGCAGATCCAAAGAGGTGTCAAGGGGGGTCACGTACCATCAACCAAAACAATATTTTTGTAAAAGCTTTTATAATATCTTAAAGTTTTCTGAGCTAAGCTTTGTCAACTTCAGCATGTGGATGAATTCATGCCTGTAACCTTGTCCTTATGGACCATGAGGCCAATGTTGCCAAGTGGTGCTTGGCAAACTAATTTGTAGCCAGCACTACAAGGGGTTGCAAGTGTGGTGTAGTTACAGCCCTTATTGCTCATAATAGAGAAGTACAGACTGTGTGCAGTGGAGCTGCAAAAAGAATGGCCAGCAAATGATTTGCCTTATTTATTGAAGTTCTTGGTTTCTGAAAAGTAAATTGAGTTATGTCAAAAATTTTTGGTAACCTATAAGCAGGTAAAAAGATGTGGGAACTTTATCACAGATAAACTTTATCAAACAGAGGAGACAGCAGTGGACTAGAAGAATTTCTGAAGAGATATTTATATGGAAATTTGTTTGAAACAAAGTGAAAACCCTGACTGTGATGGCGTTATTTCCAAAAAAGACTTAAGCTATTCTGAGGAGTACAAAGATGGTGCTAACAAGAGTCATAAAAGGAAAATATCCTTCCAGGCACTACAAACTACTGTGATTCCTCACTGTAATTTACAGTCATACTTTTAAATCATTCATTGTTCACTTATGTGACCTGGAACAATGTGATATTCGCAGACTCTGACATATATTTCTATGTGCACCCATTTCAAAGGCATCTGGTCGTCAATAAGAAGTTCGCTGCATGGCGATACATAGCATTCAAAAAATTTTGATAATACGCAGACCACATCTGCAGTAATATATTAATGATAAAACGTTGTGTTCAATCATTTAGTGTGGGTTAATGTGGAGAAACTGAGTTTTTGCAGAAAAACACAGATTCAAACAATGATATCTACTATGGTACAGGATGCTATGTTAAAACAAAACTTTTACCTCTCCCACCATCAAAACTAAAACACTGTTGTCATTTCCTGTACAAATCAGCTGTTACACCATCTTGCTCATGACAGGTGTTACCAATGAACAGTTCAAGGTAACTGTGTGGATGTCACTATAATGTTTTTCAGAAAAGGTTAAGCAAATCCACACTTTCCTTATGTGCAACTGAAGAGTGACAGCAGGTTACAGACATACCACACAACCTACTAATACTTCACCTGGCCAATTTAGGTGAAAGAATGAACCTACTCTACGAAATTTGAATCTAATCTCACAAATGTGCATCCTCAAATGACATTTTGTTGGATAACTCTGGTCATTTAGAATGTTTCCATGAAAATTCCATCATTTACTTATACAACCACAGCCCAAATACTGATAATGAATGAAATACCATATATCTCATCCAATCAGTTTCCTTGTCTTTATTCATTAAAAATCATCAATTCAGCAGGCCATATATTTTACCTACAATTTTTAAGTTTAATTTTAAAATTAAAAATATTTAATATATAAGCCAAAAGACAGCAGCAGTAATTTCAGTATTTATTAGGAAGGTGTACTTTGTTTATATCAAAAAATTATATCTATTGTCACTTTTATCAGTTGGCAACATGGCAATGCTCCTGTGTTTATGCATCATACAAATAAAATGTGTTGTGCCATAGTTTTAATGGAGAAATTATTAGCAACAGTATGCAGAACAGAAAGTAAGTGCATCTAAAGAGTAATGTACTGTAGACATACAGCTCTTGAAATATAATAGACAAACAAATTTGTTATTTTGAATGGGGCAGCTGCAGCACCCAAATTGAAGTTAATTTCTGTAATGATGTGCCAACTGATGATTTAAGTATGTATTACACCAGTTGAAGATGGGTTAAATTCTGAAATGTATGTTGCTACAAATAAAAGGTCATACAAAGTGGCTGCTTACTACATTGTTTAAAGCAATAAAGAAATTTGTTTGGTTTAAGGCTACACACTATCTTCATTGTTTTCAACACTGATCTCTGAAATTTACCTATCTAAAGAAAGAACTGGAATGGATATATGCTAGAAGGCCTACAGTACATCAGAAAAACAATATCTTCAGGCTATCCAGTGAAGACCACTTCTGGGAAATGTTCCAAGTAGACTGATGCCTGAACACATGCACCGTGAGCTGTTTGCAAAACTGTCTCCTGATATTCTGAACAAAATAGCTACTTATGTTCTCAGTAGTAGACACAGACCTTCTAGCTTGCCCCTGCCTAGACTTCAATCTACTCAATTCTCATGACCCTTAATCAATAGAACCTCTCAGTCCAGTCCCCCCCACCCGAGCATGCACCTGTGCTTGCTCTCTCTCTCTCTCTCTCTCTCTCTCTCTCTCTCTCTCTCTCTCTCTGTTCAGAGGCTAGGCACAATTTCAGTTTCATACTTTTGCCAATCAAATTGATAGACAACTGGAAATGTGACAACATTTAAAAAGTGACAGGAGTGCCAGTTTTTGTTTGTGTACAGTAACAAAATTTGATACAGAATGAAATTGGAACACATTTCTCGTGGATGAGTACTGCTTACTTTTGAACTCTAAATGGGCTGCAAAATTAATTGAGTCAAAGGAGCAGTCAGATGACACCTAATGAATCTGGTGTATTGCTAGGATCATAAGAGGTTTACACTTTTCTTTTAGTACATGTCTCATCTAATTGGTGTAGTACTTTAGGAGCACAGATCTCAACTTTTCTGAATGACAGCAGTGACAGCCCATTGGTACTTGGCATTAGAAAATGATTTTTCAGCTCTTGCTGTGTCAAGTGCAACTTTATAACTTCTGAGTTGATAAAAGAATGCATTAATGATGCTGCCAATGTTCTGCATCCACTGAATGCAAATTGGTTTGGAATAATCAGTCCTTCTTGGCATGAGAGAGCAGTACATGTCAAAGAAGTATGTGAGGTTATAGTTCAATTCATTTATCTTGGCGGCTCGCGCATGCCCGCCCAGATGCAGGAGATTGCAGCGTTGCCAGTTGTACGCGCCAAGAGAAGCAGCGCCGTAGCAGTGTAGTTCTCAAACTTACGTTTAGGGGGGAGCGCGCAGTTTATGAAGTAAAGCCACCACGGCCGCATTAAACCTTTCGCTGCTACAGAGATGTGCTCCCCGCATTCCACGCCGTGCGCGATTTTGTAACCACTGCACTGCTCGCCTGTGCAGACACATAGTGTTCCGACTGCTTTGACACACTTATCATTCGATTTCACAAAAACTATTTGGCCCAAAAATTTGATTTTGACACATCTTCTTGACTGATACCTTCCCCCCATAAATGACTTAATTTTGTTTTGATTTTCAACGCAGTTATATTGCAGCATTAAATGTAGTAAGCCATTGCACGAAATTTTGAAGAGTTTGCAGAGGTAAAGTTCATAGCGTATACTTTCCGTATGTTCGATTGTAGTTACCACAATGTTGAGAATGAAATGTGGACAAGATACCTAAATTTCATATAAAATTTACTGTATAACAACATCTCATTTAATTTAAGTACCAGATTGGTGTCGTATGTAATATTGAGAAATATTCCGTCTCTCGCGACTGTAATAAAAGTTTTATTTACACCAGGCGCATTTGACTTTATTTTAAAGCACTTCAATCAATCAAAAGGAAGTACACAAAATACGTTAAACAAAACTGTGGACTTACAAAAACATTAGGACTTGAATATACTGTGTATCAGTGCTCTGGGCTATGTCAAATATAATTTTTGTGTGTAGCACACACAAAAAGCATTTATTTGCTAAAACACTGATCGGCCGACACAAACGTTGAATATTGTGTTACCTCAGCACAAAACTACGAAAGGTGACTTGGCAATGGAGGAGACACAATGCTGTCCAATGAAGATGCTTCAAAAGAGAAAAACGCGTCTGGTCTAAATAAGACGCTTATTACAGTTGCAGAAGAGGAATATATTTCAATACCATTGGTAAAATTGCAACTGTGGAACAAAAACAAGAAAGAGAACATGAGTATTATTGTGTATGTGCCTTACCCTTCATTGTTGTCAATCGCTGCGATAGTCTTCTGCATCGCTGTACTCAGTGTCGCAGTCCGAATCATCAGGTCTTAGAGTTATGACGATGGGTTCAAGCAGATTGTCAATTACAATTTCCCTGTCCATGTCCTCCTCCTGTAGCCTTTGTGCATGCCGAACACATTCAGCCCATGCTGAAGAAGTAATTCTGTCAAGTGCTTCGTGCAGAAGCCTTTCTGTATCGGCAATTTTAAATGTCACGTTTCGTTCTGCGACATACCCTTTCACTTGTGCCCAAATTAACTCTATCGGATTGTATTGGCAATGGTACGGTGGCAAACGCAAAACTGTGTGTCCATGTTCCTGTGAAATACAATCGATTTCATAAACTTTTGTGCGAGGCTTATGAAGCACTACAAGATTCAACATTTCAGCACGAGTTTGGTTGGCAGTATGTGGAATATTTTTACTTGCAAGCCATAACATGATATCGGCTTTTTTTGTACTTGTTGTGGGTGTCTTGTCAACAACAACAGAGTGATAAGTCGCATTGTCCACTACAATCACCGAGTTTGCAGGCAAGTAAGGGAGAAACTGATTCCTAAACCACAATTTAAATGTCTCAGAGTTCATTTCGGAATGATAATCCCCTGAATTTCTCTTTTTTGCCCGGAACACTAATTTGCTTTCTGGAATGAATCCAGAAGCAGAACCAGCGTGAAGCACAATTATTCATCCACCTTTACCAACTGGTACTTTAAACCCACCCGAACCATCACTCATTTTCCAACACGCTTTCCTTGTGTGATTTTGGTTCACCTATGTTTTGTCCAAGAAAAAAATGTTCTTATTCCCGGATTTTCTTACTTCAATAATATGTCTTAAAAACTGTGCCCTTGAAGCAGCAATATCACTATGTTCCATTAAAAACTTTCTTCCGTCATTTGTATGTACATATTTGAATCCAATGTTTTTAAGTATTCTATTCATTGAAGTCATGCTACCTTTAAAATTTATGGTTTCACGCATTTTCACAGTGATTTTTTTTTACAGTAGGAAATTCGCCTGTGTTGTACATGTTGAGCACTTCTCGTCTTAGAACATCTTTGTCGAAATTATCTAAATTAGTTACAGTCCTCTCACGAGTGCGATATTTCCCTGGCGATCTGAAGAGTGGGCTTCCACAGGTCTCCGTAGATAACTTTCCTTCATTGGCAATCCGCTGAACGGTTCTCAAGCTAAAGCCTGTCGCTTCTGCAGTGAGTTCCTGAGATCTGGCGACATCCGTGATAGGTCCACCGTTTTCTGCTTCGCGCTTGAAAAAAGCGTGAATCCGGTAAATTATGTCCCTCGCCTGTTTATGGAGAGTTTGTTGCTTACCACCATTATCAGCCATGACAACTTGCAACAAATGCAATAAAAATTCACCAAAGAATAACTACAATCACATTTAACACTCGCACTCGCCAAGACATTCCCAGCAGACCTTTCAGAAAACTACTGAACACTCATTGGCTGTCAGCGGATGCGTGACGTCAGGTGCGTAGAACGAGCCTTAAATCGACCGCAGTCGTTCATGGTTCCAACTATACAGAGTGTTCATTTTAATTGGAGACATTGAAATATCCGCAAATCTACACATCGGATCAAACAAATTTATAACCAATTTTTTTTTGACTCAGAGGGGGACATCCAATGTTACCAAATTCGACGAATTTGTAGTCAAATTTGTTATAATTGGATGTCCCCTTCCGGGAGGAACTAATTTTCATTAGGATTTCTTTTGACTCTGTGTGTCGTTTTCAAGAGATTTCAATGTCCCCATAAAATGAACACCCTTTACAACGTAAACAGTGTTTATAAATTGGGAAATATTCTATCTTTAGCAACTGTAACAAAACTTTCTTTATACCAGAGTCATTTCGCTTTTTTCTAAAACGTTCTGATTAAAACGAAGTTGGCGAAGTACACAAAACTGAATTTTGGACGTAATAAAACATAAAACTAAAATATATTGCCAGCGAGGCACAGTGCGCAAACATTTTGTTTTTGTCACAACGGACAGCAAATACTTGCCAAAACATAGATCAGTCGACGAAACCATTCAATATGATGTTGCCAAAGCAGCGAAGCAAAGAATTCCGTCAGACAATCAAATAGCTCGGCAACGTACGAGCCGAAATTCTGCTCTAAATAATACTTTTAATACTGCCACAAAAGAATATATCTCAATATGAATAGTAAAACAGCGACTGCGGAAGAGGCGATATACAAACAAAACGGATAACATGAATATTGTATGTGTGCCTTTTCGTTGTTTTTAATTGCTGTGAAAAGAAATATTGGAGGAGAAAATTACAAAAACTGAAAACTTATTATGATTATAATGAAGCACAGGAAATTTCAAAACATTACATGCAAACGAATAAAATTCATTAAGTAAGACACTTCGCTATTGTTTTTAAATAAATAAAATATTTAGTATGCAACAAGCCTTGAACTCAGAATCTTCCGATTAGCAGCCCAACACCTTAACCATTACGCCAACCCAGCTACTCATTTCTGGCATCTCCTGGAGCACTCTAAACGTTTGCAAAATACCGACAAACACTGTTTGGGTGACTATGAATTACTCACGTTGCGTCGAAGTACAATAGGAAATAAACAATTACCGCTGTTCTTTATTGCGAAAACGCGGTTCGTGAGACTGATACAAACACCTTTCCTTGCTATCGCCTGAATTAGGAGGCTTATTGTTTGTTTGGTTTAATTAATTAATAGAATATGAAGCAATTGGTGTAAAGAATGCTTTTTCCAAACTTTCTATAAAAGAAAGTCTGCTATCAAGACATTGCTTTTGTTCAATTACTTCATTTATGACTGAACGTTTCTAAAATTAAAGACACTCGTCCGTGCTCTGCACTGCAGTCGAGATCTGGCAACGTCGTTTTCTGTTCATTGGCTGACTGTGATTTGTGACGTCAAATGCGCAGAACGAACCTAAACTCGGCCGCCAAGATATATGACGCGCACCTTAGTGAAAGAAAAGTACAGAGGAGCAATGATGCAGGTGAGAAGTAGTGTGGGCATGACAAAGGAGTTTTCAGTAAAAGTAGAGTAACATCAATGATCTGTGCCTAGTCCCTATCTCTTTGACCTGATTATGGATGTGCTGGTGAAAGATGTGAAGAAGGAGGCGCCATGGAATATGATGTTTGCGGATGATGTGGTTCTTTGTGAGCAGAGCATTGACAGACTTGACGAAAAGCGGGAGGATTGGAGGAAGGCACTAGAAGAAACAGGGATGAATATTAGCAGGAGAAAGTCAGAATATTTAGCACTGAAGGATGTCCAGATGAGGTCTTGCAAGATCCAGGATGATGAGCTGAAATCGGTCTGCAAATTTAAATACCTGGGGTCATACATACAGAGCGACGAAGGACTGGAAAGCAAGATACAACACCAAATAAATTGTGGTTGGAGCAACTGGAGGAAAATGAGTGGAGTGTTGTGTGACAAGAAGGTGAGCATTGGGTTGACAGGGAAAGTGTACAAGTCAGTGGTAAGGCCTGCTATGATATACGGGGCAGAGACATGGCCAATCACAGTAGCCCAGGTAAGGAAGATGGAAGTGGCAGAAATCAAGATGCTGAGGTGGATGTGTGGGTTAACAAGGAAGAACAGGATTAAAAATTAATTTGTTAGAGGAGCTGTGAAAGTGGGACCCATGGGGAAAGAGATACAAGAGAGCAGACTAATGAGGTATGGACACTTACAAAGAAAAGGGGAAGAGTATATCAGAAACAGAGTTGAAGATATAAAGATTGAAGGTGCAAGAAGGAGAGGAATACTGAAGATGAGGTGGAAGGATAAGATATCCAGGGACCTAAGGGGGAAAGGATGGAAGAAGGAAGAGGCAACGGATAAAGTACTATGGAGGAGAAGGATCCAGAAGATCAACGCCAACCCTATGTGACATGGGTCAAGGCGACGATGAAGAAGAAGAAGAAGAAGACAATGTACGACATCTTCAGGTGTGCAATAAAATTCCTTCATGCATCTGAAGTCTTGTCCTTCATGACATTAGATCCACATTCCAACGTTCATGTTGCTACAATCATGGGTTGTATAAGCAACCAGTTAATCAAAATTACTACACAGTTAAGACTAGTCAGTTGCTTCAGAGTATCATCAAAGCTGTCAAACAATCTGCAATGTTTGTTGTAGCTGTGACTTATAATATAGTGTAAAAATATTAAATAAAACATTTTCTGAATCCAGCAGGTAACAGCAAGAGCATGTAGGTTTCCTTGAACATACATCTGTTGAAATCTTATTGGAGCGAGTACACTGACGGAGGCATTTTATTACGTAATATTTTGAAAATTAGAAAGTTTCTCTATCTTGCCATTTGTTAATACCAAAAGACTGACTTAACAGTAACACACCAGGTTACCAAAATGCACTTTAGTGTAAGTAGATGACAAAGCAGAAAGGATGGCATCATGCATATCTTCATGACTAGTAGTTCAGCCCTTGAAGTATCATCTATACAAGGACACTATTGAAGTTGTTCAATATATCAAAGATGCCATTGACTCCAGACCTCCAAATGATAAATCAATATTACAATAGAGGAGAATACTAGAAAAGAGATAGTTGGAAATGTTCAAGTAATCTAGTTAGTGACGACAGACTGTTGCTTTCAAAAAATGTTTCATTACAGCAATAAAATCTTTCTTTGACTTTGTTGAAAGCCAAAAGTACCATGAATGCCAATTATAGGTGAAGTTACATGTTAAGTCAACATTACGTGTCATCAAAATCAGGAAAAAATGTTTATAATAATTCTATGCTGTTTGGTTTAAGTATCTTACCAACTAGCATAAGGAGATGCACTCTGTTCCTACTTGACACCTCAACATTAGCAACATATATCCTATTCTTGTATCATTCTGCTACATCAATTGCTCAGCTACCACACACAAATGCTACAGGTGGCATGTACAATGACACTGTTATGCCTGACCTTTTGGGCTATTCAAATAATTTGGTCAATGCTGTTCATGAGATACCTGCAATTAATACTGCTGCAAAGATCTCGGTACGGAAGTATGATACAGAAATACTGACCACTAATTTCTATCCAGAGCATTCACTTCTGCCCAACACCATGTCGTGTATCTCTTCCATACACTTCAGTCATGGTTCAATCCAGGAACTGCCACAACATGAGGTCCAAATGATTGGAAAAGAGCACAAGTAGTTCCAGTTTCCAAGAAGGGTCGTCGAGCAGATGCGCAAAACTATAGGCCTATATCTCTGACATCGACCTGTTGTAGAATTTTAGAACATGTTTTTTGCTCAGGTATCGTGTCATTTCTGGAAACTCAGAATCTACTCTGTAGGAATCAACATGGATTCCAGAAACAGCGATCATGTGAGACCCAACGCGCTTTATTGGTTCACGGCACCCAGAAAATATTAGATACAGGCTCCCAGGTAGATGCCATTTTCCATGACTTCAGACTGGTCAGATACAGGCTGCCAGGTAGATGCCATTTTCCTTGACTTCTGGAAGGCATTCGATACAGTTCTGCACTGTTGCCTGATAAACAAAGTAAGAGCCTATGGAATATCAGCCCAGTTGTGTGGCTGGATTGAAGAGTTTTTAGCAAACAAGACACAGTATGTTGTTCTCAATGGAGAGACATCTACAGACACTAAAGTAATCTCTCGCATACCACAGGGGAGTGTTATGGGACCACTGCTTTTCACAATATATATAAATGACCTAGTAGATAGTGTCGGAAGTTCCATGCGGCTTTTCGTTGATGATGCTGTAGTATACAGAGAAGTTGCATCATTAGAAAATTGTAGCAAAATGCAGGAAGATCTGCAGCGGATAGGCACTTGGTGCAGGGAGTGGCAACTGACCCTTAACACAGACAAATGTAATGTATTGAGAATACATAGAAAGAAAGATCCTTTATTGTATGATTATATGATAGCGGGACAAACACTGCTAGCAGTTACTTCTGTAAAATTCTGGGAGTATGCGCATGGAACGATTTGAAGTGGAATGATCATATAAAATTAATTGTTGGTAAGGTGGGTGCCAGGTTGAGATTCATTGGGAGAGTCCTTAGAAAATGTAGTCCATCAACAAAGGAGGTAGCTTACAAAACACTCGTTTGACCTACACTTGATTATTGCTCATCAGTGTGGATCCATACCAGGGCGGGTTGACAGAGGAGATAGAGAAGATCCAACAAAGACCGGCGCGTTTTGTCACAGGGTTTTTTGGTAAGCGTGATAGCATTATGGAAATCTTTAACAAACTCAAGTGGCAGACTCTACAAGAAAGGCGCTGTGCATCGTGGTGTAGCTTGCTGTCCAGGTTTCGTGAGGGTGCATTTCTGGATGAGGTATCGAATATATTGCTTCCCCCTACTAATACATCCTGAGAAGATCACAAATGTAAAATCAGAGAGATTCGAGTGCACATGGAGGCTTTCTGGCAGTCATTCTTCTCACGAACCATACATGACTGGATCAGGAAAGGGAGGTAATGACAGTGGCACATAAAGCGCCCTCCACCACACACCGTTGGGTGGCTTGCAGAGTATAAATGTAGATGTAGATGTAGGTCATGGTAAGTTACCTGAGCTGGTTGGTTAAATACACAAATCAGGATGCTTTGCCATCACATTTTGATTTTACGAGTTGACTGACTCACCTCCATTCTGATGTTGGGATTAGATTAGACAACAACCTCACTTCAGCAGAATTCCATGCACACTATGTCTGAATATCACATTGGCCCCAGTAGCAGAGAGGAGGTGATACACTTTACAATACAAAGAAAGGGAATCTGGCTATCTCTCACTACTCCTGTGGAGACACCATCAATACTAACATTGTTCAGGATGCACACTCTTGCTGTACAAGTTCGTGAATCATCTCAATTATGAACCGTGAATCAATGCCAGGATTAACTCCTGTCTCAAATACTGATTTTGTATGTTCAAAATCTGGCACAAGGGGAGTGTGGCAGAAGCCAGACATTTTCTGCATGTGAGATAAACACCCATTGTAAAATTTGAAGAGCTTTACTGTTGGTGTTTAATCTGATACAAAATTCGTTTACATTTGAAAAATATTGAACACTGAAATGATATTGACCAATGGATAGCCATCTGATACATGTAAATCTTCTACTACAATACTGACAACACTCTGCTATGAAGTGCTGTGCCGAGAATGAATATAATGGCACAGTCCAGTAAAAATTCAGACATCTTACCTGGCAACTTAGGAAGCAGAGGAAAGCAGGCCAAGCTGCAGTAATAGAGTGACATTTCGTTTTGGGGAGACGGTTGATATTGTAATTATGTCCAGATTATGGAACAGATTGCTGCATACCATATGAGCTGGGCTGTCTGAGAAGCCTATGGAGCAAAATATCTTAGGAGGGAGGTGCTGTCATTCTGTTTACCATAAACAATTAAGCAAGAAAGTGTAACTCAGATGAAATAGCAGTATGCTGATGCTACGAAATACAGCAGCGAGAGTGACTGGAAAGTAAAGTTGGGTCATCATGGAGCGTTCAGGAAAGCTGAGCAGACGGACAAAGCAGATCAGATGCATGACGAACACATAGCAGCCTCCCACAAGAACTACTCATTTCCAGTACAGTTATTCATTCTGCAGCAGAGCAGGCTGGAGGAGCAACCTATGTCAGTATGCTGTCTACTTGTCAAGCTGTCTATGTGATTCTGTGGAACAGCAGGACCCATTGTGGAGACTGATGTCGTTTAGTGCAAGTTGCATAGAAGTAGTGTAGATGTAGATTGATGACATGCTCCAGTAAGTGCATGTCAGAGGGTTCTTTGAACCATGTTCACATTTTTTCTCTACTGTTCCACTCTCCAGCTGCATGTAGGAAAGACAAACACTTAAGAGAGTTCAGTTTCCACATGGATACATTTAAGTTGTTAGAATTGTTGAATTGAAATTTCTCCGTACTTACATAGGTGTCAACCAAATATTTCCACATTTCTACGTAAATCTAGCTTCAATGAAAAAAGTGTTTGTTTAAATGGTTGCCATGACAATTATCATATCAGTGATTTTCTCTCCGCTTCACCTCCCCCCTCCACCCATTTCACGATATTACAAAATGAAGTGTCCTTCTTTAAACTTTTTCAGTGTACTCAATTAGTCTTATCTGATAAGGATCCCATAAACCACAAGAATACGTTGGTGTCTACTAAATGTTCTAGCAATAAAATGCAGTCTTTGGCTTGGCTTCTAAACAACATTATCATTTCAATTTAAGTTGTTTGTAACTCAAAAGCCTACATATCTAGTAGAACAGACTACCTTTTATATTTATGTGGTTTCCTGTGTAGTTGAAATTTAACAGATTTATTTTGGTACTTATGTGAATGACCTCACACTTTTTATTTATTTATCTTTTTTTTGGGGGGGGGGGGGGGGGGGGGTGGTATCACATTTCCATTCTTCACACCATACAGATATTAAGATTAAATAATTTTGCAATTGATTTTAATACTGTGATGTCTTCCTTGGATGGCAAATATCAGTATCAGCTGCAAACAATTTCAAAAGGAGTCCTCCTAAGCCATTTATATAGCTTGCCTCGAGTGAGAGAATGGCCCATTATCCATGGGATATGTGCAGCTGGTGGCAATGCTCTTCCTTCCCATTGCCCCATAAAGTCTTAGGCAGGCTGATGGGCAAAGCTGGTTGGGACCAGTGAGTGTCTACTGCATTTTTCAGAGCTCTGCAGTCTTCTAAGAACCAAGCTTCAATAATGCAGAATAAGTTTTAATTTCTTCCTGTTACTAGATAGAATTGATCAGACTAGGAGATGCATGTATTTAATTCAGATGTTTGCCACATTTCTTTATATGAGCTATGACCGTCGAGTCCAAACACTACATTGGTTGTTTAATTCAATACGTACCTGAGCCAAAATGATCTAACAGTGTTTCCATGTTCACTAACCTCACTGATACATGGAATATAAGTGACCAGTCAATTTTCTAAGAAATCATCGCTCATATGAAACATGTCCAGTGAGAATCATCTTACTGCCTCATTTGTGAATTTTATGTAGATTCATTTTAAGCAAGGAAAGTATGCAGATATTTTCGCAAAGGTTCCAATGATACCATTCAGGAGTATGTAGGTCTAATATTTTAGATTTTATCATGTGTTGAGTGATAATGGCCAAAAACAGAACAAATTTCTTTGTGTCCATACATCAGCACCAGCAGCTTGACCAGTGTACATTTTGAAACCTTTAAATCGTGATTATGGACTGCTTTGTAGATCATCGTACAGTTCTTTCTTGAAAGAGCAGAATGTAAAGTTAATCAGAGCTCAATCAGTAAGGAATTCACTTTGTGAATAGAAAGTTTGGAAGATTCTTCAATAATTATTATAAACCAGAATATAGGTGAAAAATTTTTCAATAACTTATACTCCTGCTATTCCCAATTCTTGTCACATATATGATGTAAGAAGCTGTTGTAATCATGAAAATGGTAAGTTTGTTTTGTTATGGGAAGGTCACTTATTAAATTAGCAATTTCCCATTGATCATGACATTAACTTTGAGATCAAGTCGCATGGCATTCATGTTGGATAATGTGATACTGATGCAAGTATCTGTTGTGTGACAATAATTCATTGTCTATTAATTCTCAGAGCACGAGTGACAGAACAGCATTCGGGCATCTCAAGTGTGCACGCGACAACTGGATGTATCTTAGTGTTGCAGACTGAATGCCAAAAACACAAAAGTTAATCAAACTAGATGAAAGGTTAAAAGCCATGATCTGTCATACCAAATGGGAGGGGTAGGCACCAAAGTGTTCAAACCTGTGCAGTATAAATGAAAGATGAGACATGAAGGTAGGTAATACTTCACATACCAAGCCTGCACAGAATATACCCAGTAACTGAGGCACACTTTCAAAGTGTCGGCTGCATAGGACTGACAGGTCTGGTGCCATTACACAGCCGGAGCTGATGCTGCTGCCACTCGCCTCAGACAGCGTGTACTGGGTGGGTGCTTCTGCCACTGTGCTGGAGTGTAGAAAAGTCAATCATTGCACTTTATCAAAAATAACAGTTCTGTGTCTTGATACTGTTTCACTAATGCCCGTGGGTGTCAGATGAGAATCCACTCACCACACCTGGTGTGATGGTTGGACAGCCTCCTGAACCCAGCCAGCCCTCTGAGCCCAAGTGATCAATTTTTTTACGGTGTGAGTAGCATGGCTATATACTTCAGCAACTCTGCAATGGAGCAGTAGTATTGCATGTGCAAAGGAGCAGTAATGTAACAGGAGCCCATTAAGATTTTGTAGCCATTAAAGAGTGTTGGCAAGCTGAGCCGGTACAGGGAAAAGCCTCACTGAATATCATTAGCTGCAACAGGATTTATAGGCATGGTAATTTGGTGCCTCTTTGTTTTGGATAAATTCACTGACAGTGTATCAGTATTTATTCATGATTTGAAAGCTGCCCTTAACTAACCATATACAATCATATCTCATCAGGCCGGTTTGCAAATTTAAGGTGGAATGGTAACTCAAAGATACACATAATGTACCTTGAGAGATAGATTAAGGAACAGGCATCTGAACAGATTATTAAAAGGCTTTACCAACTGTATTGCAAACGGTTGAGTTGGACACTTTCTAGAGAACAGCTGAATGGTTTGTCACTGAAATGAAATCAATCAGTAGATGCATTTTCAGACATAATTACGAAGGTCAATACACAATCCTAAGCATTAAGGTAAAACGCCAAAACTGGTAAGATTTATTCTGGTGGAGGCTAGACCCTGGATGTATTTTTTACGAGCATTTCCAGGCAATATGTTGCAACTACATGATATAGGTTGTGTGGAGTAAGAGACAATGATGTGGTGTCATTGAGATCAACATGGCTCAGTTTCATTGTTGGTGTATGAAATTTTCAGGACCAGATGTAATTACTGCCACTCATTGCTGATGGGTACTGTGTTGCCCCATATCCAGAAAATGCAGATCAAGGACAACAGTCCAGATGCAAACGACCACTGCTAGTGTGACATTGTCACAAGTTTCAAGTATAATGCAGGTGATACCAAATACACTGCAGATGTGTCCACTGAAGTTCAGTTTGCACAGTATTTCACCAACAGATACAGAATTGATAGTCTTGGTGACCTATCAAGTGAGATGATGAGTGCTGTGGAGCTGTTGGAATCCACTAAAGAGATGAATACATTGTATATTTTCTGCGTGGTAATATAGCAAGCGTAAGATAATAGGTCGAGCTTGTATAGTCGCGAGGTGTGTGGATAACTTCAGTTCAGATGAGGTCTGTCTGCCAGGGAATTAAACTTGGACATCCTGCGGGATGATGATTAGGTATGTCAAGAGGAGACAGTCCCACGCAGACTGTCAATCCATCAACATCACATGAAGAGGTGATTCACTTTGTGCAGACAGACAGAACAGTGGTCAAAACTTTACTGTGATGACTTAGACCTTTTTAAATTGTGGTGGACCATTACCAGCAACAACAGCTATGCAATGTATGATACCAGTGGGTAGTGATGGACAAATTCATGGGAAACCATACAGAATCCTGAAAGATCTACAGCCAATAATGTAAGAATTGCTCAAGCAATAGGTTGCTTATGGGATTATTGAATGTAATGATAATCTACATGGTGCATCTGTTTTAATTGTTTCCCAAAAAAGTCATCAATTGGAACAAGGAAGTATAGCTTTTGATTATACAGGAGACCCTGGCCATCATCTATGGTTTAATGTACTTAAATTGTTACTGGCATGGAAGAAATTATTAAGATGTGACAGACCATGCTGCATTGAAGTGGTTTCTAGGATTAAAACACTCTTCAATTAGATAACCACCAGTAAGCAGAAAGGCTGGAGTACTGTGAGTAATGAATAAGAGCACTACAGAGTGAAAGAAGGAACTTTTGCTAACACTGACAGCCAAATTTAGGGAGCAACCACAGTCTGTGACACACAGAGGCTTGTTGCGCAGAATGACTGTGGACCATGCATGGTGGTACCTGCAGCTATCTAGGAAAGCACTAATGCAAGCATATGACAATTTTTCGGTAGATCATGGAGGTTGGCCAAGGACCAGAAGCAGGAGCCGGATTTTAGAAATGGTATGATGTCCTCCTCCTTGCCGTGTCCGGCGACAGTGACTCCGTCAGTCTTCTCGGTCCTTGTTGTGGTAGGCTCGGATGTGGCTCGCGAATCCGAATTTCGCTTTGAATATCATGTTGCATGGAGCACAGTGAAGTTGACCAGCAGAGTTGTAAGTATACGTGTAGACAGGCTTGAGCTGAGATTTTCGGAGCTCTCTTTTAGCATCCAGGTCCATTACACGCTTTTGCTCGAATTGTTCGATTCTCTTATGTACAGTTGATCGCCACTCCGATCGGCGCAATGCTAGCTCCTCCCAACGGTTGCTTGGGATGCCACAGGCTGCAAGGTGGCGTTTAATGGTGTCTTTATATCGCAGGTGTTGACCACCTTTCCTCCTCTTCCCGCACGAGAGCTGCGAGTAGAACACCACTTTAGGTAGCCTACTGTCATCCATGCGTACTATGTGACCACTCCATCTCAGTTGATGTTTCATTATTAAAGCTTCAATACCAGCCAGTTTCACGCGGCGCAAAATCTCCGTGTTTGGGACACGGTCTTCCCATTTGATGCGCAGAATTGATCTCAGACATCGAAGATGAAATTTATCTAGCTTCTTAATGTCAGCTTTGTAACAGCACCAGGTTTCCGAGGCATAGAGTAAGGTGGATAATACTAATGCTTTGTAGACTGCAATTTTTGTTTGTAGTTTGAGATCATGTGATTTCCATACTCGGTCATTAAGCTTACCGAAGGCTGAGGCTGCGCTGGCTATACGCGCTGCGATTTCCAATGTCAGGTTGTTGTCACTTCTAATTTGGCTTCCCAGGTATTTGGACTTTGACACATTTTGCAAGGGTTTGTTATTTATCTCAATACTAGAGTCATCTGCATTAAGACCTCTAAGTGGTTGTTTAAGAACTTGCGTCTTAGTGATGCTAATGGCTAAGCCAAATCTTCTGCAGGAGGCATTTAGCAGGTTTATGTAAGTCTGAAGAGTTTCGCAAGAATTAGCCATCATGCATACATCATCCGCGTAGAGAATCTCTAAGATGGATAGTTTGGTTACGCGACTTTTTGTTCTGAGGCGAGAGATGTTGAAGACACTTTTGTCTGTCCTTGTGTCGAGACTAATTTGATTACTACAGGCTTTGGTCGCGTCTCTCATAACAACTGCGAAGTAAAGTGAGAAGAGTGTGGGAGCCAGAACACAGCCTTGTTTTACACAACATGTCACGGGAAACTGTTCTGAGAGCTTGTCCTCATGGCGGATTTTTGCCATCATGTTTTCATGAAACTGCCAAATCAAACTGACAATTTTGTCAGGGCACCCAGTTTTCTTTAGTATGATCCAGAGAGCTTCCCGTGGGACACGATCAAAAGCTTTTTCCAGGTCTACAAAGCACATGAACAAAGTCCGATGTTGCTCTAAACTTTTCTCTTGCATTTGTTTGACAACAAATATGGCATCCACTGTGCCTCTGTTTGGGCGAAAGCCACACTGGGTCTCTGGTAGCAGTTTTTCTGCAAAGTGTGTTAACCAGGTGTTAACTATGTGGGCAAGGACTTTTCCCGCTGCTGACAGAAGAGAAATGCCCCTGTGGGAGCTGCAGCCTGATATGTCACCCTTGCCTTTATAGATCTTGGAAATACAAGCATCTTTCCAGTCTTGTGGAATCATTTCATACTCCCAAATCCTTAAGATCAGAGCAAACAATGGTTTCTTGATGTTTGGCCCCCCATATTTATATAGCTCTGATGGCAAGTTATCTAATCCTGCTGTTTTGTCATTTTTCAACTTAGCCAGTGCTGAAATGAATTCATTGTAGGAAGGGGCATCCGCAAGTTGTTCCTCAACTGGCAGGTCTTCAAGTGCTTCTATGTATGGAATATCGGTTGTCTGATGGTCAGGATTAAGAACGTCATTAAAATGTTCCGCCCACCGAGACAGGATGTCACTCTGTTGCGTCAGCCGACAACTTTTATCTTTGTTATAGACTGGTGCTATCTTCCCAACTCTTGGACCAAAGGTAGTTTTCAGGGACTCAAAGAATATGCCCGTTTGGTGTGTGTCGGCATATAGCTGTATTTCATTTGCTTTATTTGCCCACCAACTGTCTTTGAGAGCACGTACCTTCACTTTCAGATTGTAATGCGCTGCTCTACGCTTGTTATCATCAGGGGTGCGAAGAGAGGTTCTGAAATCATTAATTAGCTTTCTGATCTCTGGATCTGAGTCGTCAAACCAGTCCTGGTGCTTCTTCTGAGGCTTTCCCAAGACTTCTGAAGCACAGCCACGCAGTCTGCTAGCGTATGCACTCCACTGTTCATCTACAGGGGCAGATTCAGATATCAAAAGGCCATCGACACCAAATTTTTCATCCAGTTTTGCTCTCATAGTCTGATCATTGGCCAAGATTTTGCAGGACAATTTTGTTGGTATTTTGTGTGAAGCTCGGCGTGGTGCCTTCAAAGTTATCTTTAATTTGGACCTCACGAGTCGATGGTCTGTCCATCCCTGAGCGCCTCTCATTGCACGTGTGACCAGTACGTCACCAAGATCTTTTTTCCATACTATCACATAATCCAGAAGGTGCCAGTGTTTAGATCGCGGATGCATCCATATCGTTTTATATTTTTCAGGCAGACGAAAATATGTATTTGTCAGACAGAGTTCAAACTCGGCACATAGAGTTAGAAGATCCAAACCATTCGAGTTGCATTTTCCAATCCCATGGCGACCGAGGACTCCATTCCAAGCACTGAAATCATTCCCAACACGAGCATTATAATCACCAAGTAACAGAAGTTTATCTGCAGAAGGAATATCCCTAAGGACATGTCGGAGGTCTTGGTAGAACTTGTTCTTCTCTTCATCCGGAGATGGCAATGTAGGTGCGTATACATTGATCAGGTGAAGATATTTCTTGGATGCCAGGTGAAGTCTGAGTGTTATTATTCTGTCACTGATACCTTTTGGGAGTTCTGTTAGTGAGCATGCCAATTTATCGCGTATGGCAAAGCCTACCCCACTTTCCGCCCTTTCAGTGGATGATTTTCCACTCCAGTAGTAGGTATAACCTCCGAGCGGTTCACATAACTGTCCAGAGTCACTAAGATGTGTTTCACTTATGGCGGTAATGTCGATGTTATATCTAGCCAATTCCCTTGTGATAAGTCCTGTCTTTCTCTCTGGGCACTGATTATGGTCATTATCCTGTAAAGTACGGACGTTCCAGACTCCAATCATTAGATATTTAAGGTAACTGTTTATTTTATTATTCTTTTGACCGCATATGTTAGTGAACAAGTGACCGCAGTTTGCCACTTGTGCTGGGTTGAGACGGGCTATGTTTAGGCCACCTTTTCTAGGCCCCTCCCTGGATTAGGGAAAGCAGAGCGATCCTAAATAGGGCTGCTTTGTCGTCTGACGAGCTGCCGAACCAGTCCTCCCGTCTCTCACGAGTACCAGAACGACCATCACCGTCTGACCGCCTAACGTGCAGAGCACCAACTAAGGTTCAGGTACACCAAACCCTTGCCTCCAAATCAGTACTCCATCGCCGCAGGACTTTCAATGCTCATAGTCCATTGAAACTTTGCCGGAGTCATCTGCGCGTGAAGCTATTTAAAGTGGACAAGCAGTTGCTCAGATGCAGATCCACTCTCTCGTCCTCTGCCTCTGAATGGCAGTGGATCGTAGGGCCGATACAACTGGCAAGAGGCAGGGGATGCAGTGAATGGCCATATGCCACTGGAAGTATCCTGACATATGCCCTTAAGGCACATCACAGGTGCCTTGCTTCGTCAGTACAGAAGCCGTGAGTGTTTACCTATCGATATTACCCGCCTCCTACACCGATGAAGAGACTGACAGAAGGGAAGAAGGAAAGGGAAGGGACTGGAAGGGAAAGGGAGGAAAGGACGGTAGGTCGTTGTGAGGCACACTTCGTCAGGCTCCTCTGCTGAGACCTGACTGGCTAGGTTGAACCTGCCAGTAGCCACGCTACCACCGGTGTAGCTCTCGGCATCACAGGAACACGCAAACTCTCCCACCCGCACGGACAGTGCTACGATAAGGTGGTGATGGTATACTGTGTGCACAACATGCCGATTTCAACCTATTATACAGACATCAACTGCAAAGTTTGTCAGAAGCATCCAAACAATTTGAAATAGTGTGGATGGCTGTTGCCTGATAATTTATGGAATACCAGGTGCTACTGAAATTTCATGTTGCTGACAATAATAACAGATGAAGCTATCAATTTTATGTCCGATTTGATGAAAAAGTTATCAAATTTGCTAAGCATTCACAACCTTAGGACTAGACCTACCCTTCAAATGGAAGAAGGCAGCATTTTCATCTTACAATTGCCAAATTTTACATTTTTTGGTGAACACCAACCAAATGACAGAGGTGTGACTCCCATATGCTGTATCAGCTTAGAACTGTAAAAGAACACAGCAATAATGTGCTTTCACCCTGTCATATAGTGTAGTATATGGCAGGAAGATGCCTTCACCATTTGAGGTAGTAAAGCCTTTATTTGGGAGAAATGGGGACTCAGCACAATATTTTTAGAAACTTCTTCACTATCTGTAACAGAGGGTGAAGAAAAGCGATGCTCAAGCATCAGGACCACACAGGACAGTGCGTCAGCAACCTGCCTCAGTTGGACAATGGGTTCTGCAGACGATGATGGGTTATGTCGTCTCTATGGATCCATTTTCTATGAAGAAATACCTCTGCTGCTATGCATTGAGTCATGTTATAGGACATTGCATATTGGCCAGCAGTATGGCTATCTTAGTAATGGATATATGCGCACTTTTGGAAAGGGGGAAAAATTGACACACATTTCTTTCTGCCAGATGGTTTGATCCACATCCTAAATACTCGGGAATATAGTTCTATTGGTTCTATCCTTCAATAAGTGAAGAGTAGTAGAATCGCTACAGTATCAGCTGCCTAAATCAGGAGTATTACTTGCCAGAAAAATGGGACACCACACTTGCTAGTAATCATTAGAAGTTGAGACTGTTGCTTCTTATATTTAAAAGAAGTCTCAGAATTATCAAACTCTTAAGTATGGGCTGTTACTGGCTCTAAAATTACATGGTAAAGAAAACAATAGATTTGATGTGTACAATATTTGCTTCCATACTTAAGGACTGTTTACAGCAAAGTACTTCCAATATTTAAATTAGGAGACAGTCCTGATAATAAGACAGTCCTGATCAGAAGACAGCCCTGATCAGAAGACAGCCCTGATCAGAAGACAGCCCTTATCAGAAGACAGCCGTGATCAGAAGACAGCCGTGATCAGAAGACAGACATGATCAGAAGACAGCCATGATGAGAAGACAGCTGTGATTAGAAACAACCCCCTGTTTTCAAGGGCATTCTTGAGAAAAAATAAAGTTTTTTCAGAGGCGGAACGAAGTTCACCGGGTATAGCAGGCCTTAAGAATAATATGTTATTTTGTTTCGCCATCTAAATTATCTCTGGTCTATAAGAATAATGCATATGTGTAACACAGTGTATACATGTAACACAATAGCCATTGTTGGTGGTAGCTCGTGACACAAACAATAATAATAACTGAAAACTGTGTAGGGAGTGAGAAAAGGCTAAGGGGGAAGGGCGTTTCTATGGTAGATCACTTGGATTTAACAATTGCAGCCAATACACAGTTCTTCCATGAGCATACAAACATAGCAGCAACTTTGTGTAGAAACGTGTTCGCCAGCATTATGAATTAGGCCAAGCCCACACACATCGATTTTTATTGTAAGTAAAAATATTGTACAGTTAAATTCTTGTAGAGGAACAAAGGAGAGCAGAGGAATTTCTTTGTCCTACTAAAAGAATTTGATTGTATGATATATTTCCATATGATAAAAATCGATGCATGTGCACTAGGCCTAAATGTCGGTTTGGCAAATGATGCGTGCTACCTAGGTGAACTTCTCAGTCTAGTTATGTTGATTTAAAGAGGGAAATTTGAGTCATGCATTTTGGTACATTTTCTTCAATTGACTATCTATTGAATATCATTGGTACACATTTGGAGAGGATAACTGATCAAGTGATAATTGATCAGTTATCGAACGGGGTTGAAATTATTTAATTACTAAAATTGCTATTAAAAATGGGGGTTGGTGATAGAGGGGTGAAAATTTAGGGTTTTGTGTATTTTGTAATGCCACACCATAAAAAAAATAAAAATAAAAAGTTCTGTCCAAAAAACAAGAAAAATTTTTTTGGGGTGGACCATTCTTATCACTTAGGGGTATGAAAAATAGATTATGAGAGATTCTCAGATGTACCAAATATACATGTAAAATTTCATTAGGATTGATCGAGTCATTTCAGAGGAGTATGGCACTGTGACACAAGACTTTTATATATAAGGAGGTGGATATTCTGACTAATCAAAATTACAAACTGTTATAGTATCTGTCTCAGAAGTTAACATAATACCTATTCTAAATGCATGCCATTTGTTCATTGTTAACAATTTGATAATGGAAGGACAAATAAAACAAACGAAGAAAAAAAGTTTTACATTAATTTTCTGATGGATTTCCTTTATACATTTTTCACATAGCAACCCTGTCATCTGGGGTACCACTAGTTTTTACTCATCATCATCATCATCATCATCGCACATCTGTGAAATTTATATCATCATGGTCACATTTGGCTGTTTCTTCCTAATATGTTGCCATTTCTGATGATGTGGTTACCTTGCGATCTCAGAATACAGCTATTTTTATGCACATACGTATAGGATTATGCTTCTATTTTGACATATGTTACAATATGTCTTGCATCCAAAGATACTGCCAATGAGAGAGTGGTGAGAAGACAATGTTAATCCAGCATCAGAGACATGGTTTCATTCCCGTCATATGTCACAGTGACTGTCGACTACATGGCATCATGAAACACTTACGTATGCCTCTGTTCCTCATCTAGACTTTCATTTTCTCCTGCAGAAATGAATACTCTTGTTGAGTTCTTGTAAAATTTTACAGTCAAAACTCAATTCCGACTACAAACTGATTCAGGCAAACTGCAATTTAAACATGTTACATGTTCCTAAAAAGCTGAAGCACGCAAGATAGATTCCAATGGTTGGCCAATAAAACAATGTAATTTGCTGGCCATGCGCTACTCCCCTGCCTGTACTAATCAAATTTTCACCTAAGCTGATATCACTGTAGAAGGATTGGAAGAGGAACAGTGTTGTGCTTGATCAACTGTTAAACACTGACTTGTGCCCCAGAAGATATTGCAATCATATGTAACAGCAGCAGCAGCAACAGCTAATACATAATTTAATATCATGATTCAGTTCAACTGTCAAACTTCCTCTCGGCTTCCATCTTCTGACATCTATTGGTACCAGCTCTACATCACGTCTTGAGACTGTAATTTATTCTTGCAAATGCATTTAATATGATCTATTTCATTTGTTCGATCATTTTTTGTCAGAATATCAGCATCATGTTCAACAGCTGATTAAAAACTGGTAACATTTTTATACAGAATTCTAATACATGAACAGCGACCGAATTTATCATTTGTAATGCACTTATCAAATCATTACAGTCTCTCAATCAAAATATTGATCCAGTTTCAGAATCCAGTAACTTTTTTGAAGGATAACATTTCTCCTTTATTTCAACATGGTATCCATACATGTACGAGAACTTCTACTCTGAACCTGATCAAATACAACAAGAGTCTGTAAATGATACAATATGGCACGGTTTCCTCCCACATTCCAGAAAATAGTCAAATTTTATGCAGAGCAACATATTTTTGTAGTAGCTGTTTCATAGTTTCTCGCATATCACTTACACAAGCAATGTCTGAGTTGTCACATGACTCTTTGCATAGCGTTGATAGTTTATCAAGGCACTTCGGCATATCGTGATATCTTGAACCTGTTGGAAGTCGAGTTTTATTTGGCCACCTCTGTCCTGAATTCTTCAAAATAAATTTTTGTGTGACCTCAATAGCCAAAGCTTCATTTGTAAATGTAAGACAACCACTATATATCCTGTTAAACAATGGAAAAATGTTGACCTTAGCAGCTATAGCTTTATCAGTGAATATAAGGTGACTCTTTATTTTCCAAAACATGAAATGGGGAAAAAACCCTTGCCTTATAATTGTCTGAGATATCTCACTTACTTACATACATCCAATTACTTACCTTATATGAAATGAGCAAAGCATTTTGTAACACCACAGCTCTTATGCTGTATGGATTTATTTTTTTTTTTTTTTTTTTTTTTGCTTTATTTAATGTTACATTGTTGATCTTCTGTAAATGTGATTGAATCGATAACATAAAATTGTGTACTGTTTTCTTTATATAAACTTTGATGTCATGTTTTGGTTCTATGCAAAGTAGTGTATCTGTAATTTAAAATCTTTGTCCCATTTGGAGGGAACAAAACTTACTGTATATAATTGTAATTTTGTGTGAATAATTTGTTTGTAGAAGTGTCAATATGTGAAAATGTTCTGTTTTATTTAATGTATTTGTTTGCTGTTATGTAAACTGCTGACCTTCACTTAGGTTTCTTAGTTATTCTGTATGTAAAAGGTGTAGTGGTTCCCCTCGGGAACAGAACTGTTTAGCGCGCACAAATTGTGGTTGGCCTAGGTGGAAAAGGTGGAACTGATAGTCAGTCGGAGACGAGCCAGCAGTCGGGGACGAGCCACGAGTCGGGGACGAGCCACGAGTCGGGGACGAGCTACCGGTTGGGGACGAGCCACGAGTCGGAGATGAGCTACGAGTCCGTGCACTGCTATTATAAAGGTGCATATTGTGCTGATTCAGAGAGAGGCTTTTCCTGCTTCTTTCCAAGGCCTCGGATGGATGGATAAATAGCTGGAACTATTCTGGAATTTGTATCTGTCGTCGCCGCCAAGAAATGACAGAGTCCAGCAATTCTGTCCACGACTCCACCTACCAACATGCAGTTGCCACCACGTTGCGCAATCATTGCAACGTAATACTATAATAATGTACAGTGAAGGATCAGCTTAATGGATGTGCTAATGTGCTGAAATATAAGGTAATTTGTATCTAAATTTATATACCTACCTTGATTTTCTCCTCATCATAACACCTCTCAGGTTCCTTTCCATTTGAACTAAAGTAATTACCGAGTGTCACTACTGAAAGAACATTTATGACCAGAGTTTTGCTAATTAATGCCTCTTGAACTTAGTAAAAAGAAAGTTAAAGTTAATGTGGCAATAGAGTGAGTTAAAGTAAATATTATTTTTCAAAATAATTTTCCTATTAAAACTGCTATTTAAAGTGCTGTTGCTAACTTCAATATTAAAAGTTCTTAAGACTGAGGCTTATAAGGCAAATGATCACATTATTGTCGGTAGTAAATTCTAAAAGGTGAGTCAGTTTCTTGCAATTTGATCAGTATTGTGTTTCGCTGTGGTAAAAGTGAGAAAGCTGCAGTTGTGAAACATTAAATATTCATGTTTGCTAAGTGTTTGTGTTTCTTGTGTATTAGAAGTGCTTGTTAATAGTAATGTTATAAAGACCATTCACTTTATGTAAGCCTGAAAGTAATAGGGTGTATTGGTATCTCTTATAATTTAGCAAATAGTTTGTGCTGCTCCAGTTGTTAGCTTCAATCTTAAAACATATGTGTGTCAGAGTTCATTGCACTCGCGTGTGGCTAAGTCTAGGTTGAGTTTGTCCATTATAATTACTTATACCTACTTTTATAAACGAGAACTTTATTCTTTCTCTTGCCTAATTAGGCTGGCGACCGTTTCCCTTATTTTATAAACAGTATAGCTAGGCAAAATTTTGTTTGTTACTATACAAATATTTACGTAATTCTGACTTTCATTTCCGATAAGCCACCTCCGTTAGCAACAACACGGTCAAACTCACAAAATTCCTCTCAGAGGGTAACACTGCTCTGTTGCTTTGTGCCATAGTTGCTTTTACAAAATTGTTTTATGTTACAACCTGCTTCTGGCATTGAGGTTATGGTTTAACAGTAGCAGGTAGGAGTGTTATACGTGGCGACCGTGACAGGACGTTGTTCAGTTTGCACCTACAGACGGAAAAAATTAAAAGTAGTTAGCATTTTACAATATGGCACAGTTTCCTCCCACGTTCCAGAAAATAGTCAAATTTTATGCAGAGCAACATATTTTTGTAGTAGCTGTTTCATAGTTTCTCGCATATCACTTACACAAGCAATGTCTGAGTTGTCACATGACTCTTTGCATAGCGTTGATAGTTTATCAAGGCACTTCGGCATATCGTGATATCTTGAACCTGTTGGAAGTCGAGTTTTATTTGGCCACCTCTGTCCTGAATTCTTCAAAATAAATTTCTGTGTGACCTCAATAGCCAAAGCTTCATTTGTAAATGTAAGACAACCACTATATATCCTGTTAAACAATGGAAAAATGTTGACCTTAGCAGCTATAGCTTTATCAGTGAATATAAGGTGACTCTTTATTTTCCAAAACATGAAATGGGGAAAAAACCCTTGCCTTATAATTGTCTGAGATATCTCACTTACTTACATACATCCAATTACTTACCTTATATGAAATGAGCAAAGCATTTTGTAACACCACAGCTCTTATGCTGTATGGATTTATTTTTTATTTTTTGCTTTATTAAATGTTACATTGTTGATCTTCTGTAAATGTGATTGAAGTGATAACATAAAATTGTGTACTGTTTTCTTTATATAAACTTTGATGTCATGTTTTGGTTCTATGCAAAGTAGTGTATCTGTAATTTAAAATCTTTGTCCCATTTGGAGGGAACAAAACTTACTGTATATAATTGTAATTTTGTGTGAATAATTTGTTTGTAGAAGTGTCAATCTGTGAAAATGTTCTGTTTTATTTAATGTATTTGTTTGCTGTTATGTAAACTGCTGACCTTCACTTAGGTTTCTTAGTTAATCTGTATGTAAAAGGTGTAGTGGCTCCCCTCGGGAACAGAACTGTTTAGCGCGCACAAATTGTGGTTGGCCTAGGTGGAAAAGGTGGAACTGATAGTCAGTCGGAGACGAGCCAGCAGTCGGGGGACGAGCCACGAGTCGGGGACGAGCCACGAGTCGGGGACGAGCTACCGGTCGGGGACGAGCCACGAGTCGGAGACGAGCTACGAGTCCGTGCACTGCTATTATAAAGGTGCATATTGTGCTGATTCAGAGAGAGGCTTTTCCTGCTTCTTTCCAAGGCCTCGGATGGATGGATAAATAGCTGGAACTATTCTGGAATTTGTATCTGTCGTCGCCGCCAAGAAATGACAGAGTCCAGCAATTCTGTCCACGACTCCACCTACCAACATGCAGTTGCCACCACGTTGCGCAATCATTGCAACGTAATACTATAATAATGTACAGTGAAGGATCAGCTTAATGGATGTGCTAACGTGCTGAAATATAAGGTAATTTGTATCTAAATTTATGTACCTACCTTGATTTTCTCCTCATCATAACACCTCTCAGGTTCCTTTCCATTTGAACTAAAGTAATTACCGAGTGTCACTACTGAAAGAACATTTATGACCAGAGTTTTGCTAATTAATGCCTCTTGAACTTAGTAAAAAGAAAGTTAAAGTTAATGTGGCAATAGAGTGAGTTAAAGTAAATATTATTTTTCAAAATAATTTTCCTATTAAAACTGCTATTTAAAGTGCTGTTGCTAACTTCAATATTAAAAGTTCTTAAGACTGAGGCTTATAAGGCAAATGATCACATTATTGTCGGTAGTAAATTCTAAAAGGTGAGTCAGTTTCTTGCAATTTGATCAGTATTGTGTTTCGCTGTGGTAAAAGTGAGAAAGCTGCAGTTGTGAAACATTAAATATTCATGTTTGCTAAGTGTTTGTGTTTCTTGTGTATTAGAAGTGCTTGTTAATAGTAATGTTATAAAGACCATTCACTTTATGTAAGCCTGAAAGTAATAGGGTGTATTGGTATCTCTTATAATTTAGCAAATAGTTTGTGCTGCTCCAGTTGTTAGCTTCAATCTTAAAACATATGTGTGTCAGAGTTCATTGCACTCGCGTGTGGCTAAGTCTAGGTTGAGTTTGTCCATTATAATTACTTATACCTACTTTTATAAACGAGAACTTTATTCTTTCTCTTGCCTAATTAGGCTGGCGACCGTTTCCCTTATTTTATAAACAGTATAGCTAGGCAAAATTTTGTTTGTTACTATACAAATATTTACATAATTCTGACTTTCATTTCCGATAAGCCACCTCCGTTAGCAACAACACGGTCAAACTCACAAAATTCCTCTCAGAGGGTAACACTGCTCTGTTGCTTTGTGCCATAGTTGCTTTTACAAAATTGTTTTATGTTACAACCTGCTTCTGGCATTGAGGTTATGGTATAACAGTAGCAGGTAGGAGTGTTATACGTGGCGACCGTGACAGGACGTTGTTCAGTTTGCACCTACAGACGGAAAAAATTAAAAGTAGTTAGCATTTTACAAACATAGAGTGAACATAAAACGTCCAGCGGCATGAACCTGTACATTAGCTGACAGAACTAGTAGTGAAAGTTCAGTTTAAATTATAAATAAAAGGTATCAGTACTTAATAATAGCTAAAATGGACAGGAAACTAGAAATAAATGTAGACACGCGAGAGCAGAATGCAACCGAGAGCAGTTCAGGCCGCACACCAACAGATCGCATGACGCGCGAGTTAAATTATGTACGTTATCACGCAGACGTTAATAAACAGATCGAAGCTATGTGTATAGCGCGTACTAAGCAAGACAATGTAGTCGATGTTGTCGAAGACAGTGGCTATGCTGATGAATCGATGGATATGCTTGAATCACCAAAAACTGAAAGGAAAGTAGAACTTGAACACGAAAATGTAGCAGGACATAAAAGTGAAAAGAATTCAGATATGATAGAATTGTTAAAAATGTTGTCTGCACAAATTGCAGCACAGGGGCAACAAAATGCAGCAGAAAATGACAGAATCAAGGCACAAATTGCAGCGCAAAATGACAATGTCAATGACAATATTAAGGCACAAATTGCAGCACACAGTGACAATATTAATGCACAAATCGAAATGCAGATTACCAGACTTAGTAAACAAATTGAAGAAGTCAACTCAAGGGTAGGAACAGTGAGTAATGAAATTAAAAGTATTAAAAGCGAAATTACTGTCATCAATGGCAATATTGCCAATGTACAAGGACAAATTGATGACATTAACGAAAGATTTGACTCTGAAGTAATTAAAATTCAAGATCAAATTGAACCCTTAGTCTGTACTAACGTTGACGAAAAGGTATTCGGTATTAAATCCGAAATACAAACCGAAT
This sequence comes from Schistocerca serialis cubense, assembly GCF_023864345.2. NCBI lineage: Eukaryota > Metazoa > Arthropoda > Insecta > Orthoptera > Acrididae > Schistocerca > Schistocerca serialis. The sequence continues at coordinate 14,101,697 of NW_026047573.1, forward strand.
GTAATGCAGAATTTGCACAGATTAAACAATCTGTAACAGAAACAAGCAGAGCTCTAACCAAACAGATTCTTACTTGTGAAAAGAAGTGTGAACATAACACTTCACAAATCCAAGGCAAAATGTATGACTTGGAAAGAAAAATACAAACCGGACCTACACATTTTACTGAAAAAATGCCTTTCAGTAAAATATTAGAGGGCGAGGAAAAATTCGACCCAGCAAAGAGGCATAACGGATGGCACCCCCCTAGACTTTGTAAAGAATTGCGAAGGAAATTTTCCTGAATATTTGTCTGACCAGGAAAAAATTAATGTTGTAATCAGTGCATTAACGGGAGAAGCAAAAAGGTGGGGGTTGAATCTTGATACTAACCAGATGTCTTTTGAAACTTTCAAACAAAAATTTATTGACGAATACTGGTCAGAACAAAAACAAGACCAGTTGTGGTGTGAATTTCTAATGGCCAGGTTGTATGACATCAGAGGTAGGCAAACCATGAAAGAATTCTGCGAATCATGGTATAGAAAACTGATACATTTGAAGGCTAGAAGAACTGAAGCTGAGATCGTTTGGGTGCTTTGGCAGAAACTGCCTGAGGATTCGAAACGATATGTTGGGAGTACACACAGAAGTTTTTCTGCGTTCTTGGAAAGGGTAGAGGATGAAGATCACTGGCGAAGAAATCGCGAGTACCGTCCCCATAATAACAATAATTATTCGTGAGAAAGTAATGACCAAGCTGAACGACAGGAAAACGATAGATTTCGTGTAAACATGATTCATAGAGGTCGTGCGAGAGGTAGAGGAAATTATACAACGCGCGGCAGAGGATACATAGCACGGAATCCCCAAACTAGAGACGAAATGGAAAACTAAAAACCGCGTGTGTTACGGGCCGGATTCACGCGGAAACCGGTTTTGGGCCCAAAGAAAAGATGCCAAATATTAGATTCGAGAAGGAAAGATGTAAACTACGGGGCAGGAAGGTTAAGGGCGCGCCTATAGCAGACGGGCGCGGAGTGATACATAGTGGCGTTCCCAGTGCGAAGTCACGTGACCGTTCGTGCTCGGGCCAGCGGTTGCCGGAGCAGCGTACATTGCACTTGGCAGCAGACACAAATGGCAGACGTCAGAACAAGATGGCTGCCGTAGAGAGAGACAGAAGAGGCGGGATCGGACACTTCCGATGGCCGGTTTCAGTAGTAGATGAATGTAGAAATGAAGATAAAGTTAATATGTCATATGATAATGATAACTCGGTATTGGAATCGTGTGAAAAGACTTTATTAAAGAATAAAAGGGAGCCAGAAAAGGCGAGTGAAAAGGAGAACATTTGTACTGCTAATGATGTGTATGAGGTAAAAGATGTAGATGTGGGGGAGGTTGTGATGAATAAAGAGGAAAGGAAGGTAGAATACGCCACGCAAAAGACATGTGCTCAATTAATAATAGGTGAAAATGAGGTAGAGGAGGACGTTAGTAATCATGACATTATGAGCAGTGCAGATGAAATTATTGTTGATGGAAAGTTGTTTAATAGTTTTGATGCAGAAGGGTCTAGTAAGAATTTCGCACGATTACCTGAAAATGACAGCATGGAAGAAAATGAAATGAAAGTTATTGAAGTATGTGATGATTATACTAAGTATGAAGTTAAGGCTGAAATCGTTCAAAGTGATATAACAGAAGTGACTGACTGTCCAAACGATGTGCATTGTGTAGAAAATGGGTCGGAAAACGAAGTGACTGAAACATCTAGTGATAATCTGCCTCACTGTTTAAAAGTTGCCTTATTGCTCGAATCTGATGACAAAAATGAAATCAGTGATAGTTCAGACGATGAAGGATATATGAATACAGATAAGAATGAATATAATAACTTTCCCTATTGTTCAAAAGTCGAGTACTTAAGTGAATCTGATAGTGAGGAAAAGAGTAGTGATGACTCCAGTGAAGATGAATTCTCAGGTGTAAATGAAAGTGAATATACTTTTACTGAAAGAGGGTATGAGAAAATTAGTGACATTTTTCCAAGGCAAGATACAGAAAGTGAAACTGGGCCAAAACCGAATGAATTATTCAGTAATGTAACACAGGGGCATAATTTGCAGGAACCTCCAGATGATACTATACTGGGGCAAGCCTTAACAAATGTAATGAAAGAAATAGATTTACAGATACCAAAAGAACCACCAGTTAAAATGATAGCAGAACAAGTAGTGATGTACCTTGCTAAAGACTTTGAAATTCCAAAACCTAAAAAGCCACCCGATGAAACAAAATGTTGGCAAGATCTGAATGGGTTAGTGAAAGATGTAGAAGATAGGAGGCCTAAAAAGCTACCAGACTTCGTAACTGTTTTATGAACCATAAAAGACTGCCTTGTTAATAAAGTGACTGGGGGCAGGTTGCTGTATTTGTACATAATTTTAATATAATGCATGACTTTATTATTATTATGTCTGAGTGTTACCTGGAAATGAATTATTGTTCTGTCGATCTTCAGGCCTGTGGGAGGTTGTTGCTTATATACTGTAGTGTACTGTTTGACTTTGCTTAGGAAATGTTTATTTTCAATTTAATACTTACTGTTGCCAGTCTAATCATAAAGGCAGGTCCATGTAGTGTGAGAAACCTGAGAACTTTATGACTAATGATGCTTATAGTAACTTAACGAGAGTGCAGAGAACTCCAAAAGATAATAATTTATTTCTCTTATAGTTAAAAATCAGAAAGGGCTTCTGTTTGCATTATGTGGTTTACTTAAAGGTACATGTCCTCAGACAAGGGTTGATAACCCTCAGGGGGCAATGCACTCTTTGCGTTGTCAGGTGCCTGACGAGCACCAGGGACCCGAGTCGTTGCTAGCACTACTTCCGTTTCTTTTCGTGCTGCCAACCTTCCTCTTCATCATTCAGAACTTTTACTATCTTTTTTCCTTCTTCTCTATCAGAGTGTATTGAATAGTGTGGCAATGATGTAAGATATTGTGTATTGTTTGTGGATAAGTAAATAAATAATTACATTGGATACACTAGAAAATGGCAAAGAATAATGGAAGCATAGTGGGTATTGTAAAGAGAAAATGTAATGGAAAAGTAAAGGGAAAAATAGATGAGAAAAGAATAGCTTACTGAAAAGAAAAGGTAAATGAATGCCATAATATGACTAAATGTAAATGTTTTTGAAAATAGGGATAAATATGATATTGAAAAACTGTATGTTGTTTAAAACTGTGGAAATGAACCTGGCTAATGTGTGTAAGATAGATATGAGATGTATATGTCTTGTGCCACAAAAAGGGTTGGCAGAAATCACTTGCAATAGGATATGAAATTATTGTCCTGATCTTGATGTATGTAATGACCTAACTGTGTGTGAAAAAAGCAATGGTAAAGGAGTAGTAAGAAATTCTTAATCCTGACGTGAGCCCAAGTATGACATTTAAAGTTTTTTTGATTAATGTATATGTTACCTAATGTTGTCACTTGAAAAGAAATGGTTTTGTTGCCAGTGTCTAATTACTGTTTCAAAGTTGCAGGTTTTATGTTTTATACCATTAAAGCAAATTTTACCAAAGATGTGACAGAATGATGAAAAACTTGGAGATGATGACAATAAACTGCTCAAAAGTATGTTGTTCGGCAGCAAAACAAGACAAAAGAATAAGAATGCTGTGATTCTGAAGCTAAGGATTATAAAATATGCTATGTGAGCAGTAGCCAAAGGACTTGCCATTGTGGGGCAAGAAGTTGATAAGTGGTCACGAACTGCCAAACCTAGAGGATGGGGCAGTGTGTCAATTTAAAAAGGTGTTTTTTTGTGTGTTCTTAATCTAAATTGTGATTTGTGTCTAAATGTTAGAGGTAAAGACTGCCAAACCAATAATGGGCAGAATGTGTAACATGGACTGCTAGTGCTGAGGCAAGCAGTGAACTAAGTTTGGTTTTTTGAGCAATATGTTATAAACTGACTATTCTTATTGAAGTCAGTGAAAAGTTATTATAAAATATATATGCATTCTTATTTAAATGGATGTAGATGTTTTGATACTAGGTTTTTTGAAATAATGTAAAGTTTTGGTCTGCCTTGTTTTAAAACACAGCAGTGATGATTAAAGATAGGCTCTGAATATGTTAGTGTGTTTATGTGCAACAAATATTTTGGACTGCTATTAATGAAGAGCAGCTTTAAAGTTAATTATTTTGAAACAACCTTGCAAAGTTACTTTGGTATTTAAAGAGTCAGTTGGAAAAAGGTTCTCATAGTTTTTTGTGTAAATATTTGTGCATATGTGAATGCAAACTGATATTTTCAATATTTCATTAATTGCTGAACCTTGTAAAATGTACCGTGATCATAAATATGCTTGTGTGTCTGTGAAATTTTACATTCCTTTAAAATTATTGAGAGACAAACTTCTGTTTTGCTAAGTTAGAATGTTCTGTGCTATTGTATATGTGTTTATTCCTTTATTTTATTTTGAAGGCTTTACCTATTCTACTTATATGTAGATGAGTTTGTGTACTGTTTGTCAGTTATTTGAACTGTGTGTGTTTGAAATGAACATGCTTAAAGATATCTTGTGTAATGTTGAAAATTAGTTTCCTTAAACAAGTGTGAATATGAAAATATCTGTAACTTTCTTATTTTGAAAATCTTTTGGAAGAAATGTAAGCAATTTCTTAGTGCATATACTGTATGTTTGTAATGTGTGTGTTTTTTTTTCTCCCAACTGAAGTTGGATGGAATAATTTTTTTTGCAGCTAACACCGCTTAGGTGTTATGGATGTTTCCTTGAAGTATCCCTGATGGGAAACTTCAACGAAACATGGGGCATGTGTAACACCATAGCTCTAATGCTGTACTAACTTATTTTGCTTTTTTTTTTGCTTTATTTAATGTTACATTGTTGATCTTCTGTAAATGTGATTGAATCTATAACATAAAATTGTGTACTGCTTTCTTTATATAAACTTTGATGTCATGTTTTGGTTCTATGCAAAGTAGTGTATCTGTAATTTAAAATCTTTGTCCCATTTGGAGGGAACAAAACTTACTGTATATAATTGTAATTTTGTGTGAATAATTTGTTTGTAGAAGTGTCAATATGTGAAAATGTTCTGTTTTATTTAATGTATTTGTTTGCTGTTATGTAAACTGCTGACCTTCACTTAGGTTTCTTAGTTATTCTGTATGTAAAAGGTGTAGTGGCTCCCCTCGGGAACAGAACTGTTTAGCGCGCACAAATTGTGGTTGGCCTAGGTGGAAAAGGTGGAACTGATAGTCAGTCGGAGACGAGCCAGCAGTCGGGGACGAGCCACGAGTCGGGGACGAGCCACGAGTCGGGGACGAGCTACCGGTCGGGGACGAGCCACGAGTCGGAGACGAGCTACGAGTCCGTGCACTGCTATTATAAAGGTGCATATTGTGCTGATTCAGAGAGAGGCTTTTCCTGCTTCTTTCCAAGGCCTCGGATGGATGGATAAATAGCTGGAACTATTCTGGAATTTGTATCTGTCGTCGCCGCCAAGAAATGACAGAGTCCAGCAATTCTGTCCACGAATCCACCTACCAACATGCAGTTGCCACCACGTTGCGCAATCATTGCAACGTAATACTATAATAACGTACAGTGAAGGATCAGCGTAATGGATGTGCTAATGTGCTGAAATATAAGGTAATTTGTATCTGAATTTATGTACCTACCTTGATATTCTCCTCATCATAACACCTCTCAGGTTCCTTTCCGTTTGAACTAAAGTAATTACCAAGTGTCACTACTGAAAGAACATTTATGACCAGAGTTTTGCTAATTAATGCCTCTTGAACTTAGTAAAAAGAAAGTTAAAGTTAATGTGGCAATAGAGTGAGTTAAAGTAAATATTATTTTTCAAAATAATTTTCCTATTAAAACTGCTATTTAAAGTGCTGTTGCTAACTTCAATATTAAAAGTTCTTAAGACTGAGGCTTATAAGGCAAATGATCACATTATTGTCGGTAGTAAATTCTAAAAGGTGAGTCAGTTTCTTGCAATTTGATCAGTATTGTGTTTCGCTGTGGTAAAAGTGAGAAAGCTGCAGTTGTGAAACATTAAATATTCATGTTTGCTAAGTGTTTGTGTTTCTTGTGTATTAGAAGTGCTTGTTAATAGTAATGTTATAAAGACCATTCACTTTATGTAAGCCTGAAAGTAACAGGGTGTTTCGGTATCTCTTATAATTTAGCAAATAGTTTGTGCTGCTCCAGTTGTTAGCTTCAATCTTAAAACATATGTGTGTCAGAGTTCATTGCACTCGCGTGTGGCTAAGTCTAGGTTGTGTTTGTCCATTATAATTACTTATACCTACTTTTATAAACGAGAACTTTAATCTTTCTCTTGCCTAATTAGGCTGGCGACCGTTTCCCTTATTTTATAAACAGTATAGCTAGGCAAAATTTTGTTTGTTACTATACAAATATTTACGTAATTCTGACTTTCATTTCCGATGAGCCATCTCCGTTAGGAACAACACGGTCAAACTCACAAAATTGTGCCATAGTTGCTTTTACAAAATTGTTTTATGTTACAACCTGCTTCTAGCATTGAGGTTATGGTACAGTAGTAGCAGAAAATGAGTGTTATAATTTGTCTACATTCCCTTTGACATCCTAACAACAGAACTAGAATTTTATGAGGTATGTAATCCAGAATTAGCTTGTCACAGTTGAAAATAAAGATATGAAGCTATTACTGCTATTTAGTATTATAAATACACCCCTTTATGTGGTGTTCAAAAGGGCACATTACTTGGACCATTCTTCTTCATCGTCATTATCAGTGACATTCCTCTCTACATAAATCATACGCTATGTGATGACACAACACTGGTCGCCTCACTTCGGAAGATCTATGTCTTGCATAACAGTAAACAGGAAACACCCAAATCTGCCCTCCACTGGTTCTCAGCAAATAAATTACTCTGTAATCCAGAGAAAACAAAACAGCTTATTTTATGATTGCCCAAGGACATAGAAAACAGATCAGTGAAAGTGTTAGGAATGCATATTGAATCCAATGTTAACTGTGAAGAACATGTTAGTCAGGTATTAAAAATATTTCTAGGATCTCCTACTTGCTTTGGAAACTTACAGAAATGATTAGTATTGACTTCCTGAGACTAATATACTTTGGACTGTTGCCATCACATATTACTTATGGCCTCCTCGTTTGATAACACACCCTCCTACACTGCCAAAATTCTCAGAACTCAGGAAAGATTGTAATGCATAATGCGTAAAACGAGTCCCAGAGAGCACTGTCATCCTCTCTTTACCAGGCTCAGACTATTGACTGTTTTAAATGAAAATATGTACACATATATCTGTTTACTATATGTAAACATAAAATTCTGCTAGGGTAGAAATTCGTACTACAACAACAGAATGAAGGTGGATGATGACGTACCAAGATACAGATTAACACCACCGTGTCTCTAACACAAGGTGACTATTTTAAAACTCTTCAAATAATAACACAAAGTGCTTGGGGCATGCCATTACAAATTTTTAATGAAAAACTGCACAATTGGTTATTGGACAACCCATTTCTCTGTTTGCAAGATTTCATGATCTGAGTAGTGCTGAGATCAGTCTGTAAAATCGACTATATCCACTGTTTATTTTGTGAACTGATAGGCCCTCACAAACAGAATAATGTACAACGGTTATTAGCATGCAAGATAACAGCTAATTGCACTGTCAGCATACAATTAATAATTCTTTAATCACTGCATCAGTATATTTTGTATTTGTTAGCGTCGTACGTTAATTGTGCTCACCAGGTTAGTAATCGTAATGTGGAATGAACACTATGTTCACTGCCTTACCATGTAAAGTATTTACAAATTCCTTGTATGTCAACCCTTTCTATTTACTGCAAATAGCTTCAGAAAATTTTATTGTGATCTGTACAAAAACAAAGCCTAATTCTAGCTGAATGACCATTGGCGATAAACATTCTTGACAGTCAGTTACCTGATATCCCACTTTGGACACAATGACAGTTTCAGAAAATTATAGTTCAAATTGGGGATGAGTATGGCAAAAAACCAAATCACAGTGAACTCTGCTGGCATAGCTGCAGAAATGTCCTGAAAAGATTTTTTGACTAGAGAATACCAATAAATCAGTTTTTAAAGCTCAAAAGAAGGCATCACCACAAAACAGAATATTCATAGTGGGCTGCCGACCTTGGTTTGCCTTGGATATTACAGGACATTTGATTGCTTTGCACACTAGCCTGCTAGGTGAAAATCAATTAATCTAAGAAATGACTGAAAAATATAAATCACTTTCATGAGAAAACTTCCAATGTGGAAAGACAGACAAAGCAGAGAAATGTGCTGCATTTTTCTGATGACAGTTATTCTCCAGGATAAGAATTACAAGGAGTACATTCTCCTAATTAGTACAATGAAGGCTGAACCTGGACGATTTAGGGATATACTAAATCCATTCCAAGCTTTCAAATTATTTTTGAGACCACTTGCTACTTCTGTAGATGACACTTCCTGCAATTTGTAAATGGAAGTAATACATGGACCTACAAAGTAATTGTCCTCTGATAGGCAACTCCTTTACAGAAAGAAGTTTAATACGATATTATCATAACTCTGCACAACAACAGCTTCCTCATCTTCATTACGAGCTTTCCAATATTGGGTTTGAGATAAGTCTGAAAAACAGATTTTCAAATATTAAGAAAATTAATGAATAACTGTTAAATGCAAACGGTTATATAAATTTTAATCACTGAATGAAATCTAGTACAAAACTGATACTTAAAGACAAGAGCAATGTCATTGTAAATTCACCTTGTGGTACTTAAATTCGATAACGATTTTTTGCAATTATAAGTATACCGTTATTGAAGTAGAGAAGATCATGCAGGTCCATACATTTGGTGAGGTTATACATTTGAATTCCTGAAAATACTAACCACAAAGCATACTTCAAACTGTTTTAAATGCTTGCCATCTGGAGTGGGAATGTAATACTGCTTGTGGTGTTTGTTGTGACAGTGCCATGACATTTAACAGTGCCGCCACGACAGTACTCACAAACGGCGATAGAGGCGCTCCGCAACTCGGTTGAACACGGGAGCGCCACCTAGCTACGAATGGTGCCAGCTATTGTTTCTAAGTGAGAGCGTTTGAATATCCACGCAATTATTGGTGATTAAAGGCTATAACACTTTTTGGCGACAAGGTCAGATATTTTCACTGCGTTGTGGATTTGTGTGTTCGTGACGGGGCAGACATGGAACAGCTTATGCAAGCGCTCATTGAACAACAAACACAGCTGACGGCTGCTATTCAGGTGTTGTCGATGTCGCTTACTCATCGTCTGTCTTCCTCTTCTCCGCCTCCATTCCCTCCTTACGACGAGGCCGCTGAAGACTGGGAGGATTATGAGAAGCGTTTGCGGCAACACTTCTTGGCTTTCGGCGTTGTCGACGCTCCTATGTGTAAGTTGTTATTTCTATCTTGGATTTCCCCACGGATCTATCAGCTGCTATCTCAGTTAGCCGCTCTGCAGGAACCTGCTTCTCTGTCCTTCCAAGAAATGTGTGACTTATTGTCTGACTATTACCGAAAAAACACTCATGTTGTTGCCGCCCGCGTGGTGTTCTGCCGGTGTCGTAAACAGCCGCATCAATCTTACTGGGCTTGGGCGGCGGAACTACATGGTATGAGTAGGAAATGTCAGTTTGTCACGGACACTCATCATGTGTCTTATGCTGATTCAATGGTAGGGATGCTATTCTACAGCTTGCTCCTAATAAAGAAGTTCGGCAATGTGCCCTACAACTGCCAACCCCGTCGTTGGATGATGATGTTTGGTTTGTGGGGCGCTCAACTGCATGGTTATCAGCGCCCGTACAATTTCCCAACCTTTGCTCAGTCCAATTTCGCCACTGTACTGGATGATGATGAAATGATGAGGACAACACAAACACCCAGTCATCTCGAGGCAGGTGGAAATCCCTGACCCCACCGGGAATCGAACCCGGGACCCCGTGCTCAGGGAGCGAGAACGCTACCGCGAGACCATGAGCAGCGGACAACCCCATCGTTGTCAGAAGTTCTAAGCATCGCTCAATCCTTTGAAGTGTCTCACACTGCTGGCGCGCAAATAGACACATGGTGTGATGTAGGCACTGTACAGTCAACTTTCAACATGGACAATTTGCCTGTTTCACAGGAGAACGAAGATGTGGCGGTGGTTCACTCACGTAAACAACGTTGCGTTGGGCCGCAATGCTTGCAGCGAAAACAGCAACCACAGAAGCAGGTTCATTCCGTACTTCCTTCTTGTCCACGTTGTTTCATACAGCATGAGAGTGCCGCGTGTCCAAAACGTTGGGTCACGTGTAATTTGTGTAGGAAAAAAGGCCACATTGCTTCTGTGTGTCAGTCCCCTAAAGTTACTGTCAACGAGGACAAGGCATCGGACAATGATGTTAACTGTGTGCTTTCTCAAACAAATAAGTTGTTTGTTACTGTTCGTGTTCTGGATAAAGACATTTGCATGCAAGTGGACACTGGCTCTGCAATAACTCTCATTAATTCTCGCACATATTTTGAGTTGGGCTCCCGTCCCTTGTCTCCAGTTACACGAAATCTGATAACTTATAATAAACAGAAAATTCCTATCAATGGCCAGTTTTATGCTTCCACTGCCTACAGGTCTGTTGTTAGGCCCCTCACGTTTTATGTGGTGGATCATGTGGGCACTGAAAACCTGTTCGGTTATGATGCTTTCCAGTTGTTCGGGTTCTCCATTGATGATGATGTGCACCTCATATCTGAGGATATTCCATATCAACAGCTGGATGGATTGTGTTCTGAATTTTCGTCCATGTTCTCTGCTGGTCTGGGTCGTGCCAAGGATTTTGAAGCCCACATTAGTCTTAAACCTACAGCTCGCCCAAAGTTTTTCCGGGCACGCCCTATTCCACTGGCGTTGCATGCACCTGTCAAGGCTGAGATAGACAGGTTAACAGCTTCAGGGCTTCTCCTTCCTGAATGGGCATCGCCAATCGTGGCAGTTTCTAAACCAAACGGGAGTATCGATTGTGTGGTGATTTTAAAGCCACTGTCAATGCTCAGAACCTCATTGACACTTATCCTCTTCCCCGTCCTGAGGAGTTATTTACCAAGCTCGCTGGGGGCCAGTTCTTTTCCAAACTTGACTTATCGGAGGTGTACCATTTGGCGTCGCTAGCGTGCCAGCCATTTTTCAGAGGTTTTTGGAATAGCTCACGGCTTCTGTTCCCGGCTGCATAAACTGTCTGGATGACATTGTTGTCATGGGGGCCTCCACTGAGGAGCACCTTTGCAACTTGCATTCACTGTTTCGGGTTTTGCATTCGGCCGGGCTGAGGTTCAAGTTACAGTTCTTCCAACCCTCCATTGTGTATCTTGGTTTCCACTTGTCCCATGAGGGTATACGTCCTCTACGTCAGCACGTTGCGGCCATTAACGCTCTACCCCGGCCGTCTACAGTCAAAGAACTTCAGGCATTTCTAGGCAAGATTGCTTATTATCACAAATTCATTCCATCCGTGGCAGCTGTAGCTCACCCCCTGCATCAGCTGTTACGCAAAAACGTCCCTTTCTGTTGGTCCAATGAGTGTGAGCAGGCTTTTGTCTGCCTGAAGGCTCATTTGCAGTTGGCGCCTTGTCTTGCCACATTCCGTCTGGGTCAGCACTTGGTTCTGGTGACTGACGCATCACAGTATGGCCTAGGGTCTGTTCTCGCCAATCGGTATGAGGATGGGTTGGGACGACCCATCGCCTATGCTTCCAAGACCCTCAACGATGCGCAACGGCGTTACTCTCAAATCGAAAAGGAGGCGCTCGCTATCATTTATGCTCTAAAAAAGTTTCACCTCATCACCGACCACAAGCTGTTGGTCTTTCTGTTCAACCCATCGGCGTCGCTTCCAGATAAGGCAGCTCACCGCCTGCAATGTTGGGCCTTATACTTGTCTCGTTTCCACTAAGAGATTCACTACCACCCCACGGCCCAGCACTCCAACGCTGACGCATTGTCGCGATTGCCAATGGGCCCCGACCATGTTTTCGATCGTGATGAACCACTCTGTTTCCACACTGATGAGGAAGACCATCGTGCGGTTGAGGGTTTTGCACTTACAGGTTCGCAGGTCACGTCGGCTACTGCGCGGGACCCGGTCCTGCGCCAGGTGATCGGTTTTGTTCAACGGGGTTGGCCGGACAGGACCAAGGGCTGGGCATCAGATTCCCTTCGCAACTACCATGCCTTGCGCCTGCGTCTGTCTGTTCATGATGGTGTTGTTCTTCTGGCCACGGATGGCGCATCTCCACGGGTCGTGGTGCCAGCCTCTCTTCGCAAAGGTGTTCTCAAACTGTTGCATGAAGGCCATTGGGGTATTTCTCGGACTAAGTCCCTGGCCCGCAGGCACATTTATTGGCCCGGTATTGATTCGGACATTGCCCACACGGTTGCTGCATGTAGTCAGTGTGCTCAACAACTGGCTGCACCTCGTACAATGCCCTCTCTGTGGCCTGATCCGGCGCAGCCATGGGAACGGGTGCACGCTGACTTTGCCGGCCCCTTCCTCAGTACTTATTGGCTACTGTTGATTGACGCCTTCTCGAAGTTTCCGTTTGTTGTTCGATGTCCGTCGCCCACCACTGCGGTGACGACGCTGGCTTTGTCCAAAATCTTTGCGCTAGAAGGTCTTCCATCCACGATCGTCACGGACAATGGCCCTCAGTTCTCTTCGCAGGCCTTCCGTGATTTTTGTACTGGACAAGGTATTCGTCATGTTACAGCACCGCCCTTCCATCCGCAATCAAATGGGGAGGTTGACCGCCTTGTCCGCACTTTCAAAAGCCAGATGAAAAAATTCTTTAGAAATTGCAGCAGAGTGTCATTCATGGAAAAATCACTGAGTTCTTATCGCTTCACACTTCTGGGTGATCGCAGCCCTGCTGAACTCTTGCATGGCCGCCAACCGCGCACTCTACTGCACCTGCTTCACCCTGTCAGGCCTTGTGCTGTGTCCCCTAGTGTGGGAAAATTCTCAGTGGGCACCGACATGTGGGCACGAGGGTATGGATCTCGCCCTAAATGGATTCCAGGGGTGGACAAGGCTCTACGCGGCCACCGGCATTGTGAAATATGTACGGACGACGGCACGGTTGTTCGCCTTTATGACCAGATGTGCCCACGAGTGGTGGCCACGCCAGTGCCACCGCCCCTTCCTTCACCTCCACCAGCCCGAGAAGCCAGTCCTGTCACTACTGCTGATCTACCATATGTGTTGATGCAGCCAACGTCGCTACCACTTCCGAGTACACCAAAACCGGCCCCAGTCGCGACGCCGCCTTTTTCGGGACCCGTCACGCTGGAACACACCCCCAGGTCCACGACACCTATGGATGCTGCTCCGGAGTTTTCACCCATCATCTCGTCCAGGAGGCACGTTCCATGCACGAGCTTCTGTCCTGGACATTTTCGACCATACTCTCGTGCCTCTCCGCGGGATCTTCTCGGGGCCTCACAAGAGGCCATGAATGTCTCCGCACTGTCCATATCTCCAAGGCAGTGAGTGTTTTTTTTTTCAAGGGGGCAAAAGTGTTGTGACAGTGCCACGACATTTAACAGTGCCACCATGACAGTATGCGCAAACGGCGATAGAGGCGCTCCGCAACTCGGCTGAGCGCGGGAGCATCACCTAACTATGAACGGCGCCAGCCGCATGTCACGGCATGGCAGTCGAATAAGAGATACTGAGTTGTTATCATGTAATCAGCTATTGTTTCTAAGTGAGAGTGTTTGAATATCCACGCAATTATTGGTGATTAAATGTTATAACAGTGTTGGTTCTGAGTGAGTTACTTGCAAATGAGAATTTCGTTCATGGCAAAAAAATTTTAGCACTCCCAGCAAACTTCGCTGGCTATGATCGCATATAATGTGTGTGTTTACACGTCTTGTAGACTTAAAACTTTTGTATATTTTATATATTTAGTCAACATAGTATTCTGAATATTTCTTGAACAATTCAAGAGCTCTGTCTAAAAATGTTGCATTATGGCAATCGCATCTGATTGTGTAGTTAGAGATGTAAAGAATTGTTCAATGTTGTTCTAACAAACTACAACTGTTTTGTCAATTTGCATATTTATGAAAAGCATTTTAAACCCCCTTCTATTGTTGCAGGATGGGTTATTAAATACCAAAATTTAAGGAGAGAAGGGATAATAGAGGAAAAAGATACAAAAATAGAATGAAAGAAGTGGTTAGTTGTATGATGGAAGGAAATCTACACACACCAGAGAAGATACAGGATCTCCTGGTGATAACTCTTAACAGACTTTAAGAGGTGAACAGGCTTGTAAAGAAAGCAATTTATGTGCGATTGTGAAATGCCACATTTTCCACAACCTCCAGACATGTAATGTAGGGGTCTGCTTGCAACAGAGTGGTAGGCTGATGACCATATCTAACTTTGTACTTTGAAAATTTCCTGTCTAAAGAAGATTAGAAGTATGACAATGGTAATATACTGTAGATCGGGACCCACTTTATGGTGCTAATACTCATTATGGAGGAAATTTTTAAATACGTCATTTTGGATTCAACACACAAACAAAGCACATCACATGTGGCACATGATTTTTGTCTAGACTTTTATGAACGATGAGGATATGCACTTAATCTTTACCTACCTGTGACCATGAACAACATGTGCAAAGTGTCAGGTGACACAATTACTCACAATCCTTGGGCTACTACAGCAGGAGATGTCTGATCACAGTATATGTAATGACAGAGTTTGTGATAAATGTGAAATGAGCATCCTACAGGAGAAAGAGCAAGCTTCAAAGGGTGAGGACTAAAGTTAAACATGTTTGATTAACCACGTGTATCCCACAGAAAAACAGGAGCACAAGACAACAAGCGCTACCGCACACCAGAAATATATCTGTTTGTCCATCTAGGGCTGTAAGTGTCACATGCATTGCAAGGTCAGGTGAGAGGCCATACGCATGGAAGATGGTGCATGCATGCATGTTGTATAACAGTGGCATTCATTTGTGATGGGCGATAGTGGTTAATAATGAATCCGTGCACAGGCCTGTTCGAAAGTTCATTATTGGTGTTGTGAAGATGACACTTGGTAGTGAGATTACCAAAATAGTGTTTGTACCAAAGCATGGGGGAAAAGCATGGAGACTACACACCAACAGTGGAGGTGACCCAGACCTACCCTCAGATTTTACAGCTGCACGGGAGTTGTCGAACCTGTTGGACCAACATTTTGAAAGAGATACTATCATGTTGGAAAGACAGACTTTGTGATGTGATATTCCTGACAATGCAAGTGATGGGTGTCACTGTCAGGTAACATCCCTGTTTTCCCAACAGTTGCATTTGCAAAATGTGGCAAACAGTTCCAGTTCTTAGGATCTGTCACCCCCACACCCACAATGCCACTTGCAACGTTCAGGCATTCACTAACAATTCACGCTAACAACCACACAGAGGATTAATGACAGTGTGAAAGTAAGGTCTAAATCTGAAACAGTGACTGAACGCAACACAATATAACACCAGAGAAGATGTGACAAACTGTTGCAGCTCTTGTATTCTGTAGCACTGCCAGATTCAAGGTGGCAAGAATTCGCCTGCATATGTATACCAAATTCTATGAGGTGTCTCACAGTAATGTCTGCATACACTTTCAACATCACCATTGTGAAGCCAATCGTACAGGCTGTATGGTGAGTGGGAAAGTGGACAATCGCCAATGTTAAGGTCTGGGGCACCATTGCGTGCAACATAAGAGCATGTTACCTATGTTTTGAGGACTACCTGAACAGTTACCACTAAATCATGGAGGTTTTACATCCCAAGTCACTGGCCCTAATTCAAGCCATTCCACATGGCATATTTTAGTGTGACAACATTCAGCTAAATGTAGTAAGGAATATGCAACTCATCTTCGAAGAATGAATGGTGCCATCACTTCCGTTGCTTGTCTGTTCATCTGACATGTCACCCATCAACCGTGTGTGGGATATGGTTGGTTGGCAACTTGTACATTCAGGTGTACAGCAGCCCACAATTGATGCTATGTAGATGTGCCAAAAAACCATGTGGCAGAGTATTCTCCAGCAACATGTTCACGTGCTCTTTGACTGTGGCAGTTCAGTACAGAGAAGCGCCACCATCGAGCTGCCATCGTTGTCCCTAGACCTCGTGGTATAGAATCATAGTGCAGGTACAGGTCCGTAGTGTTACTCATGTGTGTAGTGTCAAGTCTGTAATCAGTGGTATCAATTTCCCTGTGATCACATCTCTCAGTGTTTCACTTTTTCAAAACTCTAGTGTCTTAACAGAAACATCGACAATGGATGTCACACGCCATTTTATACCTGCACTTTTCAATTTTCATTTTTCCTCAGAAGAAACGGTATAAAGATAATCCATTGATGGTAAGTTCAAAAGAAATAATTTTTTGTGGAGCTCCTGAAAGCAGGTGGATGAATCGCAACATGTTCTTGCAGTGGTTGTAGCATTTTAAACTGCACATTCTGCCAACAGGAATGAATCCAGTCCTCTTAATTGTGGATTTCCATGCTATTCATAAAGAGCAGTCACTTAAAGAATGTACAGGTAACCATCACATTTGTGTGCTGTACACACCATCATGTAACATTTGCAAGTTACAACCATTGGACAGGAAATTCTTTAAGCCTCTTAGGGCTGCACTTGGAACTGCAAATTCAACACTGAAGGGATGACAGTCAGTGCCTCTAGGTGCAAGATGTGATACTGTTCCTCTTGTGCAGCCATTTACACTCCATCCCATATGATTCTCCCCTCAGACCTGATTAACTGAACCAAATTAGTAGGTGAGTGCATAATCAAGGACGTTTCAACAACAGAGGCACAAAACAACACATACGAATGGTACGGAACTAGCAACAAGTTTCAGCAGTTTTACCGCTCCTCCAGCTGCAGAACAACCCTTCTAATTTTATTATACACTCACAGAAAATCCCACGACTGACCACACTGTCTGTAGTGATCCAGTCCCTTTCTTGTTATAGAGTTTAATTCCTTTTCTTGCTTGTTGCAAGTGTCTACTACAGCAGCAGTGTCAAATAGGAGTGGTGAAGTGAACTTCCTTGCTAAGACTTCCTCCATTATAAAAATCAGAGCTGGTCACTGCAATTCCAGCAGTCACATCCCATAATTAATCGCACCCAGTGGCAGCCCCTTACAACACAGGTGCACACAACTGAGGCCTGAACCGTTGCCATCCAGTGCATGATGGCGAGCATTTGTCAGCCTGTTTGTGGGCACTGGAATTCTCAGAAATGCCAGCTGAAGCAGAAGAGCATTGCTCGATTTTAGTGCTGTCTGCAGGTAGAGATCTCGTTTGGAGTAGGTGGCACATGATGGTATCAGGCACAGTGGAAAGATCAAAGGTATCAGCTTGTGGCCCTGATGCTCCAGAAATCTCTCAACACAGATATAAGTGTTATTTCATGACTAGTAACCTTCCTGCCATGAGCACACTGTCAGAGGAAAATAAGTATCAAGGACAATGCAGAAAATGCAGACAACAACCCACTCACTTTCCAATCCTCAAAATAGGCAAGCGAAGACCTGAAGAGGTCTGATTTTACATTCTATCATATTAAGGAGCCTGGAAAAAATACTATTATTTTCATACCATCTCATAAATAGTGCTTTCTGCCATGACTGTGGCTAGATCACCAGAAATATCTTTATTATGTACCATATTTGGGTACATCACCTCCCCACACACAGTTCCCTCCTCCAGCATCTACTAGTGACTCGCTCCAATTATGGGATCCTCTCCCTGGGAATGCCCAGACCAGCAAGCTAACACCAGTCAGAGACAGTAAGGAAGGGCAGAAGATTAATGGCGTCATTGTTGATGGAACGGTGAATACTAGACATGGAGTGCTTGAAGAAGACACTATTTCAGGTCCAAGGGCTGCTGGCTCCTCTACAGTTCCTACCCCCACAGGGTAAGTCCTTCAACAGTCCCAATCCTTCAAAGCTGTTGAAGAGAAAAACAAGACAACTCAGGATAATGCTACTCCAGCAAATCCAGACGTCAGATTCCCTCAACCTATCAGACTCAGAACCTACATATGTCGATGTCTCACCATCCTAAACTGGGCAGATGGCATGAAGCACCACTATGTGATGTCATCGGTGTGAAACACAAAGTTTTTGTTCTGTCAGTAGAGGAAGCTAAAACAATGGTAATCATCACTGTTGACAGCTGTGATATGAATGGAGGGTGCCATACTGAAGACATACTGATATTGTGCTTGTCTGTGTCCCTGCAGTCAATTTTTTAAGGCAAAATATTTGTAGGCCAGTGGGCTTCTACACAACAGTTAGATTACTAATTGACTCCCCATGCCATGTGTCACAAGCTGGAGTTTAAGAACCGGCTACAAATATCTGGCCACTCACTTCTGAGTGTTCCTTCAGTCTGGTCACCCACAATGCAAGCATGTGTCACATGCAACACCACATCCAAAAATTTGAAACAATATGATTTTTGCTCTTTCACATTTTTCAAGTATGTGGTTGGCAAAAAGAAAATCACTTTTCAGATAATCTATACAGTCCTGCAGAATTTATCAGCGTATTCTAAGGATATTGATCCTACACTTGAAGAATCGGAACTGTCCTTCCAGTTCCTTGCTACAGCACAGTGGCAGTACACACTGGGATGCCCATCATTCTGTAAGGGAGAAACTGGCACCTGGAGATGATCTGGTGTGACAGAGTGACTGAGTTGAGCATGAGCACTCCTGCAGGTTGGGTTCTGAGAGTTTGAACTCCATACGGGGCACATAAAAGTGAAGTATTTCCCCGAAATATTATATTGTAGATTGAATCAGAGTTAAAGCACAAGCAGGACGCATACGTGTTTGAAACATGAGCATCAAAATCTCGTATAGCTCAATTCTGAATTGAGGTAACTGTTACACAGTGAAAAGGCCATTTTACATGAGCCGGCAATGGTAAACACAGACAAGCTCCTGATAAATGAGTGAGTAAATTTGCAGAGTGTGTGCACTAAGAACCAATAGGGTTGTGTCTTGCAAATTTAATGTGGAATAAAACTACATAACACAAAAGTCCTCACATATTACAACCTCTTGAACATTAATAGAATATTTTGGAAGACATAAATTTGTTGCTGTGAGCCTAAGATGTGTGCTCTGTTTATTCTCCCATGCTGTTAAAATTATTATTATAAAATAGTTGTGGCAGGGGGGGGGGGGGGGGCCCTTGTAAAAATTTTTCAAATGTCTCATCTAAAGTTAAGGCACATTATACAAGCAACCTATTGCAACGATAATAGTTAAGCATTTCAAAGGTTTCTACAAAAACTGGACTATTACAGCTTGAATTTTTTATCAAGATTCTTCAGTCGCTAGAGGACCTTCCACAGCCATACAGACCAAATAACTGAAAATTGAAGATGGAGATTCCCAAATGCGTACCATTCAGAGATCAGCAGCCTCAGAACCCACAAATGTGTAATGACAACAATTATGGCAGTTGGTTCAGTAGAAATAGCTATGAGTAGAAAAAGTTTGTGGACATTGGATCCACAGACTGAGGAAATAATCCTATAGGATGATGATGACAATACAGGTGATAGTCGAGTCAACAGTCAGGATAGAAGAGATGATGATGATGATGATGATGATGATGATGGCTGGTTTGTGGGGTGCTCAATTCAGTGCTTATCAGTGCCTGTACGAAACCATAACTTTACTCAGTCCAGTCTCGCCACTTTCATGAATGATGAAGAAATGGTGAGAACAATGCAAGCGTACAGTCGCTGGGTTGAGAAAATACCCAACCCAGCCGGGAATCGAACCCAGGACTCCGTGAACGAGACACAGCACCACTAGCCACTAGATGGGATAAAAAGAGCAGTCATAGTAGCACTCACTTTTTACATCATGAAGATATAAGAGGATGGCATCTGATATAAGTTGTTTAATTTTATTTTCATCTACACCTACATACATACTCTACAAGCCACAGTACAGTGTGTGGTTGACTGTATCGTGTAACTCAATTAGTCATTTCCATTTCTGTTCCACTCACAAACAGAGTGAGGGGAAAACAATTACCTGAATGCTTCCATTATGCCCTAATCTTTTTTTCTCATCTTATCCTCATGGTCCTTATGTAAAATGTATGTTGGCAGCAGTACAATCGTTGTGCATTCAGCTTCAACAGTGTTCCTCAAAAAGAAGGCCACTTTCCCTCCAGGGATTCCCATTTAACTTCCCAATCTCTGTAATACTTGCATGTTGTTCAAACCTATGGGTAAAAGAGCTTGCAGCCTGCGTCTGAATCTTTCTTTAATCTGACCTGGTACTGATCACAGAAAGTCATTCACCCTGTGATTATTTTTGCAGGTGAAGACTTGCTGTTTTGCATGAAGTGTTACTCTGGTTATCAGCGACATCACGTATGGTAAGAGTGAAGATGAGAAACCTCGCTAATTCTGTCATAACAAAGAATTGCAGTTATGGAAACAATTGTGGAGAGAAAGAAGTTTTAACTGTAGGAAGAAGGAAATTCAATACTAATTAGGTTGGCCCAGACATACCGAGGACATAAGCTGTCACATACACAATTTTAGCAGTAGATTTTTAAAATTAACATCAAGTAGTATTGAATTTCAGTGGTGGAAAAGTAGAGCTCAATGTAAATGGTATTTTTGTGTTGTTAAGGGCAGCTGCATCAAACCAGTACTTGGACCGAAGGCCACAACAAGAACATTGTTTGAAAACTGTGTTTTGATACAACATATTGGAACAGACTGACTGAGGTTCCTCACTCCTCCTAGATCACGAACTGAGCTAGGATCCTTTGATGGGGGTAACGGTTAGATTGGGATGTCATGTTGTGACCATGATTCATGTTCTGAATTGCCCTCAAGACAACTTTCACACAGATTAAAATTGTATGCTGGACTGGGGCTCAGTTCTAGAAACTTTGCCTTTCATGGTCAAGGCCTCTACCAATTGAGCTATCCAAATATGTCTCATGACCTGCCTTCACAGATGGATATCAGTCCCAAAATGTATGCAGGAAAAATTCAGTGAAATTTGGAAGGTAAGGGATGAGATACTCACTAACACTCCTGGAAATGATCCCTCAGGCTGTGGTTAAGCCATAGTTCCAAAATATCCTTTCTTCCAGGAGGGGTAGTCCCAGAAGGTATGCAGAAGAACTTCAGTAATGTAGGGAATGTACGAGATGAGGCTCTGGTAGAAGTACAGTGGTGAGGGCTGTTCACAAAGTGTGCTTGGATAGCTCAGTCAGTAGTGCACTTGCCCTCAAAAACAAAAGATGCCATGTTCAAGACCAAGTCTGGTATATGGTTTCCATCTGTCAGGAAATTTCTAGTTTCTAATCAGCACGAACCTTGCAGCAGAGTGAAAATTCATTTTCAAAATCTATATAAATTTCATCACGTTGAAAGTTCTTCAGATTCAGACAGACTTTAAATGGTTGATTTTTGCAATATCAACCTCACGAGAAGGGGAGGCAGAGAAAGAACTGGCACTAAAAGGATGCAACATATTATTGGCAGAGGTAACAAATTCCCTTATCATGCAGGTCAACACCTTACAAATCCATCCATATCTAAACACCGACCTGGCATCCTCATAGATTTCCCACATTCACCATTGGAAGGCATACCAGTAGTTCAACACACCAAAGTTGATGAAATGTACTCATTGTTTCAAATATGAACAACCATCAGTGTATAATGGAATGACAACAATGAAAATTTCTGACAGACCAGGACTCTAACCCAGATTTCTCTTTACTAAACACAGTACTTACCATTAGCCTATCCCACCATGATTCATGGGTAAACCCAAACTTACACTTATTGTCAACCATGTGTCTTCAACTTGTACTCTTACATTCATTATGTGTACTCCTGTACAGGCGAAATATATTAATCAAAATTCACAATTTGTTTTAAAGTCACTTACCTGGTGTCAGCAGATAGACCTGAACAACATAGCGCATAAGTACAATGCACTGTTGCTTTGGACATGCATGCCTGTCTGAAGGAACATTGCACTGTATATCTGAACATCACAAGCACTGAATTACCCCACCCCAGTGTTCACATTACCACAATTCACACATTGTATAAGGAAAAACAGGTTATTACAATTACTATACAGTTATGGCTAGAAGTTTTCTTCTGACATTCATCAAGGCTGTCAAAGAGGATGCAACAATTTTTGTAGCTGTAACATAAACCTGGGTATTTTTTGCACCCATATTTTGTGTTGGTACAAATACAACATTTTCTTAACCAAGAGCAGAGGCTTTTTCTAGAACGTCACACCTGTTAAAGTTGTCGCAGAGCCATTTAATAGATGGAGGTATTATGCTATGTAACAGACTGAAGTTAAGAAGTTTCTGTACCACATTCTTCATAACTAATCAAATGAGTGGCCTAACAATAACAAACTGCATTGCTGAGGTATAACTTTAGTCTAAATGGATGAGAAATGCAGGATATATAGATGACATCATGCCTATTTCCATGATGAATAGTTCAGTCCTTTAATGACTTCAGCAGAATAACCCTTATGTCATTAAGTACATTCTGTGCAAAGACACTATTTGATGTACTGAACTACAGAATCCCAAAAGATAAAGGTTCACCTCTATGCAACAGATTTCGAATCCTTGTTACAATTCAAGAGAATATTGTAAAAAATTACTCAATTGCAGAAACTCTCAGCAACTGCACCCACTGCCTAGAAGCTGCTGAATGGTGTCACTCTAGCAGATGGCTGGCCACACTCACACACACCCTCTTACCCACCCACAAACACAAACATACAAAAAAAAAAAAATTATGGGCAAGTACGAAGCTTGCTGCCTATGCTAACTGCGATTCAGTGTGTTTACACAGATTAGAATGAGATGAGAAATGGGTAACAGTGCTGCGACATCACACCCCCCTCATGAGGCACCTCAGGGCAATGCCAAGTGACATAGAACATGGTTGAACGTCACTACACTTCCTATTACAACTAACAACAGCTTCCAGCTGAATGCTGTTGCAATGGAACTTGGGGTCAATGTAATGCCCAGAAACATCACAACCTACAGAGTAGGAGAAGAGAAATGATCTAAACTTGTTTTCAATTCCCTGGCGTCTCTGGCTAAGACACAACAGCCAATGCATGTGATGTTGGTGGATTGGTGGGCGGACTACAGATACGGAGAAATAGTTTGCTGCCACAATCCCTTAAAAACCCGGTTCCATTTATTCAGGGCAAGTGCTCAATCAGACCATTGGGCAGTGAACTTCTTATTGCTCATAGCCAGCTTCTACTGCTACATCTACATCTACAGCTAAATCTGTACTCTGCAAATCACTGTGAGGTGCGTGGCATAGGGTATGTGCCATTCTACTATTTATTAGTGTTTCTTCCTGAGCCATTCATTTATGGAGTGTGGAAAAAATAATTGATTGAATGCCTCTGTGCATGCAATAATTATTCTAACCTTATTCTCACAATCCCTATGTGTGTGATATGTAAGGTGGTGTTGTATATCCCTGGAGTAATCATTTAAAGCCAGTTCTTGAAACATTGTTAGCAGACTTTCTCAGGATAGTTTACAACTATCTTCAAGAATCTTCCAGTTCATTTCCTTCAGTATCTCTGTGAAACTCTACCACAGATTAAATAAATTGGTGACCATTGACCCTGCCCTTCTCTGTATATGTTGAATATTCCCTGCTAGTCCTATCTGGTACGGGTCCACACACTTGAGCAATATTCTAGGAAGGGTTGCCAGAGTGATTTGTAAGCCATCTTTTTTGTAAACTGATTGCACTTCTCCAATATTCTACCAATAACGTGAAGTCTACCACTTGCTTTATTCACAACTGAACGTACTTTCTCATTCAGTTTCCAGTGACTTATTGATATAATAGTCATAGGACATTCAGTTTTTTCATTTGTGAGTTGAAAGATTTTACTTTTCTGAACATTGAGAGCAAGTACTAAGTCTCTGCACCATATTGGAATCTTAGAAACATCTGACTCAATATTTCTGGAGCTTCTCCCACATAGTATTTCATTATAGGTAACAGCATCATCTGCAAAATGTCATTAATATACAACATAAAAAACAGGACTCACAACTCACTTTCCGGGAGGCACACCCAATGTTACTTCTGCATCTGATGATGACTCTCCATCTGAGATAACTTACTGTGTGCTCCCTACCAAAATCTTCAGATAAGCTCCAACAAATCTATTTTCTCACTTGGAGTAGTGGCCTCGAAGTTCACACTTGGCAATGCTGCAAGTGTGATTCAGCCATTCACTCTAACCCTGTGAGCAGGAACACCTACTTCTGTTGTGCAGCCAGTTGCAGCCTTTGCTTTTTATAATGTATACAATCACCCTTCGGTGTAGTAATAAGTCTGAATGCAAATTGTGTTATTCAGACCCAAGAGTTACAAGAATTTCCTGCACCTAGTAGCCTTTAGAATCCCAAAACTTGTGACCCTCATATATGGCCTGTGATTGTTGGAGCTGATCAAAGCAATCAACCTGCTGTCACTTAAAGTTTGTCTTTCTGCATTTGCCTCCAATTCCTTGGGAAGTGCAGACTGACCTATATCACCTGTCTTCCTTCTATCTGATTTTATGACAACAAACTACGGTGGTTGGTAGTGACAAAGTGTTGCATTTTCAAAAATGTTTCATTATGTCAACAAAACGTTTCTTTGGTGTTCAAAACCCTTAAAAGTACACTACTGTCCATTAAAATTGCTACACCAAGAACAAATGCAAATGATAAACAGTTATTCATTGGACAAATATATTATACTAGAAGTGACATGTGATTATACTTTAATGCAATTTGGGTGCATAGATCCTGAGAAACCAGTACCCAGAACAACCACCTCTGACCATAATAACGGCCTTGATATGCCTGGGCATTGAGTCAGACAGAGCTTGGATAGCATGTACAGGTGCAGCTGCCCATGCAGCTTCAACACGATACCACAGTTCATCAAGAGTAGTGACTGGCGTATTGTGATGAGCCAGTTGCTCGGCCACCATTGACCAACATTTTCAATAGGTGAGAGATCTGAAGAATGTGTTGGCCAGGGCAGCAGTTGAACATTTTCTGTATCCAGAAAGGCCCGTACTTTCATCATGCAGTCGTGCATTATCCTGCTCAAATATAGGGTTTAGCAGGGATCGAACGAAAGGTAGAGCCATGGGTCATAACACATCTGAAATGTAACATCTACTGTTCAAAGTGCCATCAATGCGAACAAGAGGTGACCGAGACGTGTGACCAATGGCACCCCATACCATCATGCCGGATGATACACCTGTATGGCGATGGCGAATACCAGCTTCCAATGTGCATTCACTGCGATGTCGCCAAACATGGATGTGACCCTCATGATGCTGTAAACGGAACCTGGATTCATCCGAAAAAATGACATCTTGCCATTCATGTACCCAGGTTTGTCATTGAGTACACCATCACAGGCAATGCTCTCTGTGATGCAGTGTCAAGGGTAACTGCGGCGAAGGTCTCTGAGCTGATAGTTCATGCTGCTGCAAACATCGTCGAACTGTTCATGCAGATGGTTGTTGTTTTGAAAATGTGCCCATCTGTTGACTCAGGGATCGAGACGTGACTGCACGATCCGTTAAAGCCATGCAGATAAGATGCCTGTCATCTCGACTGCTAGTGATACGAGGCCATTGGGATCCAGCACAGCATTCCATATTACCCTCCTGAGCCCACCGATTCCATATTGTGCTAACAGTTATTGGATCTCAACCAATGCAAGCAGCAATGTCGCGATACGATAAACCACATTTGCGATAGGCTACAATCCGACCTTTATCAAAGTCGGAAACGTGATGGTACACATTTCTCCTCCTTATATGAGGGATCACAGCAACGTTTCACCAGACAATGCCAGTCAACTGCTGTTTGTGTATGAGAAATCGGTTGGAAACTTTCTTCATGTCAGCACGTTGTAGGTGTCACCACTGGCACCAACCTTGTGTGAATGCTCTGAATAGCTAATCATTTGCATATCACAGCATCTTCTTCCTGTGGGTCAAATTTCACATCTGTTGAACGTCATCTTTGTGGTGTAGCAATTTTAATGACCAGTAGTGTATACACATCAGTTACATATTAAATTGTAAACTAAATCATGCTAGCTTGTTTTTTGTTTTTGCATGTGGGATCTGTGTAATTTTTATAACAATTACACCATTTGGTGTAAGGAAAAAAGGTTGTGTCTTTACACTAGTTCTGCAGACTGGTGAGGTCACCCTATGATCTTATTTGATACCTCAATATTGCCAACATATCTCCTGTTCATTTATTACTCTGCTCCATCATTTGATCAGCTGACACACACAAATGCTATGGACAACAGATTTCATTACAATCTTAAGCTTCACCTTCCAGCCTATTCAGATAATTAGGTCAATGCTTTGGTTAATGCTGCCAGGAACACATCAGTACAGAAATATGGCAATGAAACAACTAAGGACAAATTTATATCCCGTTTTCGCACATCTAAATGTCATAGTTCAATCCAGAAATTTCCATACAATGTGAGTTTATGCGAAGTTACCTGAGCTCATTATCTGCATATATAGACCTGTAAAGTCTGCCGTGTCCCTTTGATTTCATTGGTGGACTGACTGATCTCTATTTTGGTGAAAAAATTACAAGATTTGAGTTAGGTGAGACAACAGCATTGCTCCAGCAGATCGCCACAACTTTGGATCTCTGCTTATTACATTGGCCACAGTAGTGGGGAGGAGATGGTCCACTTCACAATACAAGTAGTGGAAATCAGGGTCTCACAAGCAATTAAAAAGATATCTCTATGAAATTTGTGTGTTTTTCATACTTTTTGACACTAATATTACAGGTATGATAGTATCCCATACTAACAAATATGCTGACAACCTTAGAACAAACTACAAATTCATCATAGATTGTAATGTTACAGATAGGCGTGAAATTATGGCACTATTTGGCGTTTTACATTTAACAGGTATAGAGAAAGTTGGTTGGTTGGTTGATTGGTGTTGAAGGGACCAAACAGCAAGGTCATCAGCCCCTTGTTTCAAAGGTGATCCACTTGAATTGATTCACATCTGAGAAGAGTCATAATGATAAAAGGTAATAGACCAAAAAAACGTAAAAGTGCAGTCGTGTTGCAATGGTGAAAACAAAAGGAGGGAAGTCAGCAAGTGGACAACCTCAAGGATTTGCTAGAGGCAGGAAATATCCCACCTTTGATGCAGTACAGGCAAGATCACCTGCTATTCAAAAGCGTTCAACCACTAGAATGTAAGGGTGCGTATTGTAAAAGGAGACTAACCAAACCTAAAAAGTGATAAAGAAAGAGTAAAAGGGAAAGAAAAGAGGAATCTCCAAAATACACCTTACAGTGGGAGACACCCCAACCCTCACTACAGTTCCCCTATTCCAGAGGGAAATTAAAAACCTTTAAACTGAAAATAAAAACCACTTTCACAGAGGAAACAGAGAACCAGTTCAACCATCTGGGAATCATCTGCCAATATTATAGGTAAAGTGCGGGGAAATCTGTACTTGGTATGCAGAGCCAAAAGAAGGGGGCATTCCACCAAAATGTGGGCTATTGACTGGAAGGATCCACAACCACATAATGGGGGTGGCTCATTACGCAAAAGAAAACCATGGTCAGCCTGGTATGGCTGATGTGGAGTCAACATGGGGTGGTCAAGTCCTTTTGGAAGAGGCAGAAGGAAGAATGCCATGGGACAGGTGTCATCTTAAGCGCACGAAGTTTATTAGCCTCCCAAGAGTTGGCCCATGATTGTGCCAAGTGGGATTTGATATGAAGCTGTAAATCAGCCGCAGGAAAAGTTACAAAGAAGTGACTGCTCCCCCAGCCGAACCATCAGCAAGGTCATTACCTGGGTTACCCACATGGCCAGGAGCCCAAAGGAAGTCAACAGAAGAATCAGCATGGTGAAGATCAGCAAAACAGTCATGGATGGCCAAGACCAAGGGATGGCAGGAAAAACATAGGTCAATAGCCTGAAGGCCACTCATTGAGTCCGTACATAACAAAACATGGTTTGGTTGGGACTGTTTACTGCAGAATTGATGGCAATTTCCCAGGCTCTTACCTCTGTTAAACACCCAACATGCAGTTGGCAGGAGATGATTTTCCATGCCAACAGAGGACATGAAGGCATATCCTACATGATCAGCAGATTTAGAGCCATTAGTGTAAAAACAACAGCATCCCAAAACTCCCATAAAAGTCAGTGGGAAAACAATGGAACATCACTGGAGGAACAGAATCTTTCAGACCTCAGTGGAGATCCATCCGAATACGGGGCCAAGGATCTAACCAGTGAGGAGGGGGGGGGGGGGGGGGGAACGTGACAGACGGGACAAAGAAGCAAGCTGAAAATCATGGTGAAGAGACACAAGGCGGAGCCCATGGATAAACCCACCCAAGGGCGGGAATCGGGTGGGTGACATCCTTGGTATAGGAACAGGATAGAATAGGAAGGATGAGTGAGAGATGAATGGACAATGATTGAGTAAGAGACCAGAAGCTGGGACCATCGACAGAAATCTTCAATCAGGAAACCATCAACAGGGCTCATAGGAAAGGCGCTGGGGGCCAAACGGATACCACGATGGTGGACCAGATCCAGAAGGTGCAGTGTGGAAGGAGCAGCCAAAACATAAACTCGACAACCATAGTCCAAGCGAGACAGCACTAAATCCTGATAAAGGCAGAGAAGAGTGGAACGATTCGCACCTCAAGAGGTGTGGACAAGAAAGCGAAGGACATGGAGTATACGGAAACATCCTATCATCATAAGTCTGATATGAGGCAGCCAAGTGAGCTTCTTGTCAAAAATAAGACCCAGGAAACGAAACTGTGGGACCACAGGTAATCATTGTGCATCGAGGTAGAGCTCTGGATAGGTGTGGACCGCAGTATGGAGACAGAAGTGGACCAACCACAATTTTAAAGGAGAGAATTGAAACCCGAGTGAGAGGGTCCATGCAGAGGCACAACATATAGCACCCCGGAGCTGCCGCTCTGCAGAGGCCATCGAAGAGGAACTAACCCAAATGCAGAAATCATCCACATACAGAGCTGGGGTGACCAATGGAGGCCACAAGTCCATCTATAGCAATGAGGAAAAGAAGTTCACTCAATACAGAACCCTGTGGGATGCCATTCTCCTGGGGCCATGGAGAACTAAAAGCAGTACCAACCTGAACCCTGAACGACTGATAGAACACCAACTGGCAGATAAAAATCCGGAGTGGGCCCCAACGACAGCACTCATGAAGTGTAAGTGAGATAAGATGGCGCCAACCCATGTCATAGGGCTTGCAAATGTCGAAAAATACTGCAACAAAATGGTGGCACTGGGAAAATGCCTGATGAACTGTGGATTCCAAGCGAAGTAAATGATCGATTGGAGACCATCCCTCTTGGAAGCCACACTGGTAAGGGGACAATAGATCACAAGCTGCAAGGACCCAATTGAGCCGACAGGCTATAATCCATTCAACTAACTTGCAAACAACATTAGTCAGACTAATTGGCCGAAAGCTTTCGGCAAACAAAGGGTTCTTACCAGGCTTAATGACGGGAACAACGATGATATCCCTCCATTCATAAGT
This sequence comes from Schistocerca serialis cubense, assembly GCF_023864345.2. Taxonomy (NCBI): domain Eukaryota; kingdom Metazoa; phylum Arthropoda; class Insecta; order Orthoptera; family Acrididae; genus Schistocerca; species Schistocerca serialis. The sequence continues at coordinate 14,131,581 of NW_026047573.1, forward strand.
GAAGTCACCCTGGAACCATATACGGTTAAGCACCCAGAGAATATGTTGTCGTTTTTGAGCACTGAGATGTTGAAGCAACTGGTGATGAATGGAGTCTGGGCCAGGGGCCATATGATGAGAAGAAGAAAATGTGGAAAGAAGTTCCCATTCAGGAAAAGGTTCATTGGTAGATTCTGACAGACAAGGGGTCGATTCTTCAGCCCACTGTTTCTGGTGAAGGAAAGCAGCTGGATAGGAGGTTGATGCTGGCGCTGTTACAAAATGGGTCACAAGACACCCTCCCAGATAGCCTTTGCATGGACCTCTTGATTCTTGCGGGACAACGACTGGGACGGAAGACTTCCGATGGCAACCTTGGAGAGAGCAAAGTGAAACCCATCTGCATCTACATCTACATACATACTCTGCAATCCACCATACGGTGCATGGACCCATGACAGTGGGACAGTAGAACCGAGGGGAGAAACAAAGCATTCCCAATACACCAGTTTGCTCCATTTGAATAAGTAACGGGCTTTGGTGCGGGGGCATTTAAAGGTAATAAGATTGGCAGTGGATGGGTGCCTCTTAAGGGGTTGCAAAGCTTGGCAGCAATCACGGATGGCAATGGCAATTGCTGTACAGTACCACGGGTCATGCCAGCTGTGAAATGGTCCAGATTAGCGTGGGATACAAGGCTAGCAGCATGAAGATTCGCATCAGACATGTCACGTAGGACGTCATCAATACAACCCAACAGAGAGGGAGAAAAAACTACCTGTGCAGTATAGATGCCAACTGGCACATTGGTAAGACCAATGAGGTAACCTGTCCATTGGGGAGCGGGAAGGTAGCGAGAGAATCAACGGGAAATTGTCACTATTGCAAAGGTTGTTGTATGGCAACCAGTGCAATGAAGGGAGAAGGGAGCGAGAAGAAAGAAAGAGATCAATGGTGCGAAAGGTACCATGACCGACACTGAAATGGGTAGGGGAGACATCATTAAGAAGGCACAAATCGTGGTCTGCAAGGAACTGGTCTATGAGAAGACACTGACTAGATGGAAATGCACTGCTCCACAAGGGATGATGAGCTTTAAAATCCCCGAGAACGGGGATGGAAGGAGGAAGTTGCTGAAGAAGGGCAGTTAAAGCAGCAAGTGTAAGAGTCCTGTAAGGAGAGAGATAAAGATTGCAAATTGTGACTGCAGAGTCCAGCAACTGCTTCCAATGAAGTTTGAAGAGGAATCCATGTGCTAGTAGTGTCCATACGAACCAATGTACAAACGCCATCAAAGGCCTGCAGGGGGCCAACACGATTTCAGCAGAAAGCATGGAACCCGTGGAGGGCCGCCGAGTGATCATAAGTAAAATGAGATTCCTGTAGAACCACAGAAGCTGCAGAGTAATACAAAATAAGGGATTTCAACTCCGGAAGGTGATGGTAATATCTGTCACAATTCCATCGGATAAACACATAATCATGGTTCTAATGGGGGTGAACAGGCTAAAGCCAGTCACGTCACTGGGTCACTATCCATCACTGACAAGGAGGGGGCGACATCCGTGAACAGTAGGTCAGAGTCAAGTCTTCTTCTTTTCTGTTTGAGATCGAGGAGGGCTGTGCTGCGAAAGGGAGCCAGCTGCAGCAAGCTCTGGAACAGAAAGAGAGCGGGTGACCTGGGGCCTCACAGATTGTGGTTCTCATGGTTGTAGTGTGGCAGCAGACCTTTGGCCTGGAAGGTACCAGGAAGGGGGGTCCCAGGAGGGGTGCCCTTGACCGGCAGATGCCGAAGAAGCGGGACACTTCTCCGGCTAGGGAGTGGGAGCAGCGCCAGGAGGGGAAGGTGGGGGAACTGCAGGGAGAGGGGAAGAGGCGTTTTGGACTGGGGTAAGGAAGGGGGAGGAAGGGGTGAAGATGTAATTAAAGCATAGCTAGGTGTCATTGACACAGGATGAAGACGTGTATACTTCTTACAAGCCTCAATATAGGTTAGACGATCAAGGAACTTATACTCCTGAATCTTCTTTTCTTTCCTATAAGCAGGCCAATCCAGTGAACATGGAGAATGATTCACACGCCAATCCTGTTTGGTCCCGCCACATTTTCGTTAGGGGCAACCCCGCAACCGTTCCTGTCATGGTTACAGCATTGTGGTAACAAGGTAAACGGTAGTAGTTGTTAGCATGGAGTCTACGTTGGTCTGCCTTCTGGAACAACAGCAGCAACTCGTGCAGCAGCAGCTCACGCAGCAGCAGCAGGTACAGTTAGCAACCATATGAACTTTTGTAAGATGTCTATCAGATAAAGTCAGTGTCTGGGATGCATTTCCACAACAGTTTCTGAGTCCTCGGGTGTCCGATGCTTTCCCAGGTCTACCGTCGTTCCCACCATTTAATGATGCTAAAAAAGACTGGGAAACGCACTTAAACTGTCTGAAAAACATTTCACAGCTTTTCGGGTCACGGATGACCCCTTGCAGCGGTCGTTGTTTTTGTCGTGGGGCTCCCCAGACACATTTTTTCTTCTCCGCAATTTGGCCTGTGGCTTGCTCTTTCCAGGAGAAATGCCTTTTGCTGCCAAACTATTATTCTCAGCACTACCATGTGGTCGCCTCTCAGATGGAGTTCTACCAGTACCATAAACAGCCTGCTCAATCATATTGTTCCTGGATCACGGACTTGCAGGGTGTCGGCTGTCACTGCAATTTTACATGCACCAATCATCAGTGTAAGGCTTCGTATGCAGATTTCCTCATCCGGGATGTGGGTGTTCAGTTGGCTCGTGATCCTAAAGTCTGCACTGCAGCATTGAAACTCGATAATCCCTCATTCAAAGAGTTTCTCCTCATTGCCCACTCATTTGAAATTGCTCAGGTGGCTAACGAGCATCTTATGGCACAGCCGAAAGTGGCAGCGATTGATGTGTCTCTGTGGGTTCCGCCATCATGACGTAGACATGGCGTAGCCAACAGAGGCCAGCACCATCGGGATTCCTCTATGTCTGATATCTCTATTGTATCAGAGCCTCCAGTCGCCCCTCATCACTGGTCACGCAGTCCACTTCCACCCTGCCCACAGTGCTTTACCACACACTCTGTACACGTTTTCCAGCGGTGGGGGGCAATCTGATAGAATGTTTGAGAAAGAGGGCCACATCCAATCTGTTTGTTGTAGTCATTCGACTTGCTCCCATCCTGCCCCTACTGGGCCTCAGGATACAGCACATGCTCTGCAATCAGTCATCCAGCTGGAGGACCCATCAACATAGAAGCTATTCCTCATGCTCTGCCTTTTACTGAGGATGTCAGTTTTCAGCTCAACACTGGGGCCACCATCTCCCTGATTAATACTGTGACATATACCCACCTTGGCTCCCCTGCATTCTCGGCATTTGGTCGCCTATGTCGATGGTTCCAATCCCCTTCATGGGCAGTTCGTCATCCAGGCGACATACACACATGTTGCCTGGCTCCTTACCCTATTTGTTGTCGACCATCCATAGGTTTAGAATATTTTTGGCCTGGATATGTTTAAACTGTTTGACTTTTCAATTTCTAAAAAAGCTAAGGTCTGTTCCTTTTCAGGACTTGGATGCTCTGTGTTCAGCTTTTGTGTTGCCGTTTCCAACGAATTTCGGATGTGCTTCAGATTTTCAGGCGCACATCACACTTTGGCCGGATGCACAGCCTTGCTTTTTCTGGGCCTGTCCCCATTCGGTGGCCTTATGGCTGGCAGTCAAGTAGGAACTTGATTGTCTCCAGGACGCCAGCAGCCTGGAGCTGGTACATAAAGTGCCTGGGCGACATCATTGGTGGTCATACGGAAACCCAATGGGTCAACTTTGGCTGTGTGGGGACTTTGAGCACTGATAGTAGTGCCAGTCTTTAGTAGAAACTTACCCCATTCCCCGCCAAGCTTGTGGGGGTGAGTACTTTTCTAAGATCGACCTGGCTGAGGCATACCACCAGTTACCCTTGGATTCCGATTTCCAGAACGTCATGGTTATCAACACACCTTTTGGATTCTACAAGTACAAGTGCCTTCCATTTGGTGTCACTTTGGCACCGCCTGTTTTCCAGGGTTCCTGGAGCAGCTTACACAGCCTATCCCAGCCTGCGTGAATTATCTGGATCACATCTTGGTCACCTGGAATTCCTGTCAGGAACATTTGCACAACCTCAGCGCATTATTTCACGCTCTACAGTCTGCAGGTTTATGCTGTCGGTTGGACAAGTGTCGTTTTCTTCACCCGGAAGTGGGATACTTAGGCCACTCGCTTAGTAAAGATAGCATTTGCCCTTCGAATCACAATGTCGCAGCCATTGAGGCCCTTCCTCGTCCCAAGGACATATCTGCACTCCAGGCGTTTTTGGGCAAGGTTACTTATAACCTAAAGTTTTTACCCCAAGCTGCCTCCGTTGCTCAACCACTCAATCACTTGCACCGCAAAGGGATGACTTTTGATTGGACTCCTGCCTGTGACCACACTTTTCTCTGTTTAAAGATGATGCTGTAGTCCACCCTTTGCCTTGCCCCCTTCTCTCCAGACGGCCCCTTGGTTGTGGCAGCTGACACATCGGCATATGGGATTGGGGCCGTCCTCGTACATTAGAATACCAGTGGCTCAGATCAGCCCATTGCTTATGCATCTAAGACGTTAAACCCAGCACAACGGAAATACTCCCAAATTGAAAATGAGGCCCTGGCAATTGTGTTTACCACCCAAAATTTAAAATCTATCTTTTTGGGGAAAGTTCAACCTGCTGACAGACCATAAACCTTTAGTTATGCTTTTCGGACCCCACTCTCACATTCCAGAGTGGGTGACTCTATGTGTCCAGAACTGGGTTTTATTTTTACGGAATTACACATACACCATCCAGTATAAGCCCACTGCCCACCATGCTAACGCAGATGCTTTGTCACATCTCCCAGCAGCCCCCAATCCTGCGTTCGACCAACAGGACGGCCTCTGCTTTCGCATTGATTCTGACCGCCGGGATGCGCTGGATTCCCTGCCTCCTATGGCTGACCACATTGCCACGGCTACACACCAAGACCCTATCTTGTGGCAGGTTCTCCACTACATGGTCCATGGTTGGCCTTCCTATACTACTTGTTGGATGGAGACTGACATAAGTCCCTGGTGCCACCTGTCGAACAGCCTCTCCATGGTTGATGATGTCCTTCTTGTTACACCGTGCGCACTGTGCCACATGAAAATTTTGGCTCGCCGGCACGTGTATTGGCCCACCATCAATGGCGGTATTGACAGCCTGGTCTGCAGGTGCACTGTGTCTGCGCATCAACAGGCAAGCCCCCATCAGTCATTCATTTTGTAACTGCGACCAGGATGGTCATGGGGTAGCAATGATGGAAGGCACAGTGGGACCCACAGAGAGGCCCGCGTACAATAACACAACATAAGAGGACAGACATGACTAACAAAGGACAGAATGAATGCAACAAGACCGAACAACAGAGTCACAAGGAAACAAACATGTCCACTCGTACACGAACCAGGAAGTAAGAAGTCTAGTGCAAAGCAAGGTGTAAACCGACATAAGCAACATTAGACTGACTGGCTGAGCAAGAGGCCGCTGCTTAAGTACCCTATCAGGGGTGCTGCTATTGGCCACTGGGACCATGTGTTCCACTGTGGTGTGCCCACACTAAATGAGGGCCAGGAGGCGCACGCCGCTACAGCTTATGGCGCAATGGTGCAGAGACCTCTATGGGTCTTCGACGTCCATTACTTCTGGCATGGATTCAAATTCTGTGGCACGCGTTTCCAGATCACTCCCTCCTGAAACTTGTGCATATGGGTGGAAACGCCCTGGACGGTCCCAAGGTGGGCGGCAGTGGGAAAAGGAACTGTGTGTGTCAACAGCTAGTGACAGGGAGGAAGTGACGCCCAAGGTATCCATGACAGCCGATCCAGAGTCCATGGGCAGCGGAGGGAGCTGCCAATCCATCCGGAGGTGCAGAGGGCCGGCAGCAGGCCCGCGGGGAGACGGCAACCGGGGGCTGGGATGGTGACTCGACGACCACGTCCGTACCTGAAGGAGGTAGAGAAAGAGGCAGTGGCGCTAGTCCTGTGGCAGCATGAGGGTGGAGCTGATCGTGATGGTGGCGCTCCAACACTTTCGACGTCTGCACTGACATAACATGCCGCCCGTGGGCTGCGACATCCACGGCGGGTGTTTAACCCACCTTGTGCCCGTACTCGCGGGCCCACACGGCCGTGCCAGGGGCATACCGCTGCGAGGGCTGGGAGTGGGCGTGGGAGGAGGACGGCATCAGCATGGACCAGGACCAGCATGGACCAGGGTCCACGGCTGTCGCCCATGAAGGCGCTCTGCCGGCCTGCGACCGTTAAATGGCGTAGTGCGATAGGTGCTCAAAAACAGAGTGGGGGCCAACGTGGTTGGAGATGTGTCAACCGCCTTAGTCAAATGGTGTTTAAAAGTGCGGACAAGCCTCTCCGCCGCACCATTGGATGAAGGGTGCAAAGGAAGGCTACAGATATGCTTGATACCGTTGGCCTGACAGAAGTCGTGGAATTGGGGACCATTATTGGAGACCAACGTGTGGGGCAGGCCCTCAGTGGTGAGAACCTGGACCAGTTCCGTGAGTGTAGCCTCCGTGGTGGTGGATGCCATTCTGACAACATATGGGTATTTGGAGTAGGCATCAACGATGAGTAACCACATGGACCCCAAAAACGGTCCCGCAAAATCGACACGGATGTGATCCCAGGACCGGCGCGGCACAGGCCAGTGTGCACAAGACTGTGCGTCACCAGGCAAGCCCCCCTCAGACAGTACAGCCACGGATCAGGTGCTCAATATCACCTTCGATGCCGGGCCAATACACATGCTGGCGAGCCAAAACTTTCATATGGCACATACCCCAGTTCCCGTGGTGTAACAAACTGAGTACCTGAAGCCGCATTTCGGGAGGGATGACCACCCGGTGGGCATCTGACTCCACGGCCAACAGAAGGACATCATCAACCACGGAGAGTCTGTGGGACAGGTGGCGCCAGGGACAGGAATCGGACTGCATCCGACAAGTAACATAGGATGGCCACCTGTGGACCACGTAGTTGAGAACCTGCCGCAAGACAGGGTCATGGTGGGTAGCCGCAGCAACGTCAGCAGCCATAAGAGGAAGACCATCCAGCGCATCCCGGTGGGCAGAATCAATGTGAAAGCAGAGGGCCTCCTATTGATCAAAAGCAGGATTGGGGCCTGCTGGGAGACGTGACAAAGTGTCCGCATTAGCATGGTGGGCGGTGTGCTTATACCGGATGGTGTAAGCATAATTACGTAAAAACAATGCCCAGCGCTGGAGTTGTTGAGCCGTCTGCTCGGGAAGGTGAGAGTGGAGTCTGAAAAGTGTAACCAAGGGTTTATGGTCCATCAGGATGGTGAACTTTGCCCCAATGAGATAGGAATGAAATTTTTGGATGGCGAACACGATCGCCAGGGCCTCCTTTTCAATCTGGGAGTAGTTCCATTGCACTGGGGTCAACGTCTTAGAGGCATAAGCAATGGGCTGTTGAGAGCCATCGGCATCCCAGTGGGCAAGGATGGCCCCAATGCCGTAAGCTGACGCATCAGCTGCCACAACCAAGAGGCGGTCCGGAGAGAAGGGAGTAAGGCAAGGGGCGGACTTCAGCATCACCTTTAAATGGAGAAAAGCCTGGTCACAGGCAGGAGTCCAAACAAAAGGTATGACTTTGCGACACAAGTGATTGAGGGGTTGAGCAATGGAGGCACCCTGGGCCAAGAACTTTAAGTAATAAGTAACCTTGCCCAGAAACACCTGCAGTTCCAATAAGTCCTTGGGACTAGGAAGGGCCTCAATGGCAGTGACATTATGACCTGAATGGTGAATGCCATCTTTGCTATGCCAGTGGCCCAAGTATTCCACTTCCAGTTGAAAGAAACAACACTTGTTCAGCTGACAGCGTAGACCAGCAGACTGCAGAGTGTGAAATAGGGCACTGAGGTTTTGCAAACGTTCCTAGTGGGAACACCCAGTGACCAAGATGTCATCCAGATAATTCAGAGATGCAGGGATAGGCTGGGTAAGCTGCTCCAGGAATCGCTGGAGAATGGCTGGCGCTGAAGAGACACCAACGGGAAGGCACTTGTACTTATACAATTCGAAAGGCATGTTGATAACCATGATGTTCTGAGATTCGACATCCAAGGGCAATTGGTGGTATGCCTCAGTCAGGTCGATCTTGGAAAAATACTCTCCCCCGGCAAGCTTGGCAAGAAGGTCTTCCTGTCAGGGAATGGGATAAGTAACAACGAGGGACTGAGCATTGACTGCAGCGCCAAAACCCCACATAGCCAAAGGGGCCCATTGGGTTTCCGTATGACCACCACTGGTGTCGCCCATGCACTATAGGTTACAGGTTCCAGCACGCCAGCGGCCTGGAGCTGATCAAGTTCCTGGTTGACCAGAAGGGGCCTGGCCCAGAAAAAGTGAGGCTGTGCATCCGGCCATAGGGTGATGTGCGCCCGAAAGCCGGAAGCACATCCGAGATCCGGTGCAAACAACGACACAAAATCAGAGCACAGATTGTCGAAGTCCTGAAAGGGAACAGCCGGGGAAACGACCTTAACTTCATCGGAAATTGAAAAGCCAAACAGTTGAAACGCATCCAGGCCAAAAATATTCGAAGCCGACAGATACTCTACGACAGAGAGGGTAAGGAGCCACAGAACATGCTTGTATGTCGCCTGGACTATGAACTACCCAAGGAAGGGGAATGGAACCGTCTCCGTAGGCGAATAAACGGCGAGATGGAGGCGACAACGCAGGAGAGTCCAGCCGGGTATATGTTGCCATAGCAATCAGGGAGACGGTGGCCCCAGTGTCGACCTGAAAGCTGACATCCTCTGTGAAATTGCGGAGCGTGAGGAAAAGCTTCCACGCTGATGGGTCATCCTGTGGGACAACCGATTGCAGAGCATGGATGGTATCTTGAGGCCCAGGATGGGCAGGACTGGATCGAGTCGAGCGACTATGACAAACCGATCGGATGTGGCCCTCCTTGTTACACAGCGTGCACATTTTCCAGTGGTGGGGACAATCAGCCCGCGAATGGGCAGTAAAGCACTGTGGGCAAGAAGGAAGTAGGCCGCTCGACCGGCGCCGAGGGGCGACAAAAGGGCCAACGCCATAGATATGTCGGAACACAAAGAGTCCCGATGGCACTGGCCCCTGTTGGCTGGGCCACGTCGACATCGCAAGTGCGGAACCCGCTGGAACTCCTCGATCGCTGCCACCTGCAGTCGCGCCACAAGACGCTTGTTAGCCACTTGAGCAATTTCAAAGGAGTGAGCAATGCAGAGAATCTCTTCCAAGGAGGGGTTGTCAAGATTCAACACCACAGTGCAGACCTCAGGGTCGGGAGCCAACTGAACCACTACATCCCAGATCAGGGAGTCCGCATACGAAGCCTTACACTGCTGATTGGTGCACGTAAAATCGCATCAACAGCTGAGACCCTGCAAGTCCGTGACACAGGAACGATACAATTGACCGGGCTGTTTATGGTACTGGTGGAATTCCAGCCAAGAGGCGACTACATGGTAGCATTGGGCATGCGGAGATGATAGAACGTGTCCGGAGAGGCCCAAGACGAAAACAGTGACCGCTGCAAGGAGTCGTCCGTGTCTTGGAAAGCCGTGAAATATTGTTTCAGCCTATGTAAGTAGGTTTTGAGCGTCATTAAAGGATGGAAAGGACGACGGACGCGGGAAAGCATCGGACACCCAAGGACCCTGAAGCTGATGCGGTAATGTGTCCCGAGCATCAACTTTGTCAGTTACAGCGGCTTTTGTAAGATGTGTAACTGGAGCTGCTGCTGCTGCATGAGCTGCTGCTGCTGCATTAACTGCTGCTGTTGCTCCAGCAGACAGACCAACTTCGCCTCCATACCAAGAACGACAACTGTTTACCTTGTTGCCAAAATGTTGTAACTGCGTCCATGACGTCTGGCACGGATTCAAATTCCACCGGTCATGGTACCAGAATTCACACCCTGGCGTTTGCCACGCTTGCCCTGGGATCGCATCAAACTTAATTTTCCAGGTGCGGTTTTGGTGTCCATGTGGTTACTTATCTTTGGTGCCTATTCCAACTACCCACATGTTGTCTGCATGGCACTCAACAACACAGAGGACACAGTCACAGCCCTGGCTCAGTTTCTCACCACTGAGGGCCTGCCTCACACATTGATACTGTAGGCCTGACAGAAGTCTTGGTAGGAGAACGCCATGAATTGGAAGCCATTATCAGAGACCAAACATATCCATAGTCCACATTTCCTCCAATGGCGCAGTGGAGAGGCTTGTCCACACATTTAAACAAGAGATGACAAAGGCAGTTGAAACAATGCCAACCACATCAGCCCTCACCCTGTTCTTGAGCACATATCGCACCAACCACTTGACATAGAGCAAGGTTCATTGCTGTCACCCGATGGAGAAGCTCTGCCGGACTATTTGCTGATACCTTCACCCTCCCACCCCTGCTACTGGCCCTCCCAGCATTATGCCTCTTGTGCAGCCGTGTGGGCTCACGTGTACGGGAACAAGGTGGGTTGGATGCCCGCCTCAGTCATCGTAGCCCATGGGCAGCATGTGACATCAGTGAAGTTATTAAAAGTGTTGGAGTGCCACCATCATAACCAGCTCTGCCCTTGTTGTGTCTAGACAAGACAGCCTAGACACAATGAGAGGAAGCCGAAAGGCACCCGCTTAACCTCACGCAGGCTGGCATGAGGTCTGAAACAGGATACGTAATGAATGCTATAAAGACAAGTACGTAGCTTCTGGAATACTTAACTTTAATCCACATTTGTAGAACATCGCTCTTGATGATACATTAATAGAATCTCAATAACAATTGAATACGGTGCCTTGCTAGGTCGTAGCAAATGTAGCTGAAGGCTATGCTAACTATCGTCTCGGCAAATGAGAGCGTAATTCTCAGTGAACCATGGCTAGCAACGTCGGCTGTACAACTGGGATGAGTGCTAGGATCTGTCTCTAGACCTGCCGTGTGGTGGCGCTTGGTCTGCAATTACTGACAGTGGTGACATGCGGGTCCGACGTATACTAGTGGACCGCAGCCGATTTAAAAGCTACCACCTAGCAAGTGTGGTGTCTGGCAGTGACACCACGGCCCTCGTACCCCTGTGGGACTCCCACTGCTGTATCTTCCTGCACTCCCTACTTCGGGTACAGACACTGTCTTCGAGTTGCCACCGGTTGCTGCCTCCCCGCGAGCCTGCTGCCAGCTCTTCCCACCCCCTGGTGGACTGGAGGCTCCCTCCGATGCCGTGGCCTCTGTGTTGGCCATCGTGGACACCTTGGACGTCCCTTCCTCCCCGACAGTGACAGTTTACAAGTCTGGGTTTTCTCCCATCTGCCGACCACTGTGGCAAGTCCAGGGCATTTTCGCCTCTATGCACAAGTTTCAGGGGGGAGGGATCAGGTACCGAGTGCCGCGTGTTTCAAATCCGCACCAGACTGCATGGAACTCAATGACCACTGGAGGTCTCTGTGCTGCCATGGCTTACGCCATGACTACTGCACACTCCTGGCCCTGAGTCTAATGTGAGGGCTCCACTGTAGAGCACATTGTCCCAGTGACCAATAGTGGCATACCCTGTCATATATTTAGGTGGCAGCCTCTCACTCAGTGAGGCAGTCTGGTATTCACATTGAATCGGTTGATATCTCGCTTACAGACATCGTGTTTACATTGCATGTGCTTGCTTCCCATTTATGAGTGGATGTTGTATTGATTTCATGAGGCTCTCTCTTGTGACTCCATTGCTTAATACTTTGTTGTTGTACTTGGAGTCTTGCTCGGTTGTCTGTCGTCGTGCCGTGCTTCTCCTTCCATTCCCGTTCATCCATCTTGTTTGTTTGCGGGCCTCTCCCATTTGGTCCCGCTACATTTTCGTTAGCAGCAAACCCATGACAGTTCCTGTCGTGGTTATTACACGATCCAATGTGGTAATCTTTGCACCGCCTTGCTAGGTGTTTGGTGTGACAGGTTACAGTGTAAGGAAGGGCATTATGCGCTACCAAGCCAGGAGTGAGAAATGTTTCAATGGTGATTGGTGAACCAACTCTCGCTATTTCATATTATTTCCATAATTCTGCAGCAAGTAGTCATTTAGCAGTTGCCAGAACACTTTCTAAGATTAGGGAGCACCTCGCCTGACCTGGACTGTATCAGGTAATTCAGAGTGAGAGAATGTCAGAGCAGCAAGGTAGCCAAGTCTAACCCTAATTCTCAGAATGGGAGGTTGCATTCTGGGAAGGAAAATAACCCAGTGGGCTACCTGTCCATTGATTACATTTGTCTGTTATCTAGGACACAGGTTGGTGACCTTTATATCCGGGTTGTCATGGATTCTCTCTCCAGTAGTGTGTGGCTTGTAGTAAGTACTGGCATCACAGTCAGTCTAAAGATTCGGCATTTACCTCAAATATTTTCCATTATTGGCCTTCCGAGATCATTTTTTAGTGATAATGCCCAGTGTTTGTTTTGCATCAGTTTAGGAGGCTTTGCTCTGCGAATGACACTAATCATTCCACCACAATACCCTAGTATCTGCAACCCTCCTTTGCAGAGTCTTAATCTGAGTTTGAAATTGATTCTTATTGCATTTCATCAGCATTCTCACTGAAGACAGGACACCTTGCTTAAATGGTTAAACCTGAGTTTTAACTCTGTTCACTGCAAGGCAAGTAAGGCCACTACAGCCTCTTCCATGTCGAGCTATCCCATGAATTACCAGCATGTAGGAACATAGAACTCTCACTCCAGAGAGGTGCACCATTATAATGAAGGGGGTCACTCCTCTGAGGTTAAGCCAGGGGAAAAGGGGTTCATCCATAATTTTGGAGTTTGGGGGGCAGGGGGACGGGCAGGGCAAAAAGGTAATCTTCAAATAAGCTATCCCCCCAGTTTGAGGGGCCCTGTCAAGTTTTTAAGGTTCTTAATCCAGTCAGTCTCTTGGTCCAGAATATGCAGACTGGAAAAATCTCAAGTCCACATATCTCCGGTCAAGAAGTTGACTAGTTTCCTTCTTGCTGTGAGAGAAAAGGGAGAAGGTACCTGCTTTTCTGTGGAGGAGGATAGGCTGTGTGGCACACCGATGATAGCACAAATGTGTGAATTGATGTATCTTCTATAATGCCTTAGGGCTGGTGGTGGCAGTGTCTGCTGGCCATTTTCATACAGCTGGGAGGTATGGTTCCGAGCTGTGGACAGTTACGGATGGACACCAGTTAACAGCAGATGTCTCCTCCCTACTATGACATCTGGGCTGGTTTCAGCACAAGTTGGCATCGTGTAACAACGAGAGCCACAATTGTGTCCTTGCAGGGCTGTAGCGCTGCAGCTAAGCTGTGGATGTGCAGTTTGGAGTGCTCGAGTCTTCCCTGGGAAGCATCTAGTGCATTCTGCTGGACGATACTTTGCTACCTCAGATGTTGCTAATGGCCGGTTCTTTCATGAAGTGACAGTTATCATGTGTGACACATTTCTGATACATTGTCTCACATTTTAAGCCTTTTGTGTTTAGAATCTCTAATGTGACCACCTCCCACACCTGGCTGCCTAGTTCAAATTATAAAAACCATTCTATTCAATTTCTTATTGCATTTTTTTTGGGTGAGAATAGAAAAATTTGCTCAAACTAAAATAGGGTCAAAAGCTTAATAACTGAGTACTACACAACTTGAGATCAATTTTTCCCCTGAGAGTAACAGGCACACTGTATTTCAAATAATTGTGCCTAATCAATGACCATTATTGTGCATGATTGTAGGTGTCTGTTTCACATCATGTAATAAGTAGGCCTAATTGCCCCTAGGCTGAATCAAAATGGGGAGAAATTGAGCTTCCACATTTTAAAACGGGCATCTACAAAACTCTGTGTCCATGAGCTATAGAATGAAAGTGATCTCATGAATGCTTGGGTTTACAAATCGTGAATCCTAAATGTGCAGGGTGATCAATTTCCAACTACATCACCATCCTTATAAAGACCCCGTATCAGATCATGAGGGTGAAGGATTCATACCACAACACCCAATAGATTTGAACAGTAATTACATCCGTCCAAGCTTGATACAGCAACTAAAATGGGACATTCCAACACAGAAAATTGGAATTCACTTAATCAGAAGCTGCAAGACGTGCTGGCAGAACAACTGAAGTTAACAACAAACCCAGAATGAGTTCTCAAATCAATTACTGATAAATCTGATGGACTGTTCACTACATTGCCACAACCCCATGAGCTACTAAGGATGATACATGAGAAATGTACATTTATTATCTATTCATAATGGAAATGATGAATTTCTTTACTACTCATATATTCATCCAGTATTTGAGACTGAGAACGCCTAGTGACTCTCTCACTTATGTACATGAAGTTTGTTTGGAAAGTTTGTGAAATATTAGAATTAAGTTTGAAATGCAATACTTAAAACAGTAACTAATTTACGAGTAATCAGATAACTGAAGCTGTTTTATATATGAGAGCTCGAGTCTCTAAGCATCAGGGGGTTTACTGGTACATTTAATACATGAGAATGTTCAGGTACAGCATTTCCTCAAATAAATTAGAGGTAAGTGGAACCACCAATTCAGTAACATGACTGTTCACAACAATAAAAAGGTTCATAGCAAATTAATATTATGCCTGCATTTTTATCACATAAATATTTTGAATACAATCAATTTTTTAGACATTACATAACATCAGTGTATATCAACATGCAGTAATATAAACACACAGGGCAGAGAGCAGAAAATAAAATTTGTGTATGACTAAGGATTTTATTCCTGAAGTCTTACTTAATGTGTTTTGGAGCTACAACTCAATTTTCAAGGACTGTTTGCATATAATAGGCTGAAAAACTGAAGCAAATGAAATGCCCAACGACACAGATTTCATGACAAAATATACCCTCAAGTGGGGTAATTAGAGTAGACATCTCTCTCCTCTTTCTGGTATTTTAACTTATTACCTGCATCTGATGACACAATTTTCACTTCTACATTGGTGAGAAAAATTTGCACTTACAATCTGAAATTATTTGACATGTTAATGACAGTACTATGTGACTCAAATGTTGCATATTTAACCATGTTACAGTCATGTGATGAAGTAATGGATTAACTTTAACTTTCATTTCCACTACTAACAAAATACAGGAAAAAATATATTACGAGGAGACCTGACAGTTAATTTCAGGTTTATACACATATTCAACATGATATTTTACTTGCTTATTAAAATAACAGTTATTTAAGTATAGAAGCAGTAGACGACTGTATGAAGTATGTAAGAGAGTGGAGTTGAAGTGGGGAATGTTGTCAACTTCAGAACCTCTGGTCCTTAAACTGTCACTTTCCTTCAAGAGCCATCTTGATCGTGTCTTGCTGAAAGGCCTGTAAATTGTCGGGAAGTGATTTCCACTTATGAGGTGCCGGCCTACAGCTTGCATCTTTCTCTACGTATCTTGTAAGCTAGGTGCTTTCAAGTCAGGCAGAAGTAATAGCCCAATGCCACTAAAGACTTCATTCAGCTGCCAGCATGATCATCTTTGTCAAGTGAAAGATTGCAGGTGAAGTTCTGGCTGGACCTCTTCTCATATTATTGCTGCCAGATCAGCAGAATGATCTACAGTGAAAAGAGATCACAACTCCTCCAGTTGTAGTCAGCAAAATACAAATGATGAGAATCAGTGAAGACATCCATGAGGTGTGAGACAGAGAGAACTTGGAACATGGTACCATCTGGAGGCTGTGTACTGCTGATATACTGCTTTTGGAAGAAGTACACCAATATCTGATACTTTCAGAAATGTTCCACCACAACATTCTATCCTCATTTTCACTTTGTCTACTCTTCGCACCTGGCAACCTTGGCAACTTTGCTTGTGAGGAGTCTACAGCCTGATGCACAGTATAACTGGAATTTTGAAACAGCAGTCTGCTCTTGTCTCACTTTCATTTATTCACTAGTCTTCAAGGTACCTTCAGCACTGTTCATCTGTCCAGGATTGTCCCTGTAGTAATTGCAGCAACTTAGAAATATTGGAGAATATTAGAATCATGTAATTTCATTGGTGATGACACCGCCAACAGCAGCAACAGTTAACATTTGACATGGTTTACATCCTTCTGGTAAGGATCCTTTATGATGTGTAATGCTTCTTTTTCCACCCCCTTTACTGATGCAGAGAAGCATCACCAACTATGGTTCAAATTTTGTTCCCAAACTGGGGGTATTGTGAGTGTATGGTCATACTGACACTGCTGTCTACACATCAAGTATGGCTTGTTCCGACCTCACCATCTCTTGCTTGGCCTTCACATCTGAGAATTATTTTCAGGCCTGTGACAATGAAGATTTTTACATGCATCATTTACCAACTAGACCACATAACACCCAGCTTGGAGGACCAGGCTTTCTCCGATTGGTTTGCCCCCTAGGAACGCTGGCTTCCCCTTCACCAGACCTGAGACAGCACCCTCCCCCTTCCATGGGAGGTGAGATTGAAGAATGAGAATGAAAGACGCCCTCTGGCCTCGCAACCTAATACCATTGGGGGCGAATAAAACAATAAAAGAAAACAGATGATCGACAAGTAAGTGGAAGCAAGGTCAGACTTTGTTTCATTTGTGCAAATAGTCTGCTAGTAATGGTTAACGTTGCTGTACTAAGAATTGTCAAATTCTTAACAGCAATAATTCTAGTCTAATTGTGCTTCTATATTATTGTTTACAAAGGAATGATGATGTCGAATAGATCAGCAGCATTATTAAATAAGTAACTTTTACCATGCACAGTATGCAGATACTTCTTTTAAGTTACCTTCTATTAGACATTGAAAGTTTTTTTATCATTACACAACCAAAGCTACATGTAGCTAAAAATAAAAACATCTTGAGTTAAAATTTTCTTAATCTCAGTTATAGTTGAAATAACTATGCTAGTTGTTTGATCTGGTCATAAGAAGTCGTGTATTCATTACAATTCAACTGTAAAGCATTTTTTATGTCTACCATTTACCAATCATACTACAGACAATTTTTGTAACAGGCATTATTACAATGCCTGTAAGAATTAACACTAATTTCAAAATCTCAGCAATATTTCAGATTATATTACTGTTTCCTTTCAGAGAGAGGGATTCCAATTGACTGATATACAAATGTCAGTGATGATAAATTTATGAAATGCAAATATTAGGAAGAGTTCTCTGACTGAGGCACAATTTTTTTCCAGATCCAGAGGAATACTTCAAGCACATAACAAATTCCATTTTTAAGAACTACTTTGAAAAGTCTGTATGAGCACATTTGCAATATATTAAAGAGTGAAAATGAAAAATTATCAAGTGTTACATACACTGTTTAATCCATACAATGACAGACTTTAACAATATGAAGAGACACAGAAGTTCGTGTAAGCACATTAATGGTAATGAAGGGAAAATACAATTAAGGAAATCATGGATTCTGTAATTAGTTGTTCCTTTTTCAAATAGGAGAGGTAGGTTTGGACAGATTACAAACTGTAAAGAAAACAAATGTACAAAGTAGGCCTACAATAACACTCGGCTACAGAGAACTGAACATCATCCCCAATGCTACTGTTACATCTGACAGGTCTCACGAAAATTTGGTACCCAAGTGCAAAAATGGTTTGGATCATACCAACATCAGAGCTCAAGCAATCTCTAGTTTTATCTATATTAGGTGTGCTGAATTATCACAGCTGCCTATTCCTGCAATAGTTAACTCTCAAAGGAAATCTTTTTTAGACTAAAGAACAATAAGCGTTACAGAGTAAATGTTGTGCCCGAGTCCCACTCACCTGAAAAACCATTGTACTCACACAAAAAGTCAAAATTTTGTGTTTTCTTCCAGAACATGCAAAGCATAAGGAACAAAAGTTTAGAACTACAAATATTTTTAGAAAGCTTTAGAGACACTATAGATGTGCTTTGTATAGCCGAGCATTGGCTTAAAGATAATGACGCTGCCTATTTTTCCCTTCCAGGCTTTCAAATGGTTAACAATTTTTGCAGAACTAATAAAAAAGGGAGGTGGCTGTCAAATACTTGCCCAAGATAATGTAGAATGTAATCCATTACTTAAAACCAAGCATACGAACTGTGAAAAGCATTTTGAACACATAACTAAAAGCTTAATAGATTTAACTTCTACTGTGACATGTATCTACAGACCACCTGATGGTAACACACAAATATTCACCTCCAAACTAGATATGCCACTACAACAGTACAGTTTAAAATATCCCAGTATTATCTTATGTGGAGACTAAGTTTTTCATGTTATAACATTGCAATATATTCACTATTTTCCAGGAAGCAGTGGATTCTAATAGGAAATCTACACTCCTGGAAATTGAAATAAGAACACCGTGAATTCATTGTCCCAGGAAGGGGAAACTTTATTGACACATTCCTGGGGTCAGATACATTACATGATCACACTGACAGAACCACAGGCACATAGACACAGGCAACAGAGCATGCACAATGTCGGCACTAGTACAGTGTATATCCACCTTTCGCAGCAATGCAGGCTGCTATTCTCCCATGGAGATGATCGTAGAGATGCTGGATGTAGTCCTGTGGAATGGCTTGCCATGCCATTTCCACCTGGCGCCTCAGTTGGACCAGCGTTCGTGCTGGACGTGCAGACCGCGTGAGACGACGCTTCATCCAGTCCCAAACATGCTCAATGGGGGGACAGATTCGGAGATTTTGCTGGCCAGGGTAGTTGACTTACACCTTCTAGAGCACGTTGGGTGGCACGGGATACATGCGGACGTGCATTGTCCTGTTGGAACAGCAAGTTCCCTTGCCGGTCTAGGAATGGTAGAACGATGGGTTCGATGACAGTTTGGATGTACCGTGCACTATTCAGTGTCCCCTCGACGATCACCAGTGGTGTACGGCCAGTGTAGGAGATCGCTCCCCACACCATGATGCCGGGTGTTGGCCCTGTGTGCCTCGGTCGTATGCAGTCCTGATTGTGGCGCTCACCTGCACGGCGCCAAACACGCATACGACCATCATTGACACCAAGGCAGAAGCGACTCTCATCGCTGAAGATGACACGTCTCCATTCGTCCCTCCATTCACGCCTGTCGCGACACCACTGGAGGCGGGCTGCACGATGTTGGGGCGTGAGCGGAAGACGGCCTAACGGTGTGCGGGACCGTAGCCCAGCTTCATGGAGACGGTTGCGAATGGTCCTCGCCGATACCCCAGGAGCAACAGTGTCCCTAATTTGCTGGGAAGTGGCGGTGCGGTCCCCTACGGCACTGCGTAGGATCCTACGGTCTTGGCGTGCATCCGTGCGTCGCTGCGGTCCGGTCCCAGGTCGACGGGCACGTGCACCTTCCGCCGACCACTGGCGACAACATCGATGTACTGTGGAGACCTCACGCCCCACGTGTTGAGCAATTCGGCGGTACGTCCACCCGGCCTCCCGCATGCCCACTATACGCCCTCGCTCAAAGTCCACAACTGCACATACGGTTCACGTCCACGCTGTCGCGGCATGCTACCAGTGTTAAAGACTGCGATGGAGCTCCGTATGCCACGGCAAACTGGCTGACACTGACGGCGGCAGTGCACAAATGCTGCGCAGCTAGCGCCATTCGACGACCAACACCACGGTTCCTGGTGTGTCTGCTGTGCCGTGCGTGTGATCATTGCTTGTACAGCCCTCTCACAGTGTCCGGAGCAAGTATGGTGGGTCTGACACACCAGTGTCAATGTGTTCTTTTTTCCATTTCCAGGAGTGTATATTAAACAAAAAAAACCTACTAGAACAACTAATACCAGTTCATCTGAAATAGATACTGTTTTGGTTAACACTGGCATGTCATCTGTCTGCAAACTAGACATAATCTCCAACGGTATATCAGATCACAACTGCTTGATACTGAATATGACCATGCAAGATGCAAATAGACAGACAAAACCTCCCCAACAGACTTACAAAAGATCAACTGGCAATAAAAATAATATAGCACATTTCTCACTTCTGCTCCATAAAGCTGACTGGAAAGGTGTCTATTGTGCCAGAAATGTTGACAGAAAGGCTAATGAATTTATGAGTATCTTGCAACACTGCTATGAAGTGGCATTCCCAATCAAACATACAGCTAAAAAATACACATCTCAACTGTCCAATAATAAATGGTTAACATGAGGAATAGAAACCTCTTGCAGAAATAAGAGACTGCTATATGCCTACATTAAAACTAGAATTCTTTTATACTGCATGAAATAGTTACGGTATATCTCACTGTCTATAAACAAGGTAATTCATGAAGCAAAGAAAATGTATAATAGGCAATTCATTATCAACTCAAGCAATAAATCAAAAGCCATGTGGAGATTGATAAATGAAACAGTTGGCAAAAAAGACAGGACACACTCAATAACCTGCATTAAAGATCAGGATGGTGTTACCAATGACCCTAAGCAATTATGTGAAATATGTAATGACCATTTCACAAAAATTGGTGACAAGTTTTCTTCTTTAATCAAGACTGCTGCACTCACTTATCACTCAGATTCAGCAGTATTCCCACTATAAATGTTCCCTGACCCAGTCACACCAAATGAAATCTGCAATATTATAAGGCAGAGACCAAACAAACATTCCTGTGGTCTTGATGGTATATCTGTTTGCCTTTTAAAACGAGCCTGCCATCATGTGTGTGAACCACTGACAGATATAATAAACTGCTCTTTATCATCGGGTAAATTTCCTAGAATTTTTAAAGCAGCAAAAATTATTCCTCTGTTTAAAAAAGGGGAAAGGAGTGATGTAAACAACTACAGACCCGATCCATCTCAGTCTTTTCAAGCTCATCAAAAGTCCTCAAAAAATCAGTATACGACCATGTTATAAGTTTCTTGTAAAGTAACTGCATCCTAAGTCCTCACCAGTTTGGGTTTAGGAAAGGGAGATCAATAACTGGAGCATTATACTCATTTTTAAATGAAATCTATAGGGCACTCAATGACAGAAAACACACAACAGGTGTGTTTCTTGATCTCACTAAAGCTTTTGATCTTGTCAACCATGTATTACTTTTGGAGAAACTACTACGTTATGCGATTAGGGGAAATGACTGGTTTAGGTCATATCTCTCAGACAGAATACAGAAAGTAGTGACTGAGCATTTTCACCAATTTTCATGTAATCAGAGGAGCAAGTTGTAAGACAAGGTATTCACCAAGGCTCTACACTTGGTCCCCTTTTATTTCTAATATTCATCAATGAATACCCCAAAGCATTCAGGAAAGCCTGCCGGTAATGTTTGCTGATGACACCAATATACTGTTTTCAAATCACTGTCCTCATCAGCTCAACTCCACAATTGCTGATACAAATTGCAGTCTGGTAAACTGGTTGAACAAAAACAAACTTCTCCTAAATAAAGATAAAACAATGTATATAAATTTCCACACGACACAAAAGGTATTGTCTGTGATAGATGATATCAGGATTGAGAAAGTGCCCATACAGCGAGAAAGAGCCACAAAATTCCTTGTGGTGTCGATAGATGACACACTACAGTGGGACATACATAAAGATAAATTATTAAGTAAAATGAACAGTTTGTGCTATGCTTTTAGTATTTGCAGTAAAATCTGTGATATCAAAACACTAAAATGTGCCTACTTTGCGTTAGTAACTCAATTATGTGCTTCTGCATAATAAATACATTCTTAAGGGAGAAGCCCCAAAAAGGAATGCAGTATGTAATTATTAAGACAATGAAACAAGTACCCCTGTCTTCCACGACTAAACATCTCTTTAAGGAGCTCAGTATTTGAAAGTGTCAGGTCTTGCCAGAAAGGATTCAGATCCAAAATAAAGTCAATCCTGCAGAAGCACTGCTTCTATTCAGTGGAATAATTTATGAATAGTAATCTAAAACAATTTTTGTGATGTATTTTACTGCATGTGTTAAAATATTTCTTTCAACTGCCTTATTTGACTCTATTTACTTTGTGTTATAACTGTTCCTCGTTATGGCTCATCTGCACTTATGATATCTGTGAACAGTGTTACATACAGTCATCAGATAATGATTATAGAGTAACATACCAAAAAAGTTATGATTCGCTATGTACAGCATATAATTTATATAAGTCTATACCTTAAGTATATCTACGTATCATAGCATGTTAACTGTAACTTATCCTACATCTATGTGTAATAACACAACAGGATTTCTGAATAAATAAATAAATAAGGGGAGTCTATGATGAGAGGTATTCTTCTGTGGTGTTTGTGAGGAATCACAGGATAGACAAAATTACTTTTATCATCATCTATCAGCAGTAACATTTTATGTTCACACTGACAATACTGAGATACACTGGGAATCTGTGTGATGTTATTGGCTTGCAAAAATCTGTGACAATACTGTCTTCTAATCCTTATTTATTATTATTATTATTGTTATTATTATTAGTTTCCTTCACAGACCACACTCACAGTACTATACAAAGGCCATAATAGAGAAGCCAATGTAACAACAGAACAAAATTCAATATCCAATGAGATTACATAGTTGTCTTCACATACTTATCATGAACTATTTATCACATCATCAGATATACTACATTTCTCCAGGTAAGAAAAATAACTATCACAATAAAAATGTATAAAACAGTGAACATAAGTTTGCAGCATTCTAGTTATACACTGTCAGGACAAACAAAGCATAGCAACATCGAACAATTTCTGCCAATATGTTGTAAGATTGTATTAATGTATGAAAGTAAATTTGTTACATTCAAAGAAAGGGAATTTTGGAATTAAGAAAATTGCTATTACCCCCACAGTGACTGAACTGTATGTATAGAGTGCGCACTCTTTATTAACATAAACTACACATAAACCCAAAGGTAATTAGGACGTACACCAAATACCAATCATTAAATTGAACCCACTACAGTGAAATACAAGGAAATCATGTTAAGGAATACAGTAATAAATTATACATCCAATATTTATTAAGTACCTAATATTATGAAGAGACTTGCAATAAATGAGTCCAGAAATACTCTTATTACATAACTAAAGATTCTTAAGCATATGGATGATGACATTGTATTTGAAGACAACACACGAATGTAACGTGAGAGCTTCTGAATGTGGTCTTAGAACTGTCAAATTACTATTCTACTTTAGACAAAAGGGGGAGAGGAATGTTAATATCAGTAGGCCACCAATACTAAATATAATTCTGAAACTGCATGCGAGTATTCCACATGCATAATGATTGACTGGAAACACAACTATTCACAAATCAACCACAATAGTGTACACAAAACAAATTTAGAACAAAATGTATAAGCCAATAAATTTGTGATTTAAATACTCATACAAAGTGAAAAATGGGTAGAGTTCAATAGCACAAGACTAATAACACATGCTTGTTTATCTCCATATGAACTTCAAATTACACTGAGAGCATAATTACAGTTATTAATATAAAACTGTCTTTAGATAAATACAAAGATACAGTGAGCACAGTTACCTAATATTACAGAAGGAGTTATAAGATCACATTTGGTTGCTTAAGAACACAAATTTTCTACAGTATATAATAAAATCCATGGATCATTAAAGAGCATAAAGGCATGAAAGCACAATTATAATACATTCGTTGTGTTGGCCCTTGTAACTTTCATATCCATTCTAAAGCACACACTCTTTATTACCATATTGCTTGTCTTTCAGCTCTAATATCTAAAATTATATATAGTCTACAAATTGCTGAATTTTTCAGTGAGGGAAAGTCATTGAGTGAATGTAGTTAGATGTTTTGGTGCTTTCCTATCATCACACATCTGTAGAAATAAATCAAATCAACTACTCGTGAAATAAAAATGGTTTACAAAACCATCATCAGCATGCAATAATGGCATTGAAATTCTTAAGATGACATGTACCATGGAACTGTATGCAGCCAGCAGACATAGCAGTTACAATTATCACTGGACGTAGTAGTTACAAGTTGTAAAGGTAACAAACATACACAGACTAATAACACTGCTGACCATTAGATGAGAACACAAATGTTTAACAACAGATGGCATTGCAAGAGAGGGTGTGGCATCCTGCAGCTCCATCTTATGGAATTATGTATGACTTATAAATTCCTGAATATTCATAAAATGCTGTTTGTGTTTCTATGCATTTTTTTAGTTTACACTTATGTTGTATAAACATTTATTACAGTTGTTGCATTGCATTTCTGTTGGTTTAATGCTCTTTATAAGTGTTTGTGCCAGATGGCGTTGCAGATGCAAGTATGATGCTACATAGTGACAGTTTTAATTGGTGGTATGTACAAATATATTACATAGAATTTTTACATACTAGCAATGGTCACAATAAAAATAAGCTTGGTTCTATACTTAAAACACAAAACATATAACTTGAATAGTACATTTTCCTGCCTATTCCAAGTGGAAAGTAGCATATGTAAGTGCTAAGACCACTATATGCACTCTTTAGCATAAATATTGACAAGGAATTACACACATGGTGTCAAGAGGTAAGTACAATGAAACAGTGAGTTCTGAATTACGAATTGCGTATACAAGCACTATAATAGCTACACGCATTGTACGGCCTAATTGGTTACAAGAAAATAAACATTTAGTACCAACTTATTAACACAAAAGATATCCATATAGTACTCAGCCTATTTAAAGTTTAAATTGGTGTAAATAAGTTCCTATTTATGCCATGCCGTGCATGAAGCTACTGCAACAAGTAATGAGTAGTAACTGCTGACCTATTGGCACAACAAACAGCACAGTTCTCTGCTTGTTAAAAGTGAGACGCAGGGTACATAAGCGGTAAAGCAGCTAGGTACACTGCACGGCATAAATAGTTACAAAGAATTACACATTTAGTGACATCACATTAGCACAACAAAACTAATTATAAAAATATTTATGACAATCAGTACATCTGTAATGAATAAGTGCCATAGACCTATGCAGAATAAAAACATGAACAGTTACTGTATAGCCCTTTGTTTCACTTCAATTGATATAGTTCTCATTGGAGACAGAGTATTAGGTCTCAAGGAGATGCTAAAACATTATTACAGAAGGCAAAATATAAAACATGGAAACCTCAGTCAGCAAAAGTATTAATAGCAATTACAAATCAAACAGTAAACCCCTGATCATTTATGGAGTCAAACTCCCATGTTTTGAACTTATTTGCAAAGCAATTTGATGCATAAGTTGTTTCAGTGTGTTAAATGGTTTGACATTAAGTGTGCAAGCAAGAAAAAATTAGAAAGGGTTTGTGAAATAATGTTTAATGTTTTCTTGGATATTTCTAAATACCCTCATTGTGAAATACTGCATATGTCTGCATGTCATGAGTCCTGAACCCCCCCCCCCCCCCCCCCCCCCACACACACACACTATTAGATCAAAGGCTTGATAAATAACATATCCTAAACAGAATCAAGGATACTGCTTCTTGATGAGCAGATTGTGTCGAATTTTATTTCCAAAATCAATATCTTTCTGAAATTGAGTGTATAATCAAATTTTTGTTGCTCCTAGAAGCTTTTGTCACGTACCATGGAACTGGCACCGAGTGTCATGTGTCATGAAACACATTAGTCATGTAGTATTATAGATGCACTTTCTGTTCTGTGTCCTTTATTGTCTGATTTATGCTTATCTGCCAGCAGTTGTGAATGATGTAGAGTGAAAATTTTCCATGTTTGACAAATGTTCTGTTACAATGCAGGTGTCACCCATTAACAGTCAGCAACAACATTTTATCCAAAGTCTAACTGGTTTGCTGTTACCTCCCTTTCTGCATACCTAAGAAAGATAAATTTTACGCAATTTAGATCATGTCACAGAGTGTGAGGAATTCTCAGTGACACTCAATAATGAGCATGTGTAGGAGATGATGGCACCAAATTCCTGGGCATTCACTTAGACTGAAAACTACACAGGGTATGTTCCAGTCTGAAATCATATTTAGCTCAGCAGCTTTCGGATCCAGAATGCTCTCTTGTATTAGATACAAAACAGTCACAAAGACTGCATGTTTTTGCTTTTGGGTACTCCATGTCACATGGAATTATGTTCTGGGGAGATCTCTTGCTCAAAATATTTTCATTGCTTAGTAGAATGATAAGAGTTATATGTGGGTTAAGTCCAAGAAAGTCCTCTTGCAAATTACTGAGCAAGATGATAATACTTACCAGTGGTTATCAAAACACTTTTTCTCCAATTTGTTTTGTTATCATGGTCTCCATACCCTTTGGACACAACACTCTAGTTCCATGTGTGACAAAAATGGAATATCAATTACATTACCTGTCCCTGCTGTAGAGAGACACTAAGTACGTAGTAAATCTCTATTCAAATCAAACGTACACCAATTTCTCTTGAATGACTCATTCCAGTCTGGTGAGCAAAATTGGAGTAAACAGCTTACCTAAGGTACAATCAATTGTGGAACTGTTGAGCTATACCTTTATGTAAGTATTTAGGGAATCGAGGACTACGCCTACGGAAGTGAAGGTACATTTAAGTGTCCTACAGATGACACCTGGGTGCTGGTAAGGAAGCAATGGAACTGACTACCAGAGAATATTTTCATATCTCCTGACTATATAAGACTTTGTGCACATTGAGTCCTTATGTAATCAGTGATTGTAGATTAATTAAGTAAGAATAAGGACACTGAAATCAGAAGAGAAATGACTCAGCACCACATCATAAGCTCTTTTTCAGGGCCAAACATCTAGAAAAGTGGGAACAAATATTAAAATATGCCAGCTGATCATTGAGGGCATTACCAGAACCAAATGCCAAAGATTATAAGAGATACTGTTTAAGCTCATCGTCTACATTTTTGTCCTAAATACTGGGATATGATACCATTGGTGCAGCATATCACCATGCCTATGAAGTAGTCACACACGTCCAGACTAAAACTGTGAATGCTTACTTGCTATTCAGTTGCACAGACAACAGTATTCATTAATTCTGAATACAAATTGGGGAACTGACCACACGTAGTATCCACAAACCACAATGTTGCTCCTGGCCAACATATGTTTTTGAAACATCTTGACATCCTCCACCAGATGCGATTGCCATATACACTGATGGAAAAAGAAACTCAACTCCAAAAAGAAAATTAATTTAGAGGAATGAAATTTTTAGAATATATTTGTCTAGGTGACTTATATAATTGATTAACATTGCAACAACACAGGTTAATGTAAGCACAAGATAAGCCACTGCAAATGTGAAACGCTGTTACGTTAATAACTGGTGTAACCACCAGAATGTTGAATCCAGGCATGCAAATTTGTATGCACTGTGTTTTACAGGTGGCAGATGTCAGTCTGTGGAATGGAGTTCCATGCCTGTTGCTCTTGGTTGGTCAATAATGAGAATGTTAATGCTGGTTGTGGATGACCCTTAAGCTATCACCCAATGATGTCCTACATTTGCTTGGTAGGAGACAGAGCTGGTGACCATCCAGGTCAAGCCAACACATGGACATACTGTATAGCATGTTGGGTTACAACAGTGGTATGTGCGCGAGTGTTGTCCTGTTCAAAAACAGCCCCTAGAATGCTATTCATGAATGGCAGCACAACATGTAGACTCACCGGACTGACATACAAATCTGACGTCAAGGTGTGTGGGGCAATCATGAGAGTGCTCCTGCTGTCGTACGAAGTCTCATTCCAGACAAAAACTCGAGGTGTTGGGCCAGTGTGTCTAGGACAAAGGTTGATCACAGGCTCAACAAACATTCTTTACTAACACCACATCCAATCTCAAAAGTAAGTAACACTCACGAACACAACAGTGTCTGCTTGAAGCAATCCTGATTTGCATCCTCATACTGGCATTACTAGTGCATCTCTTATGTGAGTAGAGCAAAATCTGAACAGGCATCTTTCAAATATTGAAGCATGACTAACAGCTTTCGTTTATGTCTAACAACTTTTCTTTGTTGCTGCTATTTTTTCACTCAGCATAGAGTATCTGAACAATACAAGGATGCCTTAGTAAACTAGGCAGTTGGAAAGAACATCTATTTTACTTTCAGTGCTAAAGATGCCAGTTCCACCAGTTCAGCGGCTTGGAAACATGAGAACCAGCCAGACTCACGTTTTGTCACTGGTGATGGAAGCCAACGTTTGGTTGCCATGACTAAAAATATTGTCAAATTTCCCTGCTAGTCAACACTACCTGCTTT
The DNA here is from genome assembly GCF_023864345.2 of Schistocerca serialis cubense. Classification (NCBI taxonomy): domain Eukaryota; kingdom Metazoa; phylum Arthropoda; class Insecta; order Orthoptera; family Acrididae; genus Schistocerca; species Schistocerca serialis. The sequence goes on from NW_026047573.1 coordinate 14,159,969, forward strand.
AGAACCAATCAGCATAAGTATTCCATTTATTGGGTTGCTGCCTAAGAGACATACATACCAGTTTAGTCAATAATGTATTATCCTTCACTATTTGAAACAGTCTGCCAACCCTGGGGTAACTTTTTGATTCCGCAGCTGTAGAAATAACAGGTGGTTTTGTAGTGAATAAGTCTCTGAGCCATGTTTGGAGCACATTTTCAGCAGGAAGGGAAATTCCAAGAAAGTGGTTTGATATGGCGCAAAAGGTGAAAATCTGAGGATTTTGTTTTGCTTTGTCACTCAAAAACAACCAGGGCACATGTGCTCATGGCAGAACTGTAGAACATGACGACAAAGAGAGGAGTTAAAAATGATTACACATTAATCCCAATTGACAAAATAGAAGATAGTTAAAAGAAAAAAAAGGGGTCATGGAGAAAGTTCTGTGCTGGCCAGAGTGGCCGAGTGGTTCTAGGTGCTTCAGTCTGGAACCACTTGACCGCTATGGTCGCAGGTACGAGCCCTGCCTCGGGCACAGATGTGTGTGGTGTCCATAGGTTAGTTAGGTTTAAGTAGTTCTAAGTTCTAGGGGGCTGATGACCTCAGGTATTAAGCTGCACAGTGCTCAGAGCCATTTTTGAAAGTTCTGTAAAATACTCCATAGAGAAACAAAGCTCATGAACTAAACATTAAATAGCCTTCACCATATTGCTACGATGGATAGAAAGTAAAGTGCGGTCGACACCAGTCACTAAAATGACTGATAGCTAACACGAATTAACAAATGATGATGGCTAAAAAGACAGTACATGATATGCAACCTAGCTGATCTTGCAGCGAGACGGCCGAGAGGAGGTCATCCAACCCACTGAGAGGTGCTTAATAACCTGCAGCTTGTTCCCATGAAGGGAGAACCAGTGGTGACACCATCTGCTGACAGACAGCAACGCAGATCATTGGAGGGAATGTAAGAACCAGTGGGTTGAGGTATGACGACTGCAGCATTGACAGCATCGTCAGTGGCCTAGTTTCCTGTCACACTGAGGTGACTGGGAACCCACATAAACATCATCCATCAAGAATGAGCATGTGACAGCTTTCCTGGACCGGTTGCACTAATGGATGGACATTGTGCCCTTTAAAGCCTCTGTGTTCTGTACAGAGTCTGAGCAGATGACGCAATTGAAAAGCCTGTGCCACCAGATGTGCTGTGTGGCCTGATACAGGGCGAACAGCTTTGTTATAAATACTGAGCACTGTACCAGAAGATGATATCGAAAAACGTCAGGACCAATGATGAAGGCACACCTGACACAGTATCTTTGTCAGTACAAGTGTCATCAGTGTACACAATCGTGAAGTTCTGTGCGAAGGTTGTGAAATTGAAGGAGATATAACAAGGCTGGAGTAGTATCCTTAGGAATTGAATAAAGGCAAAGTTGAACACGGGCCACCACATGAAGTTGATGAAGATGATGATAACATTGATGTTGTTTGGTTTGTGGGGCACTCAACTGTGTTGTCATCAGCACCTGTACACATTCCCCAATCTGTACACAGTCCTATCTAACCACTTACATGAATGATGATGGAATGATGAGGACAACACAAACACCCAGATCCTGGGTGTTTCGCCAATGAAAAGAAGCCAGACAAGTCTGGTGGGAGACAGGCCATTATAGGGTTAGTGGCAATAGCAAAGATGCCGATGCTCATGACAGGACCCTGAGGCACACTATTTTCCTTGGTAAATGCATCCAACAAGGTGAAACTAACATCCTGTTTTTAAGAGTTCCTGAAGCAAACATAGTAGGCAGCCATGGAAGCTCCATGCATAGAGGGTATGGAGGATACCTGTCCTCCAGAAAGGTATCTTACACTTCCTCCAAATCGAAAAACACTGCCACAGTCGGATTTAGGCAGAAAACAAATCATGACATTGGTAGATATTGCGAGATGGTCAACTGCAGAACTGCGCACTAAAATCCACATTCTGCAGTGGTTAATAAATTGTGAGACTCGAGCCACCGTACCAGCCAGGCATGAATCGTATGTTCCATCACAGCTGGTGAGGGATATGGGGTGGTATCTAGAAGGAAGGTGTTTGTCCTTACAGGCCTTAGGCATAGGTATGACAGTGCATTGGAAATCTGATCTCTGCCCACACAGTTGCATGGATGAAGGAGAACGTGCTTTTCCAGCAGGAGAAAGATGCTGTAACATCTGACTGTGAACATCGCCTGGCCCTGGAGGGGGATTCGGATGAAGCGAGAGCATGACCCAGCTGCCTCATAGTAAAGGCAGTATTGTAGTACTCCAGATTCTGAGAAGAGAAGAGTATTGAACGAGCTGCCTTTGCTCATTTTCGATGGAGGAAGGCAGGGTGATAGTCGAAGGAGCTCGAAATCTCAGCAAAATTGTGGCACAAGGCGTTGGAGATTACAATAGGGTGCATGATGACATCGTATGCTACTGTCAGGCCGGAAACTGGACTATGGCTATTGGTACCACAGAGCTATCAGAGCTTGGTCAACATGATGGAAGAGAGAGTGGAACTGTTAAAAGAACTAGTGAATGAAATCAAGCACGTTTTACACTATCCCGAAACCAGGATGACACTGTACACCTAACTTTTTATAGTGAACACAGTTTGTCATTGTAGGATGACGGTAAAAATGTGAAGAGTGTGTCCCCGTGTGTAATTGGCGTCGCGGCATGCCTGAGTCCACCTAGGGACCAGGACACAGCGTGGTAAAGAGGAAGTGCAAGGAACAGAACATTCTGTGGCGGTAGGTTTAACATACTAAGATATTCTACCTAGTCATCACAGCTGGGAAAACGCTGTCTATTGAAGGTTGCCAGAGTGGAGTAAAGCCTCCAGTCAGCTTTAGTAAGCTGCTGTCTGGGTGTGAACGTAAGTGGGGTAAGAGTCAGTAAACGAATAGTACAGGGGGAATTGTCACTCGAGTATGTGTCGGAGAGCAGACCACTCAGGTTGATGGGCAGATGGGTAGTGCAGGAGGATAGGTAAAAATGGAAATATGTGTGTGTAGAGTCTGAAAAGACTCTTGCGTTATGGCAGAAGAGGTTACGCTGACTGAGAAGGTCGGCTAACGGGGCACCTGTCTGACAGGTTCTGGGTTAACCCCAAAGGGCATTGTGTACACTGAAGTCACCAAGGAGCAGAAAGAGGTGAGGTAGCTACCCAATAAGCAGTAGGAAGTCTGTCCTGGTGACGTCAAATGACACAGGGATGTAAATGGTATGAAGAGAAAAGATCAAGTGAGGAAAGAAAAGGTGAACTACAACAGCTTGAAGGCAGGTAGTCAGGGAGATGGGTTGACTCTGAATGTCATACCGCATGAGCAGCATGACTCCCCCATGCGATGGAATGCCATCCTATGGGGAAAGGAAATGCGAGCACTCAAATTGGTCATGGGGACGCTATTATTTTTTTTCTGGAGGCAGAGAACAAGAGGACATTGTGATTCTAAGAGCAGCCATAAATCCTCTTTGTTGGATAGAAGACCACAAACATTTCATTGAAGGAAAGTTATTATGAGGATAAAAAAATGAAAGGGTGTCACTTTGGTGGCTGCCGAGTGTCAGCCTTCGAAGACTTGCTGCTACAAGGCACAGAGGCAGGAGGATCATGCTCCACGAGGTCTGGAGAAGTGTCAGAAGGCTCCTTCTGTGAGCCTGCGGAATCCAGTGCAGAAAAATGGTTGGTGGTGCACACCGGAGAAGCACAGGCAGCTGGGCCAGGGTATCAACTGGCAACACTGTCTAAGTAGATATCAGACTTGGTGAAGGAGAAGACCATCTGCCTTTGACTTCTTGTAGACTTCCCGGTTGCACAGGAAGACTGATGTTTGTTGGCTGAAGGGATGTAGTAGGTCTTTGTGTATATTCATTCAGTCCTTCCTGGCCTGCCCGTTGTGTAATACATGACTTCACCCCAGTAGGTCGATGTTTGGTGGCTTGTTGCACAGTTGTATGAGGAGACGGCAATGCTGCCAGGATGATGGGTGATTTCATAACCTCAGTGCCGAGTTTGATGTCACAGGTCTTTGTGGCCATGTCCTTGATGGAGCGAGACATAGCAAGAACAGTACTGTAATTAGCAGATGGTAGAACACGTGGTTTGAGACTAGCCAATAACTTGCAATAACCAGGTAAGGAACTTCTTCCTTTACCTGGACCTCCTGGACAGCCTATTCATCGAGATGCACGAGACAATTTTGAGAGGAGGCAGCAATGGTCACCATTGAAGTTGATACAACCAGGAGGAGGAGGAGGAGGAGGAGGAGGAGGAGGAGAAGGGGCAATTGCCCTCGTACGCATCCCTACCACAGGTTACACATTTGGCTCGGCGTTGACAAGACATTCCAGTGTTTGGATTTCTGCATCAGGCAGACTAGTGTAAATGACACCATGGGAAGTATTCAGAGTTCAATAGGCTTCAACATGAACAGGATACCTGTGGAGAAGCGAAGCAGCAAGTAGTTGTGCTTAAGACTTGCAGAACTACACATAGTTTCCAAAACCAAAGTGGCATTGCATAAATGAGAGCAGGATTTTGCAGGGCCGGCAACTGCATCAATACCTATCTGAATAAGAAACTGATTTACTGAGGCAAAGGATTGGCCATCTTCAGTACATGAAATCATGAAGAACCATGGTGTATCTGGAAGTGTCTATGAATCAGGAGCTTCATTCCATTTACATTTAGTAGATGCAAACTGTGAAGATGACTGCCACCATATCCAAAGGTATGCTTCATCTAACTGGTGGCTCCCTCCCTCAGTCTGGGGCTCACCTGCTTTAGGTGATTGTTCAGACCTCAGGTCACACCTCTTCATCACCTGACAGAGAGACCAATTGGCAATTTAGGAAGGTAGCAACTCAGGCAATAAACCCTCCCTGGGCCTGGTCTGTACCAGGGGGTGCATGTGAAACCTGTCAACCCAGGTCTGGGAATTACACACTACCCAGTCATCCGTTATATGACAGATGCCTTCAGGATCACACAGGGAGGAAGAAGAAGAAAATGAGTCTCAAACACCGAAGCAGAGGAAGGACAGGAGAAGGTGATCGAAGGAAGAAAAAAAGGAACTAAAAACAGTGGTGAAACATATCAGCTACTGAAACTGCAGAACACATCCCTAGAAACATCCCAGACATGTTCTCCAAGGGAAGCAAAAAGGAATAGCAACAGGAAGGATATCCAACACAGAAGGGTAAAGATGCTGCAAAGGCTGGGGACCTATGGTAGCCAAGCACATACACACCAAAGAGTGGTGAGCCCCTGAGGGAGAAACCTGAGGGTGCAGTATCAGGTAAAAGAAGTGAGGGCTAAATGACTTGATACTGCCTGTATGCTGCTAGGCTGCGAAAAAACACTGTACAGGAGTTGGGTTGTCATCACTTCATGCAGTCTTCCTGGTCATTGTCATTGAATTGCATCTGCAATTCATTGTACACCACACTGTCCTTGTTCTACCAGATGGACAATATCTTTTGTGGATGTGTGCATGTCTTTGTGCTGGGAGTTGCTTTGTTTGCACTAAACCATTCCTTTTTTTTCCTTATGTTGGTATAAAAACACCATTAGCAAGACAGAACAGTAATGGTCAGTGTTTTCTACATATGCCCACTCCTGGTCTTTGCTATTTTGGTTTAGATCATACAGTACCCATACACTCCATTTTTGAACCTTTCTCATGCATGCATATGTTACACTTCAGTGTACATGAAACTGGCAACTGTAATGAACTGTGATCATTCCACAATCGTGTATCACTGGGGGGGGGGGGATGTGTTTAAACACTCTTCAACCCCCAAAAGTCTATCTGTATATGAAAAGTCACAGATGTCAGAACGATCCTCCTCAAAATGAGAAAACCATTTGCTTGCCGTGCTCTCTCCAGTGGCATTATCTCCATACATGGTGCACATGTTTTTGGCTGCCTCTGCTGCTGTCACTACTCCATATGGCACTTCATTTTCTAGCATCCTCAGATACTCTATCTCCTAGTGATAGACCAACAGTATTTAAACTCACATATAAAAATGACAATTGATAATCTCTTAGTAACCAGAATATCAACATTCAAAACAAACCTGTGACTAACATGCATCTATTTAATATGACCTTAATTCCTCAATCCAGAATGTACCTAAAAAAAAAAGCTGACTGGAATGCTTTCCTGGATAAATATCTGGACTGGATTCCTCATCCTGCTCATATCTGCCACAATTTTGTACATGTAGTTACCAGAACAACTAACAAGTGTTTGTTCTGAGGATATCAGAAAGGATATATTTTCTGAGGATATCAGAAAGGATATATTTAAGGCTGGGATGAGAAATGTGAGGAATGCAACAATGGTTTTCAAAGTGGTGGTTACAGTTCACTGATTAACTGACACAGCACCTGGATACTGCACAAAGTAAAATCCTATCATCTCAGTAGTTTTCATCCATATTTAAGTATCACCAGAAAGCATGGTCCTTGCTGTAAAATTAGGTTGAGCTGTAGCCAGCCTCATCAACTGAGAACATTTTCTCCGCTTCACTCATGGTCAAAACATCTGAAAAAGCACATCACTGAGAGACTAAACATGAGCTCAAAGATAGAAAAGCAGCAGTCGTCTAGGACACTAAATATTTGTGACATAACCCTTGAAGAGATTGCAGACTTAATCTCTTGGCTCAGTTCACATACTCCCAAAATTTCTCATCAAGTCTGGCAAATAAATTTGAACATGGTTAGCAAAATTGGTCACCTCATTACTGCAGATGAGAAACAGTCCCCAAGAACTTAAAACATACCAAGGTGACTGCTCTCCCAAAGCCAAGCAATGCTTTGTCCCACTGCATTGCTTGGTGTCATCCATAAACATCTAGAACTTGTACTGTTTTGCAAGACTGGTCAAACAACACTGTAGAACAAGCTGGCATTCACCCAAAACGAATCTGTGTGGTTTAAGTCCTGGCCCTCACAGCACACATTGAAATGGGCTTTCAGAAGATGAAAACATCTTTGGCTTGCATCAATCTATTAGCAGCCTATGGTACTGTCTGGAGACAAGGCCTTCTCTATAGACTGATGGATGTAATCTAAGCCAAAACATTACATAGCTTCAAAACATGACTGAATTTAGGATTCCAGGTCATCATGGAAGAGAAAATCAGGAGCCAGAAATTTCTCCATAATTGCTTTCCTCATGTATCGATATTAGTCCCACTGCTCTTTATCTTTTATACTGGATGTCCCACAAACAGTTTTTAAGCACTTTGGTTAACCTGACTGGGCCACATGAACAAGGCACATTTTTTGAAGTCATGCTGAAAGTCCTGATATCAGATTTGTCTGTTCTGTTGTGTTTTAGGGTGCAAGAACTAAGTTCAAATGTGCACGTATCATAACCATGGAACACTAAGATGAAAAAGGAGTTAAAAGCAACTACATATTCAGGCATGTTACTAACTATTTGGTTGTATAAATATTTTTTTAACCATATGTGTTCAAGGGAAGCCCAGGTATTTATCTTGTGACTATAGACATCTACCTCAAGCTTCAGGAAGGGTAGGCAAGCAGATAACAACATAGCAGTGGTACAAAGGATCTATGAGCAGTGATCGTGTGTTGGTGAGGTAAACTGTGGTATTAGTTAGTATTGCATTGATCTAGCCCAGAGCGTTTCCTGGTAGGGGATTGATTGATTGATTGAGAGGGTTTATGGGACCAAATGGTGAGGTCCTCTGTCCCAAAATTCTGAAGTTATTCACAGAAGAAAAAGGGTCCACTAAAAGTGGACAGATCCAGTCAGGAGAATCAAATTGTAAAATAATTAAGATTAAATGCTTGCAGAACAAGGCATAAAAGGTGAGACCAAATCTAAAAACTAGAAAAGAGGGCAGTCATTCCATAGGGGAGTGGTCATGGGGTCCCACACCGAGAGTGCATGAAGAGAGGTCACAACTGCAAACAGTCTGCCCCTGCTCCAGGCGTGAAACAAAACCTTATATCTGGAAACAAAAATCACTTCCATGGAAGAAACTGAGGACCAGTTCAACTACCTGTGAATCATCTGCTAATAATAAATTTAAGGTATCTGGAAGATGATACTTGGCACAAAGAAAGAACAAGAAGGGGACATTCCACCAATATGTGGGATACATTCAGGCTTTTTTTTTTTTTTTTGTGGTTTTAGGGTGCACAACTTCAACGGTCATTAGCGCCCAGACTATGTTAGGAATGCACCGCGAGTCAGAAGTTTAAAACAGCAACGAAACGGAAAACACGATAAAAGACAGACTGAGGCATAGGATTAAGAAAAAGGAAAACAGCATAATCAAATGTGCTTAGAGAGGGTTGTCAAATTGATAAAATGAAGAACGCGAGCAGCTGCTCGTGGGTCATCCAATAAAAGGGCTTCTAGAGTACATGGCAGGCCAAGATCAAGACGCAGTGTGTTAAAATCCGGACAGGACGTTAAAATGTGGTGGACCGTCAGCGATTGCCCACATGGACAGAACGGTGCCGGCGCAGCCGTCAGCAGATGGCGATGGCTGAACTGGCAGTGTCCAATTTGAAACCGGGCCAAAACTACCTCCTCCCGCCGAGAAGGGCGTGAGGAGGACGTCCAAGCCACAGGAAGAGGTTTCAAGGCCCGAAGCTTGTTGTCTGTAAGTGCAGCCCAATCGGCATGCCACAGCGATAAAATGCGCCAACAAATGACCCTGCTAAAATCTGACGAAGGGACACAACAAGAAGCTGTCTGAGGCTGGAGGACCGCAGCCTTGGCCGCGGCATCTGCAGCTTCGTTCCCAGGGATACCGACATGGCCAGGAACCCACATAAAGCTAACCGGAGAACCGACGTCCACCAACTGCTGAAGAGAGCGTTGGATCCGGTGCATGAAAGGGTGAACCGGGTACGGATCACTGAGGCTCTGGATAGCGCTCAGGGAATCAGAGCAGATGACATATGCAGAATGTCGGTGGTGGCAGATGTAAAGAACAGCCTGGTAGAGGGCAAAGAGCTCAGCTGTGAAGACCGAACAATGGCCATGGAGCTGGTATTTGAAACTTTGTGCCCCGACAATAAAAGAACACCCGACCCTGTCATTGGTCTTAGAGCCATCTGTATAAATGAAGGTCATATTAATGAACTTCGAACGAAGTTTGACAAAACGGGAGTGGTAGACTGGACCGGGGGTAACCTCCTTCGGGAGCGAGCTGAGGTCAAGGAGGACGCGAACCTGAGCCTGGAGCCAAGGTGGCGTATGGCTCTCGCCCACTCGAAAGGTTGCAGGGAGTGAAACATTAAGGTGTTGAAGGAGGCGACGAAAGCGAACTCATGGGGGTAGCAAGGCAGAGACATACAACCCGTATTGACGGTCGAGAGAGTCATCAAAAAAGGAACGATAAGACGGGTGGTCAGGCATTGCCAGTAGCCGACAGGCATGCCGACAAAGCAGTATATCGCGCCGGTACGTGAGTGGCAACTCACCAGTGCCAGCATGAAGACTCTCGACGGGACTAGTATAAAACGCGCCGATCGCAAGTCGTAAACCCCGATGTTGTATGGAGTTGAGGCGGCGTAAGATGGATGGCCGTGCAGAGGAGTATACGAAGCTCCCATAATCCAGCTTGGAGCGGACGATCGACCGATATAGATGAAGTAGGACGGTTCGATTTGCTCCCCACGACATACCACGAGAACACGGAGGACATTTAAAGAACGGATACAACGGGCGGACAAATATGACACATGTGGAGACCAGCTAAGTTTCCTGTCAAATGTAAGGCCTAAAAATTTGGTTGTCTCCACGATTGGGAGAGCAACGGGACCGAGTCGTAAGGACGGTGGGAGAAACTCTTTGTAGCGCCAGAAGTTAATACAGACTGTCTTCTCGGCTGAAAAACGGAAGCCATTGGCGACACTCCAGGAGTAAAGACGGTCAAGAGAACGCTAAAGACAGCGCGCCAGGACACGTGTACACTGCGCGCTGCAATAGATGGTAAAATCGTCCACAAAAAGGGAGCCTGATACATCAGCTGGGAGGCAATCCATTATTGGATTGATCGCGATGGCGAAGAGAGCGACGCTCAAAACTGAGCCCTGTGGCACCCCATGCTCCTGGCGAAAGGTGTCGGACAGGACAGAACCCACTCGTACCCTGAACTGTCCATCCATTAAAAAGGAACGAATAAAACGAGGGAGGCAACCGCGAAGGCCCCATGTATGCATGGTGCGGAGAATGCCCGCCCTCCAACAGGTGTCGTAGGCCTTCTCCAAATCAAAGAACACAGCCGCGGTCGGGCACTTCCACAAGAAGTTATTCATATTGAAGGTCGACAAGGTAACCAGATGGTCAACAGCAGAGCGGCGCCTACGAAATCCACATTGTACATTGGTAAGTAGGCGTCGAGACTCGAGCAGCCAAACCAATCGAGAGTTAACCATTCGCTCCATCACTTTACAGACACAGCTGGTAAGCGAGATAGGTCGATAACTGGAAGGCAAGTGCTTGTCCTTCCCTGGCTTAGGAATCGGGACAACAATAGACTCGCGCCAGCATGCGGGAACATGTCCCTCAATCCAGATGCGATTGTATGTACGAAGAAGAAAACCTTTACCCGCAGGAGAAAGGTTCTTCAGCATCTGAATATGAATAGAATCTGGCCCTGGAGCGGAGGACCGTGATCGGCCAAGTGCGTCTTCGAGTTCCCGCATGGTGAATGGGGAAGTTAGGTGGCCTAGCCTCCTCTGCCTGTTTGCGGGGGAGGAAGGCAGGGTGGTAATGAGCGGAGCTCGAAACCTCTGTGAAAAAGCGGCCGAAGGCATTGGAGACAGCCTCAGGGGCCACAAGGACGTCATTCGCGACCTTCAAGCCAGAAACTGGTGAGTGGACCTTAGTGCCAGATAGCTGGCGCAGGCTACCCCAGACAACAGAAGAAGGAGTAAAACTGTTGAAGGTGCTTGTGAAAGCAGCCCAGCTGGCTTTCTTGCTTTCTTTGATAATACGATGACACTGAGCACGTAATTGTTTATAATTGATACAATTCGCCACTGTAGGGTGGCGTTTAAATGTGCGTAAAGCACGTCGACGAGCATGTAAAGCGTCTCTACATGCTGCGGTCCACCAGGGGACCGGTACGCGACGTGGAGAAGAAGTAGTGTGAGGGATGGAATATTCACCAGCAGTGAGAATGACTTCCATGAGGTGTGTGACCTGACTATCGCAGCTTGTGAAGGTGTGATTCTGGAAGGTCGCCCTGGAAGAGAAGAGCCCCCAGTCTGCTTCGGAGATGGTCCAACTAGATGAGCACAGAGAGGGGTATGCTGCAGGAGATGGATAACACACGGGAAGTGGTCGCTAGAATATGTATCAGAAAGTGCATACCACTCAAACCGGCGTGCAAGTTGGGGAGTACATATAGAGAGGTCTAAATGGGAATAGGTGTGAGATGTGTCCGAAAGAAAAGTAAGGGCGCCAGTATTGAGGCAGACAAGATTGAGCTGGTTGAAAAGGTCTGCTAACAAGGAGCCCCTCGGGCAGGATGCTGGAGAGCCCCAAAGGGGATGGTGGGCATTGAAGTCTCCAGTTAACAAAAATGGTGCAGGTAGCTGAGCAATAAGTTGCATCATGTCTGCCCTGGTAACGGCAGATGACGATGGAGTGTAAACGGTACAAAAGAAAACGTAAAAGTGGGGAGAGTAATGCGGATGGCAACTGCCTGCAGGCCAGTGTGCATCGAGATGGGATCGTAGTAAATATCATCCCGGACCAGCAACATAACCCCTCCATGAGCTGGGATACCTACCACAGGGGGTAGGTTAAAACGCACAGAGGTGTAGTGTGCCAAGGCAATTTGATCGCATGGGCGTAGCTTCGTTTCCTGGAGGGCTACGACGAGCGGACGGTGCAAGCGGAGCAGCAACTTCAAGCCCTCTCGGTTGGAGCGAATGCTGTGAATATTCCAGTGAATAAGTGCCATCGTAAGAAAAGGAAGATGAAAGAAGGGGTCACCTCGAAGGCCGCTGAGGACATGGCTTCGAGCGAGCACTGCCGCCGCTATCAGTAGGCGGACAGTCATAGTCCATTGGGTCTATAGGTTCATCGGCCATCTCGGGAGGATGGCCGGGACGGGGACCTTCCTCCGCCGGTGAACGGCCAGATGTACGGCTACCAGCGGTGCGGCCAGGCAAAATGGATGACGGCCTGGGGCGGCAACCACTGGGTGGCGCAGGATAAGAAATGCGCCGTGGCGGAGAAGGAGAACTGTGCTTCCTATGAGCCTTTTTGGAAGTACCGGTCGAAGGCTGGGAGGTCGAGGTACGTAGGAAGTCTGCACGGGATGGTTCCTTCTTGAAGGCCCGTGCATCTGACTTCGGGGTCTTCGTCTTAGCAGAAGGTGATGAAGGGGCTGGTGTCTGTGGGGTGATGGGAGGAAGAGGAGACGTCGACTGCACGATCTTAGCACTGGCCGAACGGACGACCGTGGTGCTGAAGGTCAGGTTGCATGTCTGGGTTGCCACCACCCTGGTAGTCCGAGGAGAGGCGAGGACAGTACTGTAGTTCCCCGCTGGGAGCAGCGCGGGCTTCCTACTAGCCAATAGCTTGCGAGCAGCCGAGGTGGACACTTTCTCTTTGACCCGAATTTCTTGGATACAGCGTTCTTCCTTATAGACAGGACAGTCGCGGGAGGATGTGGCATGGTCACCCTGACAGTTCACACAATGAGGAGACGGAGGTGGACAGTCACCCTCATGGGCATCCCTGCCACAAGTGACACATTTAGCCGCATTGGAACAAGACTGTCGAGTGTTATTGAAACGCTGACACTGGTAGCAGCGCGTAGGTGTCGGGACATAGGGGCGAACAGAAATAACCTTGTAGCCCGCCTTGATGCGCAATGGCAGCTTAACACTATCAAAAGTCAAGAAAAGTGTCCGGGTCGGTACAAGGTCACTGTTGACCTTTTTCATGACCCTATGGACACCCGTCATGCCCTGCTCAGCGAGGAAAGATTGAATCTCCTCATCAGTCAATCCGTCGAGGGATCTAGTATAGACCACACTAGGAGATGAATTCAAAGTTCGGTGAGCCTCCACCCGGACAGGGAACGTGTACAGGAGTGTGGCCCGAAGCAGTTTTTGTGGCTGAAAGGCGCTCTCAGTTTCTAGTAATAAGGTACCGTTACGCAACCTGGTACAAGATTTGACAGATCCGGCTATGGCATCTACGCCCTTCTGGATAATGAAAGGGTTGACAGCAGAAAAATCCTTTCCGTCCTCGGATCGAGAAACAACGAGGAACTGTGGGGCAGGCGGTAGTACTTTTGTCACTGGTGGCTGGTCACGTCTCCGTTTTTGGGCAGAAGTCGAAAGAGATGGAGTAGAATCCATTGCGGAGGAATCCCCCATGATTGCCAGCATCTCCGATGGCGCGCTTCTTCCTTGTGGGGACCCTCTCAGAGGGCTCTCCCGCCTTAGGTGAATGTTTACACCTCAGGTCACACCTCCCGAGAAACAGCCGGAGAGACCAATCGGCATGGTCAGAAGGTATCAGCTCAGGCAATCACCCCTCCCTGGGCCTGGCCTTTACCAGGGGGTACGCACGTGCCTTACATGTCTACCCAGGGCGGGGAAGTACGCGTTACCCCGTCACCGGCTACGCATGCGAACGCATGGGTCGGCCTTCAGGCACGCACAGGGAGGAAGGAAGAAGAGGAAAAAGAAGAGAGAGAGGGAGAAAGAGGACAGGCTGTCTCAAACACCGAGGTGGAGACCAGAGAAGGCAAGGAGAAGAAGGCAATGAGAAGGCAAGGAGAAGAAGGCAACGAGAAGGCAAGGAGAAGAAGGTAATGAGAAGGCAAGGAGAAGAAGGCAATGAGAAGGCAAGGAGAAGAAGGCAATGAGAAGGCAAGGAGAAGAAGGCAGTGAGAAGGCAAGGAGAAGAAGGCGATGAGAAGGCAAGGAGAAGTCAAGGGAAAGAGTAAGGAAGACAGTGAGGTGGAGAAGAGCAAAGAAAGGAACCAACAAAAGGAAGGAAGAAACGAGAAGTGAAAAACCAAAAAGGCCACAATTATAGGTCGTGGAACTGTCCGTCTCCGGACGCAGGCGCTAACTACCCCCGTGAGGGGGATGGACTCCTTTTAGTCGCCTCTTACGACAGGCACGAATACCTCGGGCCTATTCTAATCCCTGGACCCGCAGGGGGAATGCCTAGAATTGTCTGTAGCAGCGAATGGAAAAGTAACAACCAAACTAATGTCTTACACCCAAACATGTGGAGAGAACAATGCAGTTGCTCTTATAATGTTAACAGAAATATGCAGGGTGAAAGTAGTGAAAAATGACAGATGAATGTTGTGGTGACACCACAAGGCACCACACTTGCTAGGTTGTAGGTTTCAAATCGGCCGCAGTCTGTCAGTACACATTGGACCCGCAAGTTGCCACTCTCGATGCTAGCAGAAAAAGTGCCGCCACTCAGCTGGTCTTAAGAGACAGGCTAGCTCACTGGCCAGTTCTACAGCCAACTTTGAAGCCATAACAAGTGAACCATTCCTACTAGAGATCTCATTTGCAGAGATACGCTAGTTAGCACAGCCTTCAGCTAAGTCAGTAGCTATGACCTAGCCGGGTGCCACTTACAGTTTACACATTGAAAATTGATCTATATGCGTGAAGCAATCAGAATTGTAAAGAATTATTCAGTCTATAACTACACTTCTAAATATTATTGTACAAAGTCAAGATCAACGTTCACTGCTGATGCTGAATTAAAGCTAAGTATTTAATTGTATTCCTGTCTACTAACTTTCTAACCACCTAAGTTACAGATACATCCCATCAAGTATAGTTCATTGATCCTCATGTGAGCCCACGTGATCAACACTGCAATTAATGGCCACACGGCATAATCAGACTAAGAGTCAAACTGTGTGACTCAACCGGGTCACCCTTTTCCCACGAGGCCCATAGTTCCGCCTCATACATAACAAATGTGTGTGGCAATAAAAAGGAAAACATTCCTGCAAACACGAGCTAGTAAATTAGTCATTAGTGATGTAACTGTAGAAGTAGCTGTAAATGGCCACTGATTTAAGTCAAATATGTTTGTACTAAGTAATATAAAATTTCTGAAGATAAACTTTTAAATTACCTAATTAGGCTCAAATATTATCCATGACCAACACATGTACATTTCCTTTAACAGGTAATTGTGTGAAACAGATATTGCCAAGTAATGTCATGAAGTAGTATTGAACTTCCTGTTCAAATACCCCATGGATGAAATCTTAGCACAATTAAATGAGGAAAGTTTGCATTTAATGGAAATTTTCACTAAGCCAGACAGTATTCCATATGAGGCAGTGGCAAGACCATATATTTTCACTCTTGCTCACCATTCACTTCTCCTTATGATACATCCTGTACAAAACTTAACTGAACAGGAGGATAATGCTAAATACATGGAGAGACCAAATACAATTGCTCCAGCAGGAAAATTCTAAATATATGTCAGATGTACACCTAGCCATGTTTAGGGAGGAACACAGTTTCTCTCAAAATATTAACAGAAACACACAAACATTAACTCAACAGATGCATTATGTACCTAATCTAACTATCCAGACCTAACCAGTGTTGAAGATGATGCTGGGAGTGTGCTTAAATGAACTTGCATTATAAACTCAGAGAAATGTAATAATTTGGTAAGGCAATACATGGAGAAAATACTGCAATGACCGACTCTGCTATCGAGTTTTATATGTTCATCTCTCACATGTATGCTTGCTCTTCTGAAACTGGTGCCAGGGACCTGCACCCACAGATTAGGGATCTCGTAGGAACAGGATGGAGTGGAAGCACTTCTGCAACACCGGCGACCAGATAATGCTAAGCAACTTGAGGTTTGCATCAGAAATGATTTACATGAGCAAAGCATATTCTGTTGTTACTACTTACCAGAGTATACAACCACTACCTTCACTTGTCCTGTTTCAAATTCAAATTTAAATGGCTCTGTGCACTATGGGACTCAACATCTGAGGTCATCAGTCCCCTAGAACATAGAACTACCTAAACCTAACTAATCTAAGGACATCAGACACATCCATGCTCGAGGCAGGATTCCAACCTGTGACTGTAGCAGGTGCGCAGTTCCAGACTGAAGCGCCTAGAATTGCTCGGCCACCATATCCCGTTTCCTCTGAGGTTAAGTCACCTGAGGCCATCACCATCCATAAACCCCAATCTGCTTCTTCCCATAAGTTCTAGTCCAATCTCATTCCTTATTTTCTCATTCAGAATTCTTGAACATACTGAGATACAGTTGATCCAGTAATTCATTACAGACTACAATACCCTAGTCCCAGAACAGTCTGGATTCTGTGGATTCTGCACCGAGCATTCCACGATCCACTAATTCCTGCACTCAGCAGATGGCATCCTCATGGCAAAGTATCAGCGATAAAGCACTACATTAGTGTTCCGGAAACAGAGAGAACTTTTGACCCCATCTCCTGTGATTACATAATATTTAAATCACACACCATATTGTAACCAGGATACTTGCTTATAATGATCGATATGTTTCTGGGGTGGGATGATTCTCTGTTAGGAATGTCAAACATCACAGCAGCATAAATTTGATTAAGGCTAGAATTCTGTAGATTGTGTGCAATCCCGCACTGTAATATCTACACAAAAATGTCCCCAAAGCGTTTGGTAGATGATATTACCCTGGGAAATAGGTTATTCCACAAAAATGGAAATAAAGCCAGACAAATACTGCAATTCAGGAGTATACAAAATAAACTGAAATGGCTGAGACAAGTTTTATATAGGACAAATGAGGAGCAGATCCATGACAAGTTTTAGGGAGTAATCCTATGATAGAAAAGGAAGTGCATATACAATGCACTTCTAATGGAGAAGCATAAGTTATGTCACCTAAATGAAAGCATGGAAGTGTGGTGTAGAGCCCCAAAGGGAGAACCTAGAAATTTTGAACCACAAAAAAACACAGGTCCACAATATTAACGAAACAAAATAAATTTAGCCCTAAATGGTTTTTTGACATTTTTCCAGAATTGCTGGTGTAATGTATGCCAACTGTGGCATGCTCTCCTGCTGCTGACTGGGCCACACCTCACCTCAGATCTGCTGGTCTGGCGGATTCACTGCTGGTTGCACAGTAAATGACCAACACTTGGAAGTGAGTTGCTGGTTCATCCACAAGATAGAGTGACCTTCAAAATATTTGAATTTAATAGTGAGGTTATTTTTTCTATTAAGAAAATAATATATTTTACAAGTCTACATCTTCTAGTGTATTCTTGGTAGGCTTTAGTTTATAAGGCACAGTTTTTCTATCCATTATACAAGCCTAATTGTAACAATACTACTTCTATTTATTATTATTATTATTATTATTATTATTAAATACTGCCATTTCATGTGCCTGATGTGTAGATAATATTAACAGATTCAGTGATTACTTGGTAAGTTTGGGTCCACTGCACATGGACTACATGTCATATTTAAAAAGTTGTCCCATTAGTAAGAAATTTTACTGAATTTAATCCTGTTTTATAATTTGAATGTGTATATTTGTAATTTAACTTATTTCTGCTTTTTAATAATTATAACTAGAAGAAGGAAAAATACAATAATAAAAAAGTGAAACTTGAAGGCAATGTTTCCCACATCAGTGCTGCCTGTAAGCTGGAACTCAAATCTGTGAATTAACTTTCAACCAGTTATTAAGTGACGAGCTGATTAGACATAGATTTCAATATTGACACTGAATTTTGCTTCACAAGTTCGAAGTTTCTTTGTGAGTGAACCTTTAAAATAATTTTTACTTTTTAAATTTTTTGAGCTCAATGTCGTTAACAAGCATCTATCACTCTTTATGTTCCTTTAATCGTTATTGCAGATATCTCATGAAGACAATGAACAAAGACCATATTTTTAATGATCTAGACAGTTTTATTTGCTTCAAAAGTTTCATTGGAGTGAAGGATGATCTCAGTACATTCATTTCTGCTAATATTTATTCTATGTAGATCCTACTAATACCATGTGAAGACATTTGTGTAGCTACTGTTGCATTTTTAGCATTTGCAAGGAAGAATGCTCTAGTCACTAACACTAGTAAGCATAACCCAGGGGGCAAGAAGTAACACCATTCAAAGCAGAACTAAATACCCAATCTGTGACAAGCTGGTGTCCACGGTTCTTCAAATTGTCATGGTGTAAAGACTGTTCCATTAAATTTTTGGCATTCACCCACATAAATTCTGCTTTTTGTTCTTCTTCTTCTTCTTCTTCTTGTAATATTTTGGCTGAATACCATCCAGCCATCTTCAGAGAGATCAGAGGTGACTGACACTCAAGCACTTGCTCTGTCATTTTTAACTCTAAGACTGAGCCACTGAATATGCGGCCTTAATGAGCTACAACAGATTTCTGCTTGTAATGCATTGTATGAGGTTTGCTAATATTTCCACTCAAAATGAAAGGAAAAACTTGACAGCATAACCGCTGTCAGAAAGTGTCCACATTCCTTTGCAATCAACCTGAAGTGATCATATAATCCTGCTGATTATGTGACAATCGATGAAATGTACACAAGCTGCCAGTAGTGGAAGACATGTTAGAGAAAAAAATTGACCATCCTAGGCACTCTTCACAAGAAGGAAAGAGAGATCCCTCCTGAATTTCACATCTAAGAGATCAACCTGTGGAGTTTCAAAACTTGGCTTCCAAGCTAATAAATCTCTTGTCTTGTACCCAACAAAAAGTAATTGTTCACTGATACTCGTGTCCACAATGCATGATATCAACCCTGAAACAGGAAATCCAGGTATCACTATTAAATTACAATCACACTGAAGGAGGAATGGATACTGTGGATAAAATGATTATAGGTTATGCTGTTTCCAAATTTAGGAGTTGGCCTATGGTGTTAGTTTATAGTATGCTGAACATGTGTGTTGTGTTGTGGTCTTCAGTCCAGAGACTGGTTTGATGCAGCTCTCCGTGCTACTCTGTCCTGTGCAACCTTCTTCATCTCCCAGTACCTACTGCAACCTACATCCTTCAGTATCTGTTTAGTGTATTCATCTCTTGGTCTCCCTCTACGATTTTTAGCCTCTACATTGCCCTCCAATACTAAATTTGTGATCACTTGATTCCTCGGAACATGTCCTACCAACCAGTCCCTTTTTCTTGTCAAGTTGTGCCACAAACTCCTCTTCTCCCCTATTCTACTCCGTACCTCCTCATTAGTTATGTGATCTACCCATCTAATCTTCAGCATTCTTCTGTAGCACCACATTTCGAAAGCTTCTATTCTCTTCTTGTCCAAACTATTTATCGTCCATGTTTCACTTCCATACATGGCTACACTCCATTCAAATACTTTCAGAAACGACTTCCTGACACTCAATGTTAACAAATTTCTCTTCTTCAGAAACACTTTCCTTGCCATTGCCAGTCTACATATTATATCCTCTCTACTTTGACCATCATCAGTTATTTTGCTCCCCAAATAGCAAAATTCCTTTACTACTTAAAGTGTCTCATTTCCTAACCTAATTTCCTAACCTAATTTGCTCAGCATCACCCGATTCCACTACATTCCATTATCCTCATTTTGCTTTTGTTGATGTTCATCTTATATCCTCCTTTCAAACCACTGTCCATTCCGTTCAACTGCTCTTCCAAGTCCTTTGCTGTCCCTGACAGAATTACATCATCATCGGTGAACCTCAAAGTTTTTATTTTTTCTCCTTGGATTTTAATACCTACTCCGAATTTTTCTTTTGTTTCCTTCACTGCTTGCTCAATATACAGAATGAATAACATCGGGAAGAGGCAACAACCCTGTCTCAATCCATTCCCAACCACTGCTTCCCTTTTAAGTCCCTCGACTCTTATAACTGCCATCTGGTTTCTGTACAAATTGTAAGTAGCCTTTCGCTCCCTGTATTTTACCCCTGCCACCTTCAGAATTTGAAAGAGAGTATTACAATTAACATTGTCAAAAGCTTTCTCTAAGTCTACAAATGCTAGAAAGGTAGGTCTGCCTTTTCTTAATCTTTCTTCTAAGATAAGTCGTAGGGACAGTATTGCCTCACGTGTTCCAATATTTCTGTGGAATCCAATCTGATTTTCCCTGACGTTGGCTTCTACCAGTTTTTCCATTAGTCTGTAAAGAATTCGCGTTAGTATTTTGCATCCATGACTTTTTAAACTGATTGTTTGGTAATTTTCACATCTGCCAGCACATGCTTTCTTTGGGACTGGAATTTATTTATTCTTCTTGAAGTCTGAGGGTATTTCGGCTGTCTTATACATCTTGCTCACCAGATAGTAGAGTTTTGTCAGGACTGGCTCTCCCAAGGCTGTCAGTAGTTCTAATGGAATGTTATCTACTCCCAGGGCCTTGTTTCAACTCAGGTCTTTCAGTGCTCTGTCAAACTCCTCACGCAGTATCTTATCTCCCATTTCATCTTCATTTACATGCTATTGCATTTCAATAATATTGTCCTCAAGTACATTGTCCTTGTATAGACCCTCTGTATACTCCATCCAGCCTTCTGCTTTCCCTACTTTGCTTAGAACTGGGTTTCCATCTGAGCTCTTGATATTCATACAAGTGGTTCTTTTTCCTCCAACGGTCTCTTTAATTTTCCTGTAGGCAGTATCTATCTTACCCCAAGTGAGATAAACCTCTACATCCTTACATTTGTCCTCTAGCCATCCCTGCTTAGCCATTTTGCACTTATGCTGAACATAACTGGGCCAAATTGCCAAATTTTGTATTCACTTTCGCAACCAAAAAGAAATGTCATAATTCAATGTATTTATCTGAAGAATTTCCATTGGCAAATGAACACATGAAGAATAGAAATTCAGGTATCAGTCCTCATTGAGATGATTTCCAACCTAAGAAAGAAATTCCCTTCAGAAGCTGTCATTGACACACCAGAGCCATCAGAGATGAAGAAGAATGGGTGTTACATGTGTGTGGAAGGAAAAAAAAGGCAACTCCATGATAAAAGTTTGTATGAAGTGCAGCACGTTTACTTGTCAAGCACATCTGACTACAGAGCCTTTGTGTGTTGGATGTCATAGAGAGGAGACTGACTAGATGTGTTGTGTCAGCTGTCTAATGACACTCTTATCAGTGGTCATGTGAGTATTGTCACACCCATTGCTCGGTTGGTTGATTTGGGGGAAGGGACAAAACAATGAGGTCATTGGTCCCACTGGATTATGCAAGAATGGGGAAGAAAATTAGCCATACCCTTTCAAAGGAGCCATCGCAGCATTTGCCTGAAGTGAATCATGGAAAACCTAAATCAGGATAGCTGGACGCAGGTTTGAACCATTATCTCCCAAATGTAAGTCCAGTATGCTAACCACTGCACCACCTCCCTCAGTGTGTCACTCACATGAAAGAGATCCTGGACCTACACACCGCACAGACAGCTGTATAGACAGACATATGGTGAGGGCTACAGTGGCAGTTCGTACAGCTACCACACACAGATAAGAGGTCTTGTGAGCCCATATGTGCCAACACGAACTGTTGAAAATTGGTTATTAGCAGTCAGGCTAGCCTATCTTCCACCCATGGCACAGCATCGACTTGCACTGTTCGTGCTATCAGAGGATCATTTGGAAGACAGCATGGTGTGTGATAGACTTCAATGATGAAAGCAGATTCTGCCTGCAAGCAAGTGATGCTCATTTGCATGTATGACAGACCTGGTGAGCGATGTCTCATAAACTTATTTCATTCGAGGCACACTGGTCCCACCACAGTCCTTACATTTGGGGTTGCGATAAGCTACAATTCTCGTTTATCTTTGCATTTATGAAAGGGATGTGAACCATTGATCTGTATGGGCAGAATGTTGTTAGCCCAGTTTTTTTGCCATTCTTGCACCACGAAAATGATGTGTTGTTCAAACAGGATAACGCTAGCCCAAACAGTGCCCATGGAACTCAACATGCTCTGCAAGACCTGAAGAAAATTCTTGGGACAGCACTTTCTCCACACCTGTCCCCAATGGAGCCCGAGCTGGAGATGATGGTTGACGAATGGCACAAGTCATTTCTTGTTCCAACAGCTCTTACAAAACTACAAGAACAGGTCTGGCAGGTGTAGCATAGTGTATTCCTGTACAATATTCACCATCTGTATGATGGACTGGATGCCAGAGTCAGTATCCGCATTGACACATTTGGAGGCTGCACCACATACTAAAATGGAAATTTCAGCACGGACCGATATCTGAGACCTCAGTACCACTTCGGCTACCAACCTGTAAATTTAGTCATTTCATGTACTCCATACACACTGTTGCAACAATAAATCTTGAGTGTGAATGTTTCAACAAATCTTGAGTGAATTGGAAACCTCTGAAAGGGTTTACCTAATTCTTTTTCCAGGAGTGTATTTTCACACAAGTCACTATTCACTTTTAATTATGACAAAATCTGTATAAACCTGAAGTAAATATGTGGATAATGTCAAATGCATGGAAGAAACCAACACAGTTGCTCTCACAGCAGCAAAATACATAATACACATTGGACATATATATAGCTACGTGTAGCGACAAACACATTTTCTCTCAAAACATTAACAGCATCTTGTTAACGGGGACATTATGCAAATAATTCAGATGTCCACATCATATCAGTGTTGAAGATGATGCTGGGAAGATGGTTAAATTAGCTTACATTGCAAACTCTGGTAATTGTAAAAACCTGGTAGGGAAATACGTGGAGGCCATACCGCATATGATTAACAAACCAGAGGAGCAGTCAGCTGTCTATTATGAGCAAAGAATCCACTTTCAGGACAAAAAGCCAATATTGGCTGAAGCTGGCAAAATTCCTCAGAATGCAGTGAAAAAACTATGCTCGAAGAGTTTAGAATGTTCAGAGAAAGTAGTCCTCAAATTATGGCCTAATCAATGTAGTTTTAATTTCAAATTCACCTAGTAAATGACGACAAGAAGTAAAACACAGCAGTTATTAGAAGAAAATAATCAGTTTTTGAAAATATAATGCAACTGAATAAATAAAAAGTCTACTCAGCAACCTTTGGCAGGAGAACAATCATATAGAGGGTATTACAGTTTGTAAGTTTTGGGAGCCAGTGGCCCCTCTCCTGGCAGAAGAGTTGAAGGGGAAGGAAGAGGGGTGACGGAGATGGCCTGATGAATTTTAGTAAAAGTAGTAAATTTGGAAAAGTCAACCAAAACAAGGGGCTATGGCTGCATGAAGCCTTCCAAATTTTCCCATCTCTACTCCTTTTTTCTAAACCTCACCAGTTCTTTTCCTTGACCACTCTTCCTTCCCCTTCAACATTTCTGCCACAAGGAAGGTCCACTGGCTCCATGAGCTTGTAAACTTTAAGACCTTCTATATATTAGACTCTCTATGTATCCAATTACATTATGAATTATCAGAAGAGTAAGTCAACTGAGGACATAAAGACAAGATAGACACTCGACACAGTGAAGGTGGGACATTCGATGCGCTCTGAGCATCGGTCAACCACAAAATACCTCGACCCAACTGAATTATGGCTCCTCCTCTCAAATGTCGTCAACCTTCTGTCATTACCTTCTTATAACACAATACAATTACAGCCTTAATTAATCATGTTTCCCCTCTGTTTCAGTCATCTGAATTCATCACCATTCCCTTTTACTTATTTATGTAGATAGTCCCTGTGAGTTAGTATGGATAGGTTATATTTGACAACTTGAACAAATTAATGACTAGCTCATTTTACCAACCACCTGGAAGAGTTGCTGAACAGCTCAAAGACATGCTCAGTCATTTCAAATTGGTACCCCAGTCATAGAATTACAGATGGTGATGACTTCTATCTACCCTCCATATGTTGGCTAAAATAGACATCACAAATTGATTGTAAGTATAAGATGTCATCTCAGATCGTAACAAAGGCTTTCTCAGATAAGTATTTCAACAATAATTATTAGCTCAGGGTCCCACTTTAAGCATAAATTGTTTCAAAAGCATAATAGACCAATTACCAACAAATAATCCTGAGCAAATAGGGAGCATTATGACTGATACATGGGTTAGCGTCCAGACATATATTGTAGTGAATCTAGATATCATAAGATCCAAGCACACAAAAATAAACACTATATAAACGCTATATACATATATAAAAGCAGATAAAAATTGTGGTTGACCCCTTTTTAAGAGACAGCCTCAACTTCTTCTAATCTGACTATGTAGACCTAGACAAGATGTTATGGATTTGAATAAATAGAATTGGTGGCAGTTGTGGGCTATATATCAAATAAAATGATAAGAGAACCTTCATAGTACACAAAACAGGTCAGAACACTATTACAGGAGCTATGAGGAAATGCATGCCAAATGTAAAATAATGTAAAATCCCAAAACTGGCAAAAAAGGTTTTACAAAAACTGGAAATTTAGTGCAAACTGCAGCGAGAGAGGCTTTTAATAGTTACCACAATGAAACTGTCCTTAAATCTGGCAGAATTGAAAGTGATTCTGGTTGTATGTAAAGTACAACAGTGCCAACATGCAATCAATACCTTCACTGCATGATAACAACGGTGATGTTACTGATGAAGTGCCACAAAAGCTGAGTTATGATGCATAGTTTTCTTTGCTGACACAATTTCAAAAACCAAGTAAATATTCCAGTATTCAAAACAAGAATGACTGCCAACATTACTAACTTAGTTATAGGTGTCCTCCATGTTGAGAAGCAGCTTACATCACTCAATAAAAGCAAGGCCTCCAGTCCAGGTTGTATACCACTCAGGTTCGTTTCAGAGCATGCTGATACAATAACTCCATGATTAGCAATCATACACAGCCGTTTGCTCTTCGTAAGATCCACACCTGAAGAATAAGCTGCAAAATTTGCACCAATACAAAGAAAAGGAATGGGAGTAATTTGCTCAATTACAGACCTATATCAATTATGCAGATTTGGTGCAGGATTTTTGAACATAAACTGTGTGTGTTCATCATGAATTTCCTCCAGGAAAACAACCTGTTGACACACAGTCAGCATGGATTTGGAAAATATTTTTCTCATGGAGCACCGCAATACAACTAGCACTTTAGTTCCATATAGTAATGAGTGCTATCGACAGGGGGATCTCAAAATGATGCCATAATTTTAGATTTTCAGAAGGCTTTCAACACTATTCCTCAGACGTGACTTCTAATAAAATTGTATCACATCTTAGTTGTGCACTGGATTCATGATTTCCTGTGAGAAAGGTCATAGACTATAATAATTTATGGAAAGCCATCAAGTAAAATGGAAGTAATATCTGGTGATCTCCGCCAGAGCGTTATAGGCCCTCTGCTGTTCCTGATCTACACAAATGAATTAGGAAACAATCTGAGCAGTCCTCTTAGATTGTTAGCAGTTGATGCCGTCATTTACCGTCGTGTAAAGTTGTCAGATGATCAATACAAATTGCAAAATGTTTTAGATAAGATATTTGTATGGTGCAAAGAGTGGCATTTGTCTCTCAATAAGGAGAAATGAGATAATCCACACGAGTATGAGGGCATACCAGCCAAATTTTGGTTTCACAATACATCAAAATAAAGGCTGCTAATTAAGCTTAATACCTAAAATTAGAATTACAGATGAATTAAATCAGAATGATCATATAGACTATGCTGTGAGGAAACCAAACCAATGACTGCAATTTATTGGCAGAACACTTGGAGAGTGCCAAAGGTCTACAAGAGAGACTGCATATAATCAAGCACATCCACCATCTTCTGAAGTATTGCTGTGCTTTGTGAGATCTGTGCAAGATATTATTGGCATAGGACAACAATCAGTTCAAACAAGGGCCGTTTTATTAGTATTATAGTGAAATTAGGGGAGACAGGGTCATGGATATAATACACGAATTGGGGTGTCAATCATTAAAACCAAGCCCTTTTTCATTGCAGTCAGATCTTCTGATGAAACTTCTGTGGTGTCACTGCCAGACACCACACTTGCTAGGTGGTAGCCTTTAAATCGGCCGCGGTCCGATAGTATACGTCGGACCTGTGTGTCGCCACTGTCAGTGATTGCAGACCGAGCGCCGCCACACGGCAGGTCTGGAGAGACATCCTAGCACTCGTCCCCAGTTGTACAGCCGACTTTGCTAGCGAAGCTACACTGACAAATACGCTCTCATTTGCCGAGATGATAGTTAGCATAGCCTTCAGCTACATCATTTGCTACGACCTAGCAAGGCGCCATGACCAGTTTATATTGAGATTATATAATGTATCAACAAGAGCGATGTTCTCCAATTATGGATTAAAGATAAGTATTACATCAACTCCGTACTTTATTTATTAGAATCAACTACTTTAATCTGTTCCAGACCTCACGCCAGCCTGCGTGAGTTAAATGCATGCTATTCGGCTACAAGTCATAGTGGATTGGCTGTCTGGTCAGTCCACTACAACTTCAATCACCAGCTTTCTCCTAGAGTGTGAAAATATTATGTTGCCACCCACCTACATAGCGAGAAATGATCATCATCTTCACCAACACCAAATAAATTAGAGCTCACAGGGTGTGACTGAAGTGTTCATTTTTCGCTCATGCTGTCCGTGAGTGGAATGGAAAAGATAGCTTGAAGATGGGTAGACAAACAATCTGCCACGCAGTTTATTGTGAACTTCAGATCAGTCATGTGGATGTAGATTGTGTCAAGCATCACAGTACTGTATTTGAACATTAATGGCTTGTTTCTCCTATTCATCCACATTCACTTACATTTTTGTACATGTAAAACAAGCTGCCATTCATCACAATAAACAGAAATTCAGTCCACGTCAACATATTTCCTCCTAGAATCCCTAAACAATGTTACTTTTCTGTGTATTACAGTGTCATCAGCAGATGGTACTCTAGGTAAAGTGACCAAAAGGCGAAGCAGCTGAACATAATGCATGTAAGTATAGAAGAATATAAAGATATCTTATTTGCTAATGGTTCTACAGGTCTACTAAAAGTTGAAAACAGCGAGAAGCTGCAACGGGCTGTTAACTGATCTACAAATTGAATCAGCAGTCTGGCAGACCACATCCACCAATAAGATTGTATACAACAATAGAACAACCCACATAATCTGCAAACATTCACTGCAACTGTGTTTTCCTTAAGGGTGATAAAGTGGTGAGTAGCCCTGTTACAAAAGTCAGTGGTGTTTGGCTGTGAGAGGCTATGAAACAGCTTCCTACTGGTCCACTTATTACGTTTAATCCACCACAGAAAATCTTGTTCCTAGAGACAGGATACTTGGTGACAGAACTCAACAATTCACAAGTGTGGCAGTAAACAAAACAATTATGTGCAGTGTCTCTGCTGCAGAGAGATGCTATGTATGCTGCTGTAAAAAATTTTCAACCTCCTTCCCACTGAGCTGAAAACCTTATGTTGTTTTCTTATTTAGTTCAGCTTTGAATAGTTATTTACTATTCCATAATTGTCCCTTTAATCACTATGTTGTACAATATGTTTAGAAACAACTTATCCAACAGAAGATATACCTAACAAGTTGCATAACTGACAAAAGATTAATAAAAGTATTTCAGCTGACAATGCAGCTTCACATGCACACATATCAATCTTAGACGACTCTTCACATGATCCCTGGGTGGTACTACAAAACCAACACATCAAAAGCCCTTTACCAGGTCCAAACCATCTGCAGAAGTGAGACCAAGTATTAAAACATGTCAACTAAACACCTAAGGCATTAGTTGAACCTAATGCCAAATTCTAGGGAAGATGCTGTCTAAGCATGTTATCAACATGGTTGTCCAACAACAAAGTCATACAAGTAATGGAGATCAGCTATGGGCAAGAGGAAAGTGGCTAGCAAGCATCAATGTGCAGTAGCGTGTGTGGCAAGAAAGGTCAGTAGAGGTTGTGGGCAAGTGCTAGAGTGTACTGGAGAATATGAAATCCACTGGCAATCCACAGTCTGTGACAAAGGGTCAAAAGGAATAAATAAAGAGCTTCTTCTGCACAAGATTAATGCAGCATTGAATGAAATAGAGACTAACATTGACAATGCACCTCAAATAAATGTAGATAATGGAACTTTCAGGAGAATCAAAAAAGGGCACAGGGTGTTCACCTTGCTTGGGTTCCAACAGTTCAAACTTTTCAAACATTTATTTCACAAACATTAAACCAAACAGGGCAAAGTAGACACGTGCGGTAGCCACATGTAATGTTAAGCAAATGTATGGGTCATTTGTGTAATCAAAATTTATTGCAACTGTGAAGAATTTTAACCACATTCTTAAAAAAAATTTGGTTGTGTGAAAAAGAGCAGGATTAAAAATAAAAATTTCCAACATATGTCAGAGACAGAGTGCAAAACAAATGGCCAGAAATTCCACAAGTCAAAGTCCTAATATGTGAAGTCTTTATTCAGTAAACTAAATGAAGTTATCAAAGGAGGCCGCTCAGAAATTGAAATTGTCAGAAATGGGTCAGAAGTTACAATGAACACTACCTAGTGCAAACCTGTCACTGAAGTGAAAGAGGATTTATAGAGGGAGGAAAAATAGAATCATGAATACATTTTAATGTCTTTCGTGTGAGGAAGATGGGAGCTATTACAGAAAATCTACATCCTTGCATTTTCAATATTTACTGTTAATGATCTGTGTATTGACACTGCTGTAAACAATCAAAGTAAACCCACTAAAGGCCAGGCACTGTTAAAGTTCAGAGTTTAGGAGAGTATGTATGAGCAGAGTGTATTCATTTTTGTATGACTTAACATCAGTTTGGTTCTCAGAATTCACTGATTCTGAATAGGTTTGTCAATGCATTCTTTCACACTTCTGTTCCATCCACTAGTCAGACAGAAATGAAGAGGAGAGTGTTTCAGGATTCGTCAAGGGAGACGATTAGGTTAGTCCATTCGTAAATATGAGTTTGGGAACTGCATCTTTAAGTAAGTCGGGGGAAGATGCTGGGCTCCAGGAGAATAATGATGATTAAAATGCTCTGACCAGCACTCAAAGTATGACTCAAACATTAGGGGACATGCCTGAAGCTAAACAGAAGGAACAGGTAAAAATATAAGGGTGTTATGTCGATCTATTTTAAGAACATCTTGTCCAATCAGATGATGTGCTTGTAAAACTCAAGTTAAGAATCATGAGCCATTCCATAGTAAATTGTACCCAGTACCCTTGCCCTAGAAAGCCATAGTTAATAAAGCAATTAAGGGTGTGTAGAAGAATCAGATTATTTAACACTCAGATAGTGAAAGTTCTAATGCAATCCACACTGTAACAAAAAGGGATGGCTGTGTGCATTTACTAACTGATGCCCATTGAGAAATGATGCAGTTTACTGTACAATGTGACCAACTGGAGGATGAAGGTATAGCAGGAAGAACACAGCCTTTCTGTGGAATGGAAGGTGTTAGCAGTTTAAAAGGATGGCCTTCGGGCTGTCAGTATCATCAGTGGCCTTTATGACAGCACTCACAGAAGTTCTAAGAGAAGAATTATTGATACACTTATCACCTACATAATGTTATTCTAATTAGTACTACCTTTAGGGAGAACATTTATACATTCTATGTCGTGTAATGTAAGCGTTTAGTGGATGGGTAAATAAGAATTTGCCAAATCGCTTGTTTTCTTGGGCATGTAATTTCTTTGCATGGAATCAAACCTGATCCAATGAAAATGGAACCAGTGAGAAATTGTCCTGCACAAAAATGATGTAATCAACTGAAAATCTCTCAGTTTGTGCAATTTCTATCACAGTATTTATCCTCGATTTTTTTATCTTCACAAGTACATCTCCACTGGAAATGGAATAAGGAATATCAAGAAGCATTTGAGTTAATTAAAAACCAATTGCATGAGGCACCGATACTTCACCATCCTGACTGAAGCAAAAATTTCTACACTGGAACCGATTCAATTTATTCCTACTGCTAGCTTAGTACATTTAATCCACCACGGAAAATGAATGAGTATAGCAGTCTCTCTAAATAGCCACATTACAAGTATTTAGAAACATTCTAGAGAAACACTCCAGCACTTTGCCTTCTTTTCAATTGTAAATGTACTAAATCACAGTAATAGAGGGGAACAATGAAAGAAGTGCGCAAACATGTCATAGCAGTACTCAGGCAGCAGTAGCTAACTGCGACAGATGCAGCAACAGATAAGTAACCACATTTGTCATTTACGAGTTCCTAACCAGGAGCGAATTTTATTATATCATCTGTCTACTTGAATAGTTCAATTTCTTGACTTTCTGCGTGTAAATTTAACATCTAATAGCCACAGTTCTCGTGTTTTCATTTGCGTCAGAAAGTAAACTGATTTTGTGACATATTACAAGTTCCAGATCAGGGTCAAATTATTTAGTTTGACCTGAGTGCTTCAGTAGTTAGGTTTCTGAACATACGCGTATTACTAGACACAGTTTGTGTTTTTGGCAGGTTCTATAGTAGAATTGCACAGCATGTGCTGACAGTTTGTTTATCTGCATAGTTTAGTCGTCCATGGTCTTTTGTATGGACAGGGACTGTGATTGTTGTGTGTGAATGTGAGTCGAGTTGGTGACACTTCGCTCTCAGCTTCAGTTAGTGTTTTTGGCAGGTTCTATAGTAGAATTGCACAGCATGTGCTGACAGTTTGTTTATCTGCATAGTTTAGTCTTCCATGGTCTTTTGTATGGACAGGGACTGTGATTGTTGTATGCGGATGTGAGCCGAGTTGGTGACACTTCGCTCTCAGCTTCAGGCTGTGATGGATTCCGTTACAGAGCTTGAGGCTGCAGTGGATGGGCACCACTGTTGTGGGCCAGCCGTGGGGACACAACGGACGTCCAGCACGTCAGAGTCTTCTGATCAGTCCTCACCAGTGGCCAACCCTGTTACTGCTCGCACTGAGGCTGACCCCTCACCTGTTGTCGAGTGGGAAGTTGCCCCGGGGCGAAGCACATGGTGAAAGGCTTCCCAGGTGGCCACACATAATGCCTCTCCGGTTTGTCTGACAAACAGGTTCCAGGTTCTGTCTGTGGCTGACACTGTCACTGAGCCAGATGCTGTCACCTGTCCTGTTTCAGAGGAAACCATTCAGCCTCCAAGATCTGGGCAATCACAGAGGCTGAGATTATTGGTAGTTTGGAGCTCCAAGGTTAGGTGCATTATAGGGCCCCCTTAGGGACTTGGATGACAAGAATGGTAAGAAATCCAGTGTGCATTCCGTGTGCATACCGGGTGGAGTCACTCCAGATGTGGAAAGGGTACTCCCGGATGCCATGAAGAGCACGGCATGCAGCCAACTGCAGGTGGTTGCTCAAGTTGGTACCAATTACGCGTGTCACTTTCGATCAAAAGAGATTCTCTTTGGTTTCGAGCAGCTATCAGAAGTGGTAAAGGCTGCCATTCTTGCTTGCAAGATTAAAGCAGAGCTGACCATTTGCAGCATAGCCGTCAGGGGCAATTCCGGACCTCTGGTACAGAGCTGAGTGAAGGGTCAGAATCAGAGGCTCAGACGGCTAGGCTGCTGATTCCTCGACTTGCGCCAAAGGGTGGTTGGGTTTCGGGTTCCGCTGAATAGGTCAGGTGCCCACCACGTACAGGTGGCAGATACACAAGTAGCAGGGTCTGTGTGGTGTCGACTGGGCAGTTCTTTACGTTAGAGGGTCTTGGGAAAACACAAAAAGCACTTCAGTTACAAAGGGTGCAGGCTGAACACAGCAAAAATGTAGATACAGGAACCACTGGTATAACAGTTGTAAATTGTCGTAGCTGTGTTGGGAAAGTACCAGAGCTCCAAGCGCTAATAGAAAGCATTGATGCTTAAATTGTTATAGGTCCTGAAAGCTGGCTAAAGCTTGATATAAGCTCAGCCAAAATTTTTGTGAAGAACCTAATGGTGTTCCAAAAGGATAGGCTAAACATGGTTGGCGGAGGCGTGTTTATTGCTGTCTGAAGTAGTTTAACTTGTCACGAAATTGAAGTAGATACATCCTGTGAATTAGTATGGGCAGAAGTCACTGTTGGCAAATGGAATAAAATAATAATTGTATCCTTTTACCGACCTCCCAATTCAGATGGCACAGTTTCTGAAAGGATCAAAGAAAACTTGAGTTTGATTTTAAACACATACCCGAATCATATGATAATAGTTGGTGGTGACTTTAATTTACCCTCGATATGTTGGTGAAAATACATGTTTAATTCTGGAGGTACGCATAAAATATCATCCGAAATTGTGCTAAACACATTCTCTGAAAATGATCTCGAGCAATTAGTTCATGAGCCCACGTGAATAGTAAACAGTTGTGAAAACACGCTTGACCTCTTAGCAAGAAATAATCCTGAGTTAATAACGAGCATAAAAACTGATTCAGGGATTAGTGAACACAGGACTGTTGTAGCAAGACTGAATATTGTAATCCCCAAATCATCATTCTTGTGAAACACAACTAGCTCTCTATTCACATGAAGTGCTGAGTGCTATTGACAAGGGATTTCAGATTGATTCCATATTTCTGGATTTCCATAAGGCTTTTGACACTGTAGGTACTACACAAGCAGCTTGTAGTGAAATTGTGTGATTATGGAATATCATCTCAGTTATGTGACTGGATCTGTGATTTCCGTCAGAGAGGTCACAGTTCATTGTAATTGTAGGAAAGTCATAGAGTAAAACAGAAGTGATTTCTGGCATTCCACAAGGTAGTGTTGTAGGCCCTTTGCTGTTCCTTATCTATTCAAACAATTTGGGAGACAATCTGAGCGGCCGTCTTCAGTTGTTTGCAGATGATGCTGTCATTTATCGACTAATAAAGTCATCAGAAGATCAAAACAAACTGCAAAACGATTTAGAAAAAGAGGATCAGAATGGTTGGAAAAGTGGCAGTTGGCTCTGAATAATGAAAAGTGTGAGGTTATCCACACGAGTGCTAGAAGGAACTCATTAAACTTCAGTTACACGATAAATCAGTGTAATCTAAAAGCTGTAAATTCAACTAAATACCTAGGTATTACAATTATGAACAATTTAAATTGGAAGGAACACAGATTAGATTAGATTAGATTAGATTAATACTAGTTCCATGGATCATGAATACGATATTTCGTAATGATGTGGAACGAGTCGAATTTTTCAATACATGACATAATTAGGTTAATTTAACAACATACTTAAGTTAATATAACAACTTTATTTATTTTTGTGTTTTTTTATTTTTATTTTTTTTATTTTTTTAATATTTTTTTTCTTAATTTATATCTAAAAATTCCTCTATGGAGTAGAAGGAGTTGTCATTCAGAAATTCTTTTAATTTCTTCTTAAATACTTGTTGGTTATCTGTCAGACTTTTGATACTATTTGGTAAGTGACCAAAGACTTTAGTGCCAGTATAATTCACCCCTTTCTGTGCCAAAGTTAGATTTAATCTTGAATAGTGAAGATCGTCCTTTCTCCTAGTATTGTAGCTATGCACACTGCTATTACTTTTGAATTGGGTTTGGTTGTTAATAACAAATTTCATAAGAGAGTATATATACTGAGAAGCTACTGTGAATATCCCTAGATCCTTAAATAAATGTCTGCAGGATGATCTTGGGTGGACTCCAGCTATTATTCTGATTACACGCTTCTGTGCAATAAATACTTTATTCCTCAGTGATGAATTACCCCAAAATATGATGCCATATGAAAGCAATGAGTGAAAATAGGCGTAGTAAGCTAATTTACTAAGATGTTTATCACCAAAATTTGCAATGACCCTTATTGCATAAGTAGCTGAACTCAAACGTTTCAGCAGATCATCAATGTGTTTCTTCCAATTTAATCTCTCATCAATGGACATACCTAAAAATTTGGAATATTCTACCTTAGCTATATGCTTCTGATTAAGGTCTATATTTATTAATGGCGTCATACCATTCACTGTACGGAACTGTATGTACGGTGTCTTATCAAAATTCAGTGAGAGTCCGTTTACAAGGAACCACTTAGTAATTTTCTGAAAGACAGTATTGACAATTTCATCAGTTAATTCTTGTTTCTCAGGTGTGATTACTATACTTGTATCATCAGCAAAGAGAACTAACTTTGCCTCTTCATGAATATAGAATGGCAAGTCATTAACATATAATAAGAACAACAAAGGACCCAAGACTGACCTTTGTGGAACCCCATTCTTGATAGTTCCCCAGTTTGAGGAATGTGCTGATCTTTGCATGTTACGAGAACTACTTATTTCAACTTTCTGCACTCTTCCAATTAGGTACGAATTAAACCATTTGTGCACTGTCCCACTCATGCCACAATACTTGAGCTTGTCTAGCAGAATTTCATGATTTACACAATCAAAAGCCTTTGAGAGATCACAAAAAATCCCAATGGGAGGTGTTCGGTTATTCAGATCATTCAAAATTTGACTGGTGAAAGCATATATGGCATTTTCTGTTGAAAAACCTTTCTGGAAACCAAACTGACATTTTGTTAGTACTTCATTTTTACAGATATGTGAAGCTACTCTTGAATACATTACTTTCTCAAAAATTTTGGAGAAAGCTGTTAGAAGGGAGATTGGACGGTAATTGTTGACATCAGATCTATCCCCCTTTTTATGCAAAGGTATAACAATAGCATATTTCAGTCTATCAGGGAAAATGCCCTGTTCCAGAGAGCTATTACACAGGTGGCTGAGAATCTTACTTATCTGTTGAGAACAAGCTTTTAGTATTTTGCTGGAAATGCCATCAATTCCATGTGAGTTTTTGCTTTTAAGCAAGTTTATTATTTTCCTAATTTCAGAGGGAGAAGTGGGTGAGATTTCAATTGTATGAAATTGCATAGGTATGGCCTCTTCCATTAACAGCCTAGCATCTTCTAATGAACACCTGGATCCTACTATATCCACAACATTTAGAAAATGATTATTAAAAATATTTTCAACTTCTGACTTTTTGTTCGTAAAGTTTTCATTCAATTTGATAGTAATACTGTCTTCCTCTGCTCTTGGTTGACCTGTTTCTCTTTTAATAATATTCCAAATTGTTTTAATTTTATTATCAGAGTTGCTGATTTCAGACATGATACACATACTCCTGGATTTTTTAATAACTTTTCTTAATATAACACAGTAGTTTTTATAATTTTTGATAGTTTCTGGGTCACTACTCTTTCTTGCTGTCAGATACATTTCCCTTTTCCGGTTACAAGATATTTTTATACCCTTAGTAAGCCATGGTTTGTTACAAGGTTTCTTACGAGTATATTTAACTATTTTCTTGGGGAAGCAGTTTTCAAATGCATTTACAAAAATGTCATGAAATAAATTATATTTTAAATTGGCATCAGGTTCACGGTACACCTCATCCCAGTCTAACTGCTGTAGGCTTTCCCTGAAATATGCAATTGTTAAATCGTTGACTGAACGTACTACTTTGGAGGACTGTTTAGTATTGCTGAATGGAGCTATGTCATATATTGTAACTAGCTGTGCACCATGATCAGAAAGACCATTCTCAACAGGCTGAGCATTTATCTGGTTAAACTTATCTTGGTCTATAAAGAAGTTATCTATCAGTGAGCTGCTATCCTTTACCACCCGAGTAGGAAAATCAATAACGGGTGTCAAACTGAAAGAACCGAGTAATACTTCAAGGTCATTTTTCCTATTACCCTCTTTCAGAGAATCTACATTGAAGTCCCCACAAATAAAAATTTGCTTCCCCCTGTCTGACAGATAGCACAACAAGGAGTCCAAATTTTTCAGAAATAGATGAAAATTTCCTGATGGGGACCTATATACAGTTACAATTATAAATGTGCCTTTATTTAATTTAAGCTCACAGGCACATGCTTCTATATGTTTCTCTACACAAAACTTTTTTGTTTCTATACTTTTTGCACAATGATAACTTTTGACATATATGGCAACTCCTCCTTTCTCCATATTTTCTCTCATTACATGTGCAGAGAGCTTATAACCACTTACATTTACCTTATCCATATCAGTAACAATGTGATGCTCAGACAGGCATAGTATATCTATTTCATTCTCAGCTTCTAAATCTTCTAAACAAACCAGAAGCTCATCTACTTTATTCTTTAAACTCCCAATATTTTGATGAAATATGCTTACACTATTTTTAATTATACTTTTATGAGAACCTTTCCTTATTCTAACACTTGCAGTACTCTCCTGTCTGAGTTTCTCATTGTGCTTAGGCCTAGTTCCTATACCAGTGGTCACATGGTGTTCAGAGAGGCAGATTATGTCAACTGGGTTGGGTGACTTTAATTCATCAATGGAATTACCTAGGACTGAGATACAACTTGGTGGAGATAAAATTTCTGGTGATTGGTGAAAATTTATAATTGATAGCTGTGATTGGTGATCCAATGTGCTAGAATTGTGCTGTTTAATTTCTTTCCTAAACTGAAGATTTGTTTCAATCCTGACCTCTCGTAGAACTTGACATCTTTCTGTCTTACCTATCCTAAAAAAGGTGCTGCTCCAACACCTGTAACACACAGAAAATTATGTAGGGAAGGCTAACCAAAGACTGTGTTTTATTGGCAAGACACTTAGAAAATGTAACAGACCTACTAACAAGACTGCCGACACTATGCTTGTCCGCCCACTTTTAGAATACTGTTGCACAGTGTGGGATCCTCACCAGATAGCACTGACTGAGTACATCGAAAAACTTTAAAGAAAAGCAGCAGGTTTTGTATTATAGTGAAATATGGGAGAGAGTGTCACAGAAATGATATGAGATTTGGGATGGACATCATTAAAAGATAGGTGTTTTTCGTTGCGATAGAATCTTCTCACGAAATTCCAGTAACCAACTTCCTTCTCCGAATGTGAAAATATTTTGTTGACACCGACTTACGTAGGGAGGATTGATCACCAAGATAAAATAAGGGAAATCAGAGCTCGTACGGAAAGATATAGGAGAATGAAGAACCTTCCACAACTAGGAACTGCTTCTATCATTAGCCATAAATTAATGGATTGAGTTAATGATTTATGATCACCTAACAACCATGTATGCAAACAAGATCTACACTAATCAATGTTCATGTACCCAAAATTCTGACACATTAAGTAAGAAATGTGCATAGAGTGGACGTGCACGGATACATGCATCTGATGGAGAAAAATCTGTAGCCAATGGCTAGTGTAATAAAAATAGACAAGAGCCCCAATGAAGATGCACTAATATTAATAACTCAAGGCTTATTATGTTAAAAAAGTCACTTTACAATCAGACAGTATTGCGAAACTAACTTTAGGCACAGAAGTTGCTTACATAACAATGAATGACATCATCACTTATTAAACTAATGCTGTTCGAGTAACTGACCTTCAAGTTAACTCTTACACTGGGCTACTGGAGATTCAGCTGTATGTCCAGGAACCCGGTACCAGTTGCAAGTTGCCTAATTAATGCCTTCCAGGAACTACAAAAAATATTTTGAATAATTATTGATGGACTTGAACACAACAAGACATTTTTAACATAAGACTACACATCTTAGCGAATAGATATTGGCAAGTAGTACAGTGGGAAACAGTGTGCTTGCCAAGGCAGTGTAACTGATCATGTGTGCAAATACCCACACTTTATTTATTGAGTATTTCAGGATGAGTGCACTTACAGACTTCTGATGAACTTCAAGCATGTAAGGAAGAAAAAGTTTAGCAAATGATTGCACTTATGCTTTAAGTGGAACATTTAGCTCATTAACTTATTTGCAAACCAGTCAGAAGTTTAACTCTTGTGTACAACAGGGCATCAGAGTCTAAACAATTAGCAATTTACTGGTACCTGTACAATATCTGGACGGTAAGGTACTAAATTTTCACATATGAATGACAGGAACATGGAGATATCACTATAATTGGTGTACATACCAATGTCACAATGGTGTTGATATTGTGAATACAAAGAAATTATTGCAGTAACTTGTGAACAACAAAAAAGTTTGTTGTAATAGAATAAAGGTGACATGTATACTTTCTTATTAACAGCACATGCACTCTGAACATATTTATGAACAAACCATTGTACTATTACCTATTGTGTTTCAATAACATTCTTCATCACTGTAATACTGAATTTATAAGGGAAACATGGAAGTCGATAACTGACAACTCCAAACTGGGGTAACATTTCCACAAAAATATCTAAACTGATAATCGTATGGACATCACAGAATAATGATGTATTTGTATTATTGCAGATTTATATCCATTAGGTAAGACTAAAGCAAAGCTTCCTAAGTGCAAGCATTTTTTTTTTCACTGCCAGGTAATGAACTACTTGCAAAACAAAGTTTCAAGAATTTACAAAACCCTTACAAAAACTTTCTTCACTACATTGGCAACAAAATAAGCTTTACTGCAAACAACAAGCTTCCAAGGAATCCAATTGACCAGTTGGCATCATGACAAGAAACGAACTCACACACAAAATTAATATAAAATTTCGATCTGTGTAGTAATATTTATAACACTTGTATCAAGTGGAATGATGTCCATAATAGATATAAAGGAAACTGACTACTGAGCATCAGTAAGTCTACACTCGACACATGCCATCCATCTGCTCACTAAAAATCCAGAGTGTTTCACAATT
Organism: Schistocerca serialis cubense; assembly: GCF_023864345.2. Classification (NCBI taxonomy): domain Eukaryota; kingdom Metazoa; phylum Arthropoda; class Insecta; order Orthoptera; family Acrididae; genus Schistocerca; species Schistocerca serialis. The sequence continues at coordinate 14,198,713 of NW_026047573.1, forward strand.
CCTATTACAGAGAGGTTCCAGAGCAAACTCTATCCACCAGGTTTCATTACTGAACCCATGTCAGGAAATGTACAAAGTCCCTTCTTCAACTCTTACACACCTGTAACAGGAATTCTGACATGCCCTGGGTACAGCAAGAAAACCCTGTAGCAATTTTACAACAGATTGCATAGTTTACATTAAGTGCATGTAACACCAATGAAAATATCCCAAGAGCTTATGGTATTTATGACTACATAAATAAATGACCAAAATAGTGACTTTATCATTTCTTTTATCCATGTAATTCTGAAGTTATGGTAGTATCTGGGAAACTGTTTACTGAGGAGGTACTCTTTTGTGAGGAAGTACAGCAGTACCTCATATACTTTCAACAATGCTCAACTATAAAGTCCTGTCCTCATTTTCATTTCAGTCTTCTCCAAACACCTGGCACCTCCAAATTATTTTTGTGTGCATCAGGAATGTCCAGCCTTTTGCACAACTTCACAGAAATTTAATAATGCTCCTCCACAGCATGGTCATCACTGTTCTGATACAAGCATGGCTAAAGGTTTCTCCAGCCACATTGTGGAGATACGAAGTAGTATCACAACTACTTCCTCTTCCTCTTGTTGTTGTTCTTGTTCTTCAATACCCGAACAGGTCCTCCCCCATCAGAGAGAAGATTAAATAAGGAAAATGAAAGACACCCTCTGGCCTCGTAACCTAATACCATCGGGGTCGAAAAGATCAAGAGTTGGTCAAGAGAGACCGACAGAAAAGAAAACAGAATACGTCTGACACACGTAAGTGGAAGCAATGTCAGACGTTTCTAAAAAGAAGATAGTGAGACACATATGACTGTTCTGTTTATGGCAAGTGGTACCTGACCATATTTAAAACCAAAGTAATGTCAAATTTAATATGTGAGATTCACATGTTTATGCTGAGCTAACAAGTTGACACAATACCATGTATTCTAACATCACAAGTATATTCTTTGGACATAACACAATTAACAATGGGTAAATATACAAAAGTGAAACATTAAATGATTCAAAAATGTAACAGCACTTTATGCACTGATATATGCTGTTAGATATTCCTTCCAAGTACCTGGTACCTTGCTGATATTAAATTTTTTAAACTGTAATACTTGCAACATAGAAACATTAATGAAATGTAACATCTAACAAGCCTCTGTAGTCACTACAGAGAGATATAATATTAAATACTAAGTGTTAAAAGAAATTTCTTGACATCTATTACACTTGAAGTAGCTATTCAGATTGTTTGAGCTAATCATAATACACAAGTTAGTACATTCCATATTACTAATCTGGAACATCCGATTGTCTAAAATGCTGACTTAATTATATGAGGGGTGTTCAGTAAGTAACGCAATAATTTTTCTGAAAGCAGGTTGGCTTTATTCAGGATCCCATTACACCATATTATTTCCTATGATCTTTGATACAAAACCCGAGTTTTCAGCACAATTTCTGTTCAATTTGATGGCCTTACGCCACCTTACTGGGAGGGCTTGTATGCCTCATGACACCATTCTACTAATTGATGACAGCACCATCTTGTTGCATCAACAACTGCCCCCATCATCCACACACTGCTTTCTGCAGAGTGCAGAATGGACAGTTCTTCATTGTCTACCCAACAGTCTGGACATCGCACCATCTGGATTTTGTCTCTTTGTCCCAATGCAGTATGTGTGCTCCTCTCAGGTGTGCAGATTTGGTGAGGTCTTGCAATGTCACGGAGAAGAAGAGTTCATTTCCATTTTTGTGGTGACGTACATGCTGAAGTTGTTTCTTCAACTTCATGATGGTAGTGCAAGACACTACACCATGATGGAGGTAATCACACAGAATAACAACTTCAAAATTCCAGAAGACCACCACCATGACTTCACTGGTTGAGGATGCAGCTTTGAACTTTTTCTTCAGAGCAGGTGATGTGGTGCCACTCTGTGGATTGCTGTCTTGTTTCTCAGTTCAGAGTGTTTCACCGTCTGACAATGTTTGACAAAAATTATCACTTTAACCCTTGTAATGTGCAGACAGTTTGGCACAGGTGGTCATTTGTTGGTCTTTACAGTCTCCAGTTTGGCGGGGCACACCTTTGAGTACCCTAACTGGTGGATGAGTGTGTCTGCACTAACAACAGAGACGTCCAGCTGAGCAGCAAGGTGTTCCATCCTTCGCGATTGCCAGATCACGATCAGAGTGTTCGCATGTTCCAACATTGCAGAATCACAACTGTGTGCAAATGGCATACTTCTTTTTTCCACAACCAGGTCTCTCTAGATATTCTGCAAGTGCCTATGAATATCTGTGATGGTCTGCTTTTGCACTGAAAACTCAACAGGTCCCTGCTTGCAATACACCTCTGTTATAGACGCCATTTTTAAGGCACAAATAGTGCTGCCACTTATTGCAACTTTGTGGAATATTCCTTCTTCAGCCCCTATAGCTTTATCATATCCGAAGATGTTAAATGCAGAATTTTTCGAAGTGACATTGGCCGAGAATAGAAATATGTTGCATTACTTATTGAATGCCCCTCCTACATTGTGTTACAAATGCAGACTGTCATTATGTAGAAAATCATCATATAGAAATATCAAAGTTGAGAGATACTACAATTTTGGGTAAACATATTGCTATTGTGGTAATGATATAAATGTGCGCAGGTAACAATTTAACCATGGCAAAATATCGTAATTCCCTGTACACACAGGTTACCTAACACAAAGTGAATATAACTTGCCATAAATTCCTCTGTGTGTTTGTAAATTATTTATTCATAAAAAACATACTTTAGCATAAAATTTAAAAAGTAATGACAATCACATATTTACAATGTCATTAACAAATTCACATCTGCAGTTATTCCTTCTTGACCAGCAGTTATTGTAGCCACATTTGATTATATGCAGATCCACAGCCTCCATATATGATAATCATTTTGTAAAAGAAAATACTGTCCATGAACTGCTTCTTCAAGTTCTAATGCATGTAACAGTGTAACAGACAACTAATATTCAGATTATTAGGACAATGGCAGAATACATTTCAGCAAACACATGTATCCATTACTTATCTGTGAAGTACATTTAGAAGAGTAACCTATAACTGAAATTTTTAATAATACTTTGTAATCATTTAGTGTGTATATTATTGTTACATCTGCATAAGAGAATTTCTAGCATGAGTGATGAGCCACATTATTATAAAAATACGCTCAAATTATGATGCATAATAAATATCTTCCGTATAAATCATATTCAGTATGTTTAAAGACTCAAACTACAAGGTATAAAACAACTTCATACTTCTGACTGCTTTAGAAATGCACAACTATGTTATGACATTAAGCATTTACGAGAGGTTTGAAATTATGTTTGAAGTTTTTTGGAAATCACATAGTGCTCTCATTATGAAACATGGGATATATGCAGTGGGTATAATTTGTGCAACTTGAGCTACACTGCTGCAAGACATATATGCACTGTTTCTGACTGTAATACTCATCCTACAGGGTTAAGCTTTTGTTATAAGTGCTAAGCCCCGTGGGATTAGCCGAGCGGTCTAAGGCGCTGCAGTCATGCACTGTGCGGCTGGTCCCGGCGGAGGTTCGAGTCCTCCCTCGGGCATGGGTGTGTGTTTGTCCTTAGGATAATTTAGGTTAAGTAGTGTGTAAGCTTAGGGACTGATGACTTAGCAGTTAAGTCCTACAAGATTTCAAACACATTTGAACATTTTACATGTACTAAATCATGGCAGGAATTTAAATTCACCCCACATCTGTACGAAATATTGAAAATTAAAGAAAGCACTTATATAGGCTACATGCAACAGGCACTGTTTGTCATGAACCCGATTAGTCACTTAGTAATACACCCAGAACAGTGTTTGGGTAAAGTAACACCTTCTGTCCTTCTGAGTCCTTCAGTGTCTCTGGTTTATGCTAAGATCTGCCTGCAGTAGTCAATGGTGCCCAGTGGAAATATACCATGTTTACAGATGACACCATCATTGTAACAGAATATCTGTCTAACACAATCTCCAATGACATTTCACCAAAATTCTGTAGCAGGTTTGTTAACTCCCTTCCTGCCAAGCTAAACACAATAAATTTTATGTAATTTACATAAAGTCATGAAAAGCCAGACAAACACTCAGTGACACTGAATAACCAGCACATAATCAGTTTGATTAAGGAAGAGTTCCCCCAGGACATATTTCTATCACCTATCATCTCCCTACTGAGCAGTGAAAATAATCATATATAGAATGAGTCCATCAACCTCCCATTGCAAGTAATTTAGCCAGCTGAGATAACTGACTACTGCTTCTCAACACTGATTTTCTCTAATGTATCGTGTTCCTGGAGACTGGATCCTTGGTGACAGAACTCAAAAATTCACAGGTGTGGCACTAGAAAAAAGAATTACATACACTGTCTCTGCTGCAGAGAGATGCTATGTATGCTGCTGTAAACATTTTTGATCTTCTTGCCACTGAGCTCAAACTCTTATGGAATAGTAAATCTCTTTTAAAAACTAAACGTCCTGACTTTACCTTGAATCAATATGTTGTACAATATGTTTATAAACAAGTTATCCAACGTAAAATATATTTTTATTAACCTTTTTTCAGTTACTTGTTACTGTTTCAGGGGTCAATGCAGCTTCACAAGCACACATGTCAACCTCAAAGGACCCTACATGTGATCCCTGAGTGGCACTAAAAAAGAAACACAAGTGGCTAATCTCCCAACTACATGAGAAGTACATACCAGTCAGGGAACGAATGACTCATCATCACATCAAGAGCTCTTTACCAGGGCCAAAGATCTACAGAAGTGGGACCAAGTAATAAAACACGTCAACTGAACATTGAAGCATTAGTTGCACCAAAGGCCAAATTCTAGGAAAGATACTGTTTAACCACGTTATCAACATGGTTGTCCAAAAATGATCTCCGTTATTTCTATGACTTCAGCTACGTGCAAGGGTAAAGTGGCTAGGAAGTGGTGTCGTCGTTACAAAGTACCACTGTACCTAATGAAGGGAAAAGTACCTATACATCTTCAAATCTAATATCCCTTACAGCATCAATGTGCAAGAGCACGTGGCAAAGGCCAGTAGAGGTTGTGGGTGAGTGTTAGTGTGAACTGAAATCCACCGGCAATTCACTCACTGCGATGAAGCATCAAATGGAATAAATAAAGAGTTTCTACTGCATGAGATTAATGCAGCATTAACTGAAGTACAGACTAACATTGATAATGCACCTCAAATAATTGTAGATAATGGAACTTTCATGACAATCAAAAGAGGGCACTGGATGTATGCCTTGGTTGGGTTCAAACAGTTCAAACATCTATTTCAGAGACATTAAACGAATGTGTTAGACACATGAAATGTTAAGCACATATATGTGTTATTTGTGTAATCAAAAATTACTCTAAAGGTGAAGAATTTTAAACCATTTTCTTAAAGTTTGGTTTTGTGCAAAACAACGGGATTAAAAATCAAAAATTCCAACATATGCCAGAGACAGAGTGCAAAAACAATGGCCAGAATTTCCACAGGCACAAGGCATAACATGAGAAGTTGTGATTCAGTAAAGTAATTGAAGTTTTGGAAACGGGCTGCTCCGAAACTGAAGTTGTTGGAAATGGGTCACAAGTCACAACGAACACTACCAAGTGCAAACCTGTCACTGAAGTGAAAGAAGATTTATAGAGGGAGGTAAAAATAGATTGATAAATACATTTTAATGCCTTTCATGGAAGTCCAAGTATGCTGGATTATGGTCGCAACATCTATTTTGGTGAGGAGGACGGGAGCTTTTACAGAAATCTACCTCCATGCATTTTCAGTATTTCCTGTTAACAATTTGCGTATTGCCACTGCTTTAAAAAAATTGAAGTGAACACATTAAAGATAAAGGGTACTTAAAAAATTTCGATTTTTCCACAATATATACAATATATATATAGGGTTTAAAATGAAAAATTACCAATATATAGCAAATTTCAAAGTTACAATAATGTATGAAGTCATGCCTACTTTATTTCTGTTGCAGAAACCAGTATTATTTCGAAAAGAACTGATAACTTTCTGTTTCCAGTGATGATACATTGTATATGTTGTAACAGTGCAGGTTTCTAGTGTCCATAAATGATTATCTTTGCTAGTATTCACTTTTGTTTTGCTGAAGCAATTTGTTCATGTGTTACTGAATGTTTGTTGCCCAAGTACTACATATATTTGTGGAAGTATATATCATTTAGTGTGCAATAAATGCAAACTATGCCATGCATCAAGAAATTCAATAAAAGGAAATTCCATGGTAACCAGTTCACAAGCAAAGGAAGCCACACTATTGAAAGTAATGTACGTATCATCTCCCGCCAATCCTACTGCTGATTCAAATTTTTGTGTTAACAGTGACACTGTTTGTAGTGGATTTGTTGTTGTTGATGTGGGCACCTTATCTGCTTTGATAAAGGAAGTGGTGAAATGTAAGCAATGTGATGGTATAGGCTGTCTGGAAATAACTGAACAACAAACTAGCAGGAAGGGTTTAGCATCAAAAGTAGTTTTTCTGTGTAGATCCTGCAATAAATCTCGAAAATGACTTCAAACATTGTGTGTAATTCAATGTGATTTTGAAGTTGGTGTATGCATGTGTGCAATACAAAAAGGGAAAAAGGCTATCAAGTGTTTTGTAGTTTGATGGACCTTCCCCCTCCTCGCACTAGGAACAACAAGTACATAAAACACTTTTAGGTGCCTTGACTGTTGTGTCAAAAGCATCTATGAAATGTGCAGTGGAAGAAACTGTAAATATTATTGGAACCAGGGACATTGTTGTTGCATTTGACGGAACATGAAAACATAGATAAGCACTCAACATCAACAACTTTTCCATTCTCTAGAGAAGTACCACTTGTCCTCTAAGTACTGCCATACCTGCCATGGTAACACTGGAGGACATATTGAACATCAGTGTTCTAAGAATTATGATGGTTACACAGGAGGTATGGAGGAGTGTGGTGGAGCTCTTAAAATATTTCTTAGGTCGATTCCCATTTATAATGTTATATAGATGAAGTACCTAGGCAATGGGGACTCTAAAGCTTTCAATAAAATTAATGAGTTCAATGTTTATGGTGATACCTTGGTAAAGAAACTTGAGTGTTGTAGACATGTACAAAAGAGGATGGGTGCTAGATTGAGGAAGCTACAAAGAGAAATGACAGGAAAGTTGTTATCAGATGGATGATCTCTGTCTGGCTGAGGCAGATCAACAGAAACTGGAATAGACCTACTTCAGAGTTACTATGGACGGGCTATTATATGAACTGCACCTCTTCTTTTTTTTTTGTCGTTTTAGGGCACACAACTACAATGGTCATTAGCGCCCATACTAAGTTAGGAATGCACCGCGAGGCACAAGGTTAAAACAGCAACTAAAAGGGACAACACTATATAGGACGTAGTAACAGCCATAGGATTAAAAGAAACAGCATAATCAAATGTCCTTGGACAGGTTTGTCAAGTTGATAAAACAAAGAACGCGAGCAGCTGCTCCTGGGTCATCTGCTAAAATGGCATCCAGAGTACATGGCAGGCCAAGATCAAGACGCAGAGTATTAAAATCGGGACAGGACGTTAAAATGTGGTGGACCGTCACCAACTGCCCACATGGGCAGAACGGTGCCGGCGCAGCCGTCAGCAGATGGCGACGGCTGAATCAGCAGTGTCCAATTCGTAACTGAGCCAAAACGACCTCCTCCCACCGAGAAGGGTGGGAGGAGGATGTCCAAGCCGCGGGAAGAGGTTTCAAGGCCCGAAGCTTGTTGTCCGTAAGTGCAGCCCAATCGGCATGCCACAGCGATAAAATGCGCCGACAAATGACCCTGCTGCAATCTGATGAAGGGACACAACAAGAAGCTGTCCGAGGCTGGAGGACTGCAGCCTTGGCCGCGGCATCTGCAGCTTCCTTCCCAGGGATACCGACATGGCCAGGAACCCACATAAAGCTAACCGGAGAACCGTCGTCCACCAGCTGCTGAAGAGACCATTGGATCCGGTACACGAAAGGGTGAACCGGATACGGATCACTGAGGCTCTGGATGGCCCTCAGGGAATTGGAGCAGATGACATAAGCAGAATGTCGGTGGCAGCAGATGTAAAGAACAGCTTGGTGGAGGGCAATGAGTTCAGCTGTGAAGACCAAACAATGGCCATGGAGCTGGTATTTGAAACTTAGTGCCCCGACAATAAAAGAACACCCGACTCCGTCATTGGTCTTAGAGCCATCTGTGTAAATGAAGGTCATATTAATGAACTTCGAATGAAGTTCGAGAAAACGGGAGTGGTGTACCGAACCGGGGGTAGCCTCCTTTGGGAGCGAGCTGAGGTCAAGGTTAACGTGAACCCGAGCCTGGAGCCATGGTGGCGTGTGGCTGTCGCCGACTCTAAAGGTTGCAGGGAGTGAAAAATCAAGGTGGTGAAGGAGGCAACGAAAGCGGACTCCAGGGGGTAGCAGGGCAGAGACGTACAACCCATATTGATGGTCGAGAGAGTCGTCAAAAAAGGTACGATAAGACGGGTGGTCGGGCATTGACAGTAGCCGACAGGCATACGACAAAGCAGTGTATCGCGCTGGTAGGTGAGTGGCAATTCACTGGCTTCAGCATGAAGACTCTCAACGGGAGTAGTATAAAATGCTCCGATCGCAAGACGTAAGCCCCGATGTTGTATGGAGTTGAGGCGGCGTAAGATGGACGGCCGTGCCGAGAAGTATACGAAGCCCCCATAATCCAGTTTGGAGCAGACGATCGACCGATATAGACGAAGTAGGATGGTTCAATCCGCTCCCCACGGCATACTACTAGGAACACGGAGGACATTTAGAGAACGGGTACAACGGGCAGCCAAATATGACACATGTGGAGACCAGCCAAGTTTCCTGTCAAATGTAAGACCTAAAAATTTTGTTGTCTCCACGAATGGGAGAGCAACGGGACCGAGTCATAGGGAGGGTGGGGGAAACTCTTTGTAGCGCAAGTAGTTAATACAGACAGTCTTTTCGGCAGAAAAACGGAAGCCACTGGCGACACTCCAGGAGTAAAGACGGTCAAGAGAATGCTGAAGACAGCGCTCCAGGAAACATGTACGCTGCGTGCTGCAATAGATGGTAAAATCGTCCACGAAAAGGGAGCCTGATACATCAGCTGGGAGGCAATCCATTATTGGATTGATCGCTATGGCGAAGAGAGTGACGCTCAAAACTGAGCCCTGTGGCACCCTATTCTCCTGGCAAAAGGTGTCTGACAGGACAGAACCCACACGTACCCTGAACTGTCGATCCATTAAAAAGGAACGAATAAAAAGAGGGAGGCAACCGCGAAGGCCCCATGTTTGCATGGTGCGGAGAATGTCCGCCCTCCAACAGGTGTCGTAAGCCTTCTCCAAATCAAAGAACACAGCCGTGGTCGGGCGCTTCCGCAAGAAGTTATTCATAATGAAGGTCGACAAGGTAACCAGATGGTCAACAGCATAGCAGCGCCTAAAAAATCCACATTGTACATTGGTAAGTAGACATCGAGATTCGAGGAGCCAAACCAAACAAGAGTTAACTATTCACTCCATCACCTTACAGACACAGCTGGTAAGCAAAATGGGTCGATAACTAGAAGGCAAGTGCTTGTCCTTCCCCGGCTTAGGAATCGGTACAACAATAGACTCGCCCCAGCATGCGGGAACATGTCCCTCAATCCAGATGCGATTATAAGTACGAAGAAGGAAACCTTTACCCGCAGGAGAAAGGTTCTTCAGCATCTGCATATGAATAGAATCTGGGCCTGGAGCGGAGGACCATGACCGGGCAAGAGCATTTTCGAGTTCCCGCATGGTGAATGGGGCATTATAACTTTCACGATTCGAGGAGCAGAAGTTAGGTGGCCTAGCCTCCTCTGCCTGTTTTAGGGGGAGGAAGGCAGGGTGGTAATGAGTGGAGCTCAAAACCTCTGTGAAAAAGTGGCCGAAGGCATTGGAGACATCCTCAGGGGCCACAAGGACATCATTCGCGACCATCAAGCCAGAAACTGGTGAGTGGACCTTAGTGCCAGATAGCCGGCACAGGCTATCCCAGACAACAGAAGAAGGAGTAAAACTGTTGAAGGTGCTTGTAAAAGCAGCCCAGCTGGCTTTCTTGCTTTCTTTAATAATACTACGACACTGTGCATGTAATCGTTTATAATTGATACAATTCGCCATTGCAGGGTGGCGTTTAAAGGTGCGTAAAGCACGTCGATGAGCACGTAAAGCGCCTCTACATGCTGCGGTCCACCAGGGGACCGGTACGCGACGTGGAGAAGAAGTAGTGTGAGGGATGGAATATTCACCGGCAGTGAGAATGACTTCCGTGAGGTGTGTGACCTGACTATCGCAGCTTGTGAAGGTGTGATTCTGGAAGGTCGCCCTGGAAGAGAAGAGCCCCCAGTCTGCTTCGGAGATGGTCCAACTAGATGAGCACAGAGAGGGGGTATGCTGCAGGAGATGGATAACACACGGGAAGTGGTCGCTAGAATATGTATCAGAAAGTGCATACCACTCAAACCGGCGTGCAAGTTGGGGAGTACATATAGAGAGGTCTAAATGGGAATAGGTGTGAGATGTGTCCGAAAGAAAAGTAGGGGCGCCAGTATTGAGGCAGACAAGATTGAGCTGGTTGAAAAGGTCTGCTAACAGGGAGCCCCTCGGGCAGGATGCTGGAGAGCCCCAAAGGGGATGGTGGGCATTGAAGTCTCCAGTTAACAAAAATGGTGCAGGTAGCTGAGCAATAAGTTGCATCATGTCTGCCCTGGTAATGGCAGATGACGATGGAGTGTAAACAGAACAAATGGAAAATGTAAAAGTGGGGAGAGTAATGCGGATGGCAACTGCCTGCAGGCCGGTGTGCAACGGGATGGGATCGTAGTAAATATCATCCTGGACCAGCAAAATAACCCCTCCATGAGCCGGGATACCTACCACAGGGGGTAGGTCAAAACGGACAGAGGTGTAGTGTGCCAAGGCAATTTGATCGCATGGGCGTAGCTTCGTTTCCTGGAGGGCTACGACGAGCGGACGGTGCAAGCGGAGCAGCAACTTCAAGTCCTCTCGATTGGAGTGAATGCTGCGAATATTCCAGTGAATCAGTGCCATCGTAAGAAGAAAAGGAAGAGGAAAGAAGGGGTCACCTCGAAGGTCGCTGAGGGCCTGACTTCGAGCGAGCACTGCCACCGCTATCAGTAGGCGGACAGTCATCGTCCATTGGGTCCATAAGTTCATCCGCCATCTCGGCAACATGGCCGGGAGGGGAAGCCTCCGCCACCAGTGAACGGCCAGATGTTCAGCTACCAGTGGTGCGGCCAGGCGAAACAGATGACGGCCTGGGGCGGCAACGGCTGGGTGGCGCAGGAGAAGAAATGCGCCGTGGCGGAGAAGGAGAACTGTGCTTCCTATGAGCCTTCTTGGAAGGTTGTTTGGTGGAGGTACCGGTCGAAGGCTGAGAGGTCGAGGGACGTAGGAAGTCTGCACGGGACGGTTCCTTCTTGAAGGCCCGTGCATCTGACTTCGGGGTCTTCGTCTTAGCAGAAGCTGATGAAGGGGCTGGTGTCTGAGGGGTGATGGGAGGAAGAAGTGACGTCGACCGCGCGATCTTAGCACTGGCCGAATGGACGACCGTGGTGCTGAAGGTCAGATCGCATGTCTGGGTTGCCACCTCCCTGGTAGTCCGAGGAGAGGCGAGGACAGTACTGTATTTCCCCACTGGGAGCAGCGTGGGCTTCCTACTAGCCAATAGCTTGCGAGCAGCCGAGGTGGACACTTTTTCTTTGACCCGAATTTCTTGGATACAGCGTTCTTCCTCATAGACAAGACAGTCGCGGGAGGATGCGGCATGGTCACCCCGACAGTTCACACAACGAGGAGACGGAGGTGGACAGTCACCCTCATGGGCATCCCTGCCACAAGTGACACATTTAGCCGCATTGGAACAAGACTGTCGAGTGTTATTGAAACGCTGACACTGGTAGCAGCGCGTAGGTGTCGGGACATAGGGGCGAACAGAAATAACCTCGTAGCCCGCCTTGATGCGCGATGGCAGCTTAACACTATCAAAAGTCAAGAAAAGTGTCCGGGTCGGTACAAGGTCATTGTTGACCTTTTTCATGACCCTATGGACAGCCGTCATGCCCTGCTCAGCGAGGAAAGATTGAATCTCCTCATCAGTCAATCCGTCGAGGGATCTAGTATAGACCACACTACGAGACGAATTCAAAGTTCGGTGAGCCTCCACCCAGACAGGGAACGTGTACAGGAGTGTGGCCCGAAACAGTTTTTGTGCCTGAAAGGCGCTCTCAGTTTCTAGTAATAAGGTACCGTTACGCAACCTGGTACAAGATTTGACAGATCCGGCTATGGCATCTACGCCCTTCTGGATAATGAAAGGGTTGACAGCAGAAAAATCCTTTCCGTCCTCAGATCGAGAAACGACGAGGAACTGTGGGGCAGGCGGTAGTACTTTTGTCACTGGTGGCTGGTCACGTTTCCGTTTTTGGGCAGAAGTCGAAAGAGATGGAGTAGAATCCATTGCGGAGAAATCGCCCATGATTGCCAGCGTCTCCGATGGCGCGCTCCTTCCTTGTGGGGACCCTCTCAGAGGGCTCTCCCGCCTTAGGTGAATGTTTACACCTCAGGTCACACCTCCCGAGAAACAGACGGAGGGACCAATCGGCATGGTCAGAAGGTATCAGCTCAGGCAATCACCCCTCCCTGGGCCTGGCCTTTACCAGGGGGTACGTGCGTGCCTTACATGTCTACCCAGGGCGGGGAATTACGCGTTACCCCGTCACCGGCTACGCGTGCGAACGCGTGGGTCAGCCTTCAGGCACGCACAGGGAGGAAGGAAGAAGAGGAAAAAGAAGTGAGAGAGGGAGAAAGAGGACAGACTGTCTCAAACGCCGAGGCCTAGACCAGAGAAGGCAAGGAGAAGAAGGCAATGAGAAGGCAAGGAGAAGAAGGCAATGAGAAGGCAAGGAGAAGAAGGCAATGAGAAGGCAAGGAGAAGAAGGCAATGAGGAGGCAAGGAGAAGAAGTCAAGGGAAAGAGTAAGGAAGACAGTGAGGTGGAGAAGAGCAAAGAAAGGAACCAACCAAAGGAAGGAAGAAACGGGAAGTGAAAAACCAAAAAGACCACAATTATAGGTCGTGGAACCGTCCGTCTCCGGACGCAGGCGCTAACTACCCCCATGAGGGGGATGGACTCCTTTTAGTCACCTCTTACGACAGGCAGGAATACCTCGGGCCTATTCTAATCCCCGGACCCGCAGGGGGGACATTCAGTCTGACTCCCCAACAACATTGTTTCTTCCTAAGTAATGAATCACGCCCATAATGGGTAATCCTACTATGACCATTGAATAGAGGGTATAAAACAGTTGATTCCTTTCTAGAGGAGTGCAAGGAAAAGAGCCAAATTGCAGCAGATTCCTTGCCCTTGTGGAGTTTATTACCAGGAGCAGTAGCACACCGGATGTCATTCCACTTCCGGGCAAAGAGGTTTGATCTAGATCCAAATATCTGCAGCTGAAATCATGAAAAGGAATGGGGTTAAGTATCATCTTTCTCTGGGTCCCAAGTCATGTGGGCATCCCAGGGAATTAACTGGCTGAGTGTCTGGTTAGAAAAGCAAACTGAGCATGTGGCATGGCCAAGGACAGTGAGAAGGTCATGGATAGCAAAGATCAAAGGGTGACAAAAATAGCAACAGTTGATAGGCTGCAGGCTGCTCATTGTGTCTGAACAAATTAAAACACTGTGGAGGGAAGCCTGAGAAATGGAAAGGAGGGCCCTGTGAATAGCTAAAAGCTCTGCTGTGAACACACCACATGATCCTGGTAATAAATATTGTTCAATGGCAGTACAAGATGTGGAAGTGTATCCCACCTTGTCAACTGTCTTAGAACCATCAGTGTAAAAGATGAAGGCACCCTTTAACTGCATGGATGGCACCTAAAAGATTCTAGAAAACCATAGGTGCAGCAGAGACCTTAGGACCCTGAAACAGGTTGCTCCTAATATGTGGTCTAGGCACCATCTAAGGATCATAGGAAGGGGGGAGGGCTGAAAGGGAAGGGGGAGGGGGAGGGGAGATAAGAGAAATGCACAAGGTCCATTCCAGTGAGTGGATATGGAGATCCCAACGAACGACAAAGGGAAGTGAGACACATGCCAACCAGCAATCCCACCTGTGGGAGGTTGCCACCAGGGAGACAGCCCTCACTTGCAAAGAGGACACCATTCACAGGATGGTCAGGGAACTGGCAAATGGTGATTGTGTAATTTCTAAGCAGAGATGTCAATACATGTATAGATTAATTTACATACATTTACAGAATGAAATTTTCACTACAGTGCAATGTGCATGCTATTTCTGAACTTGGTGGCAGATTCAGACTGTTTGTTATAATGGAACTCTAACCTAGAACTGCGCCTTTTCTTTTCCTCTTTTTTTTTTTTTTTTTTTTTTTTTTTGAGAACAGATCATAGCAACTGTGTTTTCTGGTTATGACTCACAGCCTGTCCTCACAGCTTTTCTTTTTCCAGCACCTCAATGTACCTTCCACAACTTCAGACATTCTCATGCATTAATTTCTGAACGAGCACTCCTGAGAAAAAGAGTATCATGGGGAAACCATTACCAAAATTAATCTCCATTGCAGAGTGAAAACTTGATCTTGTTAAGTCTTTATCTTGTTAAAAGCATAGGTTAGTGGTGAAACACACACATGTAAATGACATGAATACTAGCCCTGTGCTGTCCTTATCCCTTCTTGTGAGAGAAATAATCATTCTTATGTCAGATATTAAACACTTATCACCAATTGCATGTATATAAATTTCAAATTACTACAGGATACTTTGTTTCATTTTGAGCCACATGACACTGGTGAAGTGAGTTTATTTGATACTTTGTTGTTTGATGTACTCTTACTTGAGAATTACTTTCTTATTTCTAAATCCCACACTGAATAAACACTGGGCGATCCATTGTTGTGCGAACTATGTCAAGATTAGACATGTTGTCCTCTCCTTTCTTATAAAACAGTAAGGAATATTGTGTAGTGCGCATTATAACTGTACAGTTATGTGGAGAATTTCTACGAGTTCAGCTGATGCTCAAGAGAGATTGTCTGTCTACAGTTCAAGGGGCTGAAGATTACACCCAGGTATGCAGAATCTACCTGCTCGACTGCCAGCTGTGAGCAAAGCTGTCAGTAGGACGGTGCAGAGGTTCCTCCATTCCAGTGGTGAACTGTTAGCCACACGAATGCACCCACCAGTCACTGGCACAGTGCACACAATGGAGGCAACACTGCAGTTCGGAGAAATCCCCGAGGAGCACGCTTAGGTAGGTGGGCTGATGGGCGATAAGCCAGCGGCACGACTTCAAACCATTATAGGTGGTGCAGGAGCGCAACTGCCACCTGTGCTTTTAACAAGATGAAGATGCACATCTGTCAGTTCTTGGAGGCATTTGAAGTCAACCCAGTTGGGGGATTGGCAGCCCAAGATAGGTTTCAACTGATGCACCAAATCCACTACACATAAGTGGGGTTTCTCACTATGTTTGGCCACATGACAATCTGACAATACACCTTGGTCAATGCTCTGCCTGCAAAGGGTGGGGGTGCTCAGAAGAGCCATTATGGGCCACCCTTGCAAAGGAATAGCCAAACAGCCATCGACACACCATGCTGGTAGGATGCCAAAGATATGCAGAGACTGAACTGGGACTACTGCTGTGCACCATGTCAACAGAATGTATGGGATGACATTGACCACTTCCAGATGTGCTACCTTGCTGTCTCAGTCATCTCAGGAAACCATCACAGGTGCAAAGTACGGCCCCTGCTGACACCTGCAATGCAAAACCGCTTCTAGTTTGTGTCTTACGAAGGTTTACCCACTGCACTTGTCAAAATACTGTGAGTTTCTGAACAAAACATCTGTTTGAGGCGCGACTTACTGATAACATTTGTTTTTTTGTTTCAAAGAATCACTTTATGAAATAATATCAACTTTCCTCTCCTCTAATGTAGCATCTTAAGATCGCCATTCCAGGCTGAAACCAGTCAAAATTAAAACTAGAAACAAGTATAAATATTTTCCCTAGGTCTACTTTCAATCTTAGTGAATTGGTATTAAATGCATATGGTTATATTTATGGGTGGCGTTTGGTGAACAGGTGTTTTCTGCTTTTATGACTCATTGCACAAGTTATGCATGTCCAGTATAAAGCAATATTCGACTGTAAAAATTCTATAATAGACAAATATTGTAACAACATCTCAAGCAGTTATTCACTAACAGTGAAAGTAATAAAGCACCTGCACATCTAGTGCAAAATGTAGGGAAGCAAAAGCACACTCAGAATATTGGAAATCAGGGAATTTCATACATAAAGCTGCTTAGTTGACAATGCACCCATTCACCAAATGCCTCCCATTATTATGAATCATGTGTATGTTGGTACCATTTTAGGAACTCTACAGTAGACCTAGTGAAAATATTTGCACTTGTTCAGGTCTCAATGTAAGTTGTTCTTTTCTTTATTTTGGCATTTGGAGATAAGGAGATAGCCAATGGCGGAAGAAACTGATGACTAAAATAAAAGCTGTCAAAAAATAAAAAATTTTAACTTTATAGTGTCAGAGTTGTATAGTGTGTTGAGATGAAGGGTCAGTTTTTTATTGGGAGAATTTTCAAAAAATAGTCTTCTTCATGGGTAAACTGAGTACATAAAACTAGTGTGACCCACTCCTTAGTACTTTTCTATTGTGGCATCTCCACCAGATTAATACATTGGTCCCATAACCCCTCTCAGTTTATCAATCAATCAAACGGCAAGGTCATCAGTCTGTGATTCCAAAGTGAGTCACAGAAGAAAGAGGGCCTGCTAAAAGTGGACAGATCCAGTTAGGGGAATCAAATTATAAAATAATGATTATCAAACACATACATTAAAACATAAAAGGTAAGATCAAACCAAAAAACTTGGAAAAGGGGAAGGTGGGGGGGGGGGGGGGGGGGCACTGTGTGGGGTCACAGACCGAGAAGACTGTAAAAGAAGTCCCAACCACAACCAACCTGCCCCAGCACCAAGACTAAAGTAGAACCTTAAATCTGGAAATAAAAACCACTTCCATGGAAGAAACTGAGGACCAGTTCAACCATCCATGGATCGTCTGCTAATATTACATTTAAGGAATCTGGAAGACAGTATCTCACATATTGTTGGAATGTCCCCCCCATCTCTTGGCCCTTCGTGTTAAGTACAGTCAGTCTGGTTCGACAACCACATTGTGGGGGAAGGGTCATTATGTAGGAGGAAACAATGGGTGAGCCTTGTACAACCAATGTGTAAAGGGCATAAAACAGTGGACTCCTTCTGAGAGGAGTGGAAGGAAGAGAGCCGTACTGCAGTAGACTCCTTGATTGTACAGAGCTTTTTACTCATAGCAGTAGCACTCCAGAGGGCATTCCTCTTTTGAGGAAAGAGAGATTTAATGTAGATCCACATATCCACAGCTGGAATCGGGAAATGAAATGGGGGTAAGTATCTGCTTCTCTAATCAGTCAGCCAGTTCACTACCTGGGATGCCCACATGACTTAGGATCCAGAGAAAGAAAACATAAGAGGCAGCACACTCAAGGTCAGAGAGAAGGTCATGAATAGTAGAGACCAAATGCTGACAAGAGTAACATTGATCAATAGCCTGCAGGCTGCTCATGGAGTCTGAACAAATTAAAACACTGTGGAAAGAGGCCTGAGAAAGAAAGGAGGGCTCTCTGAATAGCTAGATGCCCTGCTGTGAACACACTACATGATCTCAGAAATAGATGGTGTTTGAAGCCAGTAGAAGACAGGAGGGAGACATCCCTCATTGACGAAGAGCCCAGGTTACAGAGGATGGTCAGGGAATTGGCAAACTGTGATTGTGTAAGAAAAAGGGTTTGGCACCTTTGGATGTGTAGAAGGGAACTCCCCACTTCTGTGAGGAGACTATCAACAGGATTAGTGCAAAAGGCACCAATAGCCATATGCACCACACAATGATTGACAGGGTCAAGGAGTTAAAGTGGAAGCAGCTGCTGAGCCATAAGCCTGACTACCATGCTCTGCTCATGTCCAGACTAGATTATGGTAAAGATGGAGAAGAGTGGAATGGTCAGCACCCCAACATGTGTGGGCCAGGAGGTGGAGAACATTAAGCTTCCACATACATGTAGTCTTTAGGTGGTGAGTGTGGGGCAGCCATGCCAGCTTGTTATCAGAAATAAGGTCCAAGAAATGACTGTGCTATAACATCAAGGAACTGGTTACATTAATAAAGTTCTGGATCGGGGTGTAATGTGGGTCTATGACTAAAATGCACAATGCACATTTTGGAATAAGAAAACTGGAAGCCACGGGTGGTGGCCCATGCAGAGGCCCATCGGATGGAAGCATCTGCTAAGCGCCAGCTCCAAGGTGCCGAGTGGAAGCTGCACCAGATACAAAAATTGTCGATGTACAATGCCGGTGTAACCAGAAGCCCAACAGAGGTCACAAGCACATTGATGGCAATGAGGAACAGTGTGACACTTAGCACAGAACCCTGTGGGATACCATTCTACTGAATCTGGGGGGCACTAAGTGAAATGCCAACCAAAAGCCAGAAGAGCTGGTGAAATAAAAACTTATGGATAAAAATTGGAAGGGGACTACGGTAGCCTCAGTTATGGAGGGTAACTAAAATGTGATGGCGCCAAGCCATGTCATATGCCTTATATAGTTCAAAGAAGATGGCAGTAAGGTGCCAGCGGTGAGTAAAAGTCTGTGAAATGGCTGATTCCAATCTGGATAAATGACCATTCGGAGGTCGCTCTGTCCAAAAGCCACACTGATACAAGGACAAAAGGTCCTGAGATTCAAGTACCCAACATAATCTGAAGCTGATCATCCTTTTGATCAGTTTACAAAGTACATTGGACAGCTACCACCCAATTAGTCTGACTAGAGACACTAGGTTTTTCCTGGGCTTAAGGACAGGGCTAACTATACTGTCTTGCCATTGTGACAGAAAAGCACAAGTGAGCCAAATGTGGTTTAACAGCAGTGTCAGCAGAAAATAGTGGCAGGGACGCCTTGCACGACCGCATCAAAGGTATTTGAGAGGGGGGTTCACAGCAAACATATATAAAGGCTAATTGGCCCAGTGGAATGCACAACATGGGGGCCTGTCTGCCTGGTATCAGCAGAGGAACCATAGAATCACCAGAAAGTGGTCACTATCACAAAGGTCATCATGGGATGACCAATGTAGGGAAGCCACCAGGGCAAGGGAGGAGATCGTGAGATTGATAGCAGAGAAGGTGCCATGGGTGGCATTGAAGTCAGTAGAGGAACCATCATTGAGGAGACACAAATCGAGGTCCGTGATAAGTTGGTCAATTAGGATACCCCTACCCATTGAAGTAACACTCCCCCACAGTGGATGGTGGGCACTGAAGTCCCCAAGGAGGAGAAATGGTGGTTGGAGTTGCTGGATTAAGGTAGACATAAGGAATTGGCCTACCTGGATGGAGGTAGACATTGAAAATGGTGATTGGATCCCCTATGTACCAACTTGGAAGCGATAGTGGTTTGAGTGCAAACAAATCTGGCAGTCACTAATGAGATCGGAGAGAACCAATGTGCAGAACCCACCACATGCTACCCCAGAGCCAGCATGGTTCCAACAGAACACCAGGTAACCACGAAATGTTGATCACACTCCCTCACAGAAATGTGTTTCTTGAAGAACAAGACAGAATGCAGAATAGGAGGAGACAAGATGTTGCATTTCTGGTAGGTGATGTACTATTCCCACATGATCATCCAGTGGAATTGCAAGGGATACTATCAAGGTAGACATGCAGAAGCTGGGGAGGAGGTCAGTCACTAGTCATCACCTGCAAGGATGGGGTGATAACCATGAATAAGATGTCAGACTCATGTTGCGAGAGGCAAGATGGCACCTCCAGGGGCACTGTTGGTGCCTTGTCTTGGGATTTATGTTTCTTCTTCTTCTTTTTCTGAGGTGGAGAAGGGCAGGACACAGGGGGTGTAATGGTTTCTGCAAGATCTGGAACTGAAAGAGAATGGGTGACCTTGGGGTGCACAAATGGTGCACTTCGTGGCTGAGTGGTGGTCAGAGTCTTCTGGCCTGAGAGACACTGGAGAGAGGAATCCCAGAAGGGAGCCCAATCATCAGCTGATGCTGAAGAATGGAGCACTGGGCACTTCTTTGACTGGGCAGGGGGAGCCACTCCCTGATGGGAGGCTGTGGGAACTGCAAGGGGTGGGGGGTTTGGGGAAATCGGGAAGGAGAAGGGGTAAGGACAAGGGAGGAGGAGGAAAGGAAGTAACAGAGGCAAAAGTTGAAGATAGTGGCAATGGGTGGAGTCTCTCATACTTTCGGCGGGCCTCAGCATATGACAGGTGATTCAGGGACAAGTATTCTAGGATCTTCTTTTCTCTTTTGTAAACTGGCAATCCGGCAAGCTAGGGGAGTGGTGGTCAGCTCAACTGACACACACAGGTGTTGGAATACAAGAGATTCCTTCATGGACTGGATGGCCATAGTCACCACACAAAGGGTCCCCTGTATGGCAGGAAGAAGACATATGTCCAAAATGCAAGCACTGAAAGCACCGCATACATGGAGGGACATATGGCTTCATGTCACATCTTTCTGGGAGGGTATCCCTCTCAGAAGGCAGAATAAGGGAGCCAACACCGGTGCAGTTGTCTTTGCAAGCCTCCTCCACAAGTCGAATAAAATGAACACCACACCACTCCAGATTAGCTGGGAGTTCCTCATCAGTTTACAGGATGACGTCCCTGTCAAAAATTAATCCCTGGACCATATTTAGAGATTGGTGAGGAGTAATTGACACTGTCACAAGAAAGCCTGCAGTGTGGCAAAGACAGCCTTCATCAAAGGCTGCAGCACATCTACCTATTCCATCTTCTGACCATGAAAAAATGACAAGGACTATGTTTCTCTAATTAGTACAATAAAAGAGGAACTTAAGTGGTTTATGGAGATACTAAATCTATCCCAAGCTTTCGAATTGCTTTGAGATCTTTTTCTACTTCTGTAGATGACATTCCTCACAATTTGCAAATGAAATTAATAGATCTACTTTCCACAGCATTAGCCTCCTTGTCTTCATCATGAGTCTGTGAAAGTAATGGCAATGTTTGGCTCAACATAACTCTGTGACAGATTTTTTACTGTTATAAAAATTAATGTATTGTGGCTAAGAGCAAAGTAGTTGATGAAAATTTATATAACTGTTGTGGAGTTAGTCTGTATGTAGAAATTTTGTTTCCGACATTAATTTCATTGCAAAGTCGACTTGCAGTACTTAAATAAGCTGGATCTCAAGTGATATGCAGCTAGGAAATAAAAGACACCATGGAGAAGGCAGGTAAGAATATGGGGGGGGGGGGGGGGAGGGGAGGGGAGGAAGAAAGCAGCTGCCTGGCACCCCTGTATGCACGCCACACTCAGGTGCCTGCTCAAGTGCAAGTGTACCTCACACAAGCAGGTTTCTTGCCCACTCCTGCACTACAGTTTACATAATTTCTCACTCCTTGTGACTAACGGTACTTTTCCTCCCCAGCGCAAGCATTCTTTTATTCATATAGGGGAAGATGAGGTAATCCCAAAGGGTAGGTCACAGTGAACATTTAAATTTCTAAGAAACCAACCACATTGCATAGGTTAAACTTTATATTTTAAATGCTTGCCCCCTGGAGTAAAAACATACAACTTAGTTGCAGTGTAGCCACTGATTGAGTTTTGCTGGCAGCGAAAAATTTTCATTGCTCATGTCAGATGACATTGGAGATCACCACGTATAGTATTTAAATCTGCATGCTTATTTTTTGTTTAAATATAGCAAATATCCAAAAACTCAAAAATTTGTATTAGCTTTCAGAACATTTTTAGTATGATTTGAGAGCTGTCTCTAAAACTGTTGTATTACAGCCAACAGGTACTACTGTAGAGTCTTTATGTCTTGAATTATGTAATATTGTTGTAACAAGCTAAAATTGTGTTGTCAGTTTGCTGATTTATGGAAACAATTTTACAATGGTGTTTTTATTGTTGTCGGAAGACATGAATTACAAAATTCAAGGGAAGAAGGGATCATAGAGGAAAATAGTGATAAATTGTCTTCCATTTAATTTTCATTCTGAGATGAGGTGCAGACATGTATGATGTATTAAGCAGCCCACCTCATGAGCACCTGAAAGCTTTGAAAAGTGGCAGATTATTTTCCAATTAAAGCTGGGGGGGATTTGAACCCACATTTTCCAGAAACTTTGCTAAATAATTTGTTAACACATTAAACACCTTGACAGTCATCCAGTGCTAATCGATATGAACAAGTTTCTGAAATCAGAATTTGATCTAGCAGCAAGTCTCAAAATTGCTCAGAGATTTAATGAAGTGAAGAGAATCACAGGAAAACATTTTTTTTTACAGTTTTAGAAAATATTATCCTGAAATTTTTTAAGAACTCCAAAATTGACAAGTATTGTGTGGGCTCTTGTGTTCCATAAACCACAAGTTGACAATTTCTATGGGAACACTATATTTCTTTTGAAGGTAATTAAATTTCTTCTCTCTCACATTTGTAACACCACTCAAACAGGTGCACCAAATGCGCATAAAAATGATGAAGTCCCTTAAATAAAAGGGTGAAAAACTGGGCAAACTAACATCCGCACAAAGTGGTTGAAATATAACACTAACTCAATTAAAGTCACTGGTTATTTTCTACCACCACTTTTCATCAATGTTGCCAACGTGGGGGTACCCATAAGATTTGCAAGCGGGGATGGTGGGAGGGGGGAGGGGGGGGGGGGGTCACTGTTCTGTGGGTACTTCATACTGGTCTCAATGTGCACAAGAAAGATTTAATTTAACATGCAAAAACAAAGGAGCACAGTGAGAAAGTGAAAATGGACAGAATTTCAAAATCTTGCCACAAAATTGAGCAGTGGGGAGTCAGTAACAGAGTGAAAAATGCTGAATTCTAAATTGTCAAGTGCAGAGCAACATCAACTGCAATTACTTAGTTTCTTAATGATGTGGAATGAGGCACTTTACATTAATATCACCAATAGTGTTTAGAGAATTTCCGCATAATTTCTAGAACCACTCGGCCTTCTACCTTCTCGAATACATGATATTTTAAATATAAGTGTGAGAGAGCCTATCTACTGTGTGTCACCTGTCTGTGTGTGCAGGTCTAAAGTGTGTAGTGAGAAGACCGTAGACATGGCAGTCAAATGGAACCAACAGCACTTGTCGGTCATGTCAAGGAAATTGTAATGAAAGAACACACCAGCCCCAAGAAACTTATGTGTTGTTCTGAGCTGTTTCGTAACTTTATTGTAGTGATGAAATAAACAGATGAGTTGAAAAAAGATTTTTAGCAACTTTTAACACAGATGTACTAGAGGCAAGACTTGTTCACTGTTTCGGTGGCTGTTGAATCAACTATGTGGTAAATGTATCTTAATTTGTGTCTAATGTGAGATGATATGGATGACTTACAAGAAGTCTAATGTTTATGTGTGAACTGATTATTTTTTTCTTTATGAAAGTTGAACTGTCCGTCTGAAGTTTGGGATGAGATTATCTCGAAAACTATACATTGAGTAAAAATAGTGGGTAAGATGAGTTCATAAGCTCAAAGGGGGCCATCAAATAATACTACATGTGACCCCCATCCCCCACCCCCTTGCGTGAGGGGCAACTTTTAAATCTTAAATGGAAACACCATTTTTTATTGCAGATTCGTATTCTCAATAAAAAAGTAATCAAGTTTCATCTGATACATTTTTTTAAACCACTGACAGATGGCACTGGAATCAAGAAACTTTAAAATTGGGAAAGAACTCCAATTTATTTAGAATGATTAGATAAAGATGCATCAAATTGATGCAAAATGTGCACCAATTCTTTCATTACACCAAATTAAGATTTTTTTCTTTCTTTTTTTTTTTTCTTTTTTTTTTTTACAAAAAAAATTTTTGATAGAGGAAGGGGAATGGTATTAAAGTTTCGTTAGGGAACTCTTCACAACACCATTACTCACCCGACTGTGGTGCTACCATCGCCAAACTGCGAACTATTGCTCAGTATAAAGGTCGGTTCATTGTGATCTGACGTCACTTCACTTTCCAATTGTGAACCGTAAACATCAACTGACTAAAGTAAATTATTCTTTAGCAAAACATGGCTCACTATCCTCCTTCAGAGACTGTTGATGTGATGTTAATTTTAGATGAATGTCATAACAATTATGATGCAGCTGCACAATTGTATGCCGATCGTTTCCCAAACAAACGACATCCAAGCAAAAACATTTCAAGCTTGTCGAGAGCAGTTTCGAATAATGAATATGTGCACCATCCAACTTGTCATTGTGAATACAATGAAAATTACGCTGTTGCCCATACCATTCTCCCCTGTGTTGAACTGGATCCTGAAATTAGTAGTCATGCGATTCAGAGACAAACTGGAATACCGAAATCGACTGTTTTGAGGATTTTGAAGGCACATAAATATCATGCTTATCATATCACACTGACACAGGCATTAATGCTGAAATATATGCAAATACACGTGCATTTCTGCCAATGGGCCTTGGAAATCACAAGAGGTGACAATGATTTTTTTAGATAATGGAAAATTAAATCATCATGATTGTCAATGGGTCTGTGCCAGTGTGGTTTGACAGAGGACCAATATTGACAATCAACACAGATGGTGGTTAATGGTCTGGTGTGAAACTTTAAATGGTTTACTTGATAGGACCATATTTTTTGGGTGAAATGTCACTAGGGAATCTTATTTACAACTTCTCTACAATGATTTGTTGGAGCTAATGGAAGATGTTGATTTAGAAACTAGGCAGTGAATGTGGTTCCAACAGGACAAAGCAGCTCCCCATTATGCTAAAAATGTGTGTAACATTTTAAATTTACAGTACCCTGGTAAGTGGATAGGACGCAGCGGACCAATTCAGTGACCTCCATGTTCACCAGACCTAACATCTCCTGATTTTTTCTTGTGGGGTTATTTAAAAATTATTGTCTGTGAAAGACAGCCCACAACCTGAAACGATATGGAGCAACGCATTCAAAGAGCATGTGCAGCCATACCACAGGATGTGCTGCTCAAAACTGTGTACAACTTTTGCAGACAATTGACTTTATGCATTGAAGCAAATGGGGATAATTTTCAACAATTTCTTTGTGGCTAATTTCATTAATTAAGCACCCCAAATTGTGAGAGGTAAGGGGATTCACACTAATGAAGCACCCCAAAATGTGAGAGGCAAGGGGACTCTCACTAATGAAGCAACCCATGGGAACATCATTCCACTACATCCATGTTGTCGTTCCTGGGTAATGCTAAAAGTAGGATACAGTACGTTTTGTACAAAAATAGGTTAATTTGGCATAACAAAACATTTGGCACACATTCTTTAGTGATTTTACGCATCTTTCTTGGATGATTCTAGATAAATCAGAGTTCTTCCCCAATTTCACTTTTTTCTCTATTTCAGTACCATCTGTCAATGGTTTAAAAAACTGATTCAGACAAAACTTGATTACATTTTTATGAAGAATTCAAATCTGGAATAAAAAATGGATGTTTCTGTTTAATATTTAAAAGTTGCCCCCTGCCCCGCTCAATGGGGCAGGGGATGGAGGTTAAGTCTAGTATCATTTGATGTCCCCCTTTGAGCGTATGAACTCTTCTTACCCACTACTTTTACTCAATGTATAGTTTTCAAGATAATCTCATCCAAAACTTCAGTTGGATCACCCTGTATATATTCCTTTAACTACCATCATTCTTTGGAGAAGAAGTTTTTGGAGACTGACATAGAGCCAGCTATCCAGACAAGAAGATCAGCTAAGCATGCCAAGTAAGTCCATGCATGTAAAAGAAGTGAGAAGGTTGCAATCCAACTTCACACATTCTTGTGGTCAAAAACATTAGAATGTAGTGACCAGTGTGAAACGACCAAAGGAAAAAAGGAATTTCGATACAAAAACAAGAGAAAATCTATCAAGTGTTTCAATAGCAACCAAGCATAACAAGACAAAAGAACTATTTCAAGGAATTGGATTCTGCCTAAATATCCAATGAAGAAAATTTGTAACTGTAAATAAGGGAGAAGAAGTGAAAAAACCACAATGAGTAAAAACTGGAGAGTTGATCTCGACCTATTAGTTTAAGAAGAGATATGCCTAGAATGGTATGTAGCAGCGAATGGAAAAGTAACACATTGGACGCGCGAGTTGCCACTCTCAATGCTAGCAGAAAAAGTGCCGCCACTCAGCTGGTCTTAAGAGACACGCTAGCTCACTGGCCAGTTCTACAGCCAACTTTGAAGCCGTAACAAGTGAACCATTCCTATTAGAGATCTCATTTGCAGAGATACGCTAGTTAGCACAGCCTTCAGCTAAGTCAGTAGCTATGACCTAGCCGGGTGCCACTTACAGTTTACACATTGAAAATTGATCTATATGCGTGAAGCAATCGGAATTGTAAAGAATTATTCAGTCTATAACTACACTTCTAAATATTATTGTACAAAGTAAAGATCAACGTTCACTGCTGATGCTGAATTAAAGCTAAGTATTTAATTGTATTCCTGTCTACTAACTTTCTAACCACCTAAGTTACAGATACATCCCATCAAGTATAGTTCATTGATCCTCATGTAAGCCCATGTGATCAACGCTGCAATTAATGGCCACACCGCATAATCAGACTAAGAGTCAAACTGCGTGACTCAACCGGGTCACCCTTTTCCCACGAGGCCCATAGTTCCGCCTCATACATAACAAATGTGTGTGGCAATAAAAAGGAAAACATTCCTGCAAACACGAGCTAGTAAGTTAGTCTTTAGTGATGTAACTGTAGAAGTAGCTGTGAATGGCCACTGATTTAAGTCAAATATATTTGTACTAAGTAGTATAAAATTTCTGAAGATAAACTTTTAAATTACCTAATTAGGCTCAAATATTATCCATGACCAACACATGTACATTTCCTTTAACAGGTAATTGTGTGAAACAGATATTGCCAAGTAATGTCATGAAGTAGTATTGAACTTCCTGTTCAAATACCCCATGGATGAAATCTTAGCACAATTAAATGAGGAAAGTTTGCATTTAATGGAAATTTTCACTAAGCCAGACAGTATTCCATATGAGGCAGTGGCAAGACCATATATTTTCACTCTTGCTCACCATTCACTTCTCCTTATGATACATCCTGTACAAAACTTAACTGAACAGGAGGATAATGCTAAATACATAGAGAGACCAAATACAATTGCTCCAGCAGGAAAATTCTAAATACATGTCAGATGTACACCTAGCCATGTTTAGGGAGGAACACAGTTTCTCTCAAAATATTAACAGAAACACACAAACATTAACTCAACAGATGCATTATGTACCTACTCTAACTATCCAGACCTAACCAGTGTTGAAGATGATGCTGGGAGTGTGCTTAAATGAACTTGCATTATGAACTCAGAGAAATGTAATAACATGGTAAGGCAATACATGGAGAAAATACTGCAATGACCAACTCTGCTATCGAGTTTTATATGTTCATCTCTCACATGTATGCTTGCTCTTCTGAAACTGGTGCCAGGGACCTGCACCCACAGATTAGGGATCTCGTAGGAACAGGATGGAGTGGAAGCACTTCTGCAACACCGGCGACCAGATAATGCTAAGCAACTTGAGGTTTGCATCAGAAATGATTTACATGAGCAAAGCATATTCTGTTGTTACTACTTACCGGAGTATACAACCACTACCTTCACTTGTCCTGTTTCAAATTCAAATTTAAATGGCTCTGTGCACTATGGGACTCAACATCTGAGGTCATCAGTCCCCTAGAACACAGAACTACCTAAACCTAACTAATCCAAGGACATCAGACACATCCATGCTCGAGGCAGGATTCCAACCTGTGACTGTAGCAGGTGCGCAGTTCCAGACTGAAGCACCTAGAATTGCTCGGCCACCATATCCTGTTTCCTCTGAGGTTAAGTCACCTGAGGCCATCACCATCCATAAACCCCAATCTGCTTCTTCCCATAAGTTCTAGTCCAATCTCATTCCTTATTTTCTCATTCAGAATTCTTGAACATACTGAAATACAGTTGATCCAGTAATTCATTACAGACTACAATACCCTAGTCCCAGAACAGTCTGGATTCTGTGGATTCTGCACCGAGCATTCCACGATCCACTAATTCCTGCACTCAGCAGATGGCATCCTCATGGCAAAGTATCAGCGATAAAGCACTACATTAGTGTTCCGGAAACAGAGAGAACTTTTGACCCCATCTCCTGTGATTACATAATATTTAAATCACACACCATATTGTAACCAGGATACTTGCTTATAATGATCGATATGTTTCTGGGGTGGGATGATTCTCTGTTAGGAATGTCAAACATCACAGCAGCATAAATTTGATTAAGGCTAGAATTCTGTAGATTGTGTGCAATCCCGCACTGTAATATCTACACAAAAATGTCCCCAAAGCGTTTGGTAGATGATATTACCCTGGGAAATAGGTTATTCCACAAAAATGGAAATAAAGCCAGACAAATACTGCAATTCAGGAGTATACAAAATAAACTGAAATGGCTGAGACAAGTTTTATATAGGACAAATGAGGAGCAGACCCATGACAAGTTTTAGGGAGTAATCCTATGATAGAAAAGGAAGTGCATATACAATGCACTTCTAATGGAGAAGCATAAGTTATGTCACCTAAGTGAAAGCACGGAAGTGTGGTGTAGAGCCCCAAAGGGAGAACCTAGAAATTTTGAACCACAAAAAAACACAGGTCCACAATCTTAACGAAACAAAATAAATTTAGCCCTAAATGGTTTTTTGACATTTTTCCAGAATTGCTGGTGTAATGTATGCCAACTGTGGCATGCTCTCCTGCTGCTGACTGGGCCACACCTCACCTCAGATCTGCTGGTCTGGCGGATTCACTGCTGGTTGCACAGTAAATGACCAACACTTGGAAGTGAGTTGCTGGTTCATCCACAAGATAGAGTGGCCTTCAAAATATTTGAATTTAATAGTGAGGTTCTTTTTTCTATTAAGAAAATAATATATTTTACAAGTCTACATCTTCTAGTGTATTCTTTGGTAAGCTTTAGTACATAAGGCACAGTTTTTCTATCCATTATACAAGCCTAATTGTAACAATACTACTTCTATTTATTATTATTATTATTATTATTATTATTAAATACTGCCATTTCATGTGCCTGATGTGTAGATAATATTAACAGATTCAGTGATTACTTGGTAAGTTTGGGTCCACTGCACAAGGACTACATGTCATATCTAAAAAGTCGTCCCATTAGTAAGAAATTTTACTGAATTTAATCCTGTTTTATAATTTGAATGTGTATATTTGTAATTTAACTTATTTCTGCTTTTTAATAATTATAACTAGAAGAAGGAAAAATACAATAATAAAAAAGTGAAACTTGAAGGCAATGTTTTCCACATCAGTGCTGCCTGTAAGCTGGAACTCAAATCTTTGTATTAACTTTCAACCAGTTATTAAGTGACGTGCTGATTAGACATAGATTTCAATATTGACACTGAATTTTGCTTCACAAGTTCGAAGTTTCTTTGTGAGTGAACCTTTAAAATAATTTTTACTTTTTAAATTTTTTGAGCTCAATGTCGTTAACAAGCATCTATCACTCTTTATGTTCCTTTAATCGTTATTGCAGATATCTCATGAAGACAATGAACAAAGACCATATTTTTAATGATCTAGACAGTTTTATTTGCTTCAAAAGTTTCATTGGAGTGAAGGATGATCTCAGTACATTCATTTCTGCTAATATTTATTCTATGTAGATCCTACTAATACCATGTGAAGACATTTGTGTAGCTACTGTTGCATTTTTAGCATTTGCAAGGAAGAATGCTCTAGTCACTAACACTAGTAAGCATAACCCAGGGGGCAAGAAGTAACACCATTCAAAGCAGAACTAAATACCCAATCTGTGACAAGCTGGTGTCCACGGTTCTTCAAATTGTCATGGTGTAAAGACTGTTCCATTAAATTTTTGGCATTCACCCACATAAATTCTGCTTTTTCTTCTTCTTCTTCTTCTTCTTCTTGTAATATTTTGGCTGAATACCATCCAGCCATCTTCAGAGAGATCAGAGGTGACTGACACTCAAGCACTTGCTCTGTCATTTTTAACTCTAAGACTGAGCCACTGAATATGCGGCCTTAATGAGCTACAACAGATTTCTGCTTGTAATGCATTGTATGAGGTTTGCTAATATTTCCACTCAAAATGAAAGGAAAAACTTGACAGCATAACCGCTGTCAGAAAGTGTCCACATTCCTTTGCAATCAACCTGAAGTGATCATATAATCCTGCTGATTATGTGACAATCGATGAAATGTACACAAGCTGCCAGTAGTGGAAGACATGTTAGAGAAAAAAATTGACCATCCTAGGCACTCTTCACAAGAAGGAAAGAGAGATCCCTCCTGAATTTCACATCTAAGAGATCAACCTGTGGAGTTTCAAAACTTGGCTTCCAAGCTAATAAATCTCTTGTCTTGTACCCAACAAAAAGTAATTGTTCACTGATACTCGTGTCCACAATGCATGATATCAACCCTGAAACAGGAAATCCAGGTATCACTATTAAATTACAATCACACTGAAGGAGGAATGGATACTGTGGATAAAATGATTATAGGTTATGCTGTTTCCAAATTTAGGAGTTGGCCTATGGTGTTAGTTTATAGTATGCTGAACATGTGTGTTGTGTTGTGGTCTTCAGTCCAGAGACTGGTTTGATGCAGCTCTCCGTGCTACTCTGTCCTGTGCAACCTTCTTCATCTCCCAGTACCTACTGCAACCTACATCCTTCAGTATCTGTTTAGTGTATTCATCTCTTGGTCTCCCTCTACGATTTTTAGCCTCTACATTGCCCTCCAATACTAAATTTGTGATCACTTGATTCCTCGGAACATGTCCTACCAACCAGTCCCTTTTTCTTGTCAAGTTGTGCCACAAACTCCTCTTCTCCCCTATTCTACTCCGTACCTCCTCATTAGTTATGTGATCTACCCATCTAATCTTCAGCATTCTTCTGTAGCACCACATTTCGAAAGCTTCTATTCTCTTCTTGTCCAAACTATTTATCGTCCATGTTTCACTTCCATACATGGCTACACTCCATTCAAATACTTTCAGAAACGACTTCCTGACACTCAATGTTAACAAATTTCTCTTCTTCAGAAACACTTTCCTTGCCATTGCCAGTCTACATATTATATCCTCTCTACTTTGACCATCATCAGTTATTTTGCTCCCCAAATAGCAAAATTCCTTTACTACTTAAAGTGTCTCATTTCCTAACCTAATTTCCTAACCTAATTTGCTCAGCATCACCCGATTCCACTACATTCCATTATCCTCATTTTGCTTTTGTTGATGTTCATCTTATATCCTCCTTTCAAACCACTGTCCATTCCGTTCAACTGCTCTTCCAAGTCCTTTGCTGTCCCTGACAGAATTACATCATCATCGGTGAACCTCAAAGTTTTTATTTTTTCTCCTTGGATTTTAATACCTACTCCGAATTTTTCTTTTGTTTCCTTCACTGCTTGCTCAATATACAGAATGAATAACATCGGGAAGAGGCAACAACCCTGTCTCAATCCATTCCCAACCACTGCTTCCCTTTTAAGTCCCTCGACTCTTATAACTGCCATCTGGTTTCTGTACAAATTGTAAGTAGCCTTTCGCTCCCTGTATTTTACCCCTGCCACCTTCAGAATTTGAAAGAGAGTATTACAATTAACATTGTCAAAAGCTTTCTCTAAGTCTACAAATGCTAGAAAGGTAGGTCTGCCTTTTCTTAATCTTTCTTCTAAGATAAGTCGTAGGGACAGTATTGCCTCACGTGTTCCAATATTTCTGTGGAATCCAATCTGATTTTCCCTGACGTTGGCTTCTACCAGTTTTTCCATTAGTCTGTAAAGAATTCGCGTTAGTATTTTGCATCCATGACTTTTTAAACTGATTGTTTGGTAATTTTCACATCTGCCAGCACATGCTTTCTTTGGGACTGGAATTTATTTATTCTTCTTGAAGTCTGAGGGTATTTCGGCTGTCTTATACATCTTGCTCACCAGATAGTAGAGTTTTGTCAGGACTGGCTCTCCCAAGGCTGTCAGTAGTTCTAATGGAATGTTATCTACTCCCAGGGCCTTGTTTCAACTCAGGTCTTTCAGTGCTCTGTCAAACTCCTCACGCAGTATCTTATCTCCCATTTCATCTTCATTTACATGCTATTGCATTTCAATAATATTGTCCTCAAGTACATTGTCCTTGTATAGACCCTCTGTATACTCCATCCAGCCTTCTGCTTTCCCTACTTTGCTTAGAACTGGGTTTCCATCTGAGCTCTTGATATTCATACAAGTGGTTCTTTTTCCTCCAACGGTCTCTTTAATTTTCCTGTAGGCAGTATCTATCTTACCCCAAGTGAGATAAACCTCTACATCCTTACATTTGTCCTCTAGCCATCCCTGCTTAGCCATTTTGCACTTATGCTGAACATAACTGGGCCAAATTGCCAAATTTTGTATTCACTTTTGCAACCAAAAAGAAATGTCATAATTCAATGTATTTATCTGAAGAATTTCCATTGGCAAATGAACACTTGAAGAATAGAAATTCAGGTATCAGTCCTCATTGAGATGATTTCCAACCTAAGAAAGAAATTCCCTTCAGAAGCTGCCATTGACACACCAGAGCCATCAGAGATGAAGAAGAATGGGTGTTACATGTGTGTGGAAGGAAAAAAAAGGCAACTCCATGATAAAAGTTTGTATGAAGTGCAGCACGTTTACTTGTCAAGCACATCTGACTACAGAGCCTTTGTGTGTTGCATGTCATAGAGAGGAGACTGACTAGATGTGTTGTGTCAGCTGTCTAATGACACTCTTATCAGTGGTCATGTGAGTATTGTCACACCCATTGCTCGGTTGGTTGATTTGGGGGAAGGGACAAAACAATGAGGTCATTGGTCCCACTGGATTATGCAAGAATGGGGAAGAAAATTAGCCATACCCTTTCAAAGGAACCATCGCAGCATTTGCCTGAAGTGAATAATGGAAAACCTAAATCAGGATAGCTGGACGCAGGTTTGAACCATTATCTCCCAAATGTAAGTCCAGTATGCTAACCACTGCACCACCTCCCTCAGTGTGTCACTCACATGAAAGAGATCCTGGACCTACACCCTCACAGACAGCTGTATAGACAGACATATGGTGAGGGCTACAGTGGCAGTTCGTACAGCTACCACACACAGATAAGAGGTCTTGTGAGCCCATATGTGCCAACACGAACTGTTGAAAATTGGTTATTAGCAGTCAGGCTAGCCTATCTTCCACCCATGGCACAGCATCGACTTGCACTGTTCGTGCTATCAGAGGATCATTTGGAAGACAGCATGGTGTGTGATAGACTTCAATGATGAAAGCAGATTCTGCCTGCAAGCAAGTGATGCTCATTTGCATGTATGACAGACCTGGTGAGCGATGTCTCATAAACTTATTTCATTCGAGGCACACTGGTCCCACCACAGTCCTTACATTTGGGGTTGCGATAAGCTACAATTCTCGTTTATCTTTGCATTTATGAAAGGGATGTGAACCATTGATCTGTATGGGCAGAATGTTGTTAGCCCAGTTTTTTTGCCATTCTTGCACCATGAAAATGATGTGTTGTTCAAACAGGATAACGCTAGCCCAAACAGTGCCCATGGAACTCAACATGCTCTGCAAGACCTGAAGAAAATTCTTGGGACAGCACTTTCTCCACACCTGTCCCCAATGGAGCCTGAGCTGGAGATGATGGTTGACGAATGGCACAAGTCATTTCTTGTTCCAACAGCTCTTACAAAACTACAAGAACAGGTCTGGCAGGTGTAGCATAGTGTATTCCTGTACAATATTCACCATCTGTATGATGGACTGGATGCCAGAGTCAGTATCCGCATTGACACATTTGGAGGCTGCACCACATACTAAAATGGAAATTTCAGCACGGACCGATATCTGAGACCTCAGTACCACTTCGGCTACCAACCTGTAAATTTAGTCATTTCATGTACTCCATACACACTGTTGCAACAATAAATCTTGAGTGTGAATGTTTCAACAAATCTTGAGTGAATTGGAAACCTCTGAAAGGGTTTACCTAATTCTTTTTCCAGGAGTGTATTTTCACACAAGTCACTATTCACTTTTAATTATGACAAAATCTGTATAAACCTGAAGTAAATATGTGGATAATGTCAAATGCATGGAAGAAACCAACACAGTTGCTCTCACAGCAGCAAAATACATAATACACATTGGACATATATATAGCTACGTGTAGCGACAAACACATTTTCTCTCAAAACATTAACAGCATCTTGTTAACGGGGACATTATGCAAATAATTCAGATGTCCACATCATATCAGTGTTGAAGATGATGCTGGGAAGATGGTTAAATTAGCTTACATTGCAAACTCTGGTAATTGTAAAAACCTGGTAGGGAAATACGTGGAGGCCATACCGCATATGATTAACAAACCAGAGGAGCAGTCAGCTGTCTATTATGAGCAAAGAATCCACTTTCAGGACAAAAAGCCAATATTGGCTGAAGCTGGCAAAATCCCTCAGAATGCAGTGAAAAAACTATGCTCGAAGAGTTTAGCCTGTTCAGAGAAAGTAGTCCTCAAATTATGGCCTAATCAGTGTAGTTTTAATTTCAAATTCACCTAGTAAATGACGACAAGAAGTAAAACACAGCAGTTATTAGAAGAAAATAATCAGTTTTTGAAAATATAATGCAACTGAATAAATAAAAAGTCTACTCAGCAACCTTTGGCAGGAGAACAATCATATAGAGGGTATTACAAATTGTACGTTTTGGGAGCCAGTGGCCCCTCTCCTGGCAGAAGAGTTGAAGGGGAAGGAAGAGGGGTGACGGAGATGGCCTGATGAATTTAGTAAAAGTAGTAAATTTGGAAAAGTCAACCAAAACAAGGGGCTATGGCTGCATGAAGCCTTCCAAATTTTCCCATCTCTACTCCTTTTTTCTAAACCTCACCAGTTCTTTTCCTTGACCACTCTTCCTTCCCCTTCAACATTTCTGCCACAAGGAAGGTCCACTGGCTCCATGAGCTTGTAAACTTTAAGACCTTCTATATATTAGACTCTCTATGTATCCAATTACATTATGAATTATCAGAAGAGTAAGTCAACTGAGGACATAAAGACAAGATAGACACTCGACACAGTGAAGGTGGGACATTCGATGCGCTCTGAGCATCGGTCAACCACAAAATACCTCGACCCAACTGAATTATGGCTCCTCCTCTCAAATGTCGTCAACCTTCTGTCATTACCTTCTTATGACAATACAATTACAGCCTTAATTAATCATGTTTCCCCTCTGTTTCAGTCATCTGAATTCATCACCATTCCCTTTTACTTATTTATGTAGATAGTCCCTGTGAGTTAGTATGGATAGGTTATATTTGACAACTTGAACAAATTAATGACTAGCTCATTTTACCAACCACCTGGAAGAGTTGCTGAACAGCTCAAAGACATGCTCAGTCATTTCAAATTGGTACCCCAGTCATAGAATTACACATGGTGATGACTTCAATCTACCCTCCATATGTTGGCTAAAATAGACATCACAAATTGATTGTAAGTATAAGATGTCATCTCAGATCGTAACAAAGGCTTTCTCAGATAAGTATTTCAACAATAATTATTAGCTCAGGGTCCCACTTTAAGCATAAATTGTTTCAAAAGCATAATAGACCAATTACCAACAAATAATCCTGAGCAAATAGGGAGCATTATGACTGATACATGGGTTAGCGTCCAGACATATATTGTAGTGAATCTAGATATCATAAGATCCAAGCACACAAAAATAAACACTATATAAACGCTATATACATATATAAAAGCAGATAAAAATTGTGGTTGACCCCTTTTTAAGAGACAGCCTCAACTTCTTCTAATCTGACTATGTAGACCTAGACAAGATGTTATGGATTTGAATAAATAGAATCGGTGGCAGTTGTGGGCTATATATCAAATAAAATGATAAGAGAACCTTCATAGTACACAAAACAGGTCAGAACACTATTACAGGAGCTATGAGGAAATGCATGCCAAATGTAAAATCCCAAAACTGGCAAAAAAGGTTTTACAAAAACTGGAAATTTAGTGCAAACTGCAGTGAGAGAGGCTTTTAATAGTTACCACAATGAAACTGTCCTTAAATCTGGCAGAATTGAAAGTGATTCTGGTTGTATGTAAAGTACAACAGTGCCAACATGCAATCAATACCTTCACTGCATGATAACAACGGTGATGTTACTGATGAAGTGCCACAAAAGCTGAGTTACGATGCATAGTTTTCTTTGCTGACACAATTTCAAAAACCAAGTAAATATTCCAGTATTCAAAACAAGAATGACTGCCAACATTACTAACTTAGTTATAGGTGTCCTCCATGTTGAGAAGCAGCTTACATCACTCAATAAAAGCAAGGCCTCCAGTCCAGGTTGTATACCACTCAGGTTCGTTTCAGAGCATGCTGATACAATAACTCCATGATTAGCAATCATACACAGCCGTTTGCTCTTCGTAAGATCCACACCTGAAGAATAAGCTGCAAAATTTGCACCAATACAAAGAAAAGGAATGGGAGTAATTTGCTCAATTACAGACCTATATCAATTATGCAGATTTGGTGCAGGATTTTTGAACATAAACTGTGTGTGTTCATCATGAATTTCCTCCAGGAAAACAATCTGTTGACACACAGTCAGCATGGATTTGGAAAATATTTTTCTCATGGAGCACCGCAATACAACTAGCACTTTAGTTCCATATAGTAATGAGTGCTATCGACAGGGGGATCTCAAAATGATGCCATAATTTTAGATTTTCAGAAGGCTTTCAACACTATTCCTCAGACGTGACTTCTAATAAAACTGTATCACATCTTAGTTGTGCACTGGATTCATGATTTCCTGTGAGAAAGGTCATAGACTATAATAATTTATGGAAAGCCATCAAGTAAAATGGAAGTAATATCTGGTGATCTCCACCAGAGCGTTATAGGCCCTCTGCTGTTCCTGATCTACACAAATGAATTAGGAAACAATCTGAGCAGTCCTCTTAGATTGTTAGCAGTTGATGCCGTCATTTACCGCCGTGTAAAGTTGTCAGATGATCAATACAAATTGCAAAATGTTTTAGATAAGATATTTGTATGGTGCAAAGAGTGGCATTTGTCTCTCAATAAGGAGAAATGAGATAATCCACACGAGTATGAGGGGATACCAGCCAAATTTTGGTTTCACAATACATCAAAATAAAGGCTGCTAATTAAGCTTAATACCTAAAATTAGAATTACGGATGAATTAAATCAGAATGATCATATAGACTATGCTGTGAGGAAACCAAACCAATGACTGCAATTTATTGGCAGAACACTTGGAGAGTGCCAAAGGTCTACAAGAGAGACTGCATATAATCAAGCACATCCACCATCTTCTGAAGTATTGCTGTGCTTTGTGAGATCTGTGCAAGATATTATTGACATAGGACAACAATCAGTTCAAACAAGGGCCGTTCGATTAGTATTATAGTGAAATTAGGGGAGACAGGGTCATGGATATAATACGCGAATTGGGGTGTCAATCATTAAAACCAAGCCCTTTTTCATTGCAGTCAGATCTTCTGATGAAACTTCTGTGGTGTCACCGCCAGACACCACACTTGCTAGGTGGTAGCCTTTAAATCGGCCGCGGTCCGATAGTATACGTCGGACCTGTGTGTCGCCACTGTCAGTGATTGCAGACCGAGCGCCGCCACACGGCAGGTGTGGAGAGACATCCTAGCACTCGTCCCAGTTGTACAGCCGACTTTGCTAGCGAAGCTACACTGACTAATACGCTCTCATTTGCCGAGATGATAGTTAGCATAGCCTTCAGCTACATCATTTGCTACGACCTAGCAAGGCGCCATGACCAGTTTATATTGAGATTATATAATGTATCAACAAGAGCGATGTTCTCCAATTATGGATTAAAGTTAAGTATTACATCAACTCCGTACTTTATTTATTAGAATCAACTACTTTAATCTGTTCCAGACCTCACGCCAGCCTGCGTGAGTTAAACGCATGCTATTCGGCTACAAGTCATAGTGGATTGGCTGTCTGGTCAGTCCACTACAACTTCAATCACCAGCTTTCTCCTAGAGTGTGAAAATATTTTGTTGCCACCCACCTACATAGCGAGAAATGATCATCATCTTCACCAACACCAAATAAATTAGAGCTCACAGGGTGTGACTGAAGTGTTCATTTTTCGCTCATGCTGTCCGTGAGTGGAATGGAAAAGATAGCTTGAAGATGGGTAGACAAACAATCTGCCACGCAGTTTATTGTGAACTTCAGATCAGTCATGTGGATGTAGATTGTGTCAAGCATCACAGTACTGTATTTGAACATTAATGGCTTGTTTCTCCTATTCATCCACATTCACTTACATTTTTGTACATGTAAAACAAGCTGCCATTCATCACAATAAACAGAAATTCAGTCCACGTCAACATATTTCCTCCTAGAATCCCTAAACAATGTTACTTTTCTGTGTATTACAGTGTCATCAGCAGATGGTACTCTAGGTAAAGTGACCAAAAGGCGAAGCAGCTGAACATAATGCATGTAAGTATAGAAGAATATAAAGATATCTTATTTGCTAATGGTTCTACAGGTCTACTAAAAGTTGAAAACAGCGAGAAGCTGCAACGGGCTGTTAACTGATCTACAAATTGAATCAGCAGTCTGGCAGACCACATCCACCAATAAGATTGTATACAACAATAGAACAACCCACATAATCTGCAAACATTCACTGCAACTGTGTTTTCCTTAAGGGTGATAAAGTGGTGAGTAGCCCTGTTACAAAAGTCAGTGGTGTTTGGCTGTGAGAGGCTATGAAACAGCTTCCTACTGGTCCACTTATTACGTTTAATCCACCACAGAAAATCTTGTTCCTAGAGACTGGATACTTGGTGACAGAACTCAACAATTCACAAGTGTGGCAGTAAACAAAACAATTATGTGCAGTGTCTCTGCTGCAGAGAGATGCTATGTATGCTGCTGTAAAAAATTTTCAACCTCCTTCCCACTGAGCTGAAAACCTTATGTTGTTTTCTTATTTAGTTCAGCTTTGAATAGTTATTTACTATTCCATAATTGTCCCTTTAATCACTATGTTGTACAATATGTTTAGAAACAACTTATCCAACAGAAGATATACCTAACAAGTTGCATAACTGACAAAAGATTAATAAAAGTATTTCAGCTGACAATGCAGCTTCACATGCACACATATCAATTTTAGACAACTCTTCACATGATCCGTGGGTGGTACTACAAAACCAACACATCAAAAGCCCTTTACCAGGTCCAAACATCTGCAGAAGTGAGACCAAGTATTAAAACATGTCAACTAAACACCTAAGGCATTAGTTGAACCTAATGCCAAATTCTAGGGAAGATGCTGTCTAAGCATGTTATCAACATGGTTGTCCAACAACAAAGTCATACAAGTAATGGAGATCAGCTATGGGCAAGAGGAAAGTGGCTAGCAAGCATCAATGTGCAGTAGCGTGTGTGGCAAGAAAGGTCAGTAGAGGTTGTGGGCAAGTGCTAGAGTGTACTGGAGAATATGAAATCCACTGGCAATCCACAGTCTGTGACAAAGGGTCAAAAGGAATAAATAAAGAGCTTCTTCTGCACAAGATTAATGCAGCATTGAATGAAATAGAGACTAACATTGACAATGCACCTCAAATAAATGTAGATAATGGAACTTTCAGGAGAATCAAAAAAGGGCACAGGGTGTTCACCTTGCTTGGGTTCCAACAGTTCAAACTTTTCAAACATTTATTTCACAAACATTAAACCAAACAGGGCAAAGTAGACACGTGCGGTAGCCACATGTAATGTTAAGCAAATGTATGGGTCATTTGTGTAATCAAAATTTATTGCAACTGTGAAGAATTTTAACCACATTCTTAAAAAAAATTTGGTTGTGTGAAAAAGAGCAGGATTAAAAATAAAAATTTCCAACATATGCCAGAAACAGAGTGCAAAACAAATGGCCAGAAATTCCACAAGTCAAAGTCCTAATATGTGAAGTCTTTATTCAGTAAACTAAATGAAGTTATCAAAGGAGGCCGCTCAGAAATTGAAATTGTCAGAAATGGGTCAGAAGTTACAATGAACACTACCTAGTGCAAACCTGTCACTGAAGTGAAAGAGGATTTATAGAGGGAGGAAAAATAGAATCATGAATACATTTTAATGTCTTTCGTGTGAGGAAGATGGGAGCTATTACAGAAAATCTACATCCTTGCATTTTCAATATTTACTGTTAATGATCTGTGTATTGACACTGCTGTAAACAATCAAAGTAAACTCACTAAAGGCCAGGCACTGTTAAAGTTCAGAGTTTAGGAGAGTATGTATGAGCAGAGTGTATTCATTTTTGTATGACTTAACATCAGTTTGGTTCTCAGAATTCACTGATTCTGAATAGGTTTGTCAATGCATTCTTTCACACTTCTGTTCCATCCACTAGTCAGACAGAAATGAAGAGGAGAGTGTTTCAGGATTCGTCAAGGGAGACGATTAGGTTAGTCCATTCGTAAATATGAGTTTGGGAACTGCATCTTTAAGTAAGTCGGGGGAAGATGCTGGGCTCCAGGAGAATAATGATGATTAAAATGCTCTGACCAGCACTCAAAGTATGACTCAAACATTAGGGGACATGCCTGAAGCTAAACAGAAGGAACAGGTAAAAATATAAGGGTGTTATGTCGATCTATTTTAAGAACATCTTGTCCAATCAGATGATGTGCTTGTAAAACTCAAGTTAAGAATCATGAGCCATTCCATAGTAAATTGTACCCAGTACCCTTGCCCTAGAAAGCCATAGTTAATAAAGCAATTAAGGGTGTGTAGAAGAATCAGATTATTTAACACTCAGATAGTGAAAGTTCTAATGCAATCCACACTGTAACAAAAAGGGATGGCTGTGTGCATTTACTAACTGATGCCCATTGAGAAATGATGCAGTTTACTGTACAATGTGACCAACTGGAGGATGAAGGTATAGCAGGAAGAACACAGCCTTTCTGTGGAATGGAAGGTGTTAGCAGTTTAAAAGGATGGCCTTCGGGCTGTCAGTATCATCAGTGGCCTTTATGACAGCACTCACAGAAGTTCTAAGAGAAGAATTATTGATACACTTATCACCTACATAATGTTATTCTAATTAGTACTACCTTTAGGGAGAACATTTATACATTCTATGTCGTGTAATGTAAGCGTTTAGTGGATGGGTAAATAAGAATTTGCCAAATCGCTTGTTTTCTTGGGCATGTAATTTCTTTGCATGGAATCAAACCTGATCCAATGAAAATGGAACCAGTGAGAAATTGTCCTGCACAAAAATGATGTAATCAACTGAAAATCTCTCAGTTTGTGCAATTTCTATCACAGTATTTATCCTCGATTTTTTTATCTTCACAAGTACATCTCCACTGGAAATGGAATAAGGAATATCAAGAAGCATTTGAGTTAATTAAAAACCAATTGCATGAGGCACCGATACTTCACCATCCTGACTGAAGCAAAAATTTCTACACTGGAACCGATTCAATTTATTCCTACTGCTAGCTTAGTACATTTAATCCACCACGGAAAATGAATGAGTATAGCAGTCTCTCTAAATAGCCACATTACAAGTATTTAGAAACATTCTAGAGAAACACTCCAGCACTTTGCCTTCTTTTCAATTGTAAATGTACTAAATCACAGTAATAGAGGGGAACAATGAAAGAAGTGCGCAAACATGTCATAGCAGTACTCAGGCAGCAGTAGCTAACTGCGACAGATGCAGCAACAGATAAGTAACCACATTTGTCATTTACGAGTTCCTAACCAGGAGCGAATTTTATTATATCATCTGTCTACTTGAATAGTTCAATTTCTTGACTTTCTGCGTGTAAATTTAACATCTAATAGCCACAGTTCTCGTGTTTTCATTTGCGTCAGAAAGTAAACTGATTTTGTGACATATTACAAGTTCCAGATCAGGGTCAAATTATTTAGTTTGACCTGAGTGCTTCAGTAGTTAGGTTTCTGAACATACGCGTATTACTAGACACAGTTTGTGTTTTTGGCAGGTTCTATAGTAGAATTGCACAGCATGTGCTGACAGTTTGTTTATCTGCATAGTTTAGTCGTCCATGGTCTTTTGTATGGACAGGGACTGTGATTGTTGTGTGTGAATGTGAGTCGAGTTGGTGACACTTCGCTCTCAGCTTCAGTTAGTGTTTTTGGCAGGTTCTATAGTAGAATTGCACAGCATGTGCTGACAGTTTGTTTATCTGCATAGTTTAGTCTTCCATGGTCTTTTGTATGGACAGGGACTGTGATTGTTGTATGCGGATGTGAGCCGAG
The DNA here is from genome assembly GCF_023864345.2 of Schistocerca serialis cubense. Classification (NCBI taxonomy): domain Eukaryota; kingdom Metazoa; phylum Arthropoda; class Insecta; order Orthoptera; family Acrididae; genus Schistocerca; species Schistocerca serialis. Next base: position 14,241,575 of record NW_026047573.1, read on the forward strand.
TTGGTGACACTTCGCTCTCAGCTTCAGGCTGTGATGGCTTCCGTTACAGAGCTTGAGGCTGCAGTGGATGGGCACCACTGTTGTGGGCCGGCCGTGGGGACACAACGGACGTCCAGCACGTCAGAGTCTTCTGATCAGTCCTCACCAGTGGCCAACCCAGTTACTGCTCGCACTGAGGCTGACCCCTCACCTGTTGTCGAGTGGGAGGTTGCCCCGGGGCGAAGCACATGGTGAAAGACTTCCCAGGTGGCCACACATAATGCCTCTCCGGTTTGTCTGACAAACAGGTTCCAGGTTCTGTCTGTGGCTGACACTGTCACTGAGCCAGATGCTGTCACCTGTCCTGTTTCAGAGGAAACCATTCAGCCTCCAAGATCTGGGCAATCACAGAGGCTGAGATTATTGGTAGTTTGGAGCTCCAAGGTTAGGTGCATTATAGGGCCCCCTTAGGGACTTGGATGACAAGAATGGTAAGAAATCCAGTGTGCATTCCGTGTGCATACCGGGTGGAGTCACTCCAGATGTGGAAAGGGTACTCCCGGATGCCATGAAGAGCACGGCATGCAGCCAACTGCAGGTGGTTGCTCAAGTTGGTATCAATTACGCGTGTCACTTTCGATCAAAAGAGATTCTCTTTGGTTTCGAGCAGCTAACAGAAGTATTAAAGGCTGCCATTCTTGCTTGCAAGATTAAAGCAGAGCTGACCATTTGCAGCATAGCCGTCAGGGGCAATTCCAGACCTCTGGTACAGAGCTGAGTGATGGGTCAGAGTCAGAGGCTCAGACGGCTAGGCTGCTGATTCCTCGACTTGCGCCAAAGGGTGGTTGGGTTTCGGGTTCCGCTGAATAGGTCAGGTGCCCACCACGTACAGGTGGCAGATACACAAGTAGCAGGGTCTGTGTGGTGTCGACTGGGCAGTTCTTTACGTTAGAGGGTCTCGGGAAAACACAAAAAGCACTTCAGTTAAAAAGGGTGCAGGCTGAACACAGCAAAAATGTAGATACAGGAACCACTGGTATAACAGTTGTAAATTGTCGTAGCTGTGTTGGGAAAGTACCAGAGCTCCAAGCGCTAATAGAAAGCATTGATGCTTAAATTGTTATAGGCCCTGAAAGCTGGCTAAAGCTGGATGTAAGCTCAGTCAAAATTTTTGTGAAGAACCTAATGGTGTTCCAAAAGGATAGGCTAAACATGGTTGGCGGAGGCGTGTTTATTGCTGTCAGAAGTAGTTTAACTTGTCACGAAATTGAAGTAGATACATCCTGTGAATTAGTATGGGCAGAAGTCATTGTTGGCAAATGGAATAAAATAATAATTGTATCCTTTTACCGACCTCCCAATTCAGATGGCACAGTTTCTGAAAGGATCAAAGAAAACTTGAGTTTGATTTTAAACACATACCCGAATCATATGATAATAGTTGGTGGTGACTTTAATTTACCCTCGATATGTTGGTGAAAATACATGTTTAATTCTGGAGGTACGCATAAAATATCATCTGAAATTGTGCTAAACACATTCTCTGAAAATGATCTCGAGCAATTAGTTCATGAGCCCACGTGAATAGTAAACGGTTGTGAAAACACGCTTGACCTCTTAGCAAGAAATAATCCTGAGTTAATAACAAGCATAAAAACTGATTCAGGGATTAGTGAACACAGGACTGTTGTAGCAAGACTGAATATTTTAATCCCCAAATCATCATTCTTGTGAAACACAACTAGCTCTCTATTCACATGAAGTGCTGAGTGCTATTGACAAGGGATTTCAGATTGATTCCATATTTCTGGATTTCCATAAGGCTTTTGACACTGTAGGTACTACACAAGCAGCTTGTAGTGAAATTGTGTGATTATGGAATATCATCTCAGTTATGTGACTGGATCTGTGATTTCCGTCAGAGAGGTCACAGTTCATTGTAATTGTAGGAAAGTCATAGAGTAAAACAGAAGTGATTTCTGGCATTCCCCAAGGTAGTGTTGTAGGCCCTTTGCTGTTCCTTATCTATTCAAACAATTTGGGAGACAATCTGAGCGGCCGTCTTCAGTTGTTTGCAGATGATGCTGTCATTTATCGACTAATAAAGTCATCAGAAGATCAAAACAAACTGCAAAACGATTTAGAAAAAGAGGATCAGAATGGTTGGAAAAGTGGCAGTTGGCTCTGAATAATGAAAAGTGTGAGGTTATCCACACGAGTGCTAGAAGGAACTCATTAAACTTCAGTTACACGATAAATCAGTGTAATCTAAAAGCTGTAATTTCAACTAAATACCTAGGTATTACAATTATGAACAATTTAAATTGGAAGGAACACAGATTAGATTAGATTAGATTAGATTAATACTAGTTCCATGGATCATGAATACGATATTTCGTAATGATGTGGAACGAGTCGAATTTTTCAATACATGACATAATTAGGTTAATTTAACAACATACTTAAGTTAATATAACAACTTTATTTATTTTTGTGTTTTTTTATTTTTATTTTTTTTATTTTTTTAATATTTTTTTTCTTAATTTATATCTAAAAATTCCTCTATGGAGTAGAAGGAGTTGTCATTCTGAAATTCTTTTAATTTCTTCTTAAATACTTGTTGGTTATCTGTCAGACTTTTGATACTATTTGGTAAGTGACCAAAGACTTTAGTGCCAGTATAATTCACCCCTTTCTGTGCCAAAGTTAGATTTAATCTTGAATAGTGAAGATCGTCCTTTCTCCTAGTATTGTAGCTATGCACACTGCTATTACTTTTGAATTGGGTTTGGTTGTTAATAACAAATTTCATAAGAGAGTATATATACTGAGAAGCTACTGTGAATATCCCTAGATCCTTAAATAAATGTCTGCAGGATGATCTTGGGTGGACTCCAGCTATTATTCTGATTACACGCTTCTGTGCAATAAATACTTTATTCCTCAGTGATGAATTACCCCAAAATATGATGCCATATGAAAGCAATGAGTGAAAATAGGCGTAGTAAGCTAATTTACTAAGATGTTTATCACCAAAATTTGCAATGACCCTTATTGCATAAGTAGCTGAACTCAAACGTTTCAGCAGATCATCAATGTGTTTCTTCCAATTTAATCTCTCATCAATGGACATACCTAAAAATTTGGAATATTCTACCTTAGCTATATGCTTCTGATTAAGGTCTATATTTATTAATGGCGTCATACCATTCACTGTACGGAACTGTATGTACGGTGTCTTATCAAAATTCAGTGAGAGTCCGTTTACAAGGAACCACTTAGTAATTTTCTGAAAGACAGTATTGACAATTTCATCAGTTAATTCTTGTTTCTCAGGTGTGATTACTATACTTGTATCATCAGCAAAGAGAACTAACTTTGCCTCTTCATGAATATAGAATGGCAAGTCATTAACATATAATAAGAACAACAAAGGACCCAAGACTGACCCTTGTGGAACCCCATTCTTGATAGTTCCCCAGTTTCAGGAATGTGCTGATCTTTGCATGTTACGAGAACTACTTATTTCAACTTTCTGCACTCTTCCAATTAGGTACGAATTAAACCATTTGTGCACTGTCCCACTCATGCCACAATACTTGAGCTTGTCTAGCAGAATTTCATGATTTACACAATCAAAAGCCTTTGAGAGATCACAAAAAATCCCAATGGGAGGTGTTCGGTTATTCAGATCATTCAAAATTTGACTGGTGAAAGCATATATGGCATTTTCTGTTGAAAAACCTTTCTGGAAACCAAACTGACATTTTGTTAGTACTTCATTTTTACAGATATGTGAAGCTACTCTTGAATACATTACTTTCTCAAAAATTTTGGAGAAAGCTGTTAGAAGGGAGATTGGACGGTAATTGTTGACATCAGATCTATCCCCCTTTTTATGCAAAGGTATAACAATAGCATATTTCAGTCTATCAGGGAAAATGCCCTGTTCCAGAGAGCTATTACACAGGTGGCTGAGAATCTTACTTATCTGTTGAGAACAAGCTTTTAGTATTTTGCTGGAAATGCCATCAATTCCATGTGAGTTTTTGCTTTTAAGCAAGTTTATTATTTTCCTAATTTCAGAGGGAGAAGTGGGTGAGATTTCAATTGTATGAAATTGCATAGGTATGGCCTCTTCCATTAACAGCCTAGCATCTTCTAATGAACACCTGGATCCTACTATATCCACAACATTTAGAAAATGATTATTAAAAATATTTTCAACTTCTGACTTTTTGTTCGTAAAGTTTTCATTCAATTTGATAGTAATACTGTCTTCCTCTGCTCTTGGTTGACCTGTTTCTCTTTTAATAATATTCCAAATTGTTTTAATTTTATTATCAGAGTTGCTGATTTCAGACATGATACACATACTCCTGGATTTTTTAATAACTTTTCTTAATATAACACAGTAGTTTTTATAATTTTTGATAGTTTCTGGGTCACTACTCTTTCTTGCTGTCAGATACATTTCCCTTTTCCGGTTACAAGATATTTTTATACCCTTAGTAAGCCATGGTTTGTTACAAGGTTTCTTATGAGTATATTTAACTATTTTCTTGGGGAAGCAGTTTTCAAATGCATTTACAAAAATGTCATGAAATAAATTATATTTTAAATTGGCATCAGGTTCACGGTACACCTCATCCCAGTCTAACTGCTGTAGGCTTTCCCTGAAATATGCAATTGTTAAATCGTTGACTGAACGTACTACTTTGGAGGACTGTTTAGTATTGCTGAATGGAGCTATGTCATATATTGTAACTAGCTGTGCACCATGATCAGAAAGACCATTCTCAACAGGCTGAGCATTTATCTGGTTAAACTTATCTTGGTCTATAAAGAAGTTATCTATCAGTGAGCTGCTATCCTTTACCACCCGAGTAGGAAAATCAATAACGGGTGTCAAATTGAAAGAACCGAGTAATACTTCAAGGTCATTTTTCCTATTACCCTCTTTCAGAGAATCTACATTGAAGTCCCCACAAATAAAAATTTGCTTCCCCCTGTCTGACAGATAGCACAACAAGGAGTCCAAATTTTTCAGAAATAGATGAAAATTTCCTGATGGGGACCTATATACAGTTACAATTATAAATGTGCCTTTATTTAATTTAAGCTCACAGGCACATGATTCTATATGTTTCTCTACACAAAACTTTTTTGTTTCTATACTTTTTGCACAATGATAACTTTTGACATATATGGCAACTCCTCCTTTCTCCATATTTTCTCTCATTACATGTGCAGAAAGCTTATAACCACTTACATTTACCTTATCCATATCAGTAACAATGTGATGCTCAGACAGGCATAGTATATCTATTTCATTCTCAGCTTCTAAATCTTCTAAACAAACCAGAAGCTCATCTACTTTATTCTTTAAACTCCCAATATTTTGATGAAATATGCTTACATTATTTTTAATTATACTTTTATGAGAACCTTTCCTTATTCTAACATTTGCAGTACTCTCCTGTCTGAGTTTCTCATTGTGCTTAGGCCTAGTTCCTATACCAGTGGTCACATGGTGTTCAGAGAGGCAGATTATGTCAACTGGGTTGGGTGACTTTAATTCATCAATGGAATTACCTAGGACTGAGATACAACTTGGTGGAGATAAAATTTCTGGTGATTGGTGAAAATTTATAATTGATAGCTGTGATTGGTGATCCAATGTGCTAGAATTGTGCTGTTTAATTTCTTTCCTAAACTGAAGATTTGTTTCAATCCTGACCTCTCGTAGAACTTGACATCTTTCTGTCTTACCTATCCTAAAAAAGGTGCTGCTCCAACACCTGTAACACACAGAAAATTATGTAGGGAAGGCTAACCAAAGACTGTGTTTTATTGGCAAGACACTTAGAAAATGTAACAGACCTACTAACAAGACTGCCGACACTATGCTTGTCCGCCCACTTTTAGAATACTGTTGCACAGTGTGGGATCCTCACCAGATAGCACTGACTGAGTACATCGAAAAACTTTAAAGAAAAGCAGCAGGTTTTGTATTATAGTGAAATATGGGAGAGAGTGTCACAGAAATGATATGAGATTTGGGATGGACATCATTAAAAGATAGGTGTTTTTCGTTGCGATTGAATCTTCTCACGAAATTCCAGTAACCAACTTCCTTCTCCGAATGTGAAAATATTTTGTTGACACCGACTTACGTAGGGAGGATTCATCACCAAGATAAAATAAGGGAAATCAGAGCTCGTACGGAAAGATATAGGAGAATGAAGAACCTTCCACAACTAGGAACTGCTTCTATCATTAGCCATAAATTAATGGATTGAGTTAATGATTTATGATCACCTAACAACCATGTATGCAAACAAGATCTACACTAATCAATGTTCATGTACCCAAAATTCTGACACATTAAGTAAGAAATGTGCATAGAGTGGACGTGCATGGATACATGCATCTGATGGAGAAAAATCTGTAGCCAATGGCTAGTGTGATAAAAATAGACAAGAGCCCCAATGAAGATGCACTAATATTAATAACTCAAGGCTTATTATGTTAAAAAAGTCACTTTACAATCAGACAGTATTGCGAAACTAACTTTAGGCACAGAAGTTGCTTACATAACAATGAATGACATCATCACTTATTAAACTAATGCTGTTCGAGTAACTGACCTTCAAGTTAACTCTTACACTGGGCTACTGGAGATTCAGCTGTATGTCCAGGAACCCGGTACCAGTTGCAAGTTGCCTAATTAATGCCTTCCAGGAACTACAAAAAATATTTTGGATAATTATTGATGGACTTGAACACAACAAGACATTTTTAACATAAGACTACACATCTTAGCGAATAGGTATTGGCAAGTAGTACAGTGGGAAACAGTGTGCTTGCCAAGGCAGTGTAACTGATCATGTGTGCAAATACCCACACTTTATTTATTGAGTATTTCAGGATGAGTGCACTTACAGACTTCTGATGAACTTCAAGCATGTAAGGAAGAAAAAGTTTAGCAAATGATTGCACTTATGCTTTAAGTGGAACATTTAGCTCATTAACTTATTTGCAAACCAGTCAGAAGTTTAACTCTTGTGTACAACAGGGCATCAGAGTGTAAACAATTAGCAATTTACTGGTACCTGTACAATATCTGGACGGTAAGGTACTAAATTTTCACATATGAATGACAGGAACATGGAGATATCACTATAATTGGTGTACATACCAATGTCACAATGGTGTTGATACTGTGAATACAAAGAAATTATTGCAGTAACTTGTGAACAACAAAAAAGTTTGTTGTAATAGAATAAAGGTGACATGTATACTTTCTTATTAACAGCACATGCACTCTGAACATATTTATGAACAAACCATTGTACTATTACCTATTGTGTTTCAATAACATTCTTCATCACTGTAATACTGAATTTATAAGGGAAACATGGAAGTCGATAACTGACAACTCCAAACTGGGGTAACATTTCCACAAAAATATCTAAACTGATAATCGTATGGACATCACAGAATAATGATGTATTTGTATTATTGCAGATTTATATCCATTAGGTAAGACTAAAGCAAAGCTTCCTAAGTGCAAGCATTTTTTTTTTCACTGCCAGGTAATGAACTACTTGCAAAACAAAGTTTCAAGAATTTACAAAACCCTTACAAAAACTTTCTTCACTACATTGGCAACAAAATAAGCTTTACTGCAAACAACAAGCTTCTAAGGAATCCAATTGACCAATTGGCATCATGACAAGAAACGAACTCACACACAAAATTAATATAAAATTCCGATCTGTGTAGTAATATTTATAACACTTGTATCAAGTGGAATGATGTCCATAATAGATATAAAGGAAACTGACTACTGAGCATCAGTAAGTCTACACTCGACACATGCCATCCATCTGCTCACTAAAAATCCAGAGTGTTTCACAATTCCTATTACAGAGAGGTTCCAGAGCAAACTCTATCCACCAAGTTTCATTACTGAACCTATGTCTGGAAATGTACAAAGTCCCTTCTTCAACTCTTACACACCTGTAACAGGAATTCTGACATGCCCTGGGTACAGCAAGAAAACCCTGTAACAATTTTACAACAGATTCCATAGTTTACATTAAGTGCATGTAACACCAATGAAAATATCCCAAGAGCATATGGTATTTATGACTACATAAATAAATGACCAAAATAGTGACTTTATCATTTCTTTTATCCATGTAATTCTGAAGTTATGGTAGTATCTGGGAAACTGTTTACTGAGGAGGTACTCTTTTGTGAGGAAGTACAGCAGTACCTCATATACTTTCAACAATGCTCAACTATAAAGTCCTGTCCTCATTTTCATTTCAGTCTTCTCCAAACACCTGGCACCTCCAAATTATTTTTGTGTGCATCAGGAATGTCCAGCCTTTTGCACAACTTCACAGAAATTTAATAATGCTCCTCCACAGCATGGTCATCACTGTTCTGATACAAGCATGGCTAAAGGTTTCTCCAGCCACATTGTGGAGATACGAAGTAGTATCACAACTACTTCCTCTTCCTCTTGTTCTTGTTCTTGTTCTTCAATACCCGAACAGGTCCTCCCCCATCAGAGAGAAGATTAAATAAGGAAAATGAAAGACACCCTCTGGCCTCGTAACCTAATACCATCGGGGTCGAAAAGATCAAGAGTTGGTCAAGAGAGACCGACAGAAAAGAAAACAGAATACGTCTGACACACGTAAGTGGAAGCAATGTCAGACGTTTCTAAAAAGAAGATAGTGAGACACATATGACTGTTCTGTTTATGGCAAGTGGTACCAGACCATATTTAAAACCAAAGTAATGTCAAATTTAATATGTGAGATTCACATGTTTATGCTGAGCTAACAAGTTGACACAATACCATGTATTCTAACATCACAAGTATATTCTTTGGACATAACACAATTAACAATGGGTAAATATACAAAAGTGAAACATTAAATGATTCAAAAATGTAACAGCACTTTATGCACTGATATATGCTGTTCGATATTCCTTCCAAGTACCTGGTACCTTGCTGATATTAAATTTTTTAAACTGTAATACTTGCAACATAGAAACATTAATGAAATGTAACATCTAACAAGCCTCTGTAGTCACTACAGAGAGATATAATATTAAATACTAAGTGTTAAAAGAAATTTCTTGACATCTATTACACTTGAAGTAGCTATTCAGATTGTTTGAGCTAATCATAATACACAAGTTAGTACATTCCATATTACTAATCTGGAACATTCGATTGTCTAAAATGCTGACTTAATTATATGAGGGGTGTTCAGTAAGTAACGCAATAATTTTTCTGAAAGCAGGTTGGCTTTATTCAGGATCCCATTACACCATATTATTTCCTATGATCTTTGATACAAAACCCGAGTTTTCAGCACAATTTCTGTTCAATTTGATGGCCTTACGCCACCTTACTGGGAGGGCTTGTATGCCTCATGACACCATTCTACTAATTGATGACAGCACCATCTTGTTGCATCAACAACTGCCCCCATCATCCACACACTGCTTTCTGCAGAGTGCAGAATGGACAGTTCTTCCTTGTCTACCCAACAGTCTGGACATCGCACCATCTGGATTTTGTCTCTTTGTCCCAATGAAGTATGTGTGCTCCTCTCAGGTGTGCAGATTTGGTGAGGTCTTGCAATGTCACGGAGAAGAAGAGTTCATTTCCATTTTTGTGGTGACGTACATGCTGAAGTTGTTTCTTCAACTTCATGATGGTAGTGCAAAACACTACACCATGATGGAGGTAATCACACAGAATAACAACTTCAAAATTCCAGAAGACCACCACCATGACTTCACTGGTTGAGGATGCAGCTTTGAACTTTTTCTTCAGAGCAGGTGATGTGGTGCCACACTGTGGATTGCTGTCTTGTTTCTCAGTTCAGAGTGTTTCACCGTCTGACAATGTTTGACAAAAATTATCACTTTAACCCTTGTAATGTGCAGACAGTTTGGCACAGGTGGTCATTTGTTGGTCTTTACAGTCTCCAGTTTGGCGGGGCACACCTTTGAGTACCCTAACTGGTGGATGAGTGTGTCTGCACTAACAACAGAGACGTCCAGCTGAGAAGCAAGGTGTTCCATCCTTCACGATTGCCAGATCACAATCAGAGTGTTCGCATGTTCCAACATTGCAGAATCACAACTGTGTGCTAATGGCATACTTCTTTTTTCCACAACCAGGTCTCTCTAGATATTCTGCAAGTGCCTATGAATATCTGTGATGGTCTGCTTTTGCACTGAAAACTCAACAGGTCCCTGCTTGCAATACACCTCTGTTATAGACGCCATTTTTAAGGCACAAATAGTGCTGCCACTTATTGCAACTTTGTGGAATATTCCTTCTTCAGCCCCTATAGCTTTATCATATCCGAAGATGTTAAATGCAGAATTTTTTGAAGTGACATTGGCCGAGAATACAAATATGTTGCATTACTTACTGAATGCCCCTCCTACATTGTGTTACAAATGCAGACTGTCATTATGTAGAAAATCATCATATAGAAATATCAAAGTTGAGAGATACTACAATTTTGGGTAAACATATTGCTATTGTGGTAATGATATAAATGTGCGCAGGTAACAATTTAACCATGGCAAAATATCGTAATTCCCTGTACACACAGGTTACCTAACACAAAGTGAATATAACTTGCCATAAATTCCTCTGTGTGTTTGTAAATTATTTATTCATAAAAAACATACTTTAGCATAAAATTTAAAAAGTAATGACAATCACATATTTACAATGTCATTAACAAATTCACATCTGCAGTTATTCCTTCTTGACCAGCAGTTATTGTAGCCACATTTGATTATATGCAGATCCACAGCCTCCATATATGATAATCATTTTGTAAAAGAAAATACTGTCCATGAACTGCTTCTTCAAGTTCTAATGCATGTAACAGTGTAACAGACAACTAATATTCAGATTATTAGGACAATGGCAGAATACATTTCAGCAAACACATGTATCCATTACTTATCTGTGAAGTACATTTAGAAGAGTAACCTATAACTGAAATTTTTAATAATACTTTGTAATCATTTAGTGTGTATATTATTGTTACATCTGCATAAGAGAATTTCTAGCATGAGTGATGAGCCACATTATTATAAAAATACGCTCAAATTATGATGCATAATAAATATCTTCCGTATAAATCATATTCAGTATGTTTAAAGACTCAAACTACAAGGTATAAAACAACTTCATACTTCTGACTGCTTTAGAAATGCACAACTATGTTATGACATTAAGCATTTACGAGAGGTTTGAAATTATGTTTGAAGTTTTTTGGAAATCACATAGTGCTCTCATTATGAAACATGGGATATATGCAGTGGGTATAATTTGTGCAACTTGAGCTACACTGCTGCAAGACATATATGCACTGTTTCTGACTGTAATACTCATCCTACAGGGTTAAGCTTTTGTTATAAGTGCTAAGCCCCGTGGGATTAGCCGAGCGGTCTAAGGCGCTGCAGTCATGCACTGTGCGGCTGGTCCCGGCGGAGGTTCGAGTCCTCCCTCGGGCATGGGTGTGTGTTTGTCCTTAGGATAATTTAGGTTAAGTAGTGTGTAAGCTTAGGGACTGATGACTTAGCAGTTAAGTCCTACAAGATTTCAAACACATTTGAACATTTTACATGTACTAAATCATGGCAGGAATTTAAATTCACCCCACATCTGTACGAAATATTGAAAATTAAAGAAAGCACTTATATAGGCTACATGCAACAGGCACTGTTTGTCATGAACCCGATTAGTCACTTAGTAATACACCCAGAACAGTGTTTGAGTAAAGTAACACCTTCTGTCCTTCTGAGTCCTTCAGTGTCTCTGGTTTATGCTAAGATCTGCCTGCAGTAGTCAATGGTGCCCAGTGGAAATATACCATGTTTACAGATGACACCATCATTGTAACAGAATATCTGTCTAACACAATCTCCAATGACATTTCACCAAAATTCTGTAGCAGGTTTGTTAACTCCCTTCCTGCCAAGCTAAACACAATAAATTTTATGTAATTTACATAAAGTCATGAAAAGCCAGACAAACACTCAGTGACACTGAATAACCAGCACATAATCAGTTTGATTAAGGAAGAGTTCCCCCAGGACATATTTCTATCACCTATCATCTCCCTACTGAGCAGTGAAAATAATCATATATAGAATGAGTCCATCAACCTCCCATTGCAAGTAATTTAGCCAGCTGAGATAACTGACTACTGCTTCTCAACACTGATTTTCTCTAATGTATCGTGTTCCTGGAGACTGGATCCTTGGTGACAGAACTCAAAAATTCACAGGTGTGGCACTAGAAAAAAGAATTACATACACTGTCTCTGCTGCAGAGAGATGCTATGTATGCTGCTGTAAACATTTTTGATCTCCTTGCCACTGAGCTCAAACTCTTATGGAATAGTAAATCTCTTTTAAAAACTAAATGTCCTGACTTTACCTTGAATCAATATGTTGTACAATATGTTTATAAACAAGTTATCCAACGTAAAATATATTTTTATTAACCTTTTTTCAGTTACTTGTTACTATTTCAGGGGTCAATGCAGCTTCACAAGCACACATGTCAACCTCAAAGGACCCTACATGTGATCCCTGAGTGGCACTAAAAAAGAAACACAAGTGGCTAATCTCCCAACTACATGAGAAGTACATACCAGTCAGGGAACGAATGACTCATCATCACATCAAGAGCTCTTTACCAGGGCCAAAGATCTACAGAAGTGGGACCAAGTAATAAAACACGTCAACTGAACATTGAAGCATTAGTTGCACCAAAGGCCAAATTCTAGGAAAGATACTGTTTAACCACGTTATCAACATGGTTGTCCAAAAATGATCTCCGTTATTTGTATGACTTCAGCTACGTGCAAGGGTAAAGTGGCTAGGAAGTGGTGTCGTCGTTACAAAGTACCACTGTACCTAATGAAGGGAAAAGTACCTATACATCTTCAAATCTAATATCCCTTACAGCATCAATGTGCAAGAGCACGTGGCAAAGGTCAGTAGAGGTTGTGGGTGAGTGTTAGTGTGAACTGGAGAGGATGAAATCCACTGGCAATTCACTCACTGCAATGAAGCATCAAATGGAATAAATAAAGAGTTTCTACTGCATGAGATTAATGCAGCATTAACTGAAGTACAGACTAACATTGATAATGCACCTCAAATAATTGTAGATAATGGAACTTTCATGACAATCAAAAGAGGGCACAGGATGTATGCCTTGGTTGGGTTCAAACAGTTCAAACATCTATTTCAGAGACATTAAACAAATAGGGCAAAATATACACATGTGTTAGACACATGAAATGTTAAGTACATATATGGGTCATTTGTGTAATCAAAAATTACTCCAAAGGTGAAGAATTTTAAACCATGTGCCTGTGGAAATTCTGGCCATTGTTTTTGCACTCTGTCTCTGGCATATGTTGGAATTTTTGATTTTTAATCCCGTTGTTTTGCACAAAACCAAACTTTAAGAACAAGGCATAACATGAGAAGTTGTGATTCAGTAAACTAAATGAAGTTTTGGAAACGGGCTGCTCCGAAACTGAAGTTGTTGGAAATGGGTCACAAGTCACAACGAACACTACCAAGTGCAAACCTGTCACTGAAGTGAAAGAAGATTTGTAGAGGGAGGTAAAAATAGATTGATAAATACATTTTAATGCCTTTCATGGAAGTCCAAGTATGCTGGATTATGGTCGCAACATCTATTTTGGTGAGGAGGACGGGAGCTTTTACAGAAATCTACCTCCATGCATTTTCAGTATTTCCTGTTAACAATTTGCGTATTGCCACTGCTTTAAAAAATTGAAGTGAACACATTAAGGATAAAGGGTACTTAAAAAATTTCGATTTTTCCACAATATATACAATATATATATAGGGTTTAAAATGAAAAATTACCAATATATAGCAAATTTCAAAGTTACAATAATGTATGAAGTCATGCCTACTTTATTTCTGTTGCAGAAACCAGTATTATTTCGAAAAGAACTGATAACTTTCTGTTTCCAGTGATGATACATTGTATATGTTGTAACAGTGCAGGTTTCTAGTGTCCATAAATGATTATCTTTGCTAGTATTTACTTTTGTTTTGCTGAAGCAATTTGTTCATGTGTTACTGAATGTTTGTTGCCCAAGTACTACATATATTTGTGGAAGTATATATCATTTAGTGTGCAATAAATGCAAACTATGCCATGCATCAAGAAATTCAATAAAAGGAAATTCCATGGTAACCAGTTCACAAGCAAAGGAAGCCACACTATTGAAAGTAATGTACGTATCATCTCCCGCCAATCCTACTGCTGATTCAAATTTTTGTGTTAACAGTGACACTGTTTGTAGTGGATTTGTTGTTGTTGATGTGGGCACCTTATCTGCTTTGATAAAGGAAGTGGTGAAATGTAAGCAATGTGATGGTATAGGCTGTCTGGAAATAACTGAACAACAAACTAGCAGGAAGGGTTTAGCATCAAAAGTAGTTTTTCTGTGTAGATCCTGCAATAAATCTCGAAAATGACTTCAAACATTGTGTGTAATTCAATGTGATTTTGAAGTTGGTGTATGCATGTGTGCAATACGAAAAGGGAAAAAGGCTATCAAGTGTTTTGTAGTTTGATGGACCTTCCCCCTCCTCGCACTAGGAACAACAAGTACATAAAACACTTTTAGGTGCCTTGACTGTTGTGTCAAAAGCATCTATGAAATGTGCAGTGGAAGAAACTGTAAATATTATTGGAACCAGGGACATTGTTGTTGCATTTGACGGAACATGAAAACATAGAGGACAAGTGGTACTTCTCTAGAGAATGGAAAAGTTGTTGATGTTGAGTGCTTATCTAAGTACTGCCATACCTGCCATGGTAACACTGGAGGACATATTGAACATCAGTGTTCTAAGAATTATGATGGTTACACAGGAGGTATGGAGGAGTGTGGTGGAGCTCTTAAAATATTTCTGAGGTCGATTCCCATTTATAATGTTATATAGACGAAGTACCTAGGCAATGGGGACTCTAAAGCTTTCAATAAAATTAATGAGTTCAATGTTTATGGTGATACCTTGGTAAAGAAACTTGAGTGTTGTAGACATGTACAAAAGAGGATGGGTGCTAGATTGAGGAAGCTACAAAGAGAAATGACAGGAAAGTTGTTATCAGATGGATGATCTCTGTCTGGCTGAGGCAGATCAACAGAAACTGGAATAGACCTACTTCAGAGTTACTATGGACGGGCTATTATATGAACTGCACCTCTTCTTTTTTTTTTGTCGTTTTAGGGCACACAACTACAATGGTCATTAGCGCCCATACTAAGTTAGGAATGCACCGCGAGGCACAAGGTTAAAACAGCAACTAAAAGGGACAACACTATATAGGACGTAGTAACAGCCATAGGATTAAAAGAAACAGCATAATCAAATGTCCTTGGACAGGTTTGTCAAGTTGATAAAACAAAGAATGCGAGCAGCTGCTCGTGGGTCATCTGCTAAAATGGCATCCAGAGTACATGGCAGGCCAAGATCAAGACGCAGAGTATTAAAATCGGGACAGGACGTTAAAATGTGGTGGACCGTCACCAACTGCCCACATGGGCAGAACGGTGCCGGCGCAGCCGTCAGCAGATGGCGATGGCTGAATCAGCAGTGTCCAATTCGTAACTGAGCCAAAACGACCTCCTCCCACCGAGAAGGGTGGGAGGAGGACGTCCAAGCCGCGGGAAGAGGTTTCAAGGCCCGAAGCTTGTTGTCCGTAAGTGCAGCCCAATCGGCATGCCACAGCGATAAAATGCGCCGACAAATGACCCTGCTGCAATCTGATGAAGGGACACAACAAGAAGCTGTCCGAGGCTGGAGGACTGCAGCCTTGGCCGCGGCATCTGCAGCTTCCTTCCCAGGGATACCGACATGGCCAGGAACCCACATAAAGCTAACCGGAGAACCGTCGTCCACCAGCTGCTGAAGAGACCATTGGATCCGGTACACAAAAGGGTGAACCGGATACGGATCACTGAGGCTCTGGATGGCCCTCAGGGAAATGGAGCAGATGACATAAGCAGAATGTCGGTGGCAGCAGATGTAAAGAACAGCTTGGTGGAGGGCAATGAGTTCAGCTGTGAAGACCAAACAATGGCCATGGAGCTGGTATTTGAAACTTAGTGCCCCGACAATAAAAGAACACCCGACTCCGTCATTGGTCTTAGAGCCATCTGTGTAAATGAAGGTCATATTAATGAACTTCGAATGAAGTTCGAGAAAACGGGAGTGGTGTACCGAACCGGGGGTAGCCTCCTTAGGGAGGGAGCTGAGGTCAAGGTGAACGTGAACCCGAGCCTGGAGCCATGGTGGCGTGTGGCTGTCGCCGACTCTAAAGGTTGCAGGGAGTGAAAAATCAAGGTGGTGAAGGAGGCGACGAAAGCGGACTCCAGGGGGTAGCAGGGCAGAGACATACAACCCATATTGATGGTCGAGAGAGTCGTCAAAAAAGGTACGATAAGACGGGTGGTCGGGCATTGACAGTAGCCGACAGGCATACGACAAAGCAGTGTATCGCGCTGGTAGGTGAGTGGCAATTCACTGGCTTCAGCATGAAGACTCTCAATGGGAGTAGTATAAAATGCTCCGATCGCAAGACGTAAACCCCGATGTTGTATGGAGTTGAGGCGGCGTAAGATGGACGGCCGTGCCGAGAAGTATACGAAGCCCCCATAATCCAGTTTGGAGCAGACGATCGACCGATATAGACGAAGTAGGATGGTTCAATCCGCTCCCCACGGCATACCACTAGGAACACGGAGGACATTTAGAGAACGGGTACAACGGGCAGCCAAATATGACACATGTGGAGACCAGCTAAGTTTCCTGTCAAATGTAAGACCTAAAAATTTTGTTGTCTCCACGAATGGGAGAGCAACGGGACCGAGTCATAGGGAGGGTGGGGGAAACTCTTTGTAGCGCCAGTAGTTAATACAGACAGTCTTTTCGGCAGAAAAACGGAAGCCACTGGCGACACTCCAGGAGTAAAGACGGTCAAGAGAACGCTGAAGACAGCGCTCCAGGAAACATGTACGCTGCGTGCTGCAATAGATGGTAAAATCGTCCACGAAAAGGGAGCCTGATACATCAGCTGGGAGGCAATCCATTATTGGATTGATCGCTATGGCGAAGAGAGTGACGCTCAAAACTGAGCCCTGTGGCACCCTATTCTCCTGGCAAAAGGTGTCTGACAGGACAGAACCCACACGTACCCTGAACTGTCGATCCATTAAAAAGGAACGAATAAAAAGAGGGAGGCAACCGCGAAGGCCCCATGTATGCATGGTGCGGAGAATGTCCGCCCTCCAACAGGTGTCATAAGCCTTCTCCAAATCAAAGAACACAGCCGTGGTCGGGCGCTTCCGCAAGAAGTTATTCATAATGAAGGTCGACAAGGTAACCAGATGGTCAACAGCATAGCAGCGCCTAAAAAATCCACATTGTACATTGGTAAGTAGGCATCGAGATTCAAGGAGCCAAACCAAACAAGAGTTAACTATTCGCTCCATCACCTTACAGACACAGCTGGTAAGCGAAATGGGTCGATAACTAGAAGGCAAGTGCTTGTCCTTCCCCGGCTTAGGAATCGGTACAACAATAGACTCGCCCCAGCATGCGGGAACATGTCCCTCAATCCAGATGCGATTATAAGTACGAAGAAGGAAACCTTTACCCGCAGGAGAAAGGTTCTTCAGCATCTGCATATGAATAGAATCTGGCCCTGGAGCGGAGGACCATGACTGGGCAAGAGCATTTTTGAGTTCCCGCATGGTGAATGGGGCATTATAACTTTCACGATTCGAGGAGCAGAAGTTAGGTGGCCTAGCCTCCTCTGCCTGTTTTAGGGGGAGGAAGGCAGGGTGGTAATGAGTGGAGCTCAAAACCTCTGTGAAAAAGCGGCTGAAGGCATTGGAGACATCCTCAGGGGCCACAAGGACATCATTCGCGACCATCAAGCCAGAAACTGGTGAGTGGACCTTAGTGCCAGATAGCCGGCACAGGCTATCCCAGACAACAGAAGAAGGAGTAAAACTGTTGAAGGTGCTTGTAAAAGCAGCCAAGCTGGCTTTCTTGCTTTCTTTAATAATACTACGACACTTTGCATGTAATCGTTTATAATTGATACAATTCGCCATTGTAGGGTGGCGTTTAAAGGTGCGTAAAGCACGTCGATGAGCACGTAAAGTGCCTCTACATGCTGCGGTCCACCAGGGGACCGGTACGCGACGTGGAGAAGAAGTAGTGTGAGGGATGGAATATTCAGCAGCAGTGAGAATGACTTCCGTGAGGTGTGTGACCTGACTATCGCAGCTTGTGAAGGTGTGATTCTGGAAGGTCGCCCTGGAAGAGAAGAGCCCCCAGTCTGCTTCGGAGATGGTCCAACTAGATGAGCACAGAGAGGGGGTATGCTGCAGGAGATGGATAACACACGGGAAGTGGTCGCTAGAATATGTATCAGAAAGTGCATACCACTCAAACTGGCGTGCAAGTTGGGGAGTACATATAGAGAGGTCTAAATGGGAATAGGTGTGAGATGTGTCCGAAAGAAAAGTAGGGGCGCCAGTATTGAGGCAGACAAGATTGAGCTGGTTGAAAAGGTCTGCTAACAGAGAGCCCCTCGGGCAGGATGCTGGAGAGCCCCAAAGGGGATGGTGGGCATTGAAGTCTCCAGTTAACAAAAATGGTGCAGGTAGCTGAGCAATAAGTTGCATCATGTCTGCCCTGGTAACGGCAGACGACGATGGAGTGTAAACAGAACAAATGGAAAATGTAAAAGTGGGGAGAGTAATGCGGATGGCAACTGCCTGCAGGCCGGTGCGCAACGGGATGGGATCGTAGTAAATATCATCCTGGACCAGCAAAATAACCCCTCCATGAGCCGGGATACCTACCACAGGGGGTAGGTCAAAACGCACAGAGGTGTAGTGTGCCAAGGCAATTTGATCGCATGGGCGTAGCTTCGTTTCCTGGAGGGCTACGTCGAGCGGACGGTGCAAGCGGAGCAGCAACTTCAAGTCCTCTCGATTGGAGCGAATGCTGCGAATATTCCAGTGAATAAGTGCCATCGTAAGAAGAAAAGGAAGAGGAAAGAAGGGGTCACCTCGAAGGTCGCTGAGGGCCTGACTTCGAGCGAGCACTGCCACCGCTATCAGTAGGCGGACAGTCATCGTCCATTGGGTCCATAAGTTCATCCGCCATCTCGGCAACATGGCCGGGAGGGGAAGCTTCCGCCGCCAGTGAACGGCCAGATGTTCAGCTACCAGTGGTGCGGCCAGGCGAAACGGATGACGGCCTGGGGCGGCAACGGCTGGGTGGCGCAGGAGAAGAAATGCGCCGTGGCGGAGAAGGAGAACTGTGCTTCCTATGAGCCTTCTTGGAAGGTCGTTTGGTGGAGGTACCGGTCGAAGGCTGGGAGGTCTAGGGACGTAGGAAGTCTGCACGGGATGGTTCCTTCTTGAAGGCCCGTGCATCTGACTTCGGGGTCTTCGTCTTAGCAGAAGCTGATGAAGGGGCTGGTGTCTGAGGGGTGATGGGAGGAAGAAGTGACGTCGACCGCGCGATCTTAGCACTGGCCGAATGGACGACCGTGGTGCTGAAGGTCAGATCGCATGTCTGGGTTGCCACCTCCCTGGTAGTCCGAGGAGAGGCGAGGACAGTACTGTATTTCCCCACTGGGAGCAGCGTGGGCTTCCTACTAGCCAATAGCTTGCGAGCAGCCGAGGTGGACACTTTTTCTTTGACCCGAATTTCTTGGATACAGCGTTCTTCCTTATAGACAAGACAGTCGCGGGAGGATGCGGCATGGTCACCCTGACAGTTCACACAACGAGGAGACGGAGGTGGACAGTCACCCTCATGGGCATCCCTGCCACAAGTGACACATTTAGCCGCATTGGAACAAGACTGTCGAGTGTTATTGAAATGCTGACACTGGTAGCAGCGCGTAGGTGTCGGGACATAGGGGCGAACAGAAATAACCTCGTAGCCCGCCTTGATGCGCGATGGCAGCTTAACACTATCAAAAGTCAAGAAAAGTGTCCGGGTCGGTACAAGGTCATTGTTGACCTTTTTCATGACCCTATGGACAGCCGTCATGCCCTGCTCAGCGAGGAAAGATTGAATCTCCTCGTCAGTCAATCCGTCGAGGGATCTAGTATAGACCACACTACGAGACGAATTCAAAGTTCGGTGAGCCTCCACCCGGACAGGGAACGTGTACAGGAGTGTGGCCCGAAGCAGTTTTTGTGCCTGAAAGGCGCTCTCAGTTTCTAGTAATAAGGTACCGTTACGCAACCTGGTACAAGATTTGACAGATCCGGCTATGGCATCTACGCCCTTCTGGATAATGAAAGGGTTGACAGCAGAAAAATCCTTTCCATCCTCAGATCGAGAAACGACGAGGAACTGTGGGGCAGGCGGTAGTACTTTTGTCACTGGTGGCTGGTCACGTTTCCGTTTTTGGGCAGAAGTCGAAAGAGATGGAGTAGAATCCATTGCGGAGAAATCCCCCATGATTGCCAGCGTCTCCGATGGCGCGCTCCTTCCTTGTGGGGACCCTCTCAGAGGGCTCTCCCGCCTTAGGTGAATGTTTACACCTCAGGTCACACCTCCCGAGAAACAGACGGAGGGACCAATCGGCATGGTCAGAAGGTATCAGCTCAGGCAATCACCCCTCCCTGGGCCTGGCCTTTACCAGGGGGTACGTGCGTGCCTTACATGTCTACCCAGGGCGGGGAATTACGCGTTACCCCGTCACCGGCTACGCGTGCGAACGTGTGGGTCAGCCTTCAGGCACGCACAGGGAGGAAGGAAGAAGAGGAAAAAGAAGAGAGAGAGGGAGAAAGAGGACAGACTGTCTCAAACGCCGAGGCCTAGACCAGAGAAGGCAAGGAGAAGAAGGCAATGAGAAGGCAAGGAGAAGAAGGCAATGAGGAGGCAAGGAGAAGAAGGCAATGAGGAGGCAAGGAGAAGAAGTCAAGGGAAAGAGTAAGGAAGACAGTGAGGTGGAGAAGAGCAAAGAAAGGAACCAACCAAAGGAAGGAAGAAACGGGAAGTGAAAAACCAAAAAGACCACAATTATAGGTCGTGGAACCGTCCGTCTCCGGACGCAGGCGCTAACTACCCCCGTGAGGGGGATGGACTCCTTTTAGTCACCTCTTACGACAGGCAGGAATACCTCGGGCCTATTCTAATCCCCGGACCCGCAGGGGGGACATTCAGTCTGACTCCCCAACAACATTGTTTCTTCCTAAGTAATGAATCACGCCCACAATGGGTAATCCTACTATGACCATTGAATAGAGGGTATAAAACAGTTGATTCCTTTCTAGAGGAGTGCAAGGAAAAGAGCCAAACTGCAGCAGATTCCTTGCCCTTGCGGAGTTTATTACCAGGAGCAGTAGCACACCGGATGTCATTCCACTTCCGGGCAAAGATGGTTCAAATGGCTCTGAGCACTATGGGACTCAACTGCTGAAGTCATTAGTCCCCTAGAACTTGAAACTAGTTAAACCTAACTAACCTAAGGACATCACAAACATCCATGCCCGAGGCAGGATTCGAACCTGCGACCGTAGCGGTCTTGCGGTTCCAGACTGCAGCGCCTTTAACCGCACGGCCACTTCGGCCGGCTCCGGGCAAAGAGCTTTGATCTAGATCCAAATATCTGCAGCTGAAATCATGAAAAGGAATGGGGTTAAGTATCATCTTTCTCTGGGTCCCAAGTCATGTGGGCATCCCAGGGAATTAACTGGCTGAGTGTCTGGTTAGAAAAGCAAACTGAGCATGTGGCATGGCCAAGGACAGTGAGAAGGTCATGGATAGCAGAGATCAAAGGGTGACAAAAGTAGCAACAGTTGATAGGCTGCAGGCTGCTCATTGTGTCTGAACAAATTAAAACACTGTGGAGGGAAGCCTGAGAAATGGAATGGAGGGCCCTGTGAATAGCTAAAAGCTCTGCTGTGAACACACCACATGATCCTGGCAATAAATATTGTTCAATGGCAGTACAAGATGTGGAAGTGTATCCCACCTTGTCAACTGTCTTAGAACCATCAGTGTAAAAGATGAAGGCACCCTTAACTGCATGGATGGCACCTAAAAGATTCTAGAAAACCATAGGTGCAGCAGAGACCTTAGGACCCTGAAACAGGTTGCTCCTAATATGTGGTCTAGGTACCATCTAAGGATCATAGGAAGGGGGGGGGGGGGGCTGAAAGGGAAGGGGGAGGGGAGATAAGTGAAATGCACAAGGTCCATTCCAGTGAGTGGATATGGAGATCCCAACGAACGACAAAGGGAAGTGAGACACATGCCAACCAGCAATCCCACCTGTGGGAGGTTGCCACCAGGGAGACAGCCCTCACTTGCAAAGAGGACACCATTCACAGGATGGTCAGGGAACTGGCAAATGGTGATTGTGTAATTTCTAAGCAGAGATGTCAATACATGTATAGATTAATTTACATACATTTACAGAATGAAATTTTCACTACAGTGCAATGTGCATGCTATTTCTGAACTTGGTGGCAGATTCAGACTGTTTGTTATAATGGAACTCTAACCTAGAACTGCGCCTTTTCTTTTCCTCTTTTTTTATTTTTTTTTTTATTTTTTGAGAACAGATCATAGCAACTGTGTTTTCTGGTTATGACTCACAGCCTGTCCTCACAGCTTTTCTTTTTCCAGCACCTCAATGTACCTTCCACAACTTCAGACATTCTCATGCATTAATTTCTGAACGAGCACTCCTGAGAAAAAGAGTATCATGGGGAAACCATTACCAAAATTAATCTCCATTGCAGAGTGAAAACTTGATCTTGTTAAGTCTTTATCTTGTTAAAAGCATAGGTTAGTGGTGAAACACACACATGTAAATGACATGAATACTAGCCCTGTGCTGTCCTTATCCCTTCTTGTGAGAGAAATAATCATTCTTATGTCAGATATTAAACACTTATCACCAATTGCATGTATATAAATTTCAAATTACTACAGGATACTTTGTTTCATTTTGAGCCACATGACACTGGTGAAGTGAGTTTATTTGATACTTTGTTGTTTGGTGTACTCTTACTTGAGAATTACTTTCTTATTTCTAAATCCCACACTGAAAAAACACTGGGCGATCCATTGTTGTGCGAACAATGTCAAGATTATACATGTTGTCCTCTCCTTTTTTATAAAACAGTAAGGAATATTGTGTAGTGCGCATTATAACTGTACAGTTATGTGGAGAATTTCTACGAGTTCAGCTGATGCTCAAGAGAGATTGTCTGTCTACAGTTCAAGGGGCTGAAGATTACACCCAGGTATGCAGAATCTACCTGCTCGACTGCCAGCTGTGAGCAAAGCTGTCAGTAGGACGGTGCAGAGGTTCCTCCATTCCAGTGGTGAACTGTTAGCCACACGAATGCACCCACCAGTCACTGGCACAGTGCACACAATGGAGGCAACACTGCAGTTCGGAGAAATCCCCGAGGAGCACGCTTAGGTAGGTGGGCTGATGGGCGATAAGCCAGCGGCACGACTTCAAACCATTATAGGTGGTGCAGGAGCGCAACTGCCACCTGTGCTTTTAACAAGATGAAGATGCACATCTGTCAGTTCTTGGAGGCATTTGAAGTCAACCCAGTTGGGGGATTGGCAGCACAAGATAGGTTTCAACTGATGCACCAAATCCACTACACATAAGTGGGGTTTCTCACTATGTTTGGCCACATGACAATCTGACAATACACCTTGGTCAATGCTCTGCTTGCAAAGGGTGGGGGTACTCAGAAGAGCCATTATGGGCCACCCTTGCAAAGGAATAGCCAAACAGCCATCGACACACCATGCTGGTAGGATGCCAAAGATATGCAGAGACTGAACTGGGACTACTGCTGTGCACCATGTCAACAGAATGTATGGGATGACATTGACCACTTCCAGATGTGCTACCTTGCTGTCTCAGTCATCTCAGGAAACCATCACAGGTGCAAAGTACGGCCCCTGCTGACACCTGCAATGCAAAACCGCTTCTAGTTTGTGTCTTACGAAGGTTTACCCACTGCACTTGTCAAAATACTGTGAGTTTCTGAACAAAACATCTGTTTGAGGCGCGACTTACTGTTAACATTTGTTTTTTTGTTTCAAAGAATCACTTTATGAAATAATATCAACTTTCCTCTCCTCTAATGTAGCATCTTAAGATCGCCATTCCAGGCTGAAACCAGTCAAAATTAAAACTAGAAACAAGTATAAATATTTTCCCTAGGTCTACTTTCAATCTTAGTGAATTGGTATTAAATGCATATGGTTATATTTATGGGTGGCGTTTGGTGAACAGGTGTTTTCTGCTTTTATGACTCATTGCACAAGATATGCATGTCCAGTATAAAGCAATATTCGACTGTAAAAATTCTATAATAGACAAATATTGTAACAACATTTCAAGCAGTTATTCACTAACAGTGAAAGTAATAAAGCACCTGCACATCTAGTGCAAAATGTAGGGAAGCAAAAGCACACTCAGAATATTGGAAATCAGGGAATTTCATACATAAAGCTGCTTAGTTGACAATGCACCCATTCACCAAATGCCTCCCATTATTATGAATCATGTGTATGTTGGTACCATTTTAGGAACTCTACAGTAGACCTAGTGAAAATATTTGCACTTGTTCAGGTCTCAATGTAAGTTGTTCTTTTCTTTATTTTGGCATTTGGAGATAAGGAGATAGCCAATGGCGGAAGAAACTGATGACTAAAATAAAAGTTGTCAAAAAATAAAAAATTTTAACTTTATAGTGTCAGAGTTGTATAGTGTGTTGAGATGAAGGGTCAGTTTTTTATTGGGAGAATTTTCAAAAAATAGTCTTCTTCATGGGTAAACTGAGTACATAAAACTAGTGTGACCCACTCCTTAGTACTTTTCTATTGTGGCATCTCCACCAGATTAATACATTGGTCCCACAACCCCTCTCAGTTTATCAATCAATCAAACGGCAAGGTCATCAGTCTGTGATTCCAAAGTGAGTCACAGAAGAAAGAGGGCCTGCTAAAAGTGGACGGATCCAGTTAGGGGAATCAAATTATAAAATAATGATTATCAAACACATACATTAAAACATAAAAGGTAAGATCAAACCAAAAAACTTGGAAAAGGGGAAGGAGGGGGGGGGGGGGGGGGGCACTGTGTGGGGTCACACACCGAGAAGACTGTAAAAGAAGTCCCAACCACAACCAACCTGCCCCAGCACCAAGACTAAAGTAGAACCTTAAATCTGGAAATAAAAACCACTTCCATGGAAGAAACTGAGGACCAGTTCAACCATCCATGGATCGTCTGCTAATATTACATTTAAGGAATCTGGAAGACAGTATCTCACATATTGTTGGAATGTCCCCCCCCCATCTCTTAGCCCTTCGTGTTAAGTACAGTCAGTCTGGTTCGACAACCACATTGTGGGGGAAGGGTCATTATGTAGGAGGAAACAATGGGTGAGCCTTGTACAACCAATGTGTAAAGGGCATAAAACAGTGGACTCCTTCTGAGAGGAGTGGAAGGAAGAGAGCCGTACTGCAGTAGACTCCTTGATCGTACAGAGCTTTTTACTCATAGCAGTAGCACTCCAGAGGGCATTCCTCTTTTGAGGAAAGAGAGATTTAATGTAGATCCACATATCCACAGCTGGAATCGGGAAATGAAATGGGGGTAAGTATCTGCTTCTCTAATCAGTCAGCCAGTTCACTACCTGGGATGCCCACATGACTTAGGATCCAGAGAAAGAAAACTTAAGAGGCAGCACACTCAAGGTCAGAGAGAAGGTCATGAATAGTAGAGACCAAATGCTGACAAGAGTAACATTGATCAATAGCCTGCAGGCTGCTCATGGAGTCTGAACAAATTAAAACACTGTGGAAAGAGGCCTGAGAAAGAAAGGAGGGCTCTCTGAATAGCTAGATGCCCTGCTGTGAACACACTACATGATCTCAGAAATAGATGGTGTTTGAAGCCAGTAGAAGACAGGAGGGAGACATCCCTCATTGACGAAGAGCCCAGGTTACAGAGGATGGTCAGGGAATTGGCAAACTGTGATTGTGTAAGAAAAAGGGTTTGGCACCTTTGGATGTGTAGAAGGGAACTCCCCACTTCTGTGAGGAGACTATCAACAGGATTAGTGCAAAAGGCACCAATAGCCATATGCACCACACAATGATTGACAGGGTCAAGGAGTTAAAGTGGAAGCAGCTGCTGAGCCATAAGCCTGACTACCATGCTCTGCTCATGTCCAGACTAGATTATGGTAAAGATGGAGAAGAGTGGAATGGTCAGCACCCCAACATGTGTGGGCCAGGAGGTGGAGAACATTAAGCTTCCACATACATGTAGTCTTTAGGTGGTGAGTGTGGGGCAGCCATGCCAGCTTGTTATCAGAAATAAGGTCCAAGAAATGGGACTGTGCTATAACATCAAGGAACTGGTTACATTAATAAAGTTCTGGATCGGGGTGTAATGTGGGTCTATGACTAAAATGCACAATGCACATTTTGGAGGAAGAAAACTGGAAGCCACGGGTGGTGGCCCATGCAGAGGCCCATCGGATGGAAGCATCTGCTAAGCGCCAGCTCCAAGGTGCCGAGTGGAAGCTGCACCAGATACAAAAATTGTCGATGTACAATGCCGGTGTAACCAGAAGCCCAACAGAGGTCACAAGCACATTGATGGCAATGAGGAACAGTGTGACACTTAGCACAGAACCCTGTGGGATACCATTCTACTGAATCTGGGGGGCACTAAGTGAAATGCCAACCAAAAGCCAGAAGAGCTGGTGAAATAAAAACTTATGGATAAAAATTGGAAGGGGACTACGGTAGCCTCAGTTATGGAGGGTAACTAAAATGTGATGGCGCCAAGCCATGTCATATGCCTTATATAGTTCAAAGAAGATGGCAGTAAGGTGCCAGCGGTGAGTAAAAGTCTGTGAAATGGCTGATTCCAATCTGGATAAATGACCATTCGGAGGTCGCTCTGTCCAAAAGCCACACTGATACAAGGACAAAAGGTCCTGAGATTCAAGTACCCAACATAATCTGAAGCTGATCATCCTTTTGATCAGTTTACAAAGTACATTGGACAGCTACCACCCAATTAGTCTGACTAGAGACACTAGGTTTTTCCTGGGCTTAAGGACAGGGCTAACTATACTGTCTTGCCATTGTGACAGAAAAGCACAAGTGAGCCAAATGTGGTTTAACAGCAGTGTCAGCAGAAAATAGTGGCAGGGACGCCTTGCACGACCGCATCAAAGGTATTTGAGAGGGGGGTTCACAGCAAACATATATAAAGGCTAATTGGCCCAGTGGAATGCACAACATGGGGGCCTGTCTGCCTGGTATCAGCAGAGGAACCATAGAATCACCAGAAAGTGGTCACTATCACAAAGGTCATCATGGGATGACCAATGTAGGGAAGCCACCAGGGCAAGGGAGGAGATCGTGAGATTGATAGCAGAGAAGGTGCCATGGGTGGCATTGAAGTCAGTAGAGGAACCATCATTGAGGAGACACAAATCGAGGTCCGTGATAAGTTGGTCAATTAGGATACCCCTACCCATTGAAGTAACACTCCCCCACAGTGGATGGTGGGCACTGAAGTCCCCAAGGAGGAGAAATGGTGGTTGGAGTTGCTGGATTAAGGTAGACATAAGGAATTGGCCTACCTGGATGGAGGTAGACATTGAAAATGGTGATTGGATCCCCTATGTACCAACTTGGAAGCGATAGTGGTTTGAGTGCAAACAAATCTGGCAGTCACTAATGAGATCGGAGAGAACCAATGTGCAGAACCCACCACATGCTACCCCAGAGCCAGCATGGTTCCAACAGAACACCAGGTAACCACGAAATGTTGATCACACTCCCTCACAGAAATGTGTTTCTTGAAGAACAAGACAGAATGCAGAATAGGAGGAGACAAGATGTTGCATTTCTGGTAGGTGATGTACTATTCCCACATGATCATCCAGTGGAATTGCAAGGGATACTATCAAGGTAGACACGCAGAAGCTGGGGAGGAGGTCAGTCACTAGTCATCACCTGCAAGGATGGGGTGATAACCATGAGTAAGATGTCAGACTCATGTTGCGAGAGGCAAGATGGCACCTCCAGGGGCACTGTTGGTGCCTTGTCTTGGGATTTATGTTTCTTCTTCTTCTTTTTCTGAGGTGGAGAAGGGCAGGACACAGGGGGTGTAATGGTTTCTGCAACATCTGGAACTGAAAGAGAATGGGTGACCTAGGGGTGCACAAATGGTGCACTTCGTGGCTGAGTGGTGGTCAGAGTCTTCTGGCCTGAGAGACACTGGGGAGAGGAATCCCAGAAGGGAGCCCAATCATCAGCTGATGCTGAAGAATGGAGCACTGGGCACTTCTTTGACTGGGCAGGGGGAGCCACTCCCTGATGGGAGGCTGTGGGAACTGCAAGGGGTGGGGGGTTTGGGGAAATCGGGAAGGAGAAGGGGTAAGGACAAGGGAGGAGGAGGAAAGGAAGTAACAGAGGCAAAAGTTGAAGATAGTGGCAATGGGTGGAGTCTCTCATACTTTCGGCGGGCCTCAGCATATGACAGGTGATTCAGGGACAAGTATTCTTGGATCTTCTTTTCTCTTTTGTAAACTGGCAATCCGGCAAGCTAGGGGAGTGGTGGTCAGCTCAACTGACACACACAGGTGTTGGAATACAAGAGATTCCTTCATGGACTGGATGGCCATAGTCACCACACAAAGGGTCCCCTGTATGGCAGGAAGAAGACATATGTCCAAAATGCAAGCACTGAAAGCACCGCATACATGGAGGGACATATGGCTTCATGTCACATCTTTCTGGGAGGGTATCCCTCTCAGAAGGCAGAATAAGGGAGCCAACACCGGTGCAGTTGTCTTTGCAAGCCTCCTCCACAAGTCGAATAAAATGAACACCACACCACTCCAGATTAGCTGGGAGTTCCTCATCAGTTTACAGGATGACGTCCCTGTCAAAAATTAATCCCTGGACCATATTTAGAGATTGGTGAGGAGTAATTGACACTGTCACAAGAAAGCCTGCAGTGTGGCAAAGACAGCCTTCATCAAAGGCTGCAGCACATCTACCTATTCCATCTTCTGACCATGAAAAAATGACAAGGACTATGTTTCTCTAATTAGTACAATAAAAGAGGAACTTAAGTGGTTTATGGAGATACTAAATCTATCCCAAGCTTTCGAATTGCTTTGAGATCTTTTTCTACTTCTGTAGATGACATTCCTCACAATTTGCAAATGAAATTAATAGATCTACTTTCCACAGCATTAGCCTCCTTGTCTTCATCATGAGTCTGTGAAAGTAATGGCAATGTTTGGCTCAACATAACTCTGTGACAGATTTTTTACTGTTATAAAAATTAATGTATTGTGGCTAAGAGCAAAGTAGTTGATGAAAATTTATATAACTGTTGTGGAGTTAGTCTGTATGTAGAAATTTTGTTTCCGACATTAATTTCATTGCAAAGTCGACTTGCAGTACTTAAATAAGCTGGATCTCAAGTGATATGCAGCTAGGAAATAAAAGACACCATGGAGAAGGCAGGGAAGAATATGGGGGGGGGGGGGGAGGGGAGGGGAGGAAGAAAGCAGCTGCCTGGCACCCCTGTATGCACGCCACACTCAGGTGCCTGCTCAAGTGCAAGTGTACCTCACACAAGCAGGTTTCTTGCCCACTCCTGCACTACAGTTTACATAATTTCTCACTCCTTGTGACTAACGGTACTTTTCCTCCCCAGCGCAAGCATTCTTTTATTCATATAGGGGAAGATGAGGTAATCCCAAAGGGTAGGTCACAGTGAACATTTAAATTTCTAAGAAACCAACCACATTGCATAGGTTAAACTTTATATTTTAAATGCTTGCCCCCTGGAGTAAAAACATACAACTTAGTTGCAGTGTAGCCACTGATTGAGTTTTGCTGGCAGCGAAAAATTTTCATTGCTCATGTCAGATGACATTGGAGATCACCACGTATAGTATTTAAATCTGCATGCTTATTTTTTGTTTAAATATAGCAAATATCCAAAAACTCAAAAATTTGTATTAGCTTTCAGAACATTTTTAGTATGATTTGAGAGCTGTCTCTAAAACTGTTGTATTACAGCCAACAGGTACTACTGTAGAGTCTTTATGTCTTGAATTATGTAATATTGTTGTAACAAGCTAAAATTGTATTGTCAGTTTGCTGATTTATGGAAACAATTTTACAATGGTGTTTTTATTGTTGCCGGAAGACATGAATTACAAAATTCAAGGGAAGAAGGGATCATAGAGGAAAATAGTGATAAATTGTCTTCCATTTAATTTTCATTCTGAGATGAGGTGCAGACATGTATGATGTATTAAGCAGCCCACCTCATGAGCACCTGAAAGCTTTGAAAAGTGGCAGATTATTTTCCAATTAAAGCTGGGGGGGATTTGAACCCACATTTTCCAGAAACTTTTCTAAATAATTTGTTAACACATTAAACACCTTGACAGTCATCCAGTGCTAATCGATATGAACAAGTTTCTGAAATCAGAATTTGATCTAGCAGCAAGTCTCAAAATTGCTCAGAGATTTAATGAAGTGAAGAGAATCACAGGAAAACTTTTTTTTTTTACAGTTTTAGAAAATATTATCCTGAAATATTTTAAGAACTCCAAAATTGACAAGTATTGTGTGGGCTCTTGTGTTCCATAAACCACAAGTTGACAATTTCTATGGGAACACTACATTTCTTTTGAAGGTAGTTAAATTTCTTCTCTCTCACATTTGTAACACCACTCAAACAGGTGCATCAAATGCGCATAAAAATGATGAAGTCCCTTAAATAAAAGGGTGAAAAACTGGGCAAACTAACATCCGCACAAAGTGGTTGAAATATAACACTAACTCAATTAAAGTCACTGGTTATTTTCTACCACCACTTTTCATCAATGTTGCCAACGTGGGGGTACCCATAAGATTTGCAAGCGGGGATGGTGGGAGGGGGGAGGGGGGGGGGGGAGGTCACTGTTCTGTGGGTACTTCATACTGGTCTCAATGTGCACAAGAAAGATTTAATTTAACATGCAAAAACAAAGGAGCACAGTGAGAAAGTGAAAATGGACAGAATTTCAAAATCTTGCCACAAAATTGAGCAGTGGGGAGTCAGTAACAGAGTGAAAAATGCTGAATTCTAAATTGTCAAGTGCAGAGCAACATCAACTGCAATTACATAGTTTCTTAATGAAGTGGAATGAGGCACTTTACATTAATATCACCAATAGTGTTTAGAGAATTTCCGCGTAATTTCTAGAACCACTCGGCCTTCTACCTTCTCGAATACATGATATTTTAAATATAAGTGTGAGAGAGCCTATCTACTGTGTGTCACCTGTCTGTGTGTGCAGGTCTAAAGTGTGTAGTGAGAAGACCGTAGACATGGCAGTCAAATGGAACCAACAGCACTTGTCGGTCATGTCAAGGAAATTGTAATGAAAGAACACACCAGCCCCAAGAAACTTATGTGTTGTTCTGAGCTGTTTCGTAACTTCATTGTAGTGAAGAAATAAACAGATGAGTTGAAAAAAGATTTTTAGCAACTTTTAACACAGATGTACTAGAGGCAAGACTTGTTCACTGTTTCGGTGGCTGATGAATCAACTATGTGGTAAATGTATCTTAATTTGTGTCTAATGTGAGATGATATGGATGACTTACAAGAAGTCTAATGTTTATGTGTGAACTGATTATTTTTTTCTTTATGAAAGTTGAACTGTCCGTCTGAAGTTTGGGATGAGATTATCTCGAAAACTATACATTGAGTAAAAATAGTGGGTAAGATGAGTTCATAAGCTCAAAGGGGGCCATAAAATAATACTACATGTGACCCCCATCCCCCACCCCCTTGCGTGAGGGGCAACTTTTAAATCTTAAATGGAAACACCATTTTTTATTGCAGATTCGTATTCTCAATAAAAAAGTAATCAAGTTCCATCTGATACATTTTTTTAAACCACTGACAGATGGCACTGGAATCAAGAAACTTTAAAATTGGGAAAGAACTCCAATTTATTTAGAATGATTAGATAAAGATGCATCAAATTGATGCAAAATGTGCACCAATTCTTTCATTACACCAAATTAAGATTTTTTTCTTTCTTTTTTTTTTTTCTTTTTTTTTTTTACAAAAAAAATTTTTGATAGAGGAAGGGGAATGGTATTAAAGTTTCGTTAGGGAACTCTTCACAACACCATTACTCACCCGACTGTGGTGCTACCATCGCCAAACTGCGAACTATTGCTCAGTATAAAGGTCGGTTCATTGTGATCTGACGTCACTTCACTTTCCAATTGTGAACCGTAAACATCAACTGACTAAAGTAAATTATTCTTTAGCAAAACATGGCTCACTATCCTCCTTCAGAGACTGTTGATGTGATGTTAATTTTAGATGAATGTCATAACAATTATGATGCAGCTGCACAATTGTATGCCGATCGTTTCCCAAACAAACGACATCCAAGCAAAAACATTTCAAGCTTGTCGAGAGCAGTTTCGAATAATGAATATGTGCACCATCCAACTTGTCATTGTGAATACAATGAAAATTACGCTGTTGCCCATACCATTCTCCCCTGTGTTGAACTGGATCCTGAAATTAGTAGTCATGCGATTCAGAGACAAACTGGAATACCGAAATCGACTGTTTTGAGGATTTTGAAGGCACATAAATATCATGCTTATCATATCACACTGACACAGGCATTAATGCTGAAATATATGCAAATACACGTGCATTTCTGCCAATGGGCCTTGGAAATCACAAGAGGTGACAATGATTTTTTTAGATAATGGAAAATTAAATCATCATGATTGTCAATGGGTCTGTGCCAGTGTGGTTTGACAGAGGACCAATATTGACAATCAACACAGATGGTGGTTAATGGTCTGGTGTGAAACTTTAAATGGTTTACTTGATAGGACCATATTTTTTGGGTGAAATGTCACTAGGGAATCTTATTTACAACTTCTCTACAATGATTTGTTGGAGCTAATGGAAGATGTTGATTTAGAAACTAGGCAGTGAATGGGGTTCCAACAGGACAAAGCAGCTCCCCATTATGCTAAAAATGTGTGTAACATTTTAAATTTACAGTACCCTGGTAAGTGGATAGGACGCAGCGGACCAATTCAGTGACCTCCATGTTCACCAGACCTAACATCTCCTGATTTTTTCTTGTGGGGTTATTTAAAAATTATTGTCTATGAAAGACAGCCCACAACCTGAAACGATATGGAGCAACGCATTCAAAGAGCATGTGCAGCCATACCACAGGATGTGCTGCTCAAAACTGTGTACAACTTTTGCAGACAATTGACTTTATGCATTGAAGCAAATGGGGATAATTTTCAACAATTTCTTTGTGGCTAATTTCATTAATTAAGCACCCCAAATTGTGAGAGGTAAGGGGATTCACACTAATGAAGCACCCCAAAATGTGAGAGGCAAGGGGACTCTCACTAATGAAGCAACCCATGGGAACATCATTCCACTACATCCATGTTGTCGTTCCTGCGTAATGCTAAAAGTAGGATACAGTACGTTTTGTACAAAAATAGGTTAATTTGGCATAACAAAACATTTGGCACACATTCTTTAGTGATTTTACGCATCTTTCTTGGATGATTCTAGATAAATCAGAGTTCTTCCCCAATTTTACTTTTTTCTCTATTTCAGTACCATCTGTCAATGGTTTAAAAAACTGATTCAGACAAAACTTGATTACTTTTTTATGAAGAATTCAAATCTGGAATAAAAAATGGATGTTTCTGTTTAATATTTAAAAGTTGCCCCCTGCCCCACTCAATGGGGCAGGGGATGGAGGTTAAGTCTAGTATCATTTGATGTCCCCCTTTGAGCGTATGAACTCTTCTTACCCACTACTTTTACTCAATGTATAGTTTTCAAGATAATCTCATCCAAAACTTCAGTTGGATCACCCTGTATATATTCCTTTAACTACCATCATTCTTTGGAGAAGAAGTTTTTGGAGACTGACATAGAGCCAGCTATCCAGACAAGAAGATCAGCTAAGCATGCCAAGTAAGTCCATGCATGTAAAAAAAGTGAGAAGGTTGCAATCCAACTCCACACATTCTTGTGTTCAAAAACATTAGAATGTAGTGACCAGTGTGAAACGACCAAAGGAAAAAAGGAATTTTGATACAAAAACAAGAGAAAATCTATCAAGTGTTTCAATAGCAACCAAGCATAACAAGACAAAAGAACTATTTCAAGGAATTGGATTCTGCCTAAATATCCAATGAAGAAAATTTGTAACTGTAAATAAGGGAGAAGAAGTGAAAAAACCACAATGAGTAAAAACTGGAGAGTTGATCTCGACCTATTAGTTTAAGAAGAGATATGCCTAGAATGGTATGTAGCAGCGAATGGAAAAGTAACAACCTAACTAATGTCTTACACCCAAACATGTAGAGAGAACAATGCAGTTGCTCTTATAACATTAACAGAAATATGCAGGGTGAAAGTAGTGAAAAATGACAGATGAATGTTGTGGTGACACCACAAGGCACCACACTTGCTAGGTTGTAGGTTTCAAATCGGCCGCAGTCTATCAGGACACATTGGACCCGCGAGTTGCCACTCTCAATGCTAGCAGAAAAAGTGCCGCCACTCAGCTGGTCTTAAGAGACAGGCTAGCTCACTGGCCAGTTCTACAGCCAACTTTGAAGCCGTAACAAGTGAACCATTCCTATTAGAGATCTCATTTGCAGAGATACGCTAGTTAGCACAGCCTTCAGCTAAGTCAGTAGCTATGACCTAGCCGGGTGCCACTTACAGTTTACACATTGAAAATTGATCTATATGCGTGAAGCAATCAGAATTGTAAAGAATTATTCAGTCTATAACTACACTTCTAAATATTATTGTACAAAGTCAAGATCA
This sequence comes from Schistocerca serialis cubense, assembly GCF_023864345.2. NCBI lineage: Eukaryota > Metazoa > Arthropoda > Insecta > Orthoptera > Acrididae > Schistocerca > Schistocerca serialis. Next base: position 14,276,664 of record NW_026047573.1, read on the forward strand.
ACGTTCACTGCTGATGCTGAATTAAAGCTAAGTATTTAATTGTATTCCTGTCTACTAACTTTCTAACCACCTAAGTTACAGATACATCCCATCAAGTATAGTTCATTGATCCTCATGTGAGCCCACGTGATCAACGCTGCAATTAATGGCCACACCGCATTATTAGACTAAGAGTCAAACTGCGTGACTCAACCGGGTCACCCTTTTCCCACGAGGCCCATAGTTCCGCCTCATACATAACAAATGTGTGTGGCAATAAAAAGGAAAACATTCCTGCAAACACGAGCTAGTAAATTAGTCTTTAGTGATGTAACTGTAGAAGTAGCTGTGAATGGCCACTGATTTAAGTCAAATATATTTGTACTAAGTAGTATAAAATTTCTGAAGATAAACTTTTAAATTACCTAATTAGGCTCAAATATTATCCATGACCAACACATGTACATTTCCTTTAACAGGTAATTGTGTGAAACAGATATTGCCAAGTAATGTCATGAAGTAGTATTGAACTTCCTGTTCAAATACCCCATGGATGAAATCTTAGCACAATTAAATGAGGAAAGTTTGCATTTAATGGAAATTTTCACTAAGCCAGACAGTATTCCATATGAGGCAGTGGCAAGACCATATATTTTCACTCTTGCTCACCATTCACTTCTCCTTATGATACATCCTGTACAAAACTTAACTGAACAGGAGGATAATGCTAAATACATGGAGAGACCAAATACAATTGCTCCAGCAGGAAAATTCTAAATACATGTCAGATGTACACCTAGCCATGTTTAGGGAGGAACACAGTTTCTCTCAAATTATTAACAGAAACACACAAACATTAACTCAACAGATGCATTATGTACCTACTCTAACTATCCAGACCTAACCAGTGTTGAAGATGATGCTGGGAGTGTGCTTAAATGAACTTGCATTATGAACTCAGAGAAATGTAATAACATGGTAAGGCAATACATGGAGAAAATACTGCATATGAGTAAAAACCCCCAATGACCGACTCTGCTATCGAGTTTTATATGTTCATCTCTCACATGTATGCTTGCTCTTCTGAAACTGGTGCCAGGGACCTGCACCCACAGATTAGGGATCTCGTAGGAACAGGATGGAGTGGAAGCACTTCTGCAACACCGGCGACCAGATAATGCTAAGCAACTTGAGGTTTGCATCAGAAATGATTTACATGAGCAAAGCATATTCTGTTGTTACTACTTACCGGAGTATACAACCACTATCTTCACTTGTCCTGTTTCAAATTCAAATTTAAATGGCTCTGTGCACTATGGGACTCAACATCTGAGGTCATCAGTCCCCTAGAACATAGAACTACCTAAACCTAACTAATCTAAGGACATCAGACACATCCATGCTCGAGGCAGGATTCCAACCTGTGACTGTAGCAGGTGCGCAGTTCCAGACTGAAGCGCCTAGAATTGCTCGGCCACCATATCCTGTTTCCTCTGAGGTTAAGTCACCTGAGGCCATCACCATCCATAAACCCCAATCTGCTTCTTCCCATAAGTTCTAGTCCAATCTCATTCCTTATTTTCTCATTCAGAATTCTTGAACATACTGAAATACAGTTGATCCAGTAATTCATTACAGACTACAATACCCTAGTCCCAGAACAGTCTGGATTCTGTGGATTCTGCACCGAGCATTCCACGATCCACTAATTCCTGCACTCAGCAGATGGCATCCTCATGGCAAAGTATCAGCGATAAAGCACTACATTAGTGTTCCGGAAACAGAGAGAACTTTTGACCCCATCTCCTGTGATTACATAATATTTAAATCACACATCATATTGTAACCAGGATACTTGCTTATAATGATCGATATGTTTCTGGGGTGGGATGATTCTCTGTTAGGAATGTCAAACATCACAGCAGCATAAATTTGATTAAGGCTAGAATTCTGTAGATTGTGTGCAATCCCGCACTGTAATATCTAGACAAAAATGTCCCCAAAGCGTTTGGTAGATGATATTACCCTGGGAAATAGGTTATTCCACAAAAATGGAAATAAAGCCAGACAAATACTGTAATTCAGGAGTATACAAAATAAACTGAAATGGCTGAGACAAGTTTTATATAGGACAAATGAGGAGCAGATCCATGACAAGTTTTAGGGAGTAATCCTATGATAGAAAAGGAAGTGCATATACAATGCACTTCTAATGGAGAAGCATAAGTTATGTCACCTAAATGAAAGCATGGAAGTGTGGTGTAGAGCCCCAAAGGGAGAACCTAGAAATTTTGAACCACAAAAAAACACAGGTCCACAATCTTAACGAAACAAAATAAATTTAGCCCTAAATGATTTTTTGACATTTTTCCAGAATTGCTGGTGTAATGTATGCCAACTGTGGCATGCTCTCCTGCTGCTGACTGGGCCACACCTCACCTCAGATCTGCTGGTCTGGCGGATTCACTGCTGGTTGCACAGTAAATGACCAACACTTGGAAGTTAGTTGCTGGTGCTTCCACAAGATAGAGTGGCCTCCAAAATATTTGAATTTAATAGTGAGGTTCCTTTTTCTATTAAGAAAATAATATATTTTACAAGTCTACATCTGTTAGTGTATTCTTTGGTAAGCTTTAGTTCATAAGGCACAGTTTTTCTATCCATTATACAAGCCTAATTGTAACAATACTACTTCTATTTATTATTATTATTATTATTATTATTATTATTATTATTATTAAATACTGCCATTTCATGTGCCTGATGTGTAGATAATATTAACAGATTCAGTGATTACTTGGTAAGTTTGGGTCCACTGTACATGGACTACATGTCATATCTAAAAAGTTGTCCCATTAGTAAGAAATTTTACTGAATTTAACCCTGTTTTATAATTTGAATGTGTATATTTGTAATTTAACTTATTTCTGCTTTTTAATAATTATAACTAGAAGAAGGAAAAATACAATAATAAAAAAGTGAAACTAGAAGGCAATGTTTCCCACATCAGTGCTGCCTGTAAGCTAGAACTCAAATCTTTGTATTAACTTTCAACCAGTTATTAAGTGACGTGCTGATTAGACATAGATTTCAATATTGACACTGAATTTTGCTTCACAAGTTCGAAGTTTCTTTGTGAGTGAACCTTTAAAATAATTTTTACTTTTTAAATTTTTTGAGCTCAATGTCGTTAACAAGCATCTATCACTCTTTATGTTCCTTTAATCGTTATTGCAGATATCTCATGAAGACAATGAACAAAGACCATATTTTTAATGATCTAGACAGTTTTATTTGCTTCAAAAGTTTCATTGGAGTGAAGGATGATCCCAGTACATTCATTTCTGCTAATATTAATTCTATGTAGATCCTACTAATACCATGTGAACACATTTGTGTAGCTACTGTTGCATTTTTAGCATTTGCAAGGAAGAATGCTCTAGTCACTAACACTAGTAAGCATAACCCAGGGGCAAGAAGTAACACCATTCAAAGCAGAACTAAATACCCAATCTGTGACAAGCTGGTGTCCACGGTTCTTCAAATTGTCATGGTGTAAAGACTGTTCCATTAAATTTTTGGCATTCACCCACATAAATTCTGCTTTTTGTTCTTCTTCTTCTTCTTCTTGTAATATTTTGGCTGAATACCATCCAGCCATCTTCAGAGAGATCAGAGGTGACTGACACTCAAGCACTTGCTCTGTCATTTTTAACTCTAAGACTGAGCCACTGAATATGCGGCCTTAATGAGCTACAACAGATTTCTGCTTGTAATGCATTGTATGAGGTTTGCTAATATTTCCACTCAAAATGAAAGGAAAAACTTGACAGCATAACCGCTGTCAGAAAGTGTCCACATTCCTTTGCAATCAACCTGAAGTGATCATATAATCCTGCTGATTATGTGACAATCGATGAAATGTACACAAGCTGCCAGTAGTGGAAGACATGTTAGAGAAAAAAATTGACCATCCTAGGCACTCTTCACAAGAAGGAAAGAGAGATCCCTCCTGAATTTCACATCTAAGAGATCAACCTGTGGAGTTTCAAAACTTGGCTTCCAAGCTAATAAATCTCTTGTCTTGTACCCAACAAAAAGTAATTGTTCACTGATACTCGTGTCCACAATGCATGATATCAACCCTGAAACAGGAAATCCAGGTATCACTATTAAATTACAATCACACTGAAGGAGGAATGGATACTGTGGATAAAATGATTATAGGTTATGCTGTTTCCAAATTTAGGAGTTGGCCTATGGTGTTAGTTTATAGTATGCTGAACATGTGTGTTGTGTTGTGGTCTTCAGTCCAGAGACTGGTTTGATGCAGCTCTCCGTGCTACTCTGTCCTGTGCTAGCTTCTTCATCTCCCAGTACCTACTGCAACCTACATCCTTCAGTATCTGTTTAGTGTATTCATCTCTTGGTCTCCCTCTACGATTTTTAGCCTCTACATTGCCCTCAAATACTAAATTTGTGATCACTTGATTCCTCGGAACATGTCCTACCAACCAGTCCCTTTTTCTTGTCAAGTTGTGCCACAAACTCCTCTTCTCCATTATTCTACTCCGTACCTCCTCATTAGTTATGTGATCTACCCATCTAATCTTCAGCATTCTTCTGTAGCACCACATTTCGAAAGCTTCTATTCTCTTCTTGTCCAAACTATTTATCGTCCATGTTTCACTTCCATACATGGCTACACTCCATACAAATACTTTCAGAAACGACTTCCTGACACTCAATGTTAACAAATTTCTCTTCTTCAGAAACACTTTCCTTGCCATTGCCAGTCTACATATTATATCCTCTCTACTTTGACCATCATCAGTTATTTTGCTCCCCAAATAGCAAAATTCCTTTACTACTTAAAGTGTCTCATTTCCTAACCTAATTTCCTAACCTAATTTGCTCAGCATCACCCGATTCCACTACATTCCATTATCCTCATTTTGCTTTTGTTGATGTTCATCTTATATCCTCCTTTCAAACCACAGTCCATTCTGTTCAACTGCTCTTCCAAGTCCTTTGCTGTCCCTGACAGAATTACAACATCATCGGTGAACCCCAAAGTTTTTATTTTTTCTCCTTGGATTTTAATACCTACTCCGAATTTTTCTTTTGTTTCCTTCACTGCTTGCTCAATATACAGAATGAATAACATCAGGAAGAGGCAACAACCCTGTCCCAATCCATTCCCAACCACTGCTTCCCTTTTAAGTCCCTCGACTCTCATAACTGCCATCTGGTTTCTGTACAAATTGTAAGTAGCCTTTTGCTCCCTGTATTTTACCCCTGCCACCTTCAGAATATGAAAGAGAGTATTACAATTAACATTGTCAAAAGCTTTCTCTAAGTCTACAATAGCTAGAAACATAGGTTTGCCTTTCCTTAATCTTTCTTCTAAGATAATTCATAGGGACAGTATTGCCTCACGTGTTCCAATATTTCTGTGGAATCCAATCTGATCTTCCCTGATGTTGGCTTCTACCAGTTTTTCCATTAGTCTGTAAAGAATTCGCGTTAGTATTTTGCATCCATGACTTTTTAAACTGATTGTTTGGTAATTTTCACATCTGCCAGCACATGCTTTCTTTGGGACTGGAATTTATTTATTCTTCTTGAAGTCTGAGGGTATTTCGGCTGTCTTATACATCTTGCTCACCAGATAGTAGAGTTTTGTCAGGACTGGCTCTCCCAAGGCTGTCAGTAGTTCTAATGGAATGTTATCTACTCCCAGGGCCTTGTTTCAACTCAGGTCTTTCAGTGCTCTGTCAATCTCCTCACGCAGTATCTTATCTCCCATTTCATCTTCATCTACATGCTATTGCATTTCAATAATATTGTCCTAAAGTACATTGTCCTTGTATAGACCCTCTATATACTCCATCCAGCCTTCTGCTTTCCCTACTTTGCTTAGAACTGGGTTTCCATCTGAGCTCTTGATATTCATACAAGTGGTTCTTTTTCCTCCAAAGGTCTCTTTAATTTTCCTGTAGCCAGTATCTATCTTACCCCAAGTGAGATAAACCTCTACATCCTTACATTTGTCCTCTAGCCATCCCTGCTTAGCCATTTTGCACTTATGCTGAACATAACTGGGCCAAATTGCCAAATTTTGTATTCACTTTCGCAACCAAAAGGAAATGTCATAATTCAATGTATTTATCTGAAGAATTTCCATTGGCAAATGAACACTTGAAGAATAGAAATTCAGGTATCAGTCCTCATTGAGATGATTTCCAACCTAAGAAAGAAATTCCCTTCAGAAGCTGTCATTGACACACCAGAGCCATCAGAGATGAAGAAGAATGGGTGTTACATGTGTGTGGAAGGAAAAAAATGGCAACTCCATGATAAAAGTTTGTATGAAGTGCAGCACGTTTACTTGTCAAGCACATCTGACTACAGAGCCTTTGTGTGTTGCATGTCATAGAGAGGAGACTGACTAGATGTGTTGTGTCAGCTGTCTAATGACACTCTTATCAGTGGTCATGTGAGTATTGTCACACCCATTGCTCGGTTGGTTGATTTTGGGGAAGGGACAAAACAATGAGGTCATTGGTCCTACTGGAATATGCAAGAATGGGGAAGAAAATTAGCCATACCCTTTCAAAGGAACCATCGCAGCATTTGCCTGAAGTGGATCATGGAAAACCTAAATCAGGATAGCTGGACGCAGGTTTGAACCATTATCTCCCAAATGTAAGTCCAGTATGCTAACCACTTCACCACCTCCCTCGGTGTGTCACTCACCTGAAAGAGATCCTGGACCTACACACCGCACAGACAACTGTATAGACAGACATATGGTAAGGGCTCCAGTGGCAGTTCATAGAGCTACCACACACAGATAAGAGGTCTTGTGAGCCCACATGTGCCAACATGAACTGTTGAAAATTGGTTATTAGCAGTCGGGCTAGCCTATCTCCCAACCACGGCACAGCATCGATTTGCACTGTTCATGCTATCAGAGGATCATTTGGATGACAGCATGGTGTGTCATAGACTTCAATGATGAAAGCAGATTCTGCCTGCAAGCAAGTGATGCTCATTTGCATGTATGACAGACCTGGTGAGCGATGTCTCATAAACATATTTCATTCGAGGCACACTGGTCCCACCACAGTCCTTACGTTTGGGGTTGCGATAAGCTACAACTCTCGTTTATCTTTGCATTTATGAAAGTGATGTGAACCATTGATCTGTATGGGCAGAATGTTGTTAGCCCAGTTTTTTTTGCCATTCTTGCACCATGACAATGATGTGTTGTTCAAACAGGATAACGCTAGCCCAAACAGTGCCCATGGAACTCAACATGCTCTGCAAGACCTGAAGAAAATTCTTGGGCTAGCACTTTCTCCACACTTGTCCCCAATGGAGCCCGAGCTAGAGATGATGGTTGACGAATGGCACGAGTCATTTCTTGTCCCAACAGCTCTTACAAAACTGCAAGAACAGGTCTGGCAGGTGTAGCATAGTGTATTCCTGTACAATATTCACCATCTGTATGATGGAATGGATGCCAGAGTCAGTATCCGCATTGACACATTTGGAGGCTGCACCACATACTAAAACGGAAATTTCAGCATGGGCCGATATCTGAGACCTCAGTACCACTTCGGCTACCAACCTGTAAATTTAGTCATTTCATGTACTCCATACACACTGTTGCAACAATAAATCTTGAGTGTGAATGTTTCAACAAATCTTGAGTGAATTGGAAACCTCTGAAAGGGTTTACCTAATTCTTTTTCCAAGAGTGTATTTTCACACAAGTCACTTTCACTTTTAATTATGACAAAATCTGTATAAACCTGAAGTAAATATGTGGATAATGTCAAATGCATGGAAGAAACCAACACAGTTGCTCTCACAGCAGCAAAATACATAATACACTTTGGACATATATATAGCTACGTGTAGCGACAAACACATTTTCTCTCAAAACATTAACAGCATCATGTTAACAGGGACATTATGCAACTAATTCAGATGTCCACATCATATCAGTGTTGAAGATGATGCTGGGAAGATGGTTAAATTAGCTTACATTGCAAACTCTGATAATTGTAAAAACCTGGTAGGGAAATACGTGGAGGCCATACCGCATATGATTAACAAACCAGAGGTGCAGTCAGCCGACTATTATTTTACTCATGTCTATTGCACCTGTACTCGATACTCTAGTGACAAATTCTCTACTGAGTCTACCAAGAAGGATCTGTCCCCACAGATTGGGGATCCTGCATTAACTCAACAGAATGGCAGCACTTGTCTGACACTGATGAGTGGATGATGCTAATGTAATTAGAGGCTCGTGTGAGGAATCCTTGTATGAGCAAAGAATCCACTTTCAGGACAAAAAGCCAATATTGGCTGAAGCTGGCAAAATTCCTCAGAATGCAGTGAAAGAACTATGCTCTAAGAGTTTAGCCTGTTCAGAGAAAGTAGTCCTCAAATTATGGCCTAATCAATGTAGTTTTAATTTCAAATTCACCTAGTAAATGATGACAAGAAGTAAAACACAGCAGTTATTAGAAGAAAATAATCAGTTTTTGAAAATATAATGCAACTGAATAAATAAAAAGTCTACTCAGCAACCTTTGGCAGGAGAACAATCATATAGAGGGTATTACAGTTTGTAAGTTTTGGGAGCCAGTGGCCCCTCTCCTGGCAGAAGAGTTGAAGGGGAAGGAAGAGGGGTGACGGAGATGGCCTGATGAATTTTAGTAAAAGTAGTAAATTTGGAAAAGTCAACCAAAACAAGGGGCTATGGCTGCATGAAGTCTTCCAAATTTTCCCATCTCTACTCCTTTTTTCTAAACCTCACCAGTTCTTTTCCTTGACCACTCTTCCTTCCCCTTCAACATTTCTGCCACAAGGAAGGTCCACTGGCTCCATGAGCTTGTAAACTTTAAGACCTTCTATATATTAGACTCTCTATGTATCCAATTACATTATGAATTATCAGAAGAGTAAGTCAACTGAGGACATAAAGACAAGATAGACACTCGACACAGTGAAGGTGGGACATTCGATGCGCTCTGAGCATCGGTCAACCACAAAATACCTCGACCCAACTGAATTATGGCTCCTCCTCTCAAATGTCGTCAACCTTCTGTCATTACCTTCTTATGACACAATACAATTACAGCCTTAATTAATCATGTTTCCCCTCTGTTTCAGTCATCTGAATTCATCACCATTCCCTTTTACTTATTTATGTAGATAGTCCCTGTGAGTTAGTATGGATAGGTTATATTTGACAACTTGAACAAATTAATGACTAGCTCATTTTACCAACCACCTGGAAGAGTTGCTGAACAGCTCAAAGACATGCTCAGTCATTTCAAATTGGTACCCCAGTCATAGAATTACACATGGTGATGACTTCAATCTACCCTCCATATGTTGGCTAAAATAGACATCACAAATTGATTGTAAGTATAAGATGTCATCTCAGATCGTAACAAAGGCTTTCTCAGATAAGTATTTCAACAATAATTATTAGCTCAGGGTCCCACTTTAAGCATAAATTGTTTCAAAAGCATAATAGACCAATTACCAACAAATAATCCTGAGCAAATAGGGAGCATTATGACTGATACATGGGTTAGCGTCCAGACATATATTGTAGTGAATCTAGATATCATAAGATCCAAGCACACAAAAATAAACACTATATAAACGCTATATACATATATAAAAGCAGATAAAAATTGTGGTTGACCCCTTTTTAAGAGACAGCCTCAACTTCTTCTAATCTGACTATGTAGACCTAGACAAGATGTTATGGATTTGAATAAATAGAATCGGTGGCAGTTGTGGGCTATATATCAAATAAAATGATAAGAGAACCTTCATAGTACACAAAACAGGTCAGAACACTATTACAGGAGCTATGAGGAAATGCATGCCAAATGTAAAATCCCAAAACTGGCAAAAAAGGTTTTACAAAAACTGGAAATTTAGTGCAAACTGCAGTGAGAGAGGCTTTTAATAGTTACCACAATGAAACTGTCCTTAAATCTGGCAGAATTGAAAGTGATTCTGGTTGTATGTAAAGTACAACAGTGCCAACATGCAATCAATACCTTCACTGCATGATAACAACGGTGATGTTACTGATGAAGTGCCACAAAAGCTGAGTTACGATGCATAGTTTTCTTTGCTGACACAATTTCAAAAACCAAGTAAATATTCCAGTATTCAAAACAAGAATGACTGCCAACATTACTAACTTAGTTATAGGTGTCCTCCATGTTGAGAAGCAGCTTACATCACTCAATAAAAGCAAGGCCTCCAGTCCAGGTTGTATACCACTCAGGTTCGTTTCAGAGCATGCTGATACAATAACTCCATGATTAGCAATCATACACAGCCGTTTGCTCTTCGTAAGATCCACACCTGAAGAATAAGCTGCAAAATTTGCACCAATACAAAGAAAAGGAATGGGAGTAATTTGCTCAATTACAGACCTATATCAATTATGCAGATTTGGTGCAGGATTTTTGAACATAAACTGTGTGTGTTCATCATGAATTTCCTCCAGGAAAACAATCTGTTGACACACAGTCAGCATGGATTTGGAAAATATTTTTCTCATGGAGCACCGCAATACAACTAGCACTTTAGTTCCATATAGTAATGAGTGCTATCGACAGGGGGATCTCAAAATGATGCCATAATTTTAGATTTTCAGAAGGCTTTCAACACTATTCCTCAGACGTGACTTCTAATAAAACTGTATCACATCTTAGTTGTGCACTGGATTCATGATTTCCTGTGAGAAAGGTCATAGACTATAATAATTTATGGAAAGCCATCAAGTAAAATGGAAGTAATATCTGGTGATCTCCACCAGAGCGTTATAGGCCCTCTGCTGTTCCTGATCTACACAAATGAATTAGGAAACAATCTGAGCAGTCCTCTTAGATTGTTAGCAGTTGATGCCGTCATTTACCGTCGTGTAAAGTTGTCAGATGATCAATACAAATTGCAAAATGTTTTAGATAAGATATTTGTATGGTGCAAAGAGTGGCATTTGTCTCTCAATAAGGAGAAATGAGATAATCCACACGAGTATGAGGGGATACCAGCCAAATTTTGGTTTCACAATACATCAAAATAAAGGCTGCTAATTAAGCTTAGTACCTAAAATTAGAATTACGGATAAATTAAATCAGAATGATCATATAGACTATGCTGTGAGGAAACCAAACCAATGACTGCAATTTATTGGCAGAACACTTGGAGAGTGCCAAAGGTCTACAAGAGAGACTGCATATAATCAAGCACATCCACCATCTTCTGAAGTATTGCTGTGCTTTGTGAGATCTGTGCAAGATATTATTGACATAGGACAACAATCAGTTCAAACAAGGGCCGTTCGATTAGTATTATAGTGAAATTAGGGGAGACAGGGTCATGGATATAATACGCGAATTGGGGTGTCAATCATTAAAACCAAGCCCTTTTTCATTGCAGTCAGATCTTCTGATGAAACTTCTGTGGTGTCACCGCCAGACACCACACTTGCTAGGTGGTAGCCTTTAAATCGGCCGCGGTCCGATAGTATACGTCGGACCTGTGTGTCGCCACTGTCAGTGATTGCAGACCGAGCGCCGCCACACGGCAGGTGTGGAGAGACATCCTAGCACTCGTCCCAGTTGTACAGCCGACTTTGCTAGCGAAGCTACACTGACTAATACGCTCTCATTTGCCGAGATGATAGTTAGCATAGCCTTCAGCTACATCATTTGCTACGACCTAGCAAGGCGCCATGACCAGTTTATATTGAGATTATATAATGTATCAACAAGAGCGATGTTCTCCAATTATGGATTAAAGTTAAGTATTACATCAACTCCATACTTTATTTATTAGAATCAACTACTTTAATCTGTTCCAGACCTCACGCCAGCCTGCGTGAGTTAAACGCATGCTATTCGGCTACAAGTCATAGTGGATTGGCTGTCTGGTCAGTCCACTACAACTTCAATCACCAGCTTTCTCCTAGAGTGTGAAAATATTTTGTTGCCACCCACCTACATAGCGAGAAATGATCATCATCTTCACCAACACCAAATAAATTAGAGCTCACAGGGTGTGACTGAAGTGTTCATTTTTCGCTCATGCTGTCCGTGAGTGGAATGGAAAAGATAGCTTGAAGATGGGTAGACAAACAATCTGCCACGCAGTTTATTGTGAACTCCAGATCAGTCATGTGGATGTAGATTGTGTCAAGCATCACAGTACTGTATTTGAACATTAATGGCTTGTTTCTCCTACTCATCCACATTCACTTACATTTTTGTACATGTAAAACAAGCTGCCATTCATCACAATAAACAGAAATTCAGTCCACGTCAACATATTTCCTCCTAGAATCCCTAAACAATGTTACTTTTCTGTGTATTATAGTGTCATCAGCAGATGGTACTCTAGGTAAAGTGACCAAAAGGCGAAGCAGCTGAACATAATGCATGTAAGTATAGAAGAATATAAAGATATCTTATTTGCTAATGGTTCTACAGGTCTACTAAAGTTGAAAACAGCGAGAAGCTGCAACGGGCTGTTAACTGATCTACAAATTGAATCAGCAGTCTGGCAGACCACATCCACCAATAAGATTGTATACAACAATAGAACAACCCACATAATCTGCAAACATTCACTGCAACTGTGTTTTCCTTAAGGGTGATAAAGTGGTGAGTAGCCCTGTTACAAAAGTCAGTGGTGTTTGGCTGTGAGAGGCTATGAAACAGCTTCCTACTGGTCCACTTATTACGTTTAATCCACCACAGAAAATCTTGTTCCTAGAGACTGGATACTTGGTGACAGAACTCAACAATTCACAAGTGTGGCAGTAAACAAAACAATTATGTGCAGTGTCTCTGCTGCAGAGAGATGCTATGTATGCTGCTGTAAAAAATTTTCAACCTCCTTCCCACTGAGCTGAAAACCTTATGTTGTTTTCTTATTTAGTTCAGCTTTGAATAGTTATTTACTATTCCATAATTGTCCCTTTAATCACTATGTTGTACAATATGTTTAGAAACAACTTATCCAACAGAAGATATACCTAACAAGTTGCATAACTGACAAAAGATTAATAAAAGTATTTCAGCTGACAATGCAGCTTCACATGCACACATATCAATTTTAGACGACTCTTCACATGATCCCTGGGTGGTACTACAAAACCAACACATCAAAAGCCCTTTACCAGGTCCAAACATCTGCAGAAGTGAGACCAAGTATTAAAACATGTCAACTAAACACCTAAGGCATTAGTTGAACCTAATGCCAAATTCTAGGGAAGATGCTGTCTAAGCATGTTATCAACATGGTTGTCCAACAACAAAGTCATACAAGTAATGGAGATCAGCTATGGGCAAGAGGAAAGTGGCTAGCAAGCATCAATGTGCAGTAGCGTGTGTGGCAAGAAAGGTCAGTAGAGGTTGTGGGCAAGTGCTAGAGTGTACTGGAGAATATGAAATCCACTGGCAATCCACAGTCTGTGACAAAGGGTCAAAAGGAATAAATAAAGAGCTTCTTCTGCACAAGATTAATGCAGCATTGAATGAAATAGAGACTAACATTGACAATGCACCTCAAATAAATGTAGATAATGGAACTTTCAGGAGAATCAAAAAAGGGCACAGGGTGTTCACCTTGCTTGGGTTCCAACAGTTCAAACTTTTCAAACATTTATTTCACAAACATTAAACCAAACAGGGCAAAGTAGACACGTGCGGTAGCCACATGTAATGTTAAGCAAATGTATGGGTCATTTGTGTAATCAAAATTTATTGCAACTGTGAAGAATTTTAACCACATTCTTAAAAAAAATTTGGTTGTGTGAAAAAGAGCAGGATTAAAAATAAAAATTTCCAACATATGCCAGAGACAGAGTGCAAAACAAATGGCCAGAAATTCCACAAGTCAAAGTCATAATATGTGAAGTCTTTATTCAGTAAACTAAATGAAGTTATCAAAGGAGGCCGCTCAGAAATTGAAATTGTCAGAAATGGGTCAGAAGTTACAATGAACACTACCTAGTGCAAACCTGTCACTGAAGTGAAAGAGGATTTATAGAGGGAGGAAAAATAGAATCATGAATACATTTTAATGTCTTTCGTGTGAGGAAGATGGGAGCTATTACAGAAAATCTACATCCTTGCATTTTCAATATTTACTGTTAATGATCTGTGTATTGACACTGCTGTAAACAATCAAAGTAAACCCACTAAAGGCCAGGCACTGTTAAAGTTCAGAGTTTAGGAGAGTATGTATGAGCAGAGTGTATTCATTTTTGTATGACTTAACATCAGTTTGGTTCTCAGAATTCACTGATTCTGAATAGGTTTGTCAATGCATTCTTTCACACTTCTGTTCCTTCCACTAGTCAGACAGAAATGAAGAGGAGAGTGTTTCAGGATTCGTCAAGGGAGACGATTAGGTTAGTCCATTCGTAAATATGAGTTTGGGAACTGCATCTTTAAGTAAGTCGGGGGAAGATGCTGGGCTCCAGGAGAATAATGATGATTAAAATGCTCTGACCAGCACTCAAAGTGTGACTCAAACATTAGGGGACATGCCTGAAGCTAAACAGAAGGAGCAGGTAAAAATATAAGGGTGTTATGTCGATCTATTTTAAGAACATCTTGTCCAATCAGATGATGTGCTTGTAAAACTCAAGTTAAGAATCATGAGCCATTCCATAGTAAATTGTACCCAGTACCCTTGCCCTAGAAAGCCATAGTTAATAAAGCAATTAAGGGTGTGTAGAAGAATCAGATTATTTAACACTCAGATAGTGAAAGTTCTAATGCAATCCACACTGTAACAAAAAGGGATGGCTGTGTGCATTTACTAACTGATGCCCATTGAGAAATGATGCAGTTTACTGTACAATGTGACCAACTGGAGGATGAAGGTATAGCAGGAAGAACACAGCCTTTCTGTGGAATGGAAGGTGTTAGCAGTTTAAAAGGATGGCCTTCGGGCTGTCAGTATCATCAGTGGCCTTTATGACAGCACTCACAGAAGTTCTAAGAGAAGAATTATTGATACACTTATCACCTACATAATGTTATTCTAATTAGTACTACCTTTAGGGAGAACATTTATACATTCTATGTCGTGTAATGTAAGCGTTTAGTGGATGGGTAAATAAGAATTTGCCAAATCGCTTGTTTTCTTGGGCATGCAATTTCTTTGCATGGAATCAAACCTGATCCAATGAAAATGGAACCAGTGAGAAATTTTCCTGCACAAAAATGATGTAATCAACTGAAAATCTCTCAGTTTGTGCAATTTCTATCACAGTATTTATCCTCGATTTTTTTATCTTCACAAGTACATCTCCACTGGAAATGGAATAAGGAATATCAAGAAGCATTTGAGTTAATTAAAAACCAATTGCATGAGGCACCGATACTTCATCATCCTGATTGAAGCAAAAATTGCTACACTGGAACCGATTCAATTTATTCCTACTGCTAGCTTAGTACATTTAATCCACCACGGAAAATGAATGAGTATAGCAGTCTCTCTAAATAGCCACATTACAAGTATTTAGAAACATTCTAGAGAAACACTCCAGCACTTTGCCTTCTTTTCAATTGTAAATGTACTAAATCACAGTAATAGAGGGGAACAATGAAAGAAGTGCGCAAACATGTCATAGCAGTACTCAGGCAGCAGTAGCTAACTGCGACAGATGCAGCAACAGATAAGTAACCGCATTTGTCATTTACGAGTTCCTAACCAGGAGCGAATTTTATTATATCATCTGTCTACTTGAATAGTTCAATTTCTTGAGTTTCTGCGTGTACATTTAACATCTAATAGCCACAGTTCTCGTGTTTTCATTTGCGTCAGAAAGTAAACTGATTTTGTGACATATTACAAGTTCCAGATCAGGGTCAAATTATTTAGTTTGACCTGAGTGCTTCGGTAGTTAGGTTTCTGAACATACGCGTATTACTAGACACAGTTTGTGTTTTTGGCAGGTTCTATAGTAGAATTGCACAGCATGTGCTGACAGTTTGTTTATCTGCATAGTTTAGTCTTCCATGGTCTTTTGTATGGACAGGGACTGTGATTGTTGCGTGTGAATGTGAGCCAAGTTGGTGACACTTCGCTCTCAGCTTCAGTTAGTGTTTTTGGCAGGTTCTATAGTAGAATTGCACAGCATGTGCCGACAGTTTGTTTATCTGCATAGTTTAGTCTTCCATGGTCTTTTGTATGGACAGGGACTGTGATTGTTGTATGCGGATGTGAGCCGAGTTGGTGACACTTCGCTCTCAGCTTCAGGCTGTGATGGCTTCCGTTACAGAGCTTGAGGCTGCAGTGGATGGGCACCACTGTTGTGGGCCGGCCGTGGGGACACAACGGACGTCCAGCACGTCAGAGTCTTCTGATCAGTCCTCACCAGTGGCCAACCCAGTTACTGCTCGCACTGAAGCTGACCCCTCACCTGTTGTCGAGTGGGAGGTTGCCCCGGGGCGAAGCACATGGTGAAAGACTTCCCAGGTGGCCACACATAATGCCTCTCCGGTTTGTCTGACAAACAGGTTCCAGGTTCTGTCTGTGGCTGACACTGTCACTGAGCCAGATGCTGTCACCTGTCCAGTTTCAGAGGAAACCACTCAGCCTCCAAGATCTGGGCAATCACAGAGGCTGAGATTATTGGTAGTTTGGAGCTCCAAGGTTAGGTGCATCATAGGGCCCCCTTAGGGACTTGGATGACAAGAATGGTAAGAAATCCAGTGTGCATTCTGTGTGCATACCGGGTGGAGTCACTCCAGATGTGGAAAGGGTACTCCCGGATGCCATGAAGAGCACGGCATGCAGTCAACTGCAGGTGGTTGTTCAAGTAGGTACCAATTACGCATGTCACTTTCGATCAAAAGAGATTTTCTTTGGTTTCGAGCAGCTAACAGAAGTGGTAAAGGCTGCCATTCTTGCTTGCAAGATTAAAGCAGAGCTGACCATTTGCAGCATAGCCGTCAGGGGCAATTCCAGACCTCTGGTACAGAGCTGAGTGAAGGGTCAGAATCAGAGGCTCAGACGGCTAGGCTGGTGATTCCTCGACTTGCGCCAAAGGGTGGTTGGGTTTCGGGTTCCACTGAATAGGTCAGGTGCCCACCACATACAGGTGGCGGATACACAGGTAGCAGGGTCTGTGTGGCGTCGACTGGGCAGTTTTTTACGTTAGAGGGTCTCGGGAAAAAAAATACAAAAAGCACTTCAGTTACAAAGGGTGGAGGCTGAACACAGCAAAAATGTAGATACAGGAACCACTGGTATAACAGTTGTAAATTGTCGTAGCTGTGTTGGGAAAGTGCCAGAGCTCCAAGTGCTAATAGAAAGCACTGATGCTTAAATTGTTATAGGCCCTGAAAACTGGCTAAAGCTGGATATAAGCTCAGCCAAAATTTTTGTGAAGAACCTAATGGTGTTCCAAAAGGATAGGCTAAACATGGTTGGCGGAGGCGTGTTTATTGCTGTCAGAAGTAGTTTAACTTGTCACGAAATTGAAGTAGATACATCCTGTGAATTAGTATGGGCAGAAGTCATTGTTGGCAAATGGAATAAAATAATAATTGTATCCTTTTACCGACCTCCCAATTCAGATGGCACAGTTTCTGAAAGGATCAAAGAAAACTTGAGTTTGATTTTAAACACATACCCGAATCATATGATAATAGTTGGTGGTGACTTTAATTTACCCTCGATATGTTGGTGAAAATACATGTTTAATTCTGGAGGTACGCATAAAATATCATCTGAAATTGTGCTAAACACATTCTCTGAAAATGATCTCGAGCAATTAGTTCATGAGCCCACGTGAATAGTAAACGATTGTGAAAACACGCTTGACCTCTTAGCAAGAAATAATCCTGAGTTAATAACGAGCATAAAAACTGATTCAGGGATTAGTGAACACAGGACTGTTGTAGCAAGACTGAGTATTGTAATCCCCAAATCATCATTCTTGTGAAACAAAACTAGCTCTCTATTCACATGAAGTGCTGAGTGCTATTGACAAGGGATTTCAGATTCCATATTTCTGGATTTCCATAAGGCTTTTGACACTGTAGGTACTACACAAGCAGCTTGTAGTGAAATTGTGTGATTATGGAATATCATCTCAGTTATGTGACTGGATCTGTGATTTCTGTCAGAGAGGTCACAGTTCATTGAAATTGTAGGAAAGTCATAGAGTAAAACAGAAGTGATTTCTGGCATTCCCCAAGGTAGTGTTGTAGGCCCTTTGCTGTTCCTTATCTATTTAAACAATTTGGGAGATAATCTGAGCGGCCGTCTTCAGTTGTTTGCAGATGATGCTGTCATTTATTGACTAATAAAGTCATCAGAAGATCAAAACAAACTGCAAAACGATTTAGAAAAAGAGGATCAGAATGGTTGGAAAAGTGGCAGTTGGCTCTGAATAATGAAAAGTGTGAGGTTATCCACATGAGTGCTAGAAGGAACTCATTAAACTTCAGTTACACGATAAATCAGTGTAATCTAAAAGCTGTAAATTCAACTAAATACCTAGGTATTACAATTATGAACAATTTAAATTGGAAGGAACACACAGAAAATTATGTAGGGAAGGCTAACCAAAGACTGTGTTTTATTGGCAAGACACTTAGAAAATGTAACAGACCTACTAACAAGACTGCCGACACTATGCTTGTCCGCCCACTTTTAGAATACTGTTGCACAGTGTGGGATCCTCACCGGATAGCACTGACTGAGTACATCGAAAAACTTTAAAGAAAAGCAGCAGGTTTTGTATTATAGTGAAATATGGGGGAGAGTGTCACAGAAATGATATGAGATTTGGGATGGACATCATTAAAAGATAGGTGTTTTTCGTTGCGATTGAATCTTCTCACGAAATTCCAGTAACCAACTTCCTTCTCCGAATGTGAAAATATTTTGTTGACACCGACTTACATAGGGAGGATTGATCACCAAGATAAAATAAGGGAAATCAGAGCTCGTACGGAAAGATATAGGAGAATGAAGAACCTTCCACAACTAGGAACTGCTTCTATCATTAGCCATAAATTAATGGATTGAGTTAATGATTTATGATCACGTAACAACCATGTATGCAAACAAGATCTACACTAATCAATGTTCATGTACCCAAAATTCTGACACATTAAGTAAGAAATGTGCATAGAGTGGACGTGCACGGATACATGCATCTGATGGAGAAAAATCTGTAGCCAATGGCTAGTGTAATAAAAATAGACAAGAGCCCCAATGAAGATGCACTAATATTAATAACTCAAGGCTTATTATGTTAAAAAAGTCACTTTACAATCAGACAGTATTGCGAAACTAACTTTAGGCACAGAAGTTGCTTACATAACAATGAATGACATCATCACTTATTAAACTAATGCTGTTCGAGTAACTGACCTTCAAGTTAACTCTTACACTGGGCTACTGGAGATTCAGCTGTATGTCCAGGAACCCGGTACCAGTTGCAAGTTGCCTAATTAATGCCTTCCAGGAACTACAAAAAATATTTTGGATAATTATTGATGGACTTGAACACAACAAGACATTTTTAACATAAGACTACACATCTTAGCGAGTAGGTATTGGCAAGTAGTACAGTGGGAAACAGTGTGCTTGCCAAGGCAGTGTAACTGATCATGTGTGCAAATACCCACACTTTATTTATTGAGTATTTCAGGATGAGTGCACTTACAGACTTCTGAGGAACTTCAAGCATGTAAGGAAGAAAAAGTTTAGCAAATGATTGCACTTATGCTTTAAGTGGAACATTTAGCACATTAACTTATTTGCAAACCAGTCAGAAGTTTAACTCTTGTGTACAACAGGGCATCAGAGTCTAAACAATTAGCAATTTACTGGTACCTGTACAATATCTGGACGGTAAGGTACTAAATTTTCACATATGAATGACAGGAACATGGAAATATCACTATAATTGGTGTACATACCAATGTCACAATGGTGTTGATATTGTGAATACAAAGAAATTATTGCAGTAACTTGTGAACAACAAAAAAGTTTGTTGTAATAGAATAAAGGTGACATGTATACTTTCTTGTTAACAGCACATGCACTCTGAACATATTTATGAACAAACCATTGTACTATTACCTATTGTGTTTCAATCACATTCTTCATCACTGTAATACTGAATTTATAAGGGAAACATGG
Source organism: Schistocerca serialis cubense (assembly GCF_023864345.2). Taxonomy (NCBI): domain Eukaryota; kingdom Metazoa; phylum Arthropoda; class Insecta; order Orthoptera; family Acrididae; genus Schistocerca; species Schistocerca serialis. The sequence goes on from NW_026047573.1 coordinate 14,296,875, forward strand.
AAGTCGATAACTGACAACTCCAAACTGGGGTAACATTTCCACAAAAATATCTAAACTGATAATCGTGTGGACATCACAGAATAATGATGTATTTTTATTATTGCAGATTTATATCCATTAGGTAAGACTAAAGCAAAGCTTCCTAAGTGCAAGCATTTTTTTTTCACTGCCAGGTAATGAACTACTTGCAAAGCAAAGTTTCAAGAATTTACAAAACCCTTACAAAAACTTTCTTCACTACATTGGCAACAAAATAAGCTTTACTGCAAACAACAAGCTTCTAAGGAATCCAATTGACCAATTGGCATCATGACAAGAAACGAACTCACACACAAAATTAATATAAAATTTCTATCTGTGTAGTAATATTTATAACACTTGTATCAAGTGGAATGATGTCCATAATAGATATAAAGGAAACTGACTACTGAGCATCAGTAAGTCTACACTCGACACATGCCATCCATCTGCTCACTAAAAATCCAGAGTGTTTCACAATTCCTATTACAGAGAGGTTCCAGAGCAAACTCTATCCACCAGGTTTCATTACTGAACCCATGTCTGGAAATGTACAAAGTCCCTTCTTCAACTCTTACACACCTGTAACAGGAATTCTGATATGCCCTGGGTACAGCAAGAAAACCCTGTAGCAATTTTACAACAAATTGCATAGTTTACATTAAGTGCATGTAACACCAATGAAAATATCCCAAGAGCATATGGTATTTATGACTACATAAATAAATGACCAAAATAGTGACTTTATCATTTCTTTTATCCATGTAATTCTGAAGTTATGGTAGTATCTGGGAAACTGTTTACTGAGGAGGTACTCTTTTGTGAGGAAGTACAGCAGTACCTCATATACTTTCAACAATGCTCAACTATAAAGTCCTATCCTCATTTTCATTTCAGTCTTCTCCAAACACCTGGCACCTCCAAATTATTTTTGTGTGCATCAGGAATGTCCAGCCTTTTGCACAACTTCCCAGAAATTTAATAATGCTCCTCCACAGCATGGTCATCACTGTTCTGATACAAGCATGGCTAAAGGTTTCTCCAGCCACATTGTGGAGATACGAAGTAGTATCACAACTACTTCCTCTTCCTCTTGTTCTTGTTCTTGTTCTTGTTCTTCAATACCCGAACAGGTCCTCCCCCATCAGAGAGAAGATTAAATAAGGAAAATGAAAGACACCCTCTGGCCTCGTAACCTAATACCATCGGGGTCGAAAAGATCAAGAGTTGGTCAAGAGAGACCGACAGAAAAGAAAACAGAATACGTCTGACACACGTAAGTGGAAGCAATGTCAGACGTTTCTAAAAAGAAGATAGTGAGGCACATATGACTGTTCTGTTTATGGCAAGTGGTACCTGACCATATTTAAAACCAAAGTAATGTCAAATTTAATATGTGAGATTCACATGTTTATGCTGAGCTAACAAGTTGACACAATACCATGTATTCTAACATCACAAGTATATTCTTTGGACATAACACAATTAACAATGGGTAAATATACAAAAGTGAAACATTAAATGATTCAAAAATGTAACAGCACTTTATGCACTGATATATGCTGTTAGATATTCCTTCCAAGTACCTGGTACCTTGCTGATATTAAATTTTTTAAACTGTAATACTTGCAACATAGAAACATTAATGAAATGTAACATCTAACAAGCCTCTGTAGTCACTACAGAGAGATATAATATTAAATACTAAGTGTTAAAAGAAATTTCTTGACATCTATTACACTTGAAGTAGCTATTCAGATTGTTTGAGCTAATCATAATACACAAGTTAGTACATTCCATATTACTAATCTGGAACATTCGATTGTCTAAAATGCTGACTTAATTATATGAGGGGTGTTCAGTAAGTAACGCAATAATTTTTCTGAAAGCAGGTTGGCTTTATTCAGGATCCCATTACACCATATTATTTCCTATGATCTTTGATACAAAACCCGAGTTTTCAGCACAATTTCTGTTCAATTTGATGGCCTTACGCCACCTTACTGGGAGGGCTTGTATGCCTCATGACACCATTCTACTAATTGATGACAGCACCATCTTGTTGCATCAACAACTGCCCCCATCATCCACACACTGCTTTCTGCAGAGTGCAGAATGGACAGTTCTTCCTTGTCTACCCAACAGTCTGGACATCGCACCATCTGGATTTTGTCTCTTTGTCCCAATGAAGTATGTGTGCTCCTCTCAGGTGTGCAGATTTGGTGAGGTCTTGCAATGTCACGGAGAAGAAGAGTTCATTTCCATTTTTGTGGTGACGTACATGCTGAAGTTGTTTCTTCAACTTCATGATGGTAGTGCAAAACACTACACCATGATGGAGGTAATCACACAGAATAACAACTTCAAAATTCCAGAAGACCACCACCATGACTTCACTGGTTGAGGATGCAGCTTTGAACTTTTTCTTCAGAGCAGGTGATGTGGTGCCACTCTGTGGATTGCTGTCTTGTTTCTCAGTTCAGAGTGTTTCACCGTCTGACAATGTTTGACAAAAATTATCACTTTAACCCTTGTAATGTGCAGACAGTTTGGCACAGGTGGTCATTTGTTGGTCTTTACAGTCTCCAGTTTGGCGGGGCACACCTTTGAGTACCCTAACTGGTGGATGAGTGTGTCTGCACTAACAACAGAGACGTCCAGCTGAGCAGCAAGGTGTTCCATCCTTCGTGATTGCCAGATCACAATCAGAGTGTTCGCATGTTCCAACATTGCAGAATCACAACTGTGTGCAAATGGCATACTTCTTTTTTCCACAACGAGGTCTCTGTAGATATTCTGCAAGTGCCTATGAATATCTGCGATGGTCTGCTTTTGCACTGAAAACTCAACAGGTCCCTGCTTGCAATACACCTCTGTTATAGACGCCATTTTTAAGGCACAAATAGTGCTGCCACTTATTGCAACTTTGTGGAATATTCCTTCTTCAGCCCCTATAGCTTTATCATATCCGAAGATGTTAAATGCAGAATTTTTCGAAGTGACATTGGCCGAGAATAGAAATATGTTGCATTACTTATTGAATGCCCCTCCTACATTGTGTTACAAATGCAGACTGTCATTATGTAGAAAATCATCATATAGAAATATCAAAGTTGAGAGATACTACAATTTTGGGTAAACATATTGCTATTGTGGTAATGATATAAATGTGCGCAGGTAACAATTTAACCATGGCAAAATATCGTAATTCCCTGTACACACAGGTTACCTAACACAAAGTGAATATAACTTGCCATAAATTCCTCTGTGTGTTTGTAAATTATTTATTCATAAAAAACATACTTTAGCATAAAATTTAAAAAGTAATGACAATCACATATTTACAATGTCATTAACAAATTCACATCTGCAGTTATTCCTTCTTGACCAGCAGTTATTGTAGCCACATTTGATTATATGCAGATCCACAGCCTCCATATATGATAATCATTTTGTAAAAGAAAATACTGTCCATGAACTGCTTCTTCAAGTTCTAATGCATGTAACAGTGTAACAGACAACTAATATTCAGATTATTAGGACAATGGCGGAATACATTTCAGCAAACACATGTATCCATTACTTATCTGTGAAGTACATTTAGAAGAGTAACCTATAACTGAAATTTTTAATAATACTTTATAATCATTTAGTGTGTATATTATTGTTACATCTGCATAAGAGAATTTCTAGCATGAGTGATGAGCCACATTATTATAAAAATACGCTCAAATTATGATGCATAATAAATATCTTCCGTATAAATCATATTCAGTATGTTTAAAGACTCAAACTACAAGGTATAAAACAACTTCATACTTCTGACTGCTTTAGAAATGCACAACTATGTTATGACATTAAGCATTTACGAGAGGTTTGAAATCATGTTTGAAGTTTTTTGGAAATCACATAGTGCTCTCATTATGAAACATGGGATATATGCAGTGGGTATAATTTGTGCAACTTGAGCTACACTGCTGCAAGACATATATGCACTGTTTCTGACTGTAATACTCATCCTACAGGGTTAAGCTTTTGTTATAAGTGCTAAGCCCCGTGGGATTAGCCGAGCAGTCTAAGGCGCTGCAGTCATGCACTGTGCGGCTGGTCCCGGCGGAGGTTCGAGTCCTCCCTCGGGCATGGGTGTGTGTTTGTCCTTAGGATAATTTAGGTTAAGTAGTGTGTAAGCTTAGGGACTGATGACTTAGCAGTTAAGTCCTACAAGATTTCAAACACATTTGAACATTTTACATGTACTAAATCATGGCAGGAATTTAAATTCACCCCACATCTGTACGAAATATTGAAAATTAAAGAAAGCACTTATATAGGCTACATGCAACAGGCACTGTTTGTCATGAACCCGATTAGTCACTTAGTAATACACCCAGAACAGTGTTTGGGTAAAGTAACACCTTCTGTCCTTCTGAGTCCTTCAGTGTCTCTGGTTTATGCTAAGATCTGCCTGCAGTAGTCAATGGTGCCCAGTGGAAATATACCATGTTTACAGATGACACCATCATTGTAACAGAATATCTGTCTAACACAATCTCCAATGACATTTCACCAAAATTCTGTAGCAGGTTGGTTAACTCCCTTCCTGCCAAGCTAAACACAATAAATTTTATGTAATTTACATAAAGTCATGAAAAGCCAGACAAACACTCAGTGACACTGAATAACCAGCACATAATCAGTTTGATTAAGGAAGAGTTCCCCCAGGACATATTTCTATCACCTATCATCTCCCTACTGAGCAGTGAAAATAATCATATATAGAATGAGTCCATCAACCTCCCATTGCAAGTAATTTAGCCAGCTGAGATAACTGACTACTGCTTCTCAACACTGATTTTCTCTAATGTATCGTGTTCCTGGAGACTGGATCCTTGGTGACAGAACTCAAAAATTCACAGGTGTCGCACTAGAAAAAAGAATTACATACACTGTCTCTGCTGCAGAGAGATGCTATGTATGCTGCTGTAAACATTTTTGATCTCCTTGCCACTGAGCTCAAACTCTTATGGAATAGTAAATCTCTTTTAAAAACTAAATGTCCTGACTTTACCTTGAATCAATATGTTGTACAATATGTTTATAAACAAGTTATCCAACGTAAAATATATTTTTATTAACCTTTTTTCAGTTACTTGTTACTATTTCAGGGGTCAATGCAGCTTCACAAGCACACATGTCAACCTCAAAGGACCCTACATGTGATCCCTGAGTGGCACTAAAAAAGAAACACAAGTGGCTAATCTCCCAACTATATGAGAAGTACATACCAATCAGGGAACGAATGACTCATCATCACATCAAGAGCTCTTTACCAGGGCCAAAGATCTACAGAAGTGGGACCAAGTAATAAAACATGTCAACTGAACATTGAAGCATTAGTTGCACCAAAGGCCAAATTCTAGGAAAGATACTGTTTAACCACGTTATCAACATGGTTGTCCAAAAATGATCTCCGTTATTTGTATGACTTCAGCTACGTGCAACGGTAAAGTAGCTAGGAAGTGGTGTCGTCGTTACAAAGTACCACTGTACCTAATGAAGGGAAAAGTACCTATACATCTTCAAATCTAATATCCCTTACAACATCAATGTGCAAGAGCACGTGGCAAAGGTCAGTAGAGGTTGTGGGTGAGTGTTAGTGTGAACTGGAGAGGATGAAATCCACTGGCAATTCACTCACTGCAATGAAGCATCAAATGGAATAAATAAAGAGTTTCTACTGCATGAGATTAATGCAGCATTAACTGAAGTACAGACTAACATTGATAATGCACCTACATGTGTTAGACACATGAAATGTTAAGTACATATATGGGTCATTTGTGTAATCAAAAATTACTCCAAAGGTGAAGAATTTTAAACCATGTGCCTGTGGAAATTCTGGCCATTGTTTTTGCACTCTGTCTCTGGCGTATGTTGGAATTTTTGATTTTTAATCCCGTTTTTTTGCACAAAACCAAACTTTAAGAACAAGGCATAACATGAGAAGTTGTGATTCAGTAAACTAAATGAAGTTTTGGAAACGGGCTGCTCCGAAACTGAAGTTGTTGGAAATGGGTCACAAGTCACAACGAACACTACCAAGTGCAAACCTGTCACTGAAGTGAAAGAAGATTTATAGAGGGAGGTAAAAATAGATTGATAAATACATTTTAATGCCTTTCATGGAAGTCCAAATATGCTGGATTATGGTCGCAACATCTATTTTGGTGAGGAGGACGGGAGCTTTTACAGAAATCTACCTCCATGCATTTTCAGTATTTCCTGTTAACAATTTGCGTATTGCCACTGCTTTAAAAAAATTGAAGTGAACACATTAAGGATAAAGGGTACTTAAAAAATTTCGATTTTTCCACAATATATACAATATATATATAGGATTTAAAATGAAAAATTACCAATATATAGCAAATTTCAAAGTTACAATAATGTATGAAGTCATGCCTACTTTATTTCTGTTGCAGGAACCAGTATTATTTCGAAAAGAACTGATAACTTTCTGTTTCCAGTGATGATACATTGTATATGTTGTAACAGTGCAGGTTTCTAGTGTCCATAAATGATTATCTTTGCTAGTATTTACTTTTGTTTTGCTGAAGCAATTTGTTCATGTGTTACTGAATGTTTGTTGCCCAAGTACTACATATATTTGTGGAAGTATATATCATTTAGTGTGCAATAAATGCAAACTATGCCATGCATCAAGAAATTCAATAAAAGGAAATTCCATGGTAACCAGTTCACAAGCAAAGGAAGCCACACTATTGAAAGTAACGTACGTATCATCTCCCGCCAATCCTACTGCTGATTCAAATTTTTGTGTTAACAGTGACACTGTTTGTAGTGGATTTGTTGTTGTTGATGTGGACACCTTATCTGCTTTGATAAAGGAAGTGGTGAAATGTAAGCAATGTGATGGTATAGGCTGTCTGGAAATAACTGAACAACAAACTAGCAGGAAGGGTTTAGCATCAAAAGTAGTTTTTCTGTGTAGATCCTGCAATAAATCTCGAAAATGACTTCAAACATTGTGCGTAATTCAATGTGATTTTGAAGTTGGTGTATGCATGTGTGCAATACGAAAAGGGAAAAAGGCTATCAAGTGTTTTGTAGTTTGATGGACCTTCCCCCTCCTCGCACTAGGAACAACAAGTACATAAAACACTTTTAGGTGCCTTGACTGTTGTGTCAAAAGCATCTATGAAATGTGCAGTAGAAGAAACTGTAAATATTATTGGAACCAGGGACATTGTTGCTGCATTTGATGGAACATGAAAACATAGAGGACAAGTGGTACTTCTCTAGAGAATGGAAAAGTTGTTGATGTTGAGTGCTTATCTAAGTACTGCCATACCTGCCATGGTAACACTGGAGGACATATTGAACATCAGTGTTCCAAGAATTATGATGGTTACACAGGAGGTATGGAGGAGGGTGGTGGAGCTCTTAAAATATTTCTGAGGTCGATTCCCATTTATAATGTTATATACATGAAGTACCTAGGCAATGGGGACTCTAAAGCTTTCAATAAAATTAATGAGTTCAGTGTTTATGGTGATACCTTGGTAAAGAAACTTGAGTGTTGTAGACATGTACAAAAGAGGATGGGTGCTAAATTGAGGAAGCTACAAAGAGCAATGACAGGAAAGTTGTTATCAGATGGATGATCTCTGTCTGGCTGAGGCAGATCAACAGAAACTGGAAAAGACCTACTTCAGAGTTACTATGGACGGGCTATTATATGAACTGCACCTCTTCTTTTTTTTTGTCGTTTTAGGGCACACAACTACAATGGTCATTAGCGCCCATACTAAGTTAGGAATGCACCGCGAGGCACAAGATTAAAACAGCAACTAAAAGGGACAACACTATATAGGACGTAGTAACAGCCATAGGATTAAAAGAAACAGCATAATCAAATGTCCTTGGACAGGTTTGTCAAGTTGATAAAACAAAGAATGCGAGCAGCTGCTCCTGGGTCATCTGCTAAAATGGCATCCAGAGTACATGGCAGGCCAAGATCAAGACGCAGAGTATTAAAATCGGGACAGGACGTTAAAATGTGGTGGACCGTCACCAGCTGCCCACATGGGCAGAACGGTGCCGGCGCAGCCGTCAGCAGATGGTGATGGCTGAATCAGCAGTGTCCAATTCGTAACCGGGCCAAAACGACCTCCTCCCACCGAGAAGGGCGGGAGGAGGACGTCCAAGCCGCGGGAAGAGGTTTCAAGGCCCGAAGCTTGTTGTCCGTAAGTGCAGCCCAATCGGCATGCCACAGCGATAAAATGCGCCGACAAATGACCCTGCTGCAATCTGATGAAGGGACACAACAAGAAGCTGTCCGAGGCTGGAGGACTGCAGCCTTGGCCGCGGCATCTGCAGCTTCATTCCCAGGGATACCGACATGGCCAGGAACCCACATAAAGCTAACCGGAGAACCGTCGTCCACCAGCTGCTGAAGAGAGCATTGGATCCGGTACACAAAAGGTTGAACCGGATACGGATCACTGAGGCTCTGGATGGCCCTCAGGGAATCGGAGCAGATGACATAAGCAGAATGTCGGTGGCAGCAGATGTAAAGAACAGCTTGGTAGAGGACAAAGAGTTCAGCTGTGAAGACCAAACAATGGCCATGGAGCTGGTATTTGAAACTTAGTGCCCCGACAATAAAAGAACACCCGACCCCATCATTGGTCTTAGAGCCATCTGTGTAAATGAAGGTCATATTAATGAACTTCAAACGAAGTTCGAGAAAACGGGAATGGTATACCCAACCGGGGGTAGCCTCCTTTGGGAGCGAGCTGAGGTCAAGGTGAACGCGAACACGAGCCTGGAGCCATGGTGCCGTGTGGCTGTCGCCGACTTTAAAGGTTGCAGGGAGTGAAAAATCAAGGTGGTGAAGGAGGCGACGAAAGCGAACTCCAGGGGGTAGCAGGGCAGAGACATACAACCCATATTGATGGTCGTATGAAGAAGGAAACCTTTACCCGCAGGAGAAAGGTTCTTCAGCATCTGCATATGAATAGAATCTGGCCCTGGAGTGGAGGGCCATGACCGGGCAAGTGCATTTTCGAGTTCCCGCATGGTGAATGGGGCATTATAACTTTTACGATTCGAGGAGCAGAAGTTAGGTGGCCTAGCCTCCTCTGCCTGTTTGCAGGGGAGGAAGGCAGGGCGGTAATGAGTGGAGCTCGAAACCTCTGTGAAAAAGCGGCCGAAGGCATTGGAGACATCCTCAGGGGCCACAAGGACATCATTCGCGACTGTCAAGCCAGAAACTAGTGAGTGGACCTTAGTGCCAGATAGCCGGCACAAGCTACACCAGACAACAGAAGAAGGAGTAAAACTGTTGAAGGTGCTTGTGAAAGCAGCCCAGCTGGCTTTCTTGCTTTCTTTAATAATACGACGACACTGCACACATAATTGTTTATAATTGATACAATTCGTCATTGTAGGGTGGCGTTTAAAGGTGCGTAAAGCACGTCGATGAGCACGTAAAGCGCCTCTACATGCTGCAGTCCACCAGGGGACCGGTACGCGACGTGGAGAAGAAGTAGTGTGAGGGATGGAATATTCAGCAGCAGTGAGAATGACTTCTGTGAGGTGTGCGACCTGACTATCGCAGCTTGTGAAGGTTTGATCCTGAAAGGTCGCCCTTGAAGAGAAGAGCCCGCAGTCTGCTTTGGATATGTTCCAACTAGTTGAGCACGGAGAGGGGGTATGATGCAGGAGATGGATAACACACGGGAAGTGGTCACTCGAATATGTATCAGAAAATGCATACCACTCAAACCGGTGAGCAAGTTGGGTAGTACATATAGAGAAGTCTAAATGGAAATAGGTGTGAGATGTGTCCGAAAGAAAAGTAGGGGTGCCAGTGTTGAGGCAGACAAGATTGATCCGGTTGAAAAGGTCTGCCAACAGTGAGCCCCTCGGGCAGGATGCTGGAGAGCCCCAAAGGGGACGGTGGGCATTGAAGTCTCCAGTTAACAAAAATGGTGCAGGAAGCTGAGCAATAATTTGCATCTTGTCTGCCCTGGTAACGGCAGATGACGATGGAGTGTAAGCAGTACAAATGGAAAATGTAGAAGTGGGGAGAGTAATTCGGACGGCAACTGCCTGCAGGCCGGTGTGCAATGTGATGGGATCGTAGTAAATATCATCCTGGACCAGCAACATAGCCCCTCCATCAGCCGGAATACTTGCCACAGGGGGTAGTTCAAAACGCACAGAGGTGTAGTGTGCCAAGGCAATTTGATCGCATGGGCGTAGCTTCGTTTCCTGGAGGGCTGCGACGAGCGGACGGTGCAAGCAGAGCAGCAACTTTAAGTCCTCTCGGTTGGAGCAAATGCTGCGAATATTCCAGTGAATAAGTGCCATCGTGAGAAGAAAAGGAAGATGAAAGAAAGGGTCACCTCAAAGGCCACTGAGGGCCTGGCTTCGAGCGAGCACTGCCGCAGCTATCAGTAGGCGGACAGTCATCGTCCATTGGTTCTATAGGTTCATCGGCCATCTTGTTAAGATGGCCAGGAGGGGGAGCTTGCTCTGCAAGTGAACGGCCAGATGTTTAGCTACCAGCGGTGCGACCAG